>NC_089846.1:103120665-103720665 GCF_035609145.1 Eleutherodactylus coqui
GCAAGAATATAGGCAAACCCCTCAAACCTTTCTGTAGCAGGAGTATAGGCGAGCCCCTCAAACATTTCGTAGCAAGAATATAGGCGAACCCCCTCAAACCTTTCAGTAGCAAGTGTATAGGCGGACCCCTGTAACATTTCTGTAGCCAGAGTATAGGCGAACCCCTCAAACCTTCCTGTAGCAAGAATATAGGCGAACCCCTCAAACATATCTGCAGCAAGCATATAGGCGAACCCCTCAAACCTTCCTGTAGCAAGAGTATAGGCGACCCCCTCAAACCTTTCAGTAACAAGTGTATAGGCGGACCCCTGAAACATTTCTGTAGCAAGAGTATAGTCGGACCCCTGAAACATTTCTGTAGCAAGAGTATAGCCGAACCCCTCAAACCTTTCAGTAGCAAGTGTATAGGCGAACCCCTGAAACATTTCTGTAGCAAGAGTATAGGCGAACCCCTCAAACCTTCCTGTAGCAAGAGTATAGGCAAACCCCCCAAACCTTCCTGTGGCAGGTGTATAGGCAAACCCATGAACCGTTTCTGTAGCAAGAGTATAGGTGAACCTCTCGAACATTTTTGTAGCAAGAGTATAGGCGAACCCCTCAAACCTTTCTGTAGCAAGAGTATAGGCAAACCTCTCAAACCTTGCTGTAGCAAGAGTATTGGTGAACCCCTGTAACATTTCTGTAGCAAGAGTATAGGCGGACCCTAAAACTTTTCAGTAGCAAGAGTATAGGTGAACCCTTCAAACCTTCCTGTAGCAAGAGTATAGGCGAACCCCTTAAACATTTCTGTAGCAAGAGTATAGGCGAACCCCTCAAACCTTCCTGTAGCAAGAGTATAGGCGAACCCCTCAAACCCTTCAGTAGCAAGTGTATAGGCGGACCCCTGAAACATTTCTGTAGCAAGAGTATAGGCGGACCCTTGAAACATTTCTGTAGCAAGAGGATAGGCGAACCCCTCAAACCTTTCAGCAGCAAGTGTATAGGCGAACCCCTGAAACATTTCTGTAGCAAGAGTATAGGCAAACCCCTCAAACCTTCCTGTAGCAAGAGTATAGCTAAACCTCTCAAACATTTTTGTAGGAAGAGTATAGGTGAACCCCTCAAACCTTTCCGTAGCAAGTGTATAGGCAAACCCCTGTAACATTTCTGTAGCAAGAGTATAGGCAGACCCCTGTAACATTTCTGTAGCAAGACTATAAGCGGACCCATGAATCATTTCTGTAGCAAGAGTATAGGTGGACCCCTGAAACATTTCTGTAGCAAGAGTATAGGCAAACCTCTTAAACCTTTCAGTAGCAAGTGTATAGGCGGACCCCTGAAACATTTCTGTAGCAAGAGTATAGGTGGACCCCTGAAACCTTTCAGTAGCAAGAGTATAGGCAAACCTCTTAAACCTTTCAGTAGCAAGTGTATAGGCGGACCCCTGAAACATTTCTGTAGCAAGATTATAGGCGGACCCTTGAAACATTTCTGTAGCAAGAGTATAGGCGAACCCCTGAAACATTTCTGTAGCAAGACTATAGGCAAACACCTCAAACATTCGTGTATGAAGAGTATAGGCGAAGGCCAGAAAAATTAGTTGCCTAAGAGTATAGGCGAGGGCCTGAAAAATTGGTGTACCAAGAGTACAAGTGTACCCCAGAAAAATTGCTTAACCCCGAGCGCAGGTGAAACCCATAAGCATTTTTTAAAGGTACATCTCGTTGTTGCTTAATTTATAACAGAGCCTGGAGGCAGCACTCCGAAAACATTGGTTTTAACAGAGCATTTTGGCCCGCAGAAAAATTGGCTGTTCAGCGTGATGACATGCTGCTTGAGGAGGAGGAGTAATATCTGAAAGGGATAGACCAAGCTATTTCTCCCCTTTTTGGGGTGATAGAGGATGCATATTTCTCCTGTTGCAGCTAAAAGAATCTTTAGGATCCGCTGCTTTTCACCGGTGGAGAAGGGAGGTCTGGGGAAATCCAGCCTTTGTTGATCTTTATGAGTGTAAGCATGTCGGCGCTGGCAGTTGACAGGTGGGTACGCTTATCTGTGATGATCCCTCCAGCTGCACTAAACACCCTCTCTGACAAGTCGCTAGCGACAGGGCAGGCCAGCACCTCCAGGGCAGGCCAGCACCTCCAGGGCGTACAGCACAAGTTCGTGCCACGTGTCCAGCTTTGACACCCAATAGTTGTATGGAGCAGAGGGATCACAGAGGATGGTGGTACAATTGGCTATGTACTCCCTCACCATCTTCTTACAGTGTTTCCTCTGACTCAGCCTTGACTGGGGAGTGGTGACACAGTCTTGCTGGGGAGCCATAAAACTGGCAAAGACCTTGGAGAGTGTTCCCCTGCCTGCGCTGGACATACTGCCTGATCCCCGCGCCTCCTCTGCTAGATGGCCTACTGAACTGCGTCTTCTGCCGCTAGCGCTATCAGATGGGAACTTTAGCATCACTTTTTCCACCAGGTCTCTGTGGTATTGCATCACTCTCGTAGCCCTTTCCTCTTCGGAAAGGTTCTCTTTATACCGTGGGTCGAGAAGGGTGTACACCCAGTAATCCGTGTTGGCCAGAATGCGTCTAACGCAAGGGTCATGGGAAAGGCAGCCAAACATGAAGTCAGCCATGTGTGCCAGGGTCCCAGTACGCAACACATCGCTGTCCTCACTAGGAGGATAATTTTCAGGATCCTCTTCCTCAGCCCATACATGCTGAACAGATGAGGGGCAAGCAGCATTGGTACCCTCTGCAGTGTGGCCAGCAGTCTTTTTCCCCTCCTCTTCCTACTCCCCCTCCCCTTCCTCCTCCAGAACACGCTGAGATATAGGCGTGAGGGTGGTTTGGCTATAAAGCGACATGCTGTCATCCCCCTGTCTCCTGTTCTAACCATAAAGCGTTGGCCTTTATGCTTAAGCAGCGAACTTCTCAGCAGGCAAAGCAGCGAGATGGTAATGCTAATGATGGCCACATCGCCACTCACCATTTGGGTAGACTCCTCAAAGTTTCCGAGGAACTGGTAGATGTCTGCCATCCATGACCACTCCTCTGTAAAGAACTGCGGAAGCTGACTACCACTCCGCTGCCCATGTTGCAGCTGGTATTCCACAATAGCTCTATGCTGCTCGTACAGCCTGGCCAGCAAGTGCAGCACAGAATTCTAGTGCGTGGGCGTGTCGCACAGCAGTCGGTGCTCTGGCAGCAGTGTCCTGAGGGTGGCAGCATCCGTGGTGCTCCTTGCTGAGCAGGTCAGACAAGTGGGGTTAGTTTTTTAGAAACCACTGAACCACCAGATTGAAGACATGGGCCAGGTATGGCACGTGTGTGAGGCTGCCAAGCTGCAGAGCCGCCACCAGGTTACGGCGGTTGTCACACAGGACCATGCCCGGTTGGAGGCTCAGCGGCAAAATCAGAGGTTGGTCTGCTCTGTCAGACCCTGTAACAGCTTGGGGGCCGTGTGCCTCTTGTCACCTGAGCTGATTAGTTTCAGCACGGCTTGCTAACGCTTTCCCACCGCTGTGCTGCCGCTCCACGCGCTACTGACTGCTGGCGACATGCTCACACTTCTTAATTGATAGGTGGAGGTGGCGGAGGAGGAGGGGGAGGCTTTGGAGGAGATGGCATAATTCGCCGCAGAAACCAGCACCGAGGTAGGACCCGCAATCCTTGGTGTGGGTAGCACGTGAGCGGTCCCAGACTCTGACTCGGTCCAAGCCCCCAACAAGTTCACCCAATGTGCCATCAGGGAAATAAAGTGTCCCTGCTCGCCCGTACTTGTCCATGTGTCCTTCGTTAAAAGGACCTCCCCAGTAACTGCGTTGGTGAGGGCGTGGTTTATGTTGCGGGAGACGTGCTGGTTTAGGGCGGGGATGGCACACCAGGAAAAATAGTGGCAAGTGGGGAGCGAGTAGCGTGGCACCACCACCGCCATCATGTTTTCGAAAGCCTTCGTTTCTGCAAGCCTGTACGGCTGCATCTCCAGGCTGATTAATTTGGCAATGTGCATGTTTAAAGCTTGTGCATGTGGGTGGGTGGCAGCGTATTTCCACTTTCGCTCCAACGCTTGTGTTAGCGATGGCTGAACGCTGCACTGAGAGACATTGCTTGATGGAGTGGAGGACAGTGGAGGCGAGGGTGAGGGTGCAGGCCGGGAGGTGCTAATGCCTGCATCCTGGGAGGGGGATTGGATCTGTGTGGCAGGTCGTGGCACAGGGGAAGAGGCAGTGGTGTGACCCAGAGGCGGTGAATGGCCTTTGTCAAACCTTGTGGGATACTTGGCTATCATATGCCTGCGCATGCTGGTGGTGGTGAGGCTGGTAGTCGTGGCTCCCCGGCTGATTTTGGTGCGGTACAGGTTGCATACCACTGTTCGTCGGTTGTCCGCGCTCTCACTAAAAAACATCCACACCTTTGAATACCTAGCCCTCTGTACGAAGATTTGCCACGAGGCGGTGCTGTGGAAACAGTTGTGGGATTCTTTGCTTTGGCGCTGCCTCTTCCTCTGGCCACCCCACTGCCTGTTCCAACCTGTCCTGCTGCTGCACTTGCCTCCCCCTCTGAAGCCCTGTCGTCAATAGGCTTAGCAAGCCAGGTGGGGTCAGTCACCTCATCGTCCAGCAGCTCTTCCTCCGAATACTCTGTGCACTCCTCTCTCGAACTTACTGCCCTTACTACTACCTCATTGACAGACAACTGTGTCTCATCACCCTCATCCACAAAAAGCTCTTGAAACAGTTGCCGGAAATCCCCAGCCTCATCACCCGGACTCCGTGAACTTTCCAAAGGTTGGGCATCAGTCACGACAAACTCCTCAGGTGAGAGTGGAATCGTTTTTTCCCACTCAGGGCAGGAACCCGAGAACAGTTCCTAGGAGTCTGCCTGCTCTGAATCTGTCATTTCCATGGAGTGAGGAGGCTGGGAGGAAGGAGGAGCAGCCAGAGGATTCAGAGGTGCAGTCCCTAGGCTGGGAGTAGTGGACAGCGTAGAAGACTGGGGATTCGACACATTGCTGGACATGTTATCTGCCATCCACGACAGGACCTGCTCGCACACACGGACTCGCAAATTGTAATATGAAGCTGAGGAACGCAGAGACTTGGCCCTCTCCTAATCCCCCAGCAGCCGGCTGTGATTCACCCCACCAAGGACGTCGGCCTGTGCCCAAACCCTCAATTGGACGCCCGCGTCCATGTCCTCGAACCTTACTCCTCGTCATGTCGGATTAAGAATAGAGCAGGGACAAATAAATTAACCCACTGTACTGCGCTGAGAACTGGGGCTAATTTACCGCACACAGAGACTTGTAGATACCGTAGGCTCTATGCTATGACCGGAAAAAAATAAACCGCTGTCTTGCGCTGATACCTAGGGGTCATTTACCGCTCACAGAAACTTGTAGATAAGAGAGGCTGTATGGAGTGGCAGAGAACTATTAACCCAGTGGATAGTGCTGATAACTACAGCTACCTCAACCGCCCCAAGGAAAGGGTATTGTGAGACGCTCTGCACAGGAGCAGAAAACTATAAAGCCAGTGGATAGTGCTGCTGATAACTGTGGCTACTTCACCGCACCCAAGGAAAGGATATTTTAAGACAGTCTGCACAGGGGCAGAAAGCTATAAAGCCAGTGGATAGTGCTGCTGATATCTGCGGCTACTTCACTGCACCCAAGGAAAGGGTATTGTGAGACACTCTGCACAGGGGCAGAAAACTATAAAGCCAGTTTATAGTGCTGCTGATATCTGCGGCTACTTCACTGCACCCAAGGAAAGGGTATTGTGAGATGCTCTGGACAGGGGCAAAAAGCTATAAAGCCAGTGGATAGTGGTATCTGTGAAACGCTCTGCAGGGGCCCAGGGAATATTAGCGCACTGTTTAGCGATGAGAACTCTGCTGAATGCACTGCACACACGAAACGTTAGCTGTAAAATGCTCTGCAGGGGCCCAGGGAATATTAGCGAACTGTTTAGTGATGAAAACTTTGCCTAATGCACTGCACACATAGAATGGTATAGCTGAAATGCTCTGCAGTGGCCCAGGAAATATTAGCGTACTGTTTAGCAATGAGAACTCTGCCGAATGCACTGCACACAGGGAACGTTAGCTGTAAAATGCTCTGCAGGGGCCCAGGGAATATTAGCGAACTGTTTAGCGATGAGAACTCTGCCTAATGCACTGCACTCACAGAAAACCATAAAGCCAGCGGATAGTGCAAATAACTGCGGCTACTTCACCGCACCTAAGGAAAGGGTATTTTAAGACGCTCTGCACAGGGGCGGAAAGCTATAAAGCCAGTGGATAGTACTGATAACTGCGGCTACCTCAACCACCCGCAAGGAAAGGGTATTGTGAGACGCTCTGCACAAGGGCAGAAAACTATAAAGCCAGTGTATAGTGCTGCTGATAACTGTGGCTACTTCACTGCACCCAAGGAAAGAGTATTGTGAGATGCTCTGGACAGCGGCAGAAAGCTATAAGGCCAGTGGATAGTGGTATCTGTGAAACGCTCTGCAGGGGCCCATGGAATATTAGCATACTATTTAGCAATGAGAACTCTGCTGAATGCACTGCACAAAGGGAACGTTAGCTGTAAAATGCTCTGCAGGGGCCCAGGGAATATTAGGGAACTGTTTAGTGATGAAAACTTTGCCTAATGCACTGCACACATAGAACGATATAGCTAAAATGCTCTGCGGTGGCCCAGGCAAAATTAACGTACTGTTTAGCGATGAGAACTCTGCCTAATGCACTGCACACAGAGAGCGGTATAACTGAAATGCTCTGCAGGGGCCCAGGGAATATTAACGAACTGTTTAGCGATGAAAACTTTGCCTAATGCACTGCACACATAGAATGGTATAGCTGAAATGCTCTGCAGTGGCCCAGGAAATATTAGCGTACTGTTTAGCGATGTGAACTCTGCCGAATGCACTGCACACATAGAATGATATAGCTGAAATGCTCTGCAGTGGCCCAGGAAAAAATTAGCGTACTGTTTAGCAATGAGAACTCTGCCTAATGCACTGCACACATAGAATGGTATAGCTGAAATGCTCTGCAGTGGCCCAGGAAAAATTAGCGTACTGTTTAGCGATGAGAACTCTGCCTAATGCACTGCACACATAGAGCGGTATAGCTGAAATGCTCTGCAGTGGCCCAGGAACAAATTAGCGTACTGTTTAGTGATGAGAACTCTGCCTAATGCACTGCACACATAGAACGGTATAGCTGAAATGCTCTGCAGGGGCCCAGGAAATATTAGTGTACTGTTTAGCGATGAGAATTCTGCTTAATGCACTGCACACATAGAACGGTATAGCTGAAATGCCCTGCAGTTGCTCAGGAAATATTAGCGTACTGTTTGGCGATGAGAACTTTGCCTAATGCACTGCACACATAGAACGGTATAGCTGAAATGGTCTGCACAGGCCTAGATGCTTTAAAAAAAAAAATTGGTGCACTACTGCTCCCAGCCAGCCACAACAGTAATGCACGCAATGAGGAGTAGCCTTAAAAAGGACCATTAGGGTACTTGAAGAGAGGATCCCTACTCAAACACTTTCCCTATATCAGCAGCAGCACTTTCCCTAACCTCTGCCAGCATGCGTCTGTGGCGAGCCGTGGGCGGCACCAGTTTAAGTACTCGGCGGTCACCTGATCGGCCCAGCCACTCACTGCTGTAGACGTGCACAAGGCTGGCACATCACAGCAGGAAGTGGTAATGCCTTCCCCACATGTTTATTGGCTAAAAAATGGCGCTAAACATGCAGGGAAGGGAAATTAAATTGACACGAGTACCGCGTGGTGTTCGTCTCAAATAACGAGCATCTCGAGTACCCTTATACTCGAACAAGCATCAAGCTCGGACGAGTGTGCTCGCTCATCTCTAAAGGTAATGCCTCTTTTTTTTTTTCAAATTTAACCCCAGACTTAAGGTTGCAGCGCCTTTTTAACCTGCTCCATCCCTGCAGTTCTTGGCCGCTTCCTTATGTACGTTACAGCCATTCACTATATGCGCGGAGAGGTCAGTTATATTCTCAACAGTATATACACATGTGTGAGGTAGATTCTCTTTAGGTATATGCACACAGAGGACTGTTAGATGCTCCTCAGTATATACACTCAGATATAAGGAAGATTCTCTTCTCTTCAGTATATACATATAGAGATGAGGTAGATTCTCCTCAGTATATACATATAGAGGTGAGGTAGGTTTTCCTCAGTATACACACATAAAGGTGAGGTAGATTCTTCTCAGAATATACATGTAGAGGTGAGGTAGATTCTCTTCAGTATATACACATAGACATTAGGTAGATTCTCTTCAGTGTATACACATAGAGGTGACGTAGATTCTCCTCAGTATATAGACATACAGGTGAGGTAGATTCTCTTTAGTATATACACATAGACTTTAGGTAGATTCTCCTCAGTATATACACATTGAGGGGAGGTAGATTCTCCTCAGTATATACACGTAGAGAGGAGGTAGATTTTCCTCAGTATATACACATAGAGGTGATGTAGATTCTCCTCAGTATATAGACATAGAGGTGAGGTAGATTCTCCTCAGTATATGCGCACAGAGCGGCTTTAGATTCTTCTCAGTATATACACACATCCTGTTTCCTGCAAATAAGACCTTCCCTGAAAATAAACTCTACTCTGATTTTTCGGGGTGGCTTGAAATATAAGCCATACCCCAAAAATAAGCCCTAGCAGCATTACATAAAAAATTCCATTACCTAGCAGGCTCAGTCCAGGTCCTTACCGCAGCTCTCTGGAGCTCCAACGCGCTTCTTACAGCTCTCAGCCGCCCACAAAAGATTACTTTCTGGTTGCAGGATTCAAAAGTCCCACCTCCAGGAAGCGATGGCTCTGATTGGCTGAGCAGCGCTCGAGAACAAATCAATGCAGCTCCTCAAGGAACCAATGCGATGGCTGTGATTGGTTCATCAAGCGCTGCATTGATTGGCTCAGCAGCGGTCAAAGAACCAATCATAGCCATCATGTTGTGGAGGCAGGATTTATGAATTTGCCAATCAATGCCATGGCTCAGCATGTCGGAGCTCCAGAGAGCAGCAGGAGAGACCTGGACCAAATCTGCTAGGTAAGTATAGGTAAGTAAGATATTGCCAAAAATAAGACCTAGCACCTCTTTTGGGTAAAAAATTAATATAAGACAGGGTCTTATTTTCAGGGAAACGCGGTAGTGGTGAGCTAGATTCTCCTCAGTATATACACATAGAGGTGAGGTATATTCTCCTTCAGTATATACACAAACAGGTGAGGTAGATTCTCTTCAGTATATACTCATAGATGTTAGTTAGGTTCTCCTCAGTATATACACATAGAGGTGAGGTCGATTCCTCTCAGTATGTACACGGAGAGGTCAGTTATATTCTCCTCAGTATATACACATAGAGGTGAGGTAGATTCTCCTCAGTATATACGCATAGAGGTGAGGTATATTCTCCTCAGTATATACACGAACAGGTGAGGTAGATTCTCTTTTCAGTATATACACATAGATGTTAGTTAGGTTCTCCTCAGTATATACACATAGAGGTGAGGTCGATTCTCCTCAGTATATACACGTAGAGGTCAGTTATATTCTCCTCAGTATATACACATAGGGGTGAGGTAGATTTTCCTCAGTATATACACATAGAGGTGAGGTATATTCTCCTCAGTATATACACAAACCGGTGAGGTAGATTCTCCTCAGTATAGACACAGAGATGTTAGCTAGGTTCTCCTCAGTATATACAAATAGAGGTGCGGTCAATTCTCCTCAGTATATAAACCTAGAGGGGAGGTGGATTCTCCTCAGTATATACACATAGAGGTGAGGTAGATTCTCCTCAGTATATACACATAGACATTAGGTAGATTCTCCTCAGTATGTCGTGGATTTCCTTTTTGTGTCCACGGCCTACTCAAATAGGAATGTTTGCACCCTTCCAGATTAATTATGAATTGGTTATGCGCATAAGAAGATTTCACACTGACACAGGTTCAGCATGTATAAATTTCCCAATTCTGCTTTATTTGTGGGCGCGCAGCCTCTTTTAAAGAGTTTAACATATCTGCCCATCTGGGCAGGTCAAAGATTACATAGATACAATGTATTGTTTAATTATTGGATAAGCATCTTGAAATTCTTCCATCATCCGGTCATCTGTTATTGCCCGTCACGTGGTATCAGTCCGGAGAGGGCAGGGCGAGATGAGTGGGTTGTCTTGGACCCACATGTGGTTGCTCCGATATGATTGGAGGTTACAGCTTGAACTATTAATTGCATACATTTCCCATGTTATTTGCATAAGTTTCCAGTAAAACTGCTTTGGTTATTATTGCGGTAGCTAAAAACGGTACTGCTTCAGACTGGTTGTTTGTGTCTGATTTTACCCCTGCTAAAGTTACTAAGAATCGGGAAATAGAGCGTCCTTGCTAAATGTTAAATGCTAGCTTCTGCTTGCATCTATAGGAGTTTAGAGAATGGAAAGTTTCTGAATATATTGGATACACAAAAAAACAAGAAAGAATGGTTGTGCCAAATTTCAGGTTTGTGCGATACAGATCTGTGTTATTAGTTACATTACATAGGGGGTGACTTTCGCGCTTAGAATTGAATAATCAAGTTGTGACCCCTTTAATTTTCCTATTTACGACCTAAAGAACGGTTGTACCAAATTTCATATTTGTGTGGTACAGATGTGTAGTGGCCCCGAACATCATCCTGGTCCCCTCCATAAATGTCATACATGTTTTGTCTCATGTGGATGCACTGTGCAAAGCTGTCATGTCATTTTCTATATGTGTGTTGCACAGCTGCAGCGTCTGAAGGGTTAACTGTAATAAAATCTTTTCCGGTCAGCTCTGTCTGCTGAATGTATCTATTCTCTTGTGTCATCTGGTAGTGATAGTCAGCTACCGGCATGGTGAGAGGATGCATCTATATGCACTCCTTACTCAGTAAGTAATGGTCGTTTTCTGTGATTAATGCCTTGCATTTATTATCTATCATTCACATGCAGCGTGGCTTTAACCCTTTCCCGCTCAAGGACGTATATTTACATCCTTGAGCGTCGGGAAATGTATGCCGTAGAAACAAGACGCACTGAAAGATGGCGGAATGTCGTTTTGTTTTTCATTTAACTACACTTATATGGTACTTTAAATAGCACCATTAAAAAACTACAACTTGTCCCGCAAAAGCGAGCCTTCGTACAGTGACATCGATGGATAAATAACGGAGTTATCATTTTTTAAAGGGGGGAGGAAAAAACTAAAATGGAAAAAAAAAAGGGCCGTGTCATTAAGGAGTTAAGACTTCAGGGGGAGCCCAGGGTGGCAGTACCAATGCGGTTCACTGATGGAAGTGCAGGGTAACCCGCTAAATTATTATGGCGTCATTAATAGGTTGCTGGTCTGCATGGTGAACAACCTATATCAGAATGGTCTGGCACTTTGTATTGATAGGGGCCAAGAGGGGCTGAAGGAGTTAATATATGTTGCTTAGTAATCCATTTGAATCAAAATGAATATATTGCAAATATATATGTGTAACAGAACTCATGACTATTGAGAAACAGGTTTCTACGCCTGATCTAAGTGGAATCAGGAAGTTCCAAGAACAGATGTCTCGGAATTTAGCAAGAGATGGCCTAACTGCAAAGAAATTGTCAGCTCTCGTTCTCTAAAAATAATGTGCTTGTCTAAAAGTCATGTGAAATCGGCTATTTCTTAAATGTCATATATCACAAGGTTTTGTCGAATGATTAAGTCATACGTTTTTTGTTAGATGTATGTGAAATCACGAGGTTATTCCCTGTTTTACCACAAGTCGCGTCCCTGCGAGGGCGATCTTCTATAAAAACAGACGATGCAAATAATAAACGCAGAGTTCATTGCTTCACCATATACCGTGTATGGTCAGTACTTTGACTCTCAAGGAGTGCTCCTACGTAGGTCAATTTGAAACCGGACAACATCACTGACCAGTCTGTTTGAACAGACTAACCCTCCACAGTTCTTGGCGCCCAACTAGGGGGCGGGGCTTATCTTTATAGGACATCGCAACCAGTAGACTGAAACCAACTCCTGGCCCGTTGACGTGGATACTGGATCCTGAGACCCCAGACTGAAAACACCGGTGTAAAGGTAAGAGCTTGTCTTACTATTATACAGTCTGGATTCTTTTGATCTGTGTCTAACGGACTAGAGGTTAGTTTGTTGCCTGTTTCAATATATTTTCTGCCCCGTCCATATTTTAGAGTGAATAAGTTCATTTAACTGTCCTAGACGGAAGAACTCACTCATTGGGACTTAAAGAGTCATGTTGTCTGTATTGGAGATTGAAATAATTGTTATTGTTATAGTCTCATTTCTGGCAGTCATATTCTTACTCTGGATCTGTTATAATATTACTAAAAGTTCCCTAAGAGGCGAAGTCTGGTCTCCCCTGAATCCTAGTGTTTGAAGTTGACCACGTTTTAGTTCTGTAAATCTATTCCGGGACAGGGAACTGTGTGTTCCCAGATAGTCTCAGTGATTATCTTAGTTTACTGTGTGAAATATACGTCCTGTATACTTAGTGAAGAATAGTTGGAAACTGGTCAACATGGGGTCTGAACAGTCCAAGACATATCAGACTCCTATTGAAATAATTAAAGATAGAGAAGGGGAGGACATTTGCAGACAAGCCTATAAAGTTTACAAACGTATAGGCCTCAAGAAGGCGGGAACATTCAATTATGAATTTTGGTCACAATATGAGGATAAGCATAGAAAGGAAATAAGAAATAAAGGTTTGGAAAAAGGCATGAAAGCCATCCTGGACTGCTCTAAAACAGCAGAAGACGAACACTGGGACTCCGAGTCCCGAGGCGAGGGCATTTTAGTTTATTGTCCTATGGCCAGGCCACCAATAGACGTTCCCATGGAAACCCCTACAGTTCCATTGGTCCCTCCTGTCGTCAGGGCCGCTCCACCAATGTCTCCTAATAATCCCTTTAATTCTCTGTATCCCACTTTGCCGCCCCTACCCCCTACGTATCCACAGGCTACTGCCCAGATGGATACACCTCCCTACAGCCCTCAATCAGGATCCCCGGGCCCTGAAGTAAATAGAGGTCCGGCTTGGGACTGTCCACGTTGTGGTCAACAGAATGCCTGTTTTAGAGAACTCTGTATGGTATGTGGGACTCCACGTCCCAGGGACCAGTGTAGACAACCGGTTCCCTTGTTCCCAGTTACAACCTCCACTACCCATTATAGAGAAACGGTCAGACAAGAGGACACTGACAGACCATCGTCTTCTAATGACAGACCCACGGACGCACATAGACCAACTCCCGGGTCTACAGTCACTACATGGCGACCCTGGAGCGCCACAGACCAGATGGCACTGTGTCAGCAACTGCCCGATCCCCAGACAGAGCCAGCAGCTTTCCATAGAAAGTTGGAAGTCATACAGAAAAACTACTCTGCCACTTGGACAGATATGGAATGTCTTATGAATGTAAAATGTCCTCTGGGCCTTTACAATAGTATTGCTCAATTTTGTGGTCTTGAAGATCGCCCAGATGACCCCCAGACATTACTTAGTGGTACTCAATATGTAGACAAGGTTAAGGCCTGGTTTAAGGATAAAGCCCAAGAGAGACGTACAGCCCTAACCCAGTGTAGACAGAACAAGGGCGAGTCTATTGAATGTTACTTTGGCCGTTTAGAGGAAGTAGGCAGAGATCTGGGTCTGTATGATTGTCCAAAAGTCATACGTAATGCTGCTTTTTGTGAAGCCTTTATGCAAGGAATAGATAAGCGCCTGTCCTAACGCGTTAAAGCATGTACCCCCGATTGGCGACAGGCCAGACCGCGTGATCTATATAAGAAAGCTGTAGGATTTGTCATGGACACAGAAGACCACGCAAAGGGTGTTATGGTTAAACATTACACCATGGAGGGGGACACAGTCCGACTTACAGACCCCAGGCGGGAGACCCGTAAGTGTTATAACTGCGGGAAGACTGGACACTTGGCCCGTAATTGTAGGGCCCCTAAACGCCCTAGACAGAACATGTCAGACGAAAGGGGGCAACAGGGAAGTACGGCCAATACCACATCATCCCGCCCACAGGGAAACAACAGGTATACCAATTACCAATGAAGGTCTAGCACTCCTTCCCCCGTGTCCCTTATAGTTACTGACACATGTGGACCACAAATTTTTCAGCCTTTAAAAATCCAGGGGAAGGAGGTGCCCTTTTTAATTGACACAGGGGCCACTAAATCATGTGTCAGTGTCTCACAAGTCAATGACCTTAGCATTCCCCTCTCAGACTCCATAGCCATAGCTGTTGGAGTGTCCGGTGAACCAACACCCATGCGTGAGACCGAGCCCATAGAAGTCTCCTTTCAAGGGTCACGAGTCCTCACTCGCTTCCTGGTGTCACCCGCTGGGGATTGCATCATGGGAACCGATGTGATGGGACCCCTGGGGTGCTGTATTCAGCTCCATCCTTCCGGTGAGGCTCATGTCACTACCTCCGCGGCCGACCACCAGGTATTCTGTCTCATGGCAGCAGACTTGGTCACTCCGCCTCCTTCTTGTACTGTATATGTGTTGACCCCAGAAGATACACAGGTTCTCTCAGCAGTACCAGAGATCCTATGGGCAAAAGGGAAGACAGACTTGGGGCGTCTCCACGTACCCCCAGTCATGGTGTATCTCAAAGATGGAGAAAAAGCCCCCATGATTCGTCAGTATCCCCTAGCCATGGCACAGGAAGATGCAATAGCCTCCACTATTACAGAGTTATGTGCCTTGAATGCTTTAAAACCTTGCGTCTCACCCGCCAACACGCCACTCTTCCCGGTTAAAAAGAAAGGCAAGAAAGGTGAACCTGATACTTACCGGATGGTTCACGATCTAAGAGAAATCAATAAGGTGACCATCCTAGAAACACCTTTGGTCCCCAATCCCTACACTCTGTTGTCCACCATACCATCCGGAACCTGTTGGTACACTCTGATCGATCTCGCCAATGCATTTATGTCCGTCCCGCTACACCCCGATTGCCAGTACCTGTTTGCCTTCACGTTCCGAGGAAAACAGTACTGCTGGACTGTCCTACCACAAGGGGCACAAAACAGCCCAAATCAATTCACCCGATGTATGATGCTTGTACTTGATGCATGGACGGTCCCACCGGGTGTGGCCCTGCTTCAGTATGTTGATGATCTCCTACTCTGTGCACCGGACAGACCTGCCTGTGTTGCGGTCTCACTTAGCCTCCTTTGTTTTCTTGCAGACAGTGGGTGTAAAGCCAGTAAAGACAAATTACAGTTTTGCAAATCTCATGTTGTGTTTCTTGGTCACTGCCTAGGTCCTGGTACAAAACACCTCACGCCAGAACGTACCAAGGTGGTGGAGGACATGCCACTCCCCGCCTCCCATGCTCAGTTGCGGACATTTCTGGGGTTAGTTTCATATTGTCGGCCATGGATTCGCTCTGCCTCCATGACCATGCAGCCTCTGTACGACTGCCTGAGTTCTAAGCCATTTGCTTTGACTCCGGAAGCCGAGTCAGCTTTCCATCAGCTGAAAATACAGATTACCAGTGCTCCAGCACTAGGTCTACCAGACTATGATAAACCCTTCCAGATGTTCGTGACTGAGATGGCGGGACATGCTACTGCCGTCCTCACACAAGAGCATGGTGACAAAAAGCGCCCTGTAGCATACTACAGTGCACATCTTGACGCAGTAGCCAGGGGTTCACCCTCCTGTGTACGAGCAGTTCTGGCAGTACAAGCACTACTTGAGAAAGCTTCTGAGGTGGTCCTAGACTACCCTCTTGTGGTCCTCACGCCCCATGACGTACATGGAATTCTGACACAGGTGAGCCGTAGACATTTGTCTCTTGCTAGACAGATCAAAATGGAACTTGCAGTACACTCTTCATCCAATGTCTCATTTCAACGTTGCACAACTTTGAATCCGGCCACCTTACTGCCATTAGGTGACACTGATTCAAATGGGGGAGTAAGTACAGGGGACCAGCTTTTCGCGAATTCCCTGACTGATGAGGAGGAGGCCTTTGACGCAGAACACCAGCATGACTGCTGCTCTGATGGAGCAGGAGACAGCTGGATTTGCTCATGTCACAGATAAGCCACTCCTGAACCCCCACCTTGAAATGTTTGTGGATGGATCACGATACCAGAATGAGATGGGCAGATTTGTGACAGGGTTTGCTGTAGTATCAATGAATGAAGTACTGATAGGCCGCGCCTTGCCCCCACATATGTCAGCACAGGAAGCGGAGCTGTGCGCTCTGACCGAGGCCTGCAAGTTAGCCCAGGGAGTCACTGCTAATATCTACACGGACTCCAGGTACGCGTTTGGCGTTGCGCATGACTATGGGCCGATTTGGCGCGCGCGGAGCTTTTTAACAGCTCAAGGCAGACCGATAAAGAATGGTGAGGCAGTAAGTAGTTTAATGTCAGCTATCATGCTCCCAGAGCAGGTGGCAATAGTGAAAGTCAAAGCACACACTCAGGGTGACTCCTTGGAAAGTAAGGGCAACGAGAAAGCAGACAAGGCCGCTAGGGCCGCAGCCCTGCTAGATTGGAGAACACCCGTGTGCAGAGTTCAGACCAGGTCCTGCCCAGCAGAGCAGGATCCTGAGCCCCCTGTCAAGGACCAGACCCTCTCTGTCCCACCACAGAAGGAGGTGGACCTACTCCCCTCAGGGCAAGAGCAGGAGCGCTGGGCAAGTGCAGGAGCAGTGAAAGGAAAGGAAGGTTGGATGATGGGTGCGCGTATGTGTTTACCTGCGGCTGCCTATCCTAGTATGGCCCTTTTGGCTCATGGAAAGGTGCACGCTTCGCGCAATGCTATGGTCGCCCTGGTGGAGAAAATGTGGTACGCTCCGGGATTTGACAGGATGGCAAAGGCATACGTCAAGGCTTGTGAAATCTGTGCACTACACAACCCCGGTCAAGTAGTAAAGACCCCTCGGAAGTGCACTCCGCGACCTTTGTACCCCTTCCAGAGACTACAGATAGATTACATCCAGCTGCCCAGGTCAGGAAGGTATGAGTATGTCCTGGTATGCGTTGACCTCTTTTCTGGGTGGGCTGAGGCCTACGCGGTCCCGAAGGCCACTGCCCAGGCCACTGCAAAAAAACTTGTGTCAGAGTTAGTGTGCAGATTTGGGGTACCAGAGACCATTGAGAGCGACCGAGGTACTCATTTTACTGGCGAGGTAATGCGAGAAGTCATGTCGGCCCTAGGGGTGGAACAAGCCTTTCACACCCCCTATCGTCCGCAAAGCTCCGGAAAAGTGGAAAGACTCAATGGCACCCTCAAACTAAAAATTCAGAAAGCCATGGTTGAAACGGGAAAACCTTGGCCCAAGTGCCTACCTTTGGCCCTCTACTCAGTACGGACCACGCCAAATAGGAAAACAGGACTGTCCCCATATGAGATTCTCTTTGGCTCCGTGCCTAGGTTAGGACTGTATCATCCACAAGCTCTATCCCTGGGTCATGATAAAGTTACTTCCTTTGTGCAGGACTTATGCCAAAAGCTAAAAATAACGCACGACCTAGTTTTCTCTTCTATTCCAGACCCTGATAGTTTGGAAGGATCCCACTCTCTGAATCCTGGAGATTGGGTGGTGGTAAAGAGACACGTCAGAAAGACTTTGGAACCTCGCTTTGACGGACCATACCAGGTACTGTTAACCACTCCCACTTCGGTCAAGTTAGAAGGCAAACCCACTTGGATTCATGCCTCACACTGCAAGAAAGTTCCAACGCCTCAGCACCACGAGGGGGGTGGAAAATAAGCCCAACCCAGGGTGGGGGAGGGGGATGGCAACCTGGACACCAGCGCTGATAGTCTGGATAGGTGTATTATTTACCCTTTGTCTTCTTGGACTACTCTCTTTTCGGGACAATTCCTCACCAACTGTCGATGTAAGAAGAAGATGGACTGTTTGGGCGGAAGGACAACCCAACATGTGGGAATACTTTGCAAAAGACGTACTGAATATTTCCCATATGTGCATGCCCAACCTTCGGAGTGGGGAAGATATTTTACGGACTTGCTTACTGTCTATCCCCACCCCAGTAAAGACACTTCGCTATATATATTCAATAGTGCATAACGATAGTGATGTAGAGGAGAGCAATGTTTTCCAGGAAAATACCTTTCTTAATGTATATGAATATTGTCCCTATTGTGATGCGGTCGAACATACACTTTATATTTCACACAAACAAATGATAAGAGATTTGTTTAGATTCATGAAAACAATAATGCATTTTAAAAAGTCAGATGTCGGCTTTGATCTTGGGACTTGTTCCGATCGCCATATTTGGGGTCAGGAAGGAATTTTTCCCCTTTTATACAAGGATAATTGGCTTTTTCCTAAAAGGGTTTTCGCCTTCCTCTGGATCAACTCAGCCTCAAAATTCCCCATAATTGTCATGCAAAATAGAACTGGATCCTGTGTGTTACTTCCTGATGTCCAAAATGGGGGAATGATAGGGGCCAAGAGGGGCTGAAGGAGTTAATATATGTTGCTTAGTAATCCATTTGAATCAAAATGAATATATTGCAAATATATATGTGTAACAGAACTCATGACTATTGAGAAACAGGTTTCTACGCCTGATCTAAGTGGAATCAGGAAGTTTCAAGAACAGATGTCTCGGAATTTAGCAAGAGATGGCCTAACCGCAAAGAAATTGTCAGCTCTCGTTCTCTAAAAATAATGTGCTTGTCTAAAAGTCATGTGAAATCGGCTATTTCTTAAATGTCATATATCACAAGCTTTTGTCGAATGATTAAGTCATACGGTTTTTGTTAGATGTATGTGAAATCACGAGGTTATTCCCTGTTTTACCACAAGTCGCGTCCCTGCGAGGGCGATCTTCTATAAAAACAGACGATGCAAATAATAAACGCAGAGTTCATTGCTTCACCATATACCATGTATGGTCAGTACTTTGACTCTCAAGGAGTGCTCCTACGTAGGTCAATTTGAAACCGGACAACATCACTGACCAGTCTGTTTGAACAGACTAACCCTCCACAGTTCCCACTGTGTGTGGGAGTATACGCTAAGCAGCCACCCCCCTCTATATCAAGAGGCAGTGTGAGTGGCTGTCTTAGCGGTGTCCTGCACAGGTGTTATTCGCTCCTCCATTTGGTAGTCAGCTACCTGCATGGTGAGAGGATGCATCTATATGCACTCCTTACTCAGTAAGTAATGGCTGTCTGCTGAATGTATCTATTCTCTTGTGTCATGTAGTATAAGTGAAGGCATTAATGTGAGTGTCTGAGAGCAGGAAAGGAGTCCATTTTCAGGAGGAGAGAGTGCTAACACAGGGCTGCATGAAAGCACCTATAGCTTCGATGTAGGTGAAGATGGAGGAGGAAGAGCAACATCTCATAGCATCTGGAGATGGATGTGAGAGAAGTGAGTTCCAGAAACAGAGAGAGCGCACTACCCCAGGTTGCTAAAACAGGTACCTACTCACAATACAGGCGTTTTTCCTGTGCGGCCGTCCGTCAGTTAGGATCACCACACAGAGGTACTTTATTGGCTAAGCCATCTTGAATAAGTGTTCTTGTCAGCGTGTATGCAGAGTGACCCCTACCCTTTTACCTCCTCTGGAGTGCCCCCAATCCAGACATATATATAACATGGACTATAGAGCTGTATTGATCCTGTGCATCCTCCCTACCTCTGAATTTTGGCCTGTCTTTTTGCTAAAAGTGAATTGTGCATGCATTGCCTGCTATTCAAGTTTATTTCAAGTAAAAGTCATACCGAGTCCTATCCGTTCCTAAGGACCCGAGGTACTAAACACAAGTCTCTGTGTTTATTACTCTGTCGCATAGAATAACGGTGTGTGGGAATGGTGGCATCACGAGTGATATCTACTACAAACCCCCTCATCCCCTTTATTGGCACTCTTTGCCAAAGGAGTGTCGAAGCTTGGCCGGTAATCTACACTGACCTTGGCAGCGTGTCATCCCTATGGGACCAGAGCATGGTAAGTGCCACCATCACACGTCAGCACTTAACCCTCCCAAAACTTTAGCCAGGTGCCCAGGGTCACCCCTCTGGGGTGTTGCAGATGTGTGTTATTACTTACATTACATAGGGGGTCACTTACTTGGTGCTTAGAATTGAATAATCAAGTTGTAACCGACTTTTCCTATTTAGGACCTAAAGAATGGTTATACCAAATGTAACTTTTTTAGGACACCGGGAAGTTAGAGAATTAGATTGGGTACATTACACAGGGGTGCCAATACTTTTGCACTTAGCATTGAATAATCAAGTTGTGACCCCTTTAATTTCCTATTTAGGACCTAAAGAATGATCGCGCCAAATTTCACATTTGTACGACACCGGGACGTTAGAGAATTGCTGGAGAGTCAAACAGTCAGTCAGGGAGAGCTTTCGCCTTTATATGTAAAGATATAACCCCATAATTTAAAAATAAACACATACATCCGTATTGGTAATTTCATACAGTATAAGTAAAGTGATCTGAAACCAAAAAAGAAGAAACAAATAAGAAGTTACCCTGAAAATTGTTACATTTTAATTCCTTAAGGGCTAGACCATTTTGGATATCCCTTTTCACATGCCTATTTAGGGTTTATGATATCGGGGATCTCTTTGTTAGAGATAGCGGAGAGCATAAAGAGGTTGGCCAACAAAAATAAAAGAGATACTGAGCAAGCACGAATGCAGTAACGCTGTCCCACTCTCTTCTCACTTCCTTAGCACCTTTTCTGACAAGTAGAGAAGACGCTGCCACTTCAGAAGGGACCCTTCCACCAGAGATATCAATCTGGTAGAGACTATCACATGTAATGGCAGTGGCCTTTTTTGGGGGTAGCCAATCTAGAGGGGGTGGCTAATCTATAGCAAGAGAGAACGTAAAGGGACACTAACTTTAAGAGAATTTGTTCTCACCTGATAGCTTGTGTGTATCATCAATCTTGTAATATACTTTCATTAAAAGTTTTTCTATCTTACAACAGTCAATCATGTCTAAAGTGCCAGCCCCTGCAATCAATCATCAATCTGTTGTTAGGCATTCAGCTTCTTTAGCAAGTAGGACTTTTGGATGTCTTCTTAGCTATGTGCGACAGGCTGTCTTTAAAGGCTGTTCCCCTGCTCTCACACTGTCTCAGATCTGCAGTCAGTGTGTACACGGGGAGATGAGCATAAGTTGTCGGAAAAGTTAGTGTCTTCTTAAAACAAGGATAGATAAAGCAGAAGAGGAAGAGAGAGAACACAAAAGAGACTGAAAATGAGACAGAGTAAAAGATGGTGGGATCAAGTCCTGTTGTATACTTGGTTTGCCAAAAATGCTTGGGTATACCACACTAATGTTGCCAATCTATTGTGTGCTATGAAGGCTTTTACCATATGAAACTACAGCTTCCAGTATGACCTGAACAATGATAAGAATATACTGAGAGTTGTAATTTTACAAACTAGAAAGGCTGTGTGGACCTCACACATGAACACAATGATACTGATAGGATGCAGCCAAAGACAGAATGCACAATGTCACTGACTCATGGATGATGTACTTTGAATTTGTTAATTTTCTTTTCCATGACTTCTTTTATGCATATGCTTTTCTCTGTAGAATTAACAACACAGACATGTTAGGCTCCTCTGGAAACAATAGCACCACATACTGTGTCACCTGAAAACATCTCTATTCATTGTGCCCCAGAAATATATTATAGCATCCACTGTGCCCCCAAAAATAAAATATAATAACTGTGCCCCTAGAAATAAATTATTTTACAGTGTTACCAAAGGACATAACTAGAAAAGCCTGGGCCCCTAAACAATTTTTTGAATGAACCCCTCTCTTCGACATACAAATGTGACTGCTGCAGGCAATTACTTCTTCTGTGTTTACCAAACATCAGGCTGGTAGTGCAAATAAACAAGACTAATGGCACTGAACTAGCGGGGTATCAGAATGGTGAGCTCACCTTATTTTTCTATTTTAAACATTTCCTGCCCACTTTCCACTTTTTTTGTTTTTACTTGGAAAACCTCATTAGGGATCCCAAAATTTAAAATCTACAACCTTTTTATTTCTCTTTAAATGTGGTTATAATGTGTGGGGAGAATGTCTGCCTTCCCACCACTACAGCTGCAGCAGCTGCTCAGAATGGCAGCTTTGAAGCCTTAGTGTTATGCTCCACCCCATGGAGGGACTCTTGATCGAGGAGGAGTCCAGCCTTCCATGCGCCTGTTTTGCTCCTGCTAAGGAGGCTGTGCATGGGAATGAGTTGCATAACGTACCAGGGACAGCGCATGGAAGCTCTGATGAGTACAGTGCTAAGCCCCACTCCTTGGAGGATGAGTCCAAAGCCTCCAGAAGTGTTCTATAAAAAGATTTAAAGCTGTGTCACAAGAATAGAGTGAGGAAACAGTAAGAGTGAGCAGCAGCAAGATTCGTTAAGGGGCAGCAGTGGCAGTAATAGAAGGAGCCAGCAAAGCCAAGGAATTGGCAGAGGCCATTCATAGAGACTATCAAGGCTCAGAGGTAGCAACTACCAGATGCCTTGATGACTCGGGAGCCAAAGATGAACTATTTGGACCATTAAAGCAATGGTCCTTACATTGTGTGAAAGGAGAGGGAGGCTCCCTTCCCACAAGCACCTGTCGGAGGCTTCGATAAGTGTGTACATCAAATTTAGTGCAGATGAAGATAGAAGCAAAAGCGAATGGCCAAAGATGCATTGAGCAAGCATGAATTTATTGCTACCCTTGAGACTACATAAAATCCCTGATCATGGTGGGGAATGAGGACTCACTGGGACTGTGATATCATTATTGTAGTTATGGCGCCATAGTATGGGTAACGGGTGAATACAAGGTCTGGCAGGAAAGTTCTTATAATGTTGTTATGTAGTTATGATGTTAAGTGGATGACGGTACGTAAAATTAGTATGTTGATATGTAATGGCGCAGTAAGGCAGGCAATACAGAGAGGTGGTGCGGTTTCAACAAGATGTGTGATGACTAGAGATGAGTGAGCATACTCGGTAAGGTCAGCCCCCCGCTGCGCCCCCCCTCCCCCGAGCATGCTCGGAGGAGAAGGCAGTTACTCGAAATGAGCGAGGCTCGCTCGAGTAACTGGCCTTACCCAGTATGTTCGCTCATCTCTAGTGATGACCTTTGGATATGGTTGACGTCTACAACATGTTTGTGTTTAGAGGAGGGACTCCTACAGAGTGTTTGAGGTCAAGGTCTATGGCTAAAGATGAAGCCATTATGCCACAGTCAAGAGGTACTGGACGGTTCTGTGCCTTGGTGCTGCCGGGAGGAATGAAGGTGATGTCTGCACCGGTGAGAGACACCAGTGATGTAAATATCATTGTGGATTGTAGTACCTATTTGGAGTACTGTGGCTTTAAGAGAGGTTATGCCGAGTAATTATGGAACATTAAAGTACACAAACCCTCCTGTGAAGCCAAATATGTTTATTTGGTTGGTGTTCAGTAAAGCTTCTTTTAAAAAAAAAAAAGTGTGTCGCATCTGCCTCCGTCCGTCATGGTTCCACCATCACGTAACCTGCCACTACGCATACCAGCCAATCCATCCGTTACAGCATGAGGGCTTGATTCGTCCAAAACGAGTTATGTTTTTCAGTTTGCAACATTTTGGGATAGAGATAACGTTCATTAACCCCATAGAGCTGATATAGAAAAAACAAGCAAATAGAACTTACGTTTTAGGTATTTTACTGTTTACTATCTTTCACTATTCACTGTATGGCATAAATTGCAAGAAATCTGTATTCTATGTGTGGCTATGATTGCAGAGGTACCAATTATACACAGCTTCTATATTTAACTACTGTTTCACCATAACAGCACATTTCATTGGTAAACAAAAAATTGTTTTTATGATGCCGCAGTCTACAAGATGTTTTGTGTGGAGAAGTCATTTTTAACCTTAGTGACCAAGCCTGTTTGCGCCTTAATGGCCTGGCCAAATTTGGGCAATTTGACATGTTTCACTTTAAAGTTGAATAACTCCGTAAAGGTTTTGCATATCCCAGTAATTCTGACATTGGGTTTTTTTTTGCTACATGTTGTACTTCATTTAGTTGGTACAAATAGACCAATAGAATTTGGTATATTTATTAAAAGTGCCAAAATGGGGAAAATTTTGAAAGAAATTGTTATTTTTTCACATTTTCAACTGCAATATCTGAAATCTGTGCAAACATACTGTACAAATTTAATTTTTATTTTTTTATTTTTAAAATGTTCAGAATAAAGAAAAACATTTACACATAGTCAGAAAACAGCACATAGATCAAGTTTCATAATTTACATGAAATCAGTCAACTAGCAGGCTGTACCAAGGTATTTGCTTAATCAATGTGGAATTTGATCAAGTTACAACTCTTAAACTGAATTACTTATCTAACCAAACTATCCCATTTATTTGGGAGTTGTCCACTGGCTCCCTGAAAACATAAGTAAGGAAGGTAGATAAATGGGGAAAAGGGGAAGGGTTGGGAGGAGACATGTATGGAGCGTCAGAAGAGAAAAAACCACCGTCCCTGGCCACTTCCCTACAGTTTATGGTATCATTATTATTTCATTAGCTGAGATAAAAAGGTCCTGTGTACAGCGGGGTTAGGGCCCAGTGAGCTCATAAAGCGCTTAGGTTCATATATTCCTCTGAGTTTTGGTACTCCATCCAATAATGCCATGTCTTTGAGAACTTGTCCTGTGTGTGTTTGATGGAACTGTAAGGTCCTCCATCTCAATAATCTCATGGAACCACATTGAGATAGTGGGAGGTGACGATTGTCGCCAAAGTTTCGAGTCGCATGTCCGTGCTGCATCAACCAGATGTCTCACCACAGAACCCTTATTGGAGTACTGAGGAATCTCGCTGAGATTTAGGAGAAAGATGCAGGTGAATTTGGGAGTGCGTACTCCGTGAATTTGGAGGAGATACGCCATACCTCGGACCAGAAACCTGCTAGCACCGAACATTCCCAAAATATATGCAATATGGTCCCTTGTAAAGATATAGCGAGCACCCAAATGCTCGGGTCCACGTTATTCGAGTCGAGCTTTTCGTAAAATTCGAGAGCTGTACTTATATAGGGGTTGATAATAATCCCGAAATGCCTCTGCTATCTGTTGTGGCAAATAGGGGTAACCTCCTGATGGGGAGAAGATTTGTGGAATGTAGAGATCCAGCACATCATGTTTTTTCTGGCCTAGACCCAAGTGCACTAAGGTTTCTTGCATAAATTCCCAATCGATCCTATCAAAAGCTTTCTCCCCGTCTCCTTCTTCAAGGCATGGGCCAGGGTGTGACTGGGTTTGTTACCGAATTCATAGAAACGTCTCCTGCATTTTGTCGAGCAGCCCTTAGCTCGTGACATGTACAGTGAACGTACTGTACAAATTTTTGCCAAGATATATATTTCCATCTGTTTACTTTATTCTGGATCGCGACAGGGAAAGGGTTCACAGAGGGAGCGTCCTGTATTGCCAATGTCTATGATCGCTGTATAAGCTATATGGCATGGCAGAGCAGTAGCTCTGCCATGCCTTATCACAGCGATCATAGGAACAGTGCTGCAAGTCCCTCAGAGGGACTCAAATTGTGTAAAAAAAAAAGAAAAGAAAAATGTAAAAAAAAAGTTAAAAAAACACTTTTTTTGTGCTTTTCCTAATATTAGCATAAAAAACTGTGAAAAAAAATTAAAACCCCACATATTGGGCATTAATGCATCCGTAACGAGGTGTACAAAAAGTTGAACATACTTTTTATTTTGTATGGCGAAAAGCGTAAAAAAAACGCTAAAAAACGGAAGCAAAATGCTAATTTTTAGCATTTTGCCTCCCAAAAAATGCAATAAAAGTGATCAAAAAAGCCATACATTCCCCAAAATGGTACCAATAAAAACAACAGCTTGTATCGCTCCATACATAGAAATATAAAAAAGTTACAGGACTTTGAATGCAGCTATAGAGAAAAAAAAAGATTTCCAAAAAAAAGGGTTTTTATTGCAAAAAAGTGTAAAAACCTAAAAAAAATATAAGAATTTTAGTATTGTTGTAACCGTACCGACCCGCAGAAAAAATTTAGTGTGTCATGTATGCTACATGATTAACGCTGTAAAAAAAAAAAAATCTATGGCGTTTTCTCTCTCTGTTATCATAAATAAAACTTTTACGATATAGTCTATGTACCCAAAAGTGGCACTAATAAAAACTACAGCTCGCCACGCAAAAAAACAAGCCCTTATAAGGCTGTGTCGACAGAAAAATAAAAAAGTTATTGCTTTTGAAAAATGGAGATGGAAAAATACCAAAAATCACTAGGTCCTCAATGCCAAAATAGGCCATGTCATTAAGGGGTTAAAACTAGGGATGAGCGAACGTGTCCGTTACGGACACATCCGCACCCGGACACCGGCTTTGCCGAACACTGCAGTGTTCGCGCGTAAGTGTCCGGGTGCCGCCGGGGGGCGGGGAGATGCGCGGCGGCGCGGGCGGCAGTAGCGGGGAACAGGGGGGAGCCCTCTCTCTCTCCCTCTCCCCCCCACTCCCCGCCGCACCCCCCCCGCGCTGCCACGGCGGCCCCCGAACTTTTTCGCCCGAACACTGAAGTGTTCGCAAAGTTCGGTGTTCGGGCGAAAAAGGGGCGGAGCCGAACGTGTTCGCTCATCTCTAGTTAAAACACAATTAAAGAAAGAAAAATCCCCATATTTGGTATCATTGTATCTATAATGACCTGTACAATAAACTTAACACATGATTTATCCTGCATGGCAAAAATTGTAAAAAAAATGACCTGACTCACCTTCCTCCCCTTGTCACTTAGTATTAAGCAACACAAGCCATATTTACATTGACACTACTTTCTCAGTTTGTGCAAGCTACTCCTTTCCCGCCTTCCGACCATTAGTATAGTACTGCTGAGAGAGGGAGGGCAGCCTGCACGGACTGAGAGAACAGCTAGAACATAGGTGAGACTTGTGCTGCTGTACATTCAGCACTGCCTGCGGGACACACCGCTGCCTCTTCTCCTGGGTTACATGCTGCCCAACCCCCCCGCACGACCCAGCGTCCTCAGTGCACACAAAAGTGTCCCTGCGCAGCCTTCAGCTGCCCTCATGCCACACGCTGGCTGCATAGCCACACCACCCTCATGTCTATTTCTCAGTACATCTGCGATAGGGAGGAACCGGAGGCAAACACTGCAGAGGGTTGGCAGGGCCAGGTAGCGACCCTCTTTAAAAGGGGCTGGGCGATAGCCCACAATGCAGTTGAGAATCAATGAGAAATTGACGTTCGATCGTCATTCCAATAAAGTGCCAACCTCTGTCAGGAGCTGCAAACTATGGGGAATCCATGTGCCACACAGTATTCATTCTGTCTAGGTGTCAGATAGCTCAATCGACACTGCAAGGGGAAAGCCATCTGCACTCTGCCCCCTACCCAAGTCAGTCAGTGTCTTTGTGCCAGACAGGTCAAACACCGCGATGGAAAGTCTGTGGTCCAATGCAACCCAAGACATGAACAATAAAGAAATCAGAGCGGCCAAACATGCCAGACTTACACTGCGCCGACGACATAGGCCTCGGACCACAGCTTCAGCAATTGTAGGCAGGAAGCAGACTTCAATGCTAGTACACCTGTGAAGGTCTCATTAAATCACTTACATTTTCTTTCACCGCTCCAAAGACTGCATTAGCCAGGAAAAAGTTGCACAGCCCCAACCTGGCGCCATTGCAGTTCCCCCGGGACATAGGTATCGGCCAACAGCTTCAGCAATCGTAGGCAGGATGCGGACTTTGATGCTAGTACACCTGTGAAGGTCTCAGTAAATCCGTTACGTTTTCTTTCATCGCTGCAAAGACTGGATTAGCTAGGAAAAAGTTCTACAAGCCAAACCTGGCGCCGTTGCAGTTCCCCCGGGACATAGGCCTCGGCCAACAGCTTCAGCAATCGTAGGCAGGAAGTGGACTTCGATGCTAGTACACGTGTGAAGGTCTCAGTAAATCCGTTATGTTTTCTTTCACCGCTCCAAAGACTGCATTAGCCAGGAAAAAGTTCCACAGGCCCAACCTGGCGGCGTTGCAGTTCCCCCGGGACATAGGCCTCGGCCAACAGCTTCAGCAATCGTAGGCAGGAAGTGGACTTCGATGCTAGTACACCTGTGAAGGTCTCAGTAAATCCGTTACGTTTTCTTTCACCGCTCCAAAGACTGCATTAGCCAGGAAAAAGTTCCACAGGCCCAACCTGGCGCCGTTGCAGTTCCCCCGGGACACAGGCCTTGGCCAACAGCTTCAGCAATCGTAGGCAGAAAGCGGACTTCGATGCTAGTACGCCTGTGAAGGTCTCAGTAAATCCGTTACATTTTCTTTCACTGCTCCAAAGACTGGATTAGCCAGGAAAAAGTTCCACAGGCCCAACCAGGCACCGTTGCAGTTCCCCCGGGACATAGGCCTCGGCCAACAGCTTCAGCAATCGTAGGCAGGAAGCAGACTACGATGTTAGTACACCTGTGAAGGTCTCATTAATGCAATTATGCTCCTCTCCTGTGGCCCAAACGAGTTTCTCAGATAACTGTCGTAACACGAGAGAAAATTCATGATGCGCATTGCTGATCCCCTGACCCCAAGAAGGAGGAGGAGGTGGCCTTACAAAGCCAAGAAACCATGACCAGTGCCCGCTGTAGCCTGTGTGGGAAGGATGTGAGCGAGCCCTTGGCCAGGCTCGGTCCAAGCAAACACCTTGTGAGACCCAAGGTGCCGCGACTGACATAGCAATGGGAAGTCCATGTGCCCACACAGTATTCATTCTGTCTAGGTGTCGGATAGCTCTATCCACACCGCAAGGGGAAAGCCATCTGCACTATGCACCCTACCCAAGTCAATCAGTGACTTTGTGCCGGACAGGTAAATCACCGCTATGGGAAGTCTTTGTGCACCCACAGTGTAGGCGAGCCAAAGAAACCCAAAGACAGTAATAAACATGAAGAAATGATAGTGCCCAAACATGCCAAACTTTCACTGTGCCGAGTACATAGGCCTCTGCACACACCCTTAGCAATCGTGGGCATAGAGCAGACTCCGATGCTAGTACAGCTGTGAAGGTCTCATCAATGCAGTAACGCTCCTCTTCTTTGGCCCAAACCAGTGTCTCAGACTGTGGTAACACGGGAGAAAATACATGATACCCAGTGCTGATCCCCTGACCCCAAGCAGGAGGAGGAGGTGGCATTACAAGCCCAAGACACCATGACCAGGACCCGCTATAGGCTGTGTGGGAAGCACATTAGCGGGCCCAGGGACAGGCTCGGTTCCAAGCCTCCACCTTTGTGACCCAAGGTGCCCTGAGTTACATAGTAACGGGAAATCCATATGTCGCAACATAGATAGCTCAACACTGGAAGGGGCAGTCTTTGAGTTCCTTGGCCTAGCCTATGCTGTAAGTGCACAAAGATGGTATTACACAGGAAGAAATCGGAGTGCCCAACCATGGGAGAGTTTCGCCCCGCCAAGCAACTTGGCCTCGGCCAGCAATTCTGGCCTAGTCGGTCACTGTATTATTTGTGCCACATAGGTAAAACACCGCGGTGGGAAGACTTAGTGCACCCATAGTATAGACAGACCGCTGTAACATTCCTGTACCAAAGGTATAAACAGACCCAAGGAACATTTCTGTAGCAGCAGTATAGGCAGACCCCTGTAACATTTTTGTAGCTGCAGTATAGGCAGACCCCAGTACCATTTCTGTAGTAGAAGTATAGGCAGACCCCAGGAACATTTCTCTAGCAGCAATATATGCAGACCCCTGTAACATTTCTTTTTTTAAAAAAAAAAGAAGACAGGCTATATACTGTGTATATCACTTTCCCTCTATAAGTACCTGTGCTTGCCGTATGCTGAGCGTCAAATTCACTGCAGACACAGGCTGGTGTAAATAATCTTGGAATTATGTGCGTAGACTTTGTCGCTGGGAGCGTTATAGTAAGACAAACTCCAGGCAGAAAAAAATAGTCAGGAAGGCCGCAAACAGGCCTAAGTGCAATAGTGATGGACTACAACTCCCATCAGACACCCAGTGAAATTTAAACAGTCAAAGGTAGCCCAACTGAGGAGCTTTTTGTTTTTTTTTGGTCAAAGAGAACGGGCTATATACTGTGTATGTCACTTTCCCTCTATCAGTCGCTGTGGCCGTATGCTGTGCGTCTCTTATTCACTGCAGACACAGCCCGGTGTAAATAATCTTGGAATTATGTGCGTAGACTTTGTCGCTGAGAGCAGAATAGTAAGGCAAACTCCAGGCAGAAAAAAAATAGTCAGGAAGGCCTCAAACAGGCCTAAGTGCAATAGTGATGGACTACAACTCCCATCAGACAACCTGTAAAATGCACACGGTCACAGGTAGCCGTAAGAAGGAATTTTTGTTAAAAAATTTTTTTGAAAAAGAATACCGGCTATATAGCGTGTATATGACTTTACCTCTATCAGGGGCTTTCGCCGTACGCTGTGCGTGACGTTGACAGCAGACACAGAGCGGTGTAAAAAATTTTGGAATTATTGGCGTACAGTTGGAGGCTGACAGCAGTTATGTAACGCTAACTGCAGCCAGAAAAAAATTATACGGAAGGCTGCAAACCAGCCTAGCTGTGCAATAGTGATGGACTACAACTCCCATAATACAACCTGTAAAATGCACACGGTCACAGGTAGCCCTAAGGAGGACCGTTGGGGTTCTTGTACACAGGATCCTACACTACCACTCTCCCTATCTCAGCAACGCTGTCCCTATACTATGTAGTACAGACTGCAGCCTGAGAACGCTATAGCTGTAATGGGGCTGCACGCCCGATATACAAAAAAAAAATTTGCAAAACTGCTCCCAGCAGCCACAACAGTAATGCACATGGTCAGATGTAGCCCTAAGAAGGACCGTTGGGGTTCTTGTACACAGGATCCTACACTAACACTTTCCCTATAGCAGCAGGAGCACTGTCCCCAGTGTGTGACTGTGGCGAGCCACGGGCGGCCCCACTTTAAATACTAAGGGGTCACTTGATCTCACCAGCCACTCACTGCAGGGTGGTGGGATAGGGCTGGAACGTCACAGGAGGAAGTTGTAATGCCTTCCCTGCGTTTCTATTGGCCAGAAAATGGCGCAAAACTTTCAGGGAAGGAAATGGAATTGACTCGAACATCGCGTGGTGCTCGCCACAAGTAACGAGCATCTCGAGTACCCTAATACTCGAACGAGCATCAAGCTCGGACGAGTGCGCTCGCTCATCTCTAGTAACAAACAGACAGACAGAGGTACTTTCACATTTATAATATTATTAGTATGGATATTTCCAGGATGTATGTTGTCCAGTCCTCCTGCACTCAGACTCCCTTCCATCTGTTCCCAACTTTACGCTAGTCATACATTTATTCAGTTAGAAAGATGGAGGGGGGTCGGATTGTTGAGAGTATGATGGCAGAATCAGACAATGAAGGGTTTGTCGTCTGTTACCATGGAGACACACCGATCTGCAGTGAGTTGTAGAAATAAGACAATATAGGGAATATTTATAGAAGACTTTCACCAAAGTTGCTTCATTTTTGATACATTAGAGCATGGTTTCCTAAACTCCAGTCCTCACAGTCCCCAACATGCCATGTTTTCAGGATATTCTTTAGCAAGAACACCAGTGGAAACGTCTGAGGTACTGACAAAAATTACAACCCCTGAGCAACACTAAAGAAATCGTGAAAACCTGACCTGTTGGGGGTCCGTGAGGACCGGAGTTTAAGAAACACTGCATTAGAGCAATATAAATAATCTAATTGTGAAGGTGAACATATACATTATTCCTTTAGCTACCTATGACAGAAATGTATATTACTAGTCTCCAGTTATTTCTTGGAGCACAGTCACATGATCTGATGTGATTGCTGCAGATTGGACCCAGTGGTCATGTAGTTAGATTATGTGCCAAGCTGCTGGGAAGGAACTGAAAACTGGTGGGACAGTGTTGGGAGTGGTTGAGGAAAGGAGCCAAGAATTGAATATAGCAATTTGTTTTTTACTGACTTTGGGCCAATAATTAGTGTGAAGGCACTAAAGGGGGGTCTAATTAGACAGAATTTTATAGTGGGGGTCAGAAGAAGAGGGAATTAATTATACCGTAGGGCCGCAAGGGGGACCAAACTATATTGTGTGTATCAGAAGAGGAACCTGATTATACCATGGGAATCACAAAGAGGGGACCTAATACCTGCGGGGGCCAAAAACTGAAGAGCTAATTGCTATGGGTGCCAAAAATGGGCATTATTATTTTGTGGTGGCACAGTATAGGAACTGTTAATGTGTGGGGTACATTGAGAGGGGCAATGGAGGTTGCAGCAGGATGTGCAGGATGTGTGGAGAAGATTCATGGCTGTAAGACGTCTTCATGGCAGTCTGCATCCAGACAGATAATTATTTCAAGGGGCACAATGTGTTATAATTTACTACTAGGGCCACAGTACATTAATATTTATTTCTGGGGACACAGTTTAGTAGGTTATTTCTGGGGGCATAGTGCAATAATATTTATTTCTTGGGAAACCGTGTGATTTAAGTTATTTCTGGGGGCATAGTGCAGTATATGCTTTCTCTGGGGGCACAGTATAGTGTAAGTCATTTTAGGGGGCACAGTGTATTAGAATTTACTTCCAAGAGCAGAAATGTAGTGTAAGTTATTTCTGGGGGTACAGTGTATTAATGCTTGTTTCTGGTAGCGTAATATAGAGTGTATTATGTTGTTTCTGGGGTCACAGTGTGTATTATACTTTATATCAGGGCAAAGTGTATATTATAATTTCAAAAAAATCTTCTTACATATAAGATGTTACCATGCAGAGCGGCGCAGGGTCCCGCGGTCGGCGCGTGCCGCTCCGGCGTCGGCTCCAGCGTCCTGGAGCTGTGACGTCGGGGCTCTCCTCCACCTCTCTTGTGCTGTAGTGGGGGAGCTGGCTCCTCCCGCCCCCGGGGCGGAGTCTTTTAGTTATAAGGCTGGCAGTGTCCTGAGCTCACTGCCAGTTATTGGTTCTGTCAGCATCTAGCTAGTCCTGTCTGCAGGTTTCTCAGTCAGTTCCCTAGCTTGCTTGTCAGCTCCCATCTCCAGCTTTGCTTTGCTCTGTAGTTTCTGTTGGTCTTTTCCATCTGCCTTTCTGTCGGCACTCTGTCCCCCTATTAGTTATATCCATCTTGTGCAGTCACCAGGTCCCTAGCCAGGGTAGGGACCGCCATCCAGTTGTCCGCCTGGGGTTAGCCAGGGACGAGGCAAGTAGGCAGGGACAGTGGGGTGTGGCAAGTCCAGGGCACCCCACTTGGCGCTCAGGGGTCAGAGTGCCGTAACATAAGAATATGTCAGTTTTGCATGGATTAAAAGAGGGCATTATTTCTGAATGGAGGCAAAAGGAAACATTGTTTCTGGTTCTAAATGGGGGAGAAAAGAGGGAAATATTTCTTAGGGCTCAGTCACACGGGCGCATCGGCACACGTACACAGGCGCCGATGCGCCCGTGTGACTGAGTCCCCACTGCAGGAAGAAAACGGCCGTACTTCAAGACGGACGTGTCTCTGCAGCGCTGAAGAAAGAACACATGACCGGCAATGAAGCCGGTCACATGTTCTTTCTCCTGGCGCTGCAGAGAGACGTCCGTCTTGAGATACGACTGCCTTCCTCCTGCAGTAACATGGGCGCCGATGCGCCCGTGTGACTGAGCCCTCAAAGGGATAAAAGGGGTAATTATTTCTGAATGAGGCAAAGAGAGACATTATTTCTTAATGGGACAGAAGCCAGAATCTTTTCTGAAAAGAGGGAAAAAATGGCATTATTACTGACTGAGCCAAAGAGGCCCTTTTTACTGAATACAGGCAAAAGTGGCATTATTATTCACTGCAGGCAAGAGGATGCATTATTACTGGTCAAGAAGGGTATTGTTACTGACTAGGGGCCAAACAGAATATTATTACTTAATGGAGCAAACTGGGCATTATTGCTAACTGGAGGCATAAGGGGTATTAATTATAAGTGAGCTAAGTAAGGGCCCTTTTACTGTGTGAAGGTTCTTTTAAGCTGTACTTACTGTGTGAAGCCTAGAGGAAGCTCAAAAAATGGAGATACTACCACTGTGTGGGGGCACCGCTTTAGCATTGTTACTCTAAAGAAGGGGCTGAAAAAGCAAGGAGCCAAGCATATCTCTGTGTCAAATTCTGCAGAGACAAGAAGTGGTCAGAAGAAATCATCATGGCAGTCTGGGTCAGATAAAGAACAAAAGGGAAAGTGAACGACTCCAGACAGAGAGTTCCTCAGTGTGATTCCTGGATATAATGGTACTGTAATCATGCATAGAGTTTGCAAAGTGCCTGTGTAGAGCTGGTGTGTACTGCTATATGGTCACTGTATAGCGTTTTCTTTTTTCTGCAACAGAATGGTGGTATTGTGTGGTCAGAGTCTGAGGAATTACTTTACCTTCACATAGTGTTATTATTGGTAATATCAACCTTTGTATTGATCTTTATTTAATAACAATATGGTAGCTTAAAGAGTTAAAAATATGTGACATCCTAATATATAGCTCCAGTCCTAACATATTTTGTGCTTCGCAGAAAATGTGTGTCAGTGAGCTTTGTATGCCACATAGGATTCTCCCCTCCTACCTGCTATGTGGCTGTGGCTGTTTTTGCTGACCCGTGCCTACTTGTGTTTGCCCTACTTGTTGCTGTTTTGGATCCATCTAAAACATAAAGCTTCTATGTAACTTGTCTCCAGAGCTGCTTTAGGTTCCCCATCTGTCTCTGTCAATGTTTGACCCTTTGTTTGGTATTCCCATCTGAGACTTTCGTGGCATATTCCATGGGTATGTGCAAATCTGATAGTTGCAGGTCCTGGTTGAGACTTATGGGAACAGTCGGGCAGGCTTCACTATATTGTTTCTCATAAAAGTCAATGGATTTGCCATGAAGGTCTTAAACAGGCATACCACTTTAACAAGTCTTGTAACATGACTAGTGCTGCTATAAGAAGAATAGGGTGTTAGTGAGTCTAAAATAATACACTTTTTGATGTTCTCTAGCGAGGAGTCTTGGTGCGCCCCTTTATTTAGGTGGTGATTGCTGACAAGCATTGTAGCTTTGTGTGATCTTATTGTCATCAGTCCACAATAAATGCAGGATTAAATAAGAAGGTAAAGGCAGTATTATAGGATGTGCACAGTAAGTTAGGGATTCTTCGGTAACAAAATATCAGTATCCCCTTCTCAACGGTGGTTACCATGAGCAGTCACTGGAGGTCCTCTCATCTCTTTGGCTTCCCGGTTGTCCATAAGATGTATTATAGATGCGCGTAACGCTGTTGAGACAAAAGTAGACATTTATTTAGTTGACACTAACTGGTGGATGACCAGAAAGAAAGACAAGTGGAAATAGAACTAATACTAGTACATATATGGACCGACAAAGATATGAAGTGGAAAGAAACGTGACATCTTATATTACAGATCATCTAAGCTTTTACTGTATCTCAAACTAGATTTACACCACGTTTGCATCATGCATGCTGAAATTCTGGTATAAATATCTAACATACCTGCAGGCTATCAGTAGTCAAACACATGTCATACCAATGTCTTTTAGCGTACATCTGGATGGTATACTTCCATATAGCTTTGCCTAAATTCTATTGAAAATCTATGCTAATGAATAAACAAGTATATAAAAAGAATTCTGTTACATGTTTTTTTCAATGTCAAAGACGTACCATTCTATGCCTAAGGTTACTTTCACACAGGCGTTTTTTTGCTGCGTATTTGAAATGCGTAAAGAAAAATGCAACACTAAACCTCCATGTATTTCAATTGGGCCTCTCACACTGGCGTTTTTGCACCCAGTATTTTGTATGCGCAAAATCACATGTAGCGTATCCTTTTTTCGTCACTTTGGCATGTATTTCATGCATAAATCGCCCATTAAAGTGAATGGGATGCATAAAAAGGGCAGTAAATACGTAATTACTAGAGATGAGCGAGCACCAAAATGCTCGGGTGCTCGTTACTCGAGCCGAACGTTTCGCGATGCTCGAGGGTTCGTTTCGAGTAACGAACCCCATTGAAGTCAATGGGCGACCCGAGCATTTTTGTATATCGCCGATGCTCGCTAAGGTTTTCATTTGTGAAAATCTGGGAAATTCAAGAAAGTGATGGGAACGACACAGAAACGGATAGGGCAGGCGAGGGACTACATGTTGGGCTGCATCTCAAGTTCCCAGGTCCCACTATTAAGCCACAATAGCGGCAAGAGTGCCCCCCCCCCCCAACAATTTTTACTTCTGAAAAACCCTCATTAGCAAGGCATACCTTAGCTAAGCACCACACTACCTCCAACAAAGCACAATCACTGCTTGCATGACACTCCGCTGCCACTTCTCCTGGGTTACATGCTGCCCAACCCCCCGCGCACGACCCAGTGTCCACAGCGCACACCAAAGTGTCCCTGTGCAGCCTTCAGCTGCCCTCATGCCACACGCTGGCCTCATAGCCACACCACCCTCATTTCTATTTATAAGTGTGTCTGCCATGAGGAGGAACCGGAGGCACACACTGCAGAGGGTTGGCAGGGCCAGGCAGCGACCCTCTTTAAAAGGGGCGGGGCGATAGCCCACAATGCTGTACAGAAGCAATGAGAAATCCAATCCTGTGCCACCTCCATCAGAAGCTGCACACGTGGGCATAGCAATAGGGAACCCATGTGCCACACACTATTCATTCTGTCAAGGTGTCTGCATGCCCCAGTCAGACCGGGGTTTTTTATAAATAGTCACAGGCAGGTACAACTCCGCAATGGGAATTCCGTGTGCACCCACAGCATGGGTGGCTCCCTGGAACCCTCCGGCTGTACATAAATGTATCCCATTGCAGTGCCTTGGACAGCAGAGCTAACGTCTGATTACATGCAGGTGGGCTTCGGCCCACACTGCATGCCCCAACCTGACCGGGGTTTTTAATTCATAGACACAGGCAGGTACAACTCCCCAATGTGAAGTCCCTGTGGACCCACAGCATGGGTGGCTCCCTGGAACCCACCGGCGGTACATAAATAAATCCCATTGCAGTGCCCATCACAGCTGAGGTAACGTCAGGTTTAATGCAGGTGGGCTTCGGCCCACACTGCATGCCCCAGTCAGACTGGGGTTCTTTATAAGTAGACACATGCAGTTACAACTCCGTGTGGACCGACAGCATAGGTGGGTCCCAGGAAGCCACCGTTGGTACATAAATATATCCCATTGCAGTGCCCAGCACAGCTGAGGTAACGTCCGATTAAATGCAGGTGGCCTTCGGCCCACACTGCATGCCCCAGTCTGACCGGGGTTTTTAATACATAGACACTGGCAGGTAAAAATCCCTAATGGGAAGTCCCTGTGGACAAACAGCATGGGTGGCTCCCTGGAACCCATTGGCGGTATATAAATGTATCCCATTGCAGTGCCCAGCACAGCTGAGGTAACGTCCGATTAAATGCAGGTGCTCTTTGGCCCACACTGCATGCCCCAGTCTGACCGGGGTTTTTAATACATAGACACTGGCAGGTACAAATCCCTAATGTGAAGTCCCTGTGGACCCACAGCATGGATGCCTCCCTGGAACCCATCGGCGGTACATAAATGTATCCCATTGCAGTGCCCTGCTCAGCAGAGCTAACGTCACATACAATACAGGTGCGCTTCAGCCCACAGTGCATGCCACAGTCAGAGTGGTAATATGTACCTTAACAGTAACCGCGTTGGTGGGAATGTGGTGGCGACTGTGGACCTAGTAGCGCGTTTTATTTAGTTGGTTTTCGGAATGTGGCCAGGATTAAGTGGGCCGTGGCGGGGGGATGGTGGGGGGGGCTCTCTTGTTGTGTCGGTAAAGGTGAAATTCTTGGACTGCCACCAGACGGACCAATGCAAAGGTATTTGCCAAGAATGTTTTCATTGTTGGAGGAGGAGGGGGATGTTTTTGAGGCACTACGTGTCCTCTCCACGTGCCCGTGGTTATATGCACCTTAACAGTAACCGCGCTGGTGGGGAATGGCCTCGCCACCATCATGTCTTTGGGAAGCCTCCGTTTCCACACCCCAGTGACATAGCATTAGCAGCGGTATAGGCAGAGCCCAGAATTAGTAACATTTCAGCGGTAGCATTAGAGACAGGCCCCAGTAACATATCACTAGCAGGATTATAGGGGGAGCACAGTATTAGTTCCATTTCAGTAGTAGTAGCAGTCCAGACAGGCCCCAGTAACAATTCCGAAGCAGCAGTATAGGGGGAGCACAGTATTAGTTCCATTTCAGTAGTAGTAGCAGTCAAGACAGGCCCCAGTAACAATTTCCGAAGCAGCAGTATAGGGGAGCACAGTATTAGTTCCATTTCAGTAGTAGTAGCAGTCAAGACAGGCCACAGTAACATTCCCGTTGCAGCAGTTTAGGGAGATAACAGTCTCTTTCATATTTCAGTAGTTGCAGTATAGACAAGGCCCCAGTTACATTTATGTAGCAAAAGTGTAGGCCAATCCCACACACCTTGCTGTAGCATGAGTGCAGACGAAGCCCATAAAAATTACTAGGATTACACTGTAGGCGAGGGCCCAAAAAAATTGGTGTACCAACAGTACTAATGTACCTCAGAAAAATTGCCCATGCCCAACCAAGAGGGCAGGTGAAACCCATTCATCGCTTTGGTTAATGTGGCTTAATTTGTAACTAGGCCTGAAGGCAGCCCAGTTAAAATAAAAATTGGTTCAGGTGAAAGTTCCAACGCTTTAATGAGAATTGAAGCATATAAACATTGTTTACAAAAGTAATATGACTGAGCCTTGTGGGCCTAAGAAAAATTGCCCGTTCGGCGTGATTACGTGAGGTTTCAGGAGGAGGAGCAGGAGGAGGAGGATGAATATAATACACAGATTGATGAAGCTAAAAGGTCCCCGTTTTTGATGGTGATAGAGAACGATGCTTCCATCCGCGGGTGCAGCCTACGTATTGTTTAGGTACCGCTGCTGTCCGCTGGTGGAGAAGAGAAGTCTGGGGAAATCCAGGCTTTGTTCATCTTGATGAGTGTAAGCCTGTCGGCACTGTCAGTTGAGAGGCGGGTACGCTTATCCGTGATGATTCCCCCAGCCGCACTAAACACCCTCTCTGACAAGACGTTAGCCGCAGGACAAGCAAGCACCTCCAGGGCATACAACGCGAGTTCAGGCCACGTGTCCAGCTTCGACACCCAGTAGTTGTAGGGAGCAGAGGCATCACAGAGGACGGTCATGCGATCGGCTACGTACTCCCTCACCATCCTTTTACAGTGCTCCCGCCGACTCAGCCTTGACTGGGGAGCGGTGACACAGTCTTGCTGGGGAGCCATAAAGCTGGCAAAGGCCTTGGAGAGTGTTCCCCTGCCTGTGCTGTACATGCTGCCTGATCTCCGCGCCTCCCCTGCTACCTGGCCCTCGGAACTGCGCCTTCTGCCACTAGCGCTGTCGGATGGGAATTTTACCATCAGTTTGTGCGCCAGGGTCCTGTGGTATAGCATCACTCTCGAACCCCTTTCCTCTTCGGGTATGAGAGTGGAAAGGTTCTCCTTATACCGTGGGTCGAGCAGTGTGTACACCCAGTAATCCGTAGTGGCCAGAATGCGTGTAACGCGAGGGTCACGAGAAAGGCATCCTAACATGAAGTCAGCCATGTGTGCCAGGGTACCTGTACGCAACACATGGCTGTCTTCACTAGGAAGATCACTTTCAGGATCCTCCTCCTCCTCCTCCTCCTCAGGCCATACACGCTGAAAGGATGACAGGCAAGCAGCATGGGTACCCTCAGCAATGGGCCAAGCTGTCTCTTCCCCCTCCTCCTCCTCAACGCGCTGTGATGTAAACATGAGGGTGCTCTGACTATCCAGCGACATACTGTCTTCCTCCGTTTCCGAGCGCAAAGCGTCTGCCTTTATGCTTTGCAGGGAACTTCTCAAGAGGTATAGCAGAGGAATGGTGACGCTAATGATTGCAGCATCCCCGCTCACCATCTGGGTAGACTCCTCAAAGTTTCCAAGGACCTGGCAGATGTCTGCCAACCAGGCCCACTTTTCTGTAAAGAATTGAGGAGGCTGACTACCACTATGCCGCCCATGTTGGAGTTGGTATAGCTCTATGCTGCTCATAGAGCCTGGCCAACATGTGGAGCGTAGAGTTCCACCATGTGGGCACGTCGCACAGCAGTCGGTGCACTGGCAGATTAAACCGATGTTGCGGGGTCCGCAGGGTGGCAGCGTCCGTGTTAGACTTGTGGAAATGTGCGCAGAGCTCTGCGAACCTTTCCAAGCAGGTCTGACAAGCGTGGGTAGCTTTTCAGAAAGCGCTGAACCACCAAATTAAAGACGTGGGCCAGGCATGGCACGTGCGTGAGGCTGCCGAGCTGCAGAGCCGCCACCAGGTTACGGCCGTTGTCACACACGACCATGCCCAGTTGGAGGCTCAGCGGCGAAAGCCAGCGGTCGGTCTGCTCTGTCAGACCCTGCAGCAGTTCGTGGGCCGTGTGCCTCTTCTCTCCTAAGCTGAGTAGTTTCAGCATGGCCTGCTGACGCTTGCCCACCGCTGTGCTGCCACGCCGCGCGACACAGACTGCTGGCGACGTGCTGCTGCTGACACATCTTGATTGCGAGACAGAGGTTGCGTAGGAGGAGGAGGAGGATGGTGGTTTAGTGGAGGAAGCATACACCGCTGCAGATACCAGCACCGAGCTGGGGCCCGCAATTCTGGGGGTGGGTAGGACGTGAGCGGTCCCAGACTCTGACTCGGTCCCAGCCTCCACTAAATTCACCCAATGTGCCGTCAGGGAGATAGAGTGGCCCTGCCCGCCTATGCTTGTCCACGTGTCCGTTGTTAAGTGGACCTTGGCAGTAACCGCGTTGGTGAGGGCGCGTACAATGTTGCGGGAGACGTGGTCGTGCAGGACTGTGACGGCACATCGGGAAAAGTAGTGGCGACTGGGAACCGAGTAGCGCGGGGCCGTCGCCGCCATCATGTTTTTGAAAGCCTCCGTTTCCACAAGCCTATACGGCAGCATCTCCAGGCTGATCAATTTGGCTATGTGCACGTTTAACGCTTGAGTGTGCGGGTGCGTGGCGGCGTGTTGCGCTTGCGCTCAAACAGTTGCGCTAGCGACGGCTGGACGCTGCGCTGAGAGACATTGCTGGATGGGGCCGAGGACAGCGGAGGTGAGGGTGTGGGTGCAGGCCGGGAGACGGTCGTGCCTGTGTCCTGAGAGGGGGGTTGTATCTCAGTGGCCGGTTGGGGCACAGGGGGAGAGGCAGTGGTACAAACCGGAGGCGGTGAACGGCCTTCGTCCCACCTTGTGGGGTGCTTGGCCATCATATGTCTGCGTATGCTGGTGGTGGTGAGGCTGGTGGTGGTGACTCCCCGGCTGATCTTGGCGCGACAAACCTTGCACACCACAGTTCATCGGTTGTCTGCACTCTCAGTGAAAAACTCCCACACCTTTGAGCACCTCGGCCTCTGCAGTGTGGCATGGCATGAGGGGGCGCTTTGGGAAACAGTTGGTGGATTATTCAGTCTGGCCCTGCCTCTACCCCTGGCCACCGCACTGCCTCTTCCAACCTGCCCTGCTGCTGCACTTGCTTCCCCCTCTGAAGACCTGTCCTCAGTAGGCTTAGGAAACCAGGTGGGGTCAGTCACCTCATCGTCCAGCTGCTCTTCCTCCGAATCCTCTGTGCGCTCCTCCCTCGGACTTACTGAAATTACTACTACCTGACTGATCTCATCGTCATCGTCCTCCTCACCCACTGAAAGCTCTTGAGACACTTGCCGGAAGTCCCCAGCCTCATCCTCCGGACCCCGGGAACTTTCCAAAGGTTGGGCATCGGTCACGACAAACTCCTCCGGTGGGAGAGGAACCATTGCTGCCCATTCTGGGCAGGGGCCCAAGAACAGTTCCTGGGAGTCTGCCGACTCCTCAGAATGTGTCATTTTAATGGAGTGAGGAGGCTGGGAGGAAGGAGGAGCAGAAGTCAGAGGATTCAGAGTTGCAGCAGTGGACAGTGTAGAAGTCTGGGTGGTCGATAGATTGCTGGATGCACTTTCTGCCATCCACGACAGGACCTGCTCACACTGCTCAGTTTCTAATAAAGGTCTGCCGCCTGGACCCATTAATTGTGAGATTAATCTGGGGACGCCAGAAACGTGCCTCTCTCGTAATCCCGCAGCAGTCAGCTGCGATACACCTGGATCAGGAGCTCGGCCTGTGCCCACACCCTGACTTGGGCCTCCGCATCCTCGCCCGCGTCCACATCCTCTAGGCCTACCCCTACCCCTCAGCATGGTGTATTACGAGTAGAGCAGAAACAGAACGCTGTAATTGAATGTGCCGCTTATTGGCGTGTGGTTGGAGGCTGACTTTGCTTGTGGAACGCACAGCAGAGCCAGGAAACAATTTTGCGCAAGCCTGTAGTGAGACGTAGGTGCGTATGACTGAGCTAGTGGAATTCACAGTGCAGAAGCAGTCAAGTGGCCAAAGGCCAGTGGGAGGCCTTAGGTATTTTGCTTCTATTTTTTTAAATGGTGAGCTGAAACACCAGACAGACCCTGTATGCAGCGAATATTATGTATACTGTTTCCCTCTGGCACTATGACGGTGGTGATGTAACAGGCACAGCAGAGCCAGGAAACAATTTTGCGCACGCCTGTAGTGAGACGTAGGTGCGCATGACTGAGCTAGTGTAATTCACAGCGCAGAAGCAGTCAAGTGGCCAAAGGCCAGTGGTAGGCCTTAAGTATTTTGCTTCAATTTTTTTAAATGGTGAGCTGAAACACCAGACAGACCCTGTATGCAGCGTATATTATGTATACTGTTTCCCTCTGGCACTATGACGGTGGTGATGTAACAGGCACAGCAGAGCCAGGAAACAATTTTGCGCAAGGCTGTAGTGAGACGTAGGCGCGTGTGACTGAGCTAGTGAAATTCACAGCGCAGAAGCAGTCAAGTGGCCAAAGGCCAGTGGTAGGCCTTAAGTATTTTGCTTCTATTTTTTTAAATGGTGAGCTGAAACACCTGACAGACCCTGTATGCAGCGTATATTATGTATACTGTTTCCCTCTGGCGCTATGAAGGCGGTGATGTAACGGGCACAGCAGAGCCAGGAAACAATTATGCGCAAGCCTGCTGTAACGCTTAGCTGCGTATTAATTATGACTACTACCCTCAGCAGACATGCAGTACACTGAAGACGGTCACAGGCAGCCCAAATATAGTATTTTTTTGAAAAAGCCCACTGCCTATATAGCCAGTATATCTCTTTCCCTGTACCACTGTCCGTGCCTCAGCAGTACTGCCCCTATACTTTGTAAAATGACTGCAGACTGAGGACGGAATGGTCTGCACGCCCGATATACAAAAAAAAAAAATTGTGCAGCACTGCTAAAAGCAGCCTCAACAGTACTGCACACGGTCAGATGTGGCCCTAAGAAGGACCGTTGGGGTTCTTGAAGACTAAAATAACACCTAACACTCTCCCTATAGCAGCAGCAGCATCAGCAGCACTTTCGCTGATCTCTGTTAGCATGCATCTGTGGCGAGCCGCGGGCGGGGCAGATTTTAATACTCAGGTGTCACCTGATCTCCCCAGCCACTAACTGCATGGGGGTGGTATAGAGCTGGAACGTCACAGGAGGAAGTTGTAATGCCTTCCCTGTCTTTCTATTGGCCAGAAAAGCGCGCAAATGTCTAAGAGAAGAAAGTGAAAGTAACTCGAACATCGCGTGGTACTCGTCTCGAGTAACGAGCATCTCGAACACCCTAATACTCGAACGAGCATCAAGCTCGGACGAGTACGCTCGCTCATCTCTAGTAATTACGTGCATAATACTGTGTTTTATTGATTTTTTTACGCAGGATGCTATGCCACCGGGAGGAGAGAAAAAAGTTTGTGACATCATCAGATTGCTTGCTTGCATTCTTATTGTGCATAAATACGCATTAAAAACGCAGGCAAATTCATACAAAAACACGTTAAAATGCAGCTCTGCACACAGTCATGTGAGAGTGGCCTTAATGTGATTAAGTGCACAGGATTCAATAGTGAATATCTTAAAGCATAAAGTAGTGAATATATCCACAAGATGTGCCATAAATGACTGGTAGGTGGGATTGTTCTCAGTTAGAGATGAGCGAACGTACTCGTCCGAGCTTGATGCTCGGGCGAATATTAGGGTGTTCGGGATGCTCGTTATTCGTAACGAGCACCACGCGATGTTCGGGTTACTTTCATTTTCTTCCCTGACAAATTTGCGCGCTTTTCTGGCCAATAGAAAGACAGGGAAGGCATTACAACTTCCCCCTGCAACGTTCAAGCCCTATACCACCCCCCTGCAGTGAGTGGCTGGCGAGATTGGGTGTCACCCGAGTATCAAAATCTGCCCCTCCCGCGGCTTGCCACAGATGCATTCTGACATAGTTTAGGGAAAGTGTTATTGATGCCGGAGCTGCTATAGGGAGAGTGTTAGGAGTGATTTTAGGCTTCAAGAACCCCAACGGTCCTTCTTAGGCCATAGAAATCGCAGATTGCACCTATGTGCGATCTGCGATTTTTGTTCTCTTCTCTATATGCGCTCAATGGGGCCGGCGGCAGCAGCGCCGACCCCATTGAGAACATATAGAAAACAAATCATTCTTCTCTTCCACAGCTGTAACAGCTGTGGCAGAGAAGAACGATGTTTGCCCATTGAATGCAATGGAGCCGGCAATACAGCCGACTCCATTGAAAGCAATGGGCTGCCGGCGATCGCGGGATGAATTGCCGGGAAGGGCTTAAATATATAAGCCCTTCCCTGCAATTCATCCAGAAATGTGTTACAATAAAAATATATACCGGCGTATAAGGCGACAGGGCATATAAGACGACCCCCCAACTGTCACCTTATACGCCGGGAATACAGTGGAGCAAAGAATAAAAATCATTACTCACTTCTCCTGGTGTTCTGCGCCGCTGCTGCAGGCTGTCGCTCCCTCCTGGACCCCGGCAGAGCATTGCTTTCTCTACGATGGGCTTTAAATCCCCGCCTCCAGAAACACACGTGCCTCCTTCAGCCAATCACAGCCAATGACAATGATGTCATTGAATGGCTGTGATTGGCTGAAGGCATGTGTGTTTCTGGAAGCGTGGATTTAAAGCCCTTCGTAGAGAAAGCAATGCTCTGCCGGGAACCAGGAGGGAGCGACAGCCTGCAGGAGCGCCGCAGAACGCCGGGGAAGTGAGTAATAATTTTTATTCTTTGCTCCGCTGTATTCCCGGCGTATAAGGTGACAGTTGGGGGGTCGTCTTATACGCCCCGTCGCCTTATACGCCGGTATATATTTTTATTGTAACACATTTCTGGATGAATTGCAGGGAAGGGCTTATATATTTAAGCCCTTCCCGACAATTCATCCCGCGATCGCCGGCAGCCCATTGCTTTCAATGGAGTCGGCTGTATTGCCGGCTCCATTGAATTCAATGGGCTAACATCGTTCTTCTCTGCCACAGCTGTTACAGCTGTGGCAGAGGAGAACGATCTGTATGCTGACAGTGGAGGGGGGGGGGGCCCACTCTTGCCGCTACTGTGGCTTAATAGTGGGACCTGTGAACTTGAGATGCAGCCCAACATGTAGCCCCTCGCCTGCCCTATCCGTTGCTGTGTCGTTCCCATCACTTTCTTGAATTGCCCAGATTTTCACCAATGAAAACCTTAGCGAGCATCGGCGAAATACAAAAATGCTCCGGTCGCCCATTGACTTCAATGGGGTTCGTTACTCAAAACGAACCCTCGAGCATCGCGATAATTTCGTCCCGAGTAACGAGCACCCGAGCATTTTGGTGTTCGCTCATCTCTATTCTCAGTAAGAGAAACCAAGTAATCTTGTAGATATGATACCTTTTAATGGCTAACAAAAATATATGATGCTATAACGAGCTTTCGAACTTATGCAGGGTTCTTCCTCAGGCTTAAATGGAATAGATCAATAGAGGCATCTATATATGCACACATGTGTAAAAAAGGCACAGACATGGTGTGATTAATTTGTAGTTAAAAACAATACCAAAATAGAATAAGTAGAGGAGTAAATACTTAATTGGTCCACTGATAAGGATGTAAAATTTCTATGGTCTCTATATTGATATTAGGGGGGTCACCAGACCAGCTGTTGTCTCTGCTTCAAGTTTCTCAAATTGTTCTTCTTAGGGCTACATCTCACCGTGTGCATTTTACTTGGTGGCTGCTGGGAGTTGTAGTGCTACCATTTTTGTATTACGCAGCTAGGCCTGTTTGCAGCTTTTCGTCATATTTTTTTCTGGCTGGATTGTGCTGTAAAATACCACTCTCACCGTGAAAGTGCACGCACATAATTCCTAGCCTGGTGCGAACATACTTATTTATACCGTTCTCTGTCTGCAATGAATTAGACAGCGGTCTCACCGCAAAACAGTACCGTTATATTACCGGGGCCACTGCAAAGTATTTCAGCTCAGCCGCTGTGCAGAGCGTCTCACAATACCATTTCCGTTGGTGGGGTTGAGATTGCCGCAGTTACCAGCACTATCCACTGGCTTTAGAGTCTTCTCCCACTCCACACAGCCTCTATAATCTACAAGTCTCTGTGAGCAGTAAATTACCCCTAGGTATCAGCGTAAGACAGCGGGTTACTTTTTTTCTAGTCACAGCATAGAGCCTCCGCTATCTACAAGTCTCTGTGTGTGGTGAATTAAGGCCGGGTTATCAGTGCTGTAAAGTGGGGTAATTTATTTGGCCCCTGCTCTAATCGTAATCCACCATGATGAGGAGTAGGGGTAGGGGTCGAGGACGTGGACGCGGACGTCCAAGTGAGGGTGTGGGCACAGGCCGAGTTCCTGGGTGTGGTGAATCACAGCCGGCTGCTGCGGGATTAGGAGAGAGACAAGTTTCTGGGTCCCCAGCTTCATAACCCAATTTACGGGTCCGCGTGGTAGACCTAAGGGTCGAGGACGTGGACGTCCAAGTGAGGGTATGGGCACAGTCCGGTTCCTGGTCCAGGTGAATCACAGCCGGGTCCCCAGCTTCATATCACAATTCGTTAGTCCACGTGGTAGACCTTTATTACAAACAGAGCAGTGTGAGCAGGTCCTGTCGTGGATGGCAGAAAATGCATCCAGCAATGTATTGACCACCCAGTCTTCTACCCAGTCCACTACTCCGGGCATAGGGACTGCAACTCTGAATCCTCTGGCTGCTACTCCTCCTTCCTCCCAGCCTCCTTACTCCATGAAAATGACATATTCCAATGAGCAGGCAGACTCCCAGGAACTGTTCTCGGGTCCCTGCCATGAGTGGGAAAAACTGGTTCCTTTGTTGTGACTGATGCCCAACCTCTGGAAAGTTCTGCCACACAGATCCAACCCCCCTCTCAGGACACAGGCACGAGCGCCCCCCGGCCTGCACCCACAGTCTCACCTCCGCTGTCCTCCACCCCATCCAGCAATGTCTCTCAGCGCAGCGTTCAGCTGTTGCTAGCACAAGTGTTGGAGTGAAAGCGCAAATATGCCGCCGCGCACCCGCATGCACAAGCTTTAAACGTGCACATTGCAAATTAATCAGCCTGGAGATGCTGCCGTACAGGCTTGTGGAAATGGAGGCTTTCAAAAACATGATGGCGGCGGCAGTTCCGCTCTACACGGTCCCCAGTCGTCACTATTTTTCCCGGTGTGCTGTCCCAGCCCTACACCAGCACGTCTCCCGCAACATAAATCGTGCCCTCACCAACGCGGTTACTGGGAAGGTCCACTTAACCATGGACACGTGGACAAGTACTGGCGGGCAGGGCCACTATATCTCCCTGATGGCACATTGGGTGAATTTGGTGGAGGCTGGGACCGAGTCAGAGCCTGGGACCGCTCACGTCCTACCCACACCCAGAATAGCGGGTCCTACCTCGGTGCTGTTATCTGCGGCGGTTTATGCCCCCTCCTCTAAACCCTCCCCCTCCTCCTACGCAACCTCTACCTCTCAATTAAAAAGTGTGAGCAGCAGGCCGCCAGCAGTCGGTGTGGCGTGGCAGCACAGCGGTGGGCAAGCGTCAGCATGCCGTGCTGAAACTACTCAGCTTAGGTGACAAGAGGCACACGGCCCTCGAACTGTTGCAGAGTCTTACAGAGCAGACTTACCTCTGGCTTTCGCCGCTGATCCTCCAACCGGGCATGGTCATGTGACAATGGCCGTAACCTGGTGGCAGCTCTGCAGCTCGGCAGCCTCACACACGTGCCATGCCTGGCCCACGACTTCAATCTAGTGGTTCAACGGCTTCTTAAAAACTACCCGCACTTGTCTGACCTGCTCGGCAACGTGCGCCGTGTCTGCGCACATTTCCACAAGTCCACCACGGACGCTGCCACCCTGAGGACCCTGCAACATCGGTTTAATCTGCCAGAGCACCGACTGCTATGCGACGTGCCCACACAGTGGAATTCTACGCTTCACATGTTGGCCAGGCTCTATAAGCAGCAGAGAGCAAAAGTGGAATACCAACTCCAACATGGGCAGCGTAGTGGTAGTCAGCCTCCCCAATACTTTACCGAGGAGTGGGCCTGGATGGCAGATATCTGCCAGGTCCTCGGAAACTTTGAGAAGTCTATCCAGATGGTGAACGACGATGCTGCAATCATTAGCGTTACCATCCCGCTGCTATGCCTGCTGAGAAATTCGCTGCAAAGCATAAAGGCCGACGCTTTGCGATTGGAACAGGAGACGGGGGATGACAGTATGTCACTTGATAGCCAGACCACCCTCATGTCTATATCTCAGCGCGTTTTGGAGGAGGAGGAGGGGGAGGATCAGGAGGAGGAGGAGGGGGAATAGGCAGCTGGGCACACTGCAGAGGGTACCCATGCTGCTTGCCTCATCTGTTTAGCGTGTATGGGCTGTGGAGGAGGAGGAGGATCCTGAAAGTCATCTTCCTGGTACCCTGGTACTGGTACCCTGGCACACATGGCTGACTTCATGTTAGGCTGCCTTTCTCGTGACCCTCGCGTTAGATGCATTCTGGCCAACACGGATTACTGGGTGTACACCCTTCTCAATCCACAGTATAAAGAGAACCTTTCCACTCTCATTCCCGAAGAGGAAAGGGGTAAGAGAGTGATGCAATACCACAAGGCCCTGGTGGAAAAAGTGATGCTAAACTTCCCATCTGACAGCGTTAGTGGCAGAAGGCGCAGTTTAGCGGGCCAAGTAGCAGGGGAGGCGCGGAGATCAGGCAGCATGTACAGCGCAGGCAGGGGAACACTCTCCAAGGCCTTTGCCATTTTTATGGCTCCCCAGCAAGACTGCATCACCACTCCCCAGTCAAGGCTGAGTCGGAGGGAGCACTGTAAAAAGATGGTGAGGGACTACGTAGCCGATCGTACCACCGTCCTCTGTGATGCCTCTGCTCCATACAACTATTGCGTGTCAAAGCTGAACACGTGGCACGAACTTGCGCTGTACGCTCTGGAGGTGCTGGCTTGCCCTGCCGCTAGTTTCTTGTCAAAGAGGGTGTTCAGTGCAGCTGGGGGAATCATCACGGATAAGCGTACCCGCCTGTCAACTGCCAGTGCCGACATTCTTACACTCATAAAGATGAACAAAGGCTGGATTTCCCCAGACTTCTCTTCTCCACTGGCCGAGAGCAGCGGAACCTAAAGATTCTTTTAGCTGAAACCGGAGAAAAAAGCATTCTCCATCACTGGAAAAAAAGGGGGAATTAGCTTTGTCAATCTCTCTCGGATATTAGTCCTCCTCCTCCTACTCCTCTTCCTGAAACATCATGTCATCAGGCTGAACTGCCACTTTTTCTGTGGCCCAAAAGGCTCTGCTTACAATTTTTTTACAATTTTTCAAAGTTTCAAAAGTATTGATACTTTAAAATAAACCAATTTTATTTAACAAGGCTGCCTCCAGGCTCTGTTACAAATTAAACAGCGAGCTGTATCTTTCTAAAAATATTTATGGGTTTCACCTGCCCTCTCGGTTGAGCAATTTTTAACGTGTACACTTGTACTCTTGGTAAACTAATTTTTCAGGCCCTCGCCTATACTGTTATTCAACTAATTTTTCCGGCCTTTGCCTACACTAATGGGACACAAATGTTTCATGGGTTCGCCTACACGCTTGCTACAGAAATTTTACTGGGGTCTGCCTATACTTGTGCTACAGAAATGTTACACCGGTATGGCTATACTTCTGCTACAGAAATGTTACAGGGGTCTGCCTATACTTTTACAAAAGAAATGTTACAGGGGTCTGCCTATAGTTCTGCGACAGAAATGTTTCAGGGGTTTGCCTATACCTTTGCTACTGAAATGTTACTGGTGTTTGTTTGCCTATAGTTCTACTACAGAAATGTTACAGGGGTCTGTCTATACTGTTACTACAGACATGTTACTGGAGTCTGCCTATACTTCTGCTACAGAAATGTTAAAGGGGTCTGTCTAAACTTTTGCTACTGAAATGTAACTGGTGTTTGTTTGCCTATACTTCTACTACAGAAATGTTACAGGGGTCTGTCTACACTGTTACTACAGACATGTTACTGGAGTCTGCCTATACTTCTGCTACAGAAATGTTACTCGGGTTCACCTTTACTCTTGCTACAGAAATTTTACTGGGGTCTGCCTATACTTCTGCTACAGAAATGTTACAGGGGTCTGCCTATACTTTTACTAAAGAAATGCTAATGGGGTCTGCGTATACTTCTGCTACAGAAATGCTACTAGGGTCTGTCTATACTGTTACTACAGAAATGTTACTGGGGTCTGCCTATACTTCTGCTACAGAAATGTTACTGGGGTCTGTCTATACTTTTACTACAGAAATGTTACTGGAGTCTGCCTATACTTCTGCTACAGAAATGTTACGGGGTCTGCCTATACTTGTACTACATAAATATTACAGGGGTCTGCCCATACTTATGCTACAGAATTGTTAATGGGGTCTGCCTATACTGTTACTACAGAAATGTTACTGGCGTCTGCTTATACTTCTGCTACAGAAATGTTACAGGGGTCTGCCTATACTTTTACAACAGAAATGTTACAGGGGTCTGCCTATACTTCTGCTACAGAAATGTTACTGGGGTCTGTCTATACTGTTACAATAGAAATGTTACTGGAGTCTGCCTATACTTGTGCTACAGAAATGTTACAGGGGTCTGCATATACTTCTGCTACAGAAATGTTGCAGGGGTCTGCCTATACTTCTGCTACAGAAATGTTACAGGGGTCTGCCTATACTTTTACAACAGAAATGTTACTAGGGTGTGACTATACTTCTACTACAGAAATGTTACAGGGGTCTTCCTATACTTGTGCTACAGAAATGTTACAGGGGTCTGCCCATACTTGTGCTACAGAAATGTTACATGGGTCTGCCTATACTTCTACTACAGAAATGTTACTGGGGTCTGCCTATTCTTCTGCTACAGAAATGTTACTGGGCTCTGCCTATACTGTTACAACAGAAATGTTATTGGGGTCTGCCTATACTTCTGCTACAGAAATGTTACTCGGGTTCGCCTTTACTCTTGCTACAGAAATTTTACTGGGGTCTGCCTATACTTCTGCTACAGAAATGTTACAGGGGTCTGCCTATACCTTTACTAAAGAAATGCTACTGGGGTCTGCGTATACTTCTGCTACAGAAATGTTACTGGGGTCTTTCTATACTGTTACTACAGACATGTTACTGGGGTCTGCCTATACTTCTGCTACAGAAATGTTACTGGGGTCTGTCTATACTTTTACTACAGAAATGTTACTGGAGTCTGCCTATACTTCTGCTACAGAAATGTTACAGGGGTCTGCCTATACTTCTGCTACAGAAATGTTACAGGGGTCTGTCTATACTTTCACAACAGAAATGTTACAGGGGTCTGCCTATACTTTTACAACAGAAATGTTACTAGGGTGTGCCTATACTTCCACTACAGAAATGTTATTGGTGTCTTCCTATGCTTGTGCTTCATAAATGTTACAGGGTCTGCCTATACTTGTGCCACAGAAATGTCACTGGGGTCTGCCTATACTTTTACAACAGAAATGTTACTGGGGTCTGTCTATACTTTTACTACAGAAATGATACTGGGGTCTGCATATACTTCTGCTACAGAAATGTTACTGGGGTCTGCCTATACTTCTGCTACAGAAATGTTACAGGGGTCTGCCTATACCTTTGCTACAGAAATGTTACAGGGGTCTGCCTATACCTTTGCTACAGAAATGTTACTGGGGTCTGCCTATACCTTTGCTACAGAAATGTCTGCCTATACTTCTGCTACAGAAATGTTACTGGGGTCTGCCTATACTTGTGCTACATAAATATTACAGGGGTCTGCCCATACTTCTGCTACAGAATTGTTAATGGGTCTGCCTATACTACTGCCACATAAATGTTACAGGGGTCTGCCTATACTTCTGCTGCAGAAATGTTACTGGGGTCCGTCTATACTGTTACTACAAAAATGTTACAGGGGTCTGCCTATACCTTTGCTGCAGAAATGCTACTGGGGTCTGCCTATTCTTGTGCTACAGAAATGTTACAGGGGTCTGCCTATACTTTTACAACAGAAATGTTACTGGGGTCTGCCTATACTTCTGCTACAGAAATGTTACAGGGGTCTGCCTATAATTCTGCTACAGAAATGTTACAGGGTTCCGCCTATACTTCTCCTACAGATATGTTACTGGGGTCTGTCTATACTTTTACTACAGAAATGATACTGGGGTCTGCCTATACTTCAGCTACAGAAATGTTACAGGGGTCTGCCTATACCTTTGCTACAGAAATGTTACAGGGGTCTGCCTATACCTTTGCTACAGAAATGTTACTGCGGTCTGCCTATACTTGTGCTACAGAAATGTCTGCCTATACTTGTGCTACATAAATATTACTGGGGTCTGTCTATACTGTTACTACAGAAATGTTACTGTGGTCTGCTTATACTTCTGCTACAGAAATGTTACAGGGGTCTGCCTATACTTGTGCTACAGAAATGTTACAGGGGTCTGCCTATACTTTTACAACAGAAATGTTACAGGGGTCTGCCTATACTTCTGCTACAGAAATGTTACTGGGGTCTGCCTATACTTCTGCTACAGAAATGTTACAGGGTTCTGCCTATACTTGTGCTACAGAAATGTTACAGGGGTCTGCCTATACTTCTGCTAAAGAAATGTTACAGGGGTCTGCCTATACTTTTACAACAGAAATGTTACTGGGGTCTGCCTATAGTTCTACTACAGAAATGTTACTGGGGTCTTTCTATACTATTACAACAGAAATGTTACTGGGGTCTGTCTATACTGTTACAACAGAAATGTTATTGGGGTCTGCCTATACTGTTACAACAGAAATTTTACTGGGGTCTGCCTATACTTCTGCTACAGAAATGTTACAGGTGTCTGCCTATACTTGTGCTACAGAAATGTTACAGGAGTCTGCCCATACATCTGCTACAGAAATGTTACAGGAGTCTGCCCATACATCTGCTACAGAAATGTTACAGCGGTCTGCTTATACTTCTGCTACAGAAATGTTACAGGGGTCTGCCTATACTTTTACAACAGAAATGTTATTGGGGCCTGCCTATACTTGTACTACAGAAATGTTACTGGTGTGTACCTATACTTCTACTACAGAAATGTTACAGGGGTCTGCCTATACTTGTGCTACAGAAATGTTACAGGGGTCTGCCTACACTTTTACAACAGAAATGTTACTGGGGTCTGCCTATACTTCTGCTACAGAAATGTTACTGGGGTCTTTCTATACTATTACAACAGAAATGTTACTGGGGTCTGCCTATACTTCTCCTACAGAAATGTTACTGGGGTCTGTCTATACTTTTCCTACAGAAATAATACTGGGGTCTGCCTATACTTCTGCTACAGAAATGTTATTGGGGTCTGCCTGTACTTCTGCTACAGAAATGTTACTGCGGTCTGCCTATACCTTTGCTACAGAAATGTTACAGGGGTCTGCCTATACTTTTCCTACAGAAATAATACGGGGGTCTGCCTATACTTCTGCTACAGAAATGTTATTGGGGTCTGCCTATACCTCTGCTACAGAAATGTTACTGGGGTCTGCCTATACTTCTGCTACATAAATATTACAGGGGTCTTCCCATACTTCTGCTACAGAATTGTTACTGGGGTCTGACTATACTTCTGCCACATAAATGTTACAGGGGTCTGCCTATACTTCTGCTGCAGAAATGTTACTGGGGTCTGTCTATACTGTTACTACAGAAATGTTACTCGGGTCTGCCTATACTTCTGCTACAGAAATGTTAAAGGGGTCTGCCTATACGTTTGCTGCAGAAATTTTACTGGGGTCTGCCTATACTTCTGCTACGGAAATGTTACTGGGGTCTGCTTATACCTTTGCTACAGTAATGTTACAGGGGTCTGTTTATACTATGGGTGCACAAAGTCTTCCCATCGCGGTGTTTTACCTATCTGGCACAAATACACTGACTGACTAAAGCATGAAGCCTATCATAGCAGAAGAAGACCACTTACAGTTCATTTTCCTTACTGCAGTCATAGCAGCTGTCCCACGACACTAAGAGAGACACGGAAAGCATTATTTTACTTCTCACACGCTACTCTTCAATTTTACAATTGGGTTTTACTGTCTATCTCTTATAGGGGCCATAGCAAAAAATTCAAATCCATGTTGTGGGGTTTCCTGGGGCCTGTGTGCCATACCATTGTGTAGGAAGCCTTCTTGGTCAAGTACGTTCTTGTTATTTCAGTATAGGACAGCAGTATTGTGCTGGATCCACACCCTGTATAGCCCCATAGCTTTTAATAGGGTTGAATGCTGTCCATGGAAGCACGCAGACAGCACACATCCCAAAAATATGGTGATGTGCAACTAGCTAATTTCACATGAATAAGCAGGATATTGGGCCATATCGCACTCGGGAACATGCGATGTCCCTGTAGATGTGAGGCATTTTTGTGTCAAGTAGCGATCTTTATTGTTTTCAGTGGGAAACCTTGCATCACGTTGCACTCGTATGCACCTCGCCTTTAAATATAAGCTCTTCCCTGAAAATCATCCCTAAAGTGTGTGTAAAAAAAATATATATATATATATACTTACCTCTCCGCAGCTGCCGGGGCGTAGGCGCGTCCAGCCAGGTCTTCTACTGCACTGCTCTGAAGTGTTTTTAGCAGGCGGGGATTTAAAAACTCCACCTGCTGAAAAGACTGCCTCTGATTGGCTGAGCACTGTGACCAAACAGAGGCAGCTCTCAGCTATTGAATGACAGCTGAGAGCTGGCTGTGATTGGTTCCTGTTGAATTCAATGAATGGGTAAGTGCTGCCTCTAATTGGCTGAGCGCAGCGACTTATCACAGGCAGCTCTCAGCTGTCATTCAATAGCTGAGAGCTGCCTCTGATTGGTCACAGTGCTCAGCCAATCAGAGGCAGCCCTTTCAGCAGGCCTGACCCCCCAGTAGCTGCGGAGAGGTGAGTATATATTTTTTAAATTTTTTTTTTACACATTTTAGGGATGATTTTCAGGGAAGGGCTTATATTTAAAACCCTTCCCTAAAAATCACTGCAGGGCTTGCCGGCAGCCTATTGCTTTCAATGGAGCTGGCTGTAGAGCTGGCTTCATTGAATTCAATGGGAGAACATTGCGATCATCTGCCACAGCTGTGACAGCTGTGACAGAGGATTTCTTCAACTCTGCAGGGAGTCCCATTGTCACTGGACACTGTGACAGCATTCTCACAGTGTTCAGTGACAAGGGCACTGCCCGCGGAGATGAAGAAATCCTCTGCAACAATTGTCACAGCTGTAGCAGAGAATCGTGATGTTCTCTATATGTCAATGGGGCCGCCGCTGCTGCAGCCGGCCCCAATGACCAAAGGTGAAATCCCTGGATGTGACAGCATCCAGGGGTTTCACATCCAGGGAATTCCCTGCTGCAGCTGTCACAGCCGCAGCAGGTGATAGCAAGCAGTGCACTTTTTGTGCGAAAAAACACAGCCATGTGCACTTTTTCTGCATGCCGCCCGCTTCAGTCACGCAAATTTTTGAACGCAAGCGTTTTGCGCAAAAATGTGCATCTTAAAACGCCCGTGTGACTGAGCCCTAAGATGTCCTCATTTTATTTCTAAACATGCAAAAAATAATGCATTAGATAGAAGAATGACTGCACACAAGAGAGCGACCAACACACCAGAAATTTCCAGTGATTCCAACCTTTATTGAGAGAGTAACATATTCTGCGTGTGTATATATGTACAGCAGTGAATATCATTGAAAAGCCCCATTATTCCTGTTGTGAGGTTATTGATTTCTTTATTGTATATATTTGCAAGATGTATGTTCTCCAGTCCTCCTGCACTCAGACTCCCTTCCATCTGTTCCCAACTTTAGGCTAGTCATACATTTATTCAGTTAGAAGGATGTAGAGGGTCGGATTGCTGAGAGTATGATGGCAGAATCAGACAATAAAGGCTTTGTTGTCTGTTACCATGGAGACACACCGTTCTGCACTGGAGCTGTACAAGTTAGACAATAGGAAATTTGTGATACTTTTTGCAAAGCTGTTTCATTTTTCATTTTATAAATATTGGGGCAATAAAAATAATCTCATTGTGAAGGTGAACATAGACATCATTCCATTAGCTACATATGACAGAAATGTGTAACATAGGCCATACAGTAAGTATGGAGCAGACTCGGCAGCGAAACCCACTCCATACCCAGTTGACACTCACTCTCAGTATAAATACAGTGGCTTTGACAACTGTGACATCCATGACATTATCCAGTGAGCTCTCGATTGCCCCATTGTCGTTCCCCTAACAAGCAATGGCAAGGTGCGGAGGGGTTACCGTAGCAGTCCAGGGCCTAGTTCAGACAGACATACATGTTTTTCTTGTTTTCTTATGATTGTCATTGCTAACATAATTTCCATAGTCACCTAGCTCTGTCAGTCACTACCACCATAGGACATGAGAATTGACCTCCCAGTACTCTTCCTCCAACCAGCTCAAATATCTGCTATATGTATAACTACTAGACATTAATTTTGATTTTTAGCTTTCCAAGTTCTCTATTGTGGGACATATACCCCATTCTGGCCAGGTCACTTTCTTTATGGGCTTTTACACAGCCTGATGGCCAGGCAAGAATGTTCCTAGAGATATTAGTGTCTCCGAGCTGTGGGAAGGACTTGGGAGGAGGGGGAAGAGTTCTGGTTCTTAGTAAGTAGACCCAGTTGTGTGTGCAGTTTTATTGGCAATGCTCCATAGGAAAAAAAATGAAAATTAACTCCCTTTCAACAGCCATCTCTTGGAAGTATTTTTTTGCCTGTGATTCAATGCCTGACCCTTTGTAGGGGTATTCCCTTCTGGGATTTTCATTGCATATTCTGTGGCTATATGCAAATCTGATAGATGTAGGTCCCAGGTGGCGAGGACTTAGAAGTACAGCCAAGCAGGCTTCACTATGCTGTTTCCTATTGAAGTCAACAGGAGTTATGCAAACTGTGCAATACAGAAAGATCAGCTGTTTCAGTAACTCTGTTTGTGCAACTTTGTAGCCATCAGACTTTCATGACATGTCCTGTGAATATGCCATGAAAGTGTTAACAAACCTTGCAACATGTCTAGGCTGTCAACGACTCTAAATAATACACTTTTTGATGTTCTCTAGCTAGGAGTCTTGGTGCGCCTCTTTATTTAGGTGGTGATTGCTGACAAGCATTGTAGCTTTGTGTGATCTTATTGTCATCAGTCCACAATAAATGCAGGATTAGATAAGAAGGTAAAGGCAGTATTATAGGATGTGCACAGTAAGTTAGGGATTCTTTGGTTTGCCATCATCATCTTCCTCTTCTGCAGTGGTTACCATGAGCAGTCACTCTAGGTCAAATATTGGTTCTGGTTCGTTTTTAGGGCGAGCACCCACTGGCGATTGCGTTTTCTGCGGGAAAAAAACACAGCGTTTTCGCCGCGTTTCCCGCGATTTTTCCGCGCGTTTTTCGCGGCGTTTTCGCGGCTTTTCCGTTAATTTCCATTGACATTCATGGGTGCATTAGGAGAAAAATAAGGACACATATGCAACTGACAGTTCCTATGTTAAAAACGCAAACGCAACGCAAAAAAAACGCCAGTGGACAGGAACACATGTTATCTCTATGCCTGTGCAGGAAAAACGCAAAACGCAGGTAAAAAAACGCCAGTGGGTGCACGCCCTTAAAACCATCTCCAATGAACCAATTCTAAGAAACAAAGCAGACATTTATTAGGTTGATACCAGCTGGTAGGGTGAATGCAGATGGGCGGAAGTTCCGCGGCGGGATATGCTACAGAATTTTCGCCTGTGCACGCTGCCATAGGATTGCATGTGTGCACACAATCCTATGCAGGCAGCCGCTATTTGACCGCTATTTGATTCGTTTCGAGTAACGAACCCCATTGAAGTCAATGGGCGACCCGAGCATTTTTGTATTTCGCCGATGCTCGCTAAGGTTTTCGCTTGTGAAAATCTGGGCAATTCAAGAAAGTGATGGGAACGACACAGCAACGGATAGGGCAGGCGAGGGGCTACATGTTGGGCTGCATCTCAAGTTCACAGGTCCCACTATTAAGCCACAATAGCGGCAAGAGTGGGCCCCCCCCCTCCCAACAACTTTTACTTCTGAAAAGCCCTCATTAGCAATGCATAACTTTGCTAAGCACCACACTACCTCCAACAAAGCACAATCACTGCCTGCATGACACTCCGCTGCCACTTCTCCTGGGTAACATGCTGCCCAACCCCCCCCCCCACGACCCAGTGTCCACAGCGCACACCAAACTGTCCCTGCCCAGCCTTCAGCTGCCCTCATGCCACGCCACCCTCATGTCTATTTATAAGTGTGTTTGCCAGAGGAACAGCAGGCACACACTGCAGACGGTTGGCACGGCTAGGCAGCGACCCTCTTTAAAAGGGGCGGGGCGATAGTCCACAATGCTGTACAGAACCAATGAGAAATCCAATCCTGTGCCACGTCCATCTGGAGCTGCACACGTGGGCATAGCAATGGGGAACCTATGTGCCACACACTATTCATTCTGTCAAGGTGTCTGCATGCCCCAGTCAGACCGCGGTTTTTTATAAATAGTCACAGGCAGGTACAACTCCGCAATGGGAATTCCGTGTGCACCCACAGCATGGGTGGCTCCCTGGAACCCACCGGCGGTACATAAATGTATCCCATTGCATTGCCCATCACAGCTGAGCTAATGTCGTGCTTAATGCAGGTGGGCTTCGGCCCACACTGCATGCTCCAGTCAGACTGGGGTTCTTTAGAAGTGGACACATGCAGTTACAACTCCCTGTGGACCGACAGCATGGGTGGCTCCCTGGAACCCACCGGCGGTACATAAATATATCCCATTGCAGTGCCCAACACAGCTGATGTAATGTCGTGCTTAATGCAGGTGGGCTTCGGCCCACACTGCATCCCCCAGTCAGACCGGGGTTCTTTAGAAGTGGAGACATGCAGTTACAACTCCCTGTGGACCCACAGCATGGGTGGGTGCCAGGAAGCCACTGGCGGTACATTAATATATCCCATTGCATTGGCCATCACAGCTGAGGTAATAATGTCATGTTTAATGCAGGTGGGCTTCGGCCCACACTGCATGCCTCAGTCAGACCGGGGTTCTTTAAAAGTGGACAGATGCATTTACAACTCCCTGTGGACCCACAGCATGGGTGGCTCCCTGGAACCCACCGGCGGTACATAAATATATCCCATTGCAGTGCCCAACACAGCTGATGTTACGTCAGCTGTAATGCAGGTGGGTAAAAAATTCATTTGATTACACTGTAGGCGAGGGCCCCCCCAAATTGGTGTACCAACAGTACTAATGTACCTGAGAAAAACTGCCCATGCCCAACCAAGAGGGCAGGTGAAACCCATTAATCGCTTTGGTTAATGTGGCTTAATTGGTAACTAGGCCTGGAGGCAGCCCAGTAAAAATAAAAATTGGTTGAGGTGAAAGTTTCAACGCTTTAATGAGCATTGAAACGTCTAAAAATTGTTTAGAAAAATTATATGACTGAGCCTTGTGGGCCTAAAAAAAATTGCCTGTTCGGCGTGATTACGTGAGGAGCAGGAGGAGGAGGAGGAATATTATACACAGATTGATGAAGCAAAAAGGTCCCCGTTTTGGATGGTGAGAGAGAACGATGCTTCCATCCGCGGGTGCAGCCTACGTATTGTTTAGGTATTGCTGCTGTCCGCTGGTGGAGAAGAGAAGTCTGGGGAAAATCCAGGCTTTGTTCATCTTGATGAGTGTAAGCCTGTCGGCACTGTCGGTTGACAGGTGGGTACGCTTATCCGTGATGAATCCCCCAGCCACACTAAACACACTCTCTGACAAGACGCTAGCCGCAGGACAAGCAAGCACCTCCAGGGCATACAGCGCGAGTTCAGGCCACGTGTCCAGCTTCCACACCCAGTAGTTGTAGGGGGCAGAGGCGTCACCGAGGACGGTCGTGCGATCGGCTACGTACTCCCCCACCATCCTTTTAGAGTGCTACCGCCAACTCAGCCTTGACTGGGGACCGGTGACACAGTCTTGCTGGGGAGCCATAAAGCTGGCAAAGGCCTTGGATAATGTTCCCCTGCCTGCGCTGTACATGCTGCCTGATCTCTGCGCCTCCCCTGCTACCTGGGCCGCGGAAATGCGCCTTCGGCCACTAGCGCTGTCGGATGGGAAGCTTACCATCAGTTTGTCCACCAGCGCCCTGTAGTATAGCATCATTCTCGAACCCCTTTCCTCTTCAGGAATGAGAGTGGAAAGGCTCTCCTTATACTGTGGGTCGAGCAGTGTGTACACCCAGTAATCCGTAGTGGCCAGAATGCGTGTAACGCGAGGGTCACGAGAAAGGCATCCTAACATGAAGTCAGCCATGTGTGCCAGGGTACCTGTACGCAACACATGGCTGTCCTCACTAGGAAGATCACTTTCAGGATCCTCCTCCTCCTCCTCCTCTGGCCATACACGCTGAAAGGATGACAGGCAAGCAGCATCTGTCCCCTCAGCAGTGGGCCAAGCTATCTCTTCCCCCTCCTCCTCATGCTCCTCCCCCTCCTCCTCAACGCGCTGAGATATAGACATGAGGGTGCTCTGACTATCCAGCGACATACTGTCCTCCCCCGCCTCCGTTTCCGATTCCAAAGCGTCTGCCTTTATGCTTTGCAGGGAACTTCTCAAGAGGCATAGCAGAGGAATGGTGACGCTAATGATTGCAGCATCCCCGCTCAGCATCTGGGTAGACTCCTCAAAGTTTCCAAGGATCTGGCAGATGGCTGCCAACCAGGCCCACTCTTCTGTAAATAATTGAGGAGGCTGACTCCCACTGCGCCGGCCATGTTGGAGTTGGTATTCCGCAATAGCTCTACGCTGCTCATAGAGCCTGGCCAACATGTGGAACGTAGAGTTCCACTGTGTGGGCACGTCGCGCAGCAGTCGGTGCACTGGCAGATTAAACCGATGTTGCAGTGTCCGCAGGGTGGCAGCGTGCGTGTGGGACTTGCGGAAATGTGCGCAGAGCTGGCGCACCTTTCCGAGCAGGTATGACAAGTGTGGGTAGCTTTTCAGAAAGCGCTGAACCACCAAATTAAACACATGGGCCAGGCATGGCACGTGCGTGAGGCTGCCGAGCTGCAGAGCCGCCACCAGGTTACGGCCGTTGTCACACACGACCATGCCCAGTTGGAGGCTAAGCGGCGCAAGCCAGCGGTCGGTCTGCTCTGTCAGACCCTGCAGCAGTTCGTGGGCCGTGTGCCTTTTATCTCCTAAGCTGAGTAGCTTCAGCACGGCCTGCTGACGCTTGCCCACCGCTGAGCTGCCATGCCGCGCGACACCGACTGCTGGCGACGTGCTGCTGCTGACACATCTTGATTGCGAGACAGAGGTTGCGTAGGAGGAGGAGGAGGGTGGTTTAGTGGAGGAAGCATACACCGCCGCAGATACCACCACCGAGCTGGGGCACGCAATTCGGGGGGTGGGTAGGACGTGAGCGGTCCCAGGCTCTGACTCTGTCCCAGCCTCCACTAAATTCACCCAATGTGCCGTCAGGGAGATATAGTGGCCCTGCCCACCTGTGCTTGTCCACGTGTCTGTAGTTAAGTGGACCTTGGCAGTAACCGCGTTGGTGAGGGCGCGTACAATGTTGCGGGAGACGTGGTTGTGCAGGCCTGGGACGGCACATCGGAAAAAGTAGTGGCGACTGGGAACTGAGTAGCGCGGGGCCGCCGCCGCCATCTTGCTTTTGAAAGCCTCCGTTTCCACAAGCCTATAAGGCAGCATCTCCAGGCTGATCAATTTGGCAATGTGCACGTTTAACGCTTGAGCGTGCGGGTGCGTGGCGGCGTACTTGCGCTCGCGCTCTAACAGTGGCGCTAGCGACGTCTGGACGCTGTGCTGAGAGACATTGCTGGATGGGGCCGAGAACAGCGGAAGTGAGGGTGTGGGTGCAGGCCAGGAGACGGTACCTGTGCCCTGAAAGGGGTGTTGGATCTCAGTGGCAGGTTGGGGCACAGGGGGAGAGGCAGTGGTGCAAACTGGAGGCGGTGAACGGCTTTCGTCCCACCTTGTGGGGTGCTTGGCCATCATATGCCTGCGCATGCTGGTGGTGGTGCCTCCCCAGCTGATCTTGGCGCGACAAAGGTTGCACACCACTGTTCATCGGTCGTCAGGCATCTCTGTGAAAAACTGCCACACTGTAGAGCACCTTGACCTCTGCAGCGTGGCATGGCGCGAGGGGGCGCTTTGGGAAACAGTTGGTGGATTATTCGGTCTGGCCCTGCCTCTACCCCTGGCCACCGCACTGGCTCGGCCTGTGCCCACACCCTGACTTGGGCCTCCGCGTCCTCGGCCGCGTCCACGTCCTCTAGGCCTACCCCTACCCCTCAGCATGCTGTATTACCAGTAATGCAGAAACAGAACGCTGTAATTAAATGTGCTGCTTATTGGCCTGTGGTTGGAGGCTGACTTCGCCAGGAAATAATTTGGCGCAAGCCTGCTGTAGCACTTAACTGGCTGCGTATGATTTTGTAGAACTACTACACCCAGCACAGACAGACCCAGAACACTGAGCACAGTCACAGGCAGGCCAAATAGATTTTTTGCCCCAAATTTTTTAGCAAAGGCCCACTGCCTATATTCAATCAATATGTCTTCTGTCCCTTCCTACGCACTTCTGTCTCTGGAGTATATCACAGAACTGCAGAGTGTTGCACTGTGAACTGCAATACAGCGGTGATTTCACAGCCCAGAAAGAGCCAGGAAATAATTTGGCGCAAGCCTGTCCCTGCCTCACAATATATGTCTTCTGTCCCTGCCTACGCACTTCTGTCCCTGGAGTATTACTGCAGGGCGCAATGCTCTGCACGGCCGATATACCAAAAAAAAAAAAAATGTGCAACACTGCACAAAGTAGCCTCCACAGCACTGCACACGGTTAGATGTGGCCCTAAGAAGGACCGTTGGGGTTCTTGAAGCCTAAAATACTCCTAACACTCTCCCTATAGCAGCTCCACCAAGATAGCACTTTCCCTCCTCTTTGTCAGAGCGCATCTGTGGCGAGCCGCGGGAGGAGCCGATTTTTATACTCGGGTGACACCTGATCTCGCCAGCCACTCACTGGTATAGGGCTTGAACGTCGCAGGGGGAAGTTGTAATGCCTTCCCTGTCTTTCAATTGGCCAGAAAAGCGCGCTAACGTCTCAGAGATGAAACTGAAAGTAACTCGAACATCGCATGGTACTCGTTACGAGTAACGAGCATCTCGAACACGCTAATACTCGAACGAGTATCAAGCTCGGACGAGTACGTTCGCTCATCTCTACGGTAAACAAATCGCGGAGGCCCGCACAGAAATGTCACTGGTGATGCTCCGGCACATAGCAGAGCAGAGACAAGATGCCAGGAGGAGGTGAGCTGCCCGTCAGTGCAGGGGCACAGGGAGCATCTCTCTGCGAGAATCTTGCGGCGGGATCCAACCCGGCCGTCTGCATTGACCCATAGACAAACAGAAAGAAAAACAGGTGGAAATGGTACAATAACCCCGTTTCCCTGAAAATAAGACCTGCCCCGAAAAAAACCCTAGCATGATTTTTAAATAGTGTCCAGGTAGCTATACATGTAAAAAAGAAATATTTTGGAGCAAAAATTAATATAAGATCCTGTCTTATTTTGGGGGAAATGGGGTAGTACTACTAGATATATTGACAGACAAAGATGTGAAGTGAGAAGAAACATGACATCTTATGTTAAAGATAATCTCAGACTAGATTCACACCACGTTTGCATCATGCATGCAGACATTCTGGTATAAATATCTAACATACCTGCAGGCTATCTGTAGCCAAACACATGTCATAAGAGTGACTTTTAGTGTACATTTGGCTGGTATTCTTTGGTGTCGCTTTCTCTAAACTGTATTTAAAATCTATGCTATGGAGTATAAGAGTATACGGAAAGAAAAGTGTTGTATGTTCTTTCAATGGGAATCAATGGCAAAAGTACAGAACTATACAGCCGTAACATTGTATGCCTTAGGCTTCATTCACACAGGTGCGATGATTTTTGGCTGGCTGTGCCACAGAGCGCGGCCGAAAATCACGTGAACGAGAGGCAGCCGTGACCGAGTAATAGGTGCATCTCCCGTTTATGCATCTGTTCAGACGGCGCAGGGGTGACATGTATACGCTGCACCCGGAATGCTGTCGGGCAGATGGATAGAGTTTAGCTCTGCTAAACTCCCTCCCTTTCTTCGCCCCTTACTCGCTCCTAGCAATGGTGGGGGTTGGACTGGGCGGGAGCTAGTTTTCTAAACTCCTGCCCCATCTCTGCCCCTTGCCACCTGCCAGCAATAGGAGCAGGCAGGGTGCTACTCACCCGCCCCGTCCCACCCCTCCCTTTGCCCACAGCTGGCAAGGGGCAAAGAGGAGGAGGGAAGGGGAGGGAGTTTAACAGAGCCACTGCTAAACTCCCTCTCACCTCCCTTTTTCCAGGCAGCTCCCATAGGCTCCCACAGGAGTCTAGTGGACCGGTGTATTCCCGCCGGGAAAGATAGGTCAAGAACTATGCGCTATGTCGGCTGTTTTTATGCACCAGCAAAATGGCCATCTGAACTGAGGCAATGTAAGCCAATGCCTCAGATGGGTGACATATATCAGCCAGGCTGTGAAAACAGGGCCAATATACGCCTGTGTGAATTTAGCCTTACTGTTATTAAATGTGCAGGGTTCATTAGTGAATATATCAAAGCATACACTATACAACTGTATCAAAAGACACCAAAGATGTGCCATAAACGTCGGATAGGTGGGATTTCCACTTATGGGACCCTCACCTACTGGGAGTACAGAGACCTCTGACACCTGTTCTGCGGGGTCAGAGAGCCTCCATATTCAGGCAGGGATAGAACTGGAGAGGACTGCCTAATCCTGAAGATACGGCATAAATGTATTTAGTGGTAAAACCCCCTCGATCCAGTGGTAACTGAGAGAACCTCTCGGAATATCCAGTGACTAACTATGCCTAAAATAAAAGCTTCACATTAATAACTACCGGAGGATATAGGCCATAATGTCGTGCCAGTTTCTCTGGGCTATACGGCATATTGTGGTACTCTAAGGCCTCATGTCCACGGGCAAAAGAAGAATTAAAATCCGCAGTGGATTTTAACTCTTCTCCCGCAAGCGGATCCGCATCCCATAGGGATGCATTGACCACCCGCGGGTAGATAAATACCCGCGGATGGTCAATAAAAGTGATTTTTTTAAAAATGGAGCATGAAAAAATCTGGACCATGCTCCATTTTCGTGCGGGTAAAAGAATTAACTCACTCGCAGCGGACCGGGAAGGTCTTCTCTTCCTCACGGCCGGATCTTTCTTGCTTCGGCTCGGCGGATGTGCCCGGCGCATGCGCGCGGCACGCTGGCGACGTGCCAGCGACATGCCGCCGGCGTGACGAATTCATCCGCCGGCCGAAAAAGAAGATCCGGCCGTGAGGAAGAGAAGACCTTCCCGGTCCGCTGCGGGTGAGTTAATTCTTTTAAATTCCTATTTTAAGCCCTCATGTCCATGGGGCAGGAGGGACCCGCTGCAGATTCTACATGTAGAATCCGTAGCGGGCCTGATTTTGCCCGTGGACATGAGGCCTAAGTATTCCATCAGCTGATCAGGGATTTCTAGCTTTTTCATTTTGCCTGATAGGTGAGAGTCACACTTTTATGACCTTCACCTCATGAGAGTACAGAGCCCCCTGAAACCCGTTCTGTGGGGTCAGACAGCCTCCATATTCAGACAGAGATAAAACTGGAGAGGGCTGCCTAATCCTGAACATACGGCATAAATGTATTTGCTGGTAAAACCCCCTCGATCCAGAGGTAACTGAGAGAACCTCTAGGAATATCCAGTGACTAAATTGCCTAAAATTAAAGCTTTACATCGGTATATGGATAACCAGGTCGCTCATAACATCTTGGCAGCTTCTTTATGTCATCAAACTCATTGTGGTGCTGTAAGTATTCCATCAGCTCATTAGGGATTTCTAGCTGATGGATGAGACGAAGCTTCCCCACTTGTTTCAGCCGCCTTCTTATAGCAATACGACACTGAGACTTCAGGGATTTCGGATGAGCTGTACAGAAGATAAGACCAGAGTACAGGATGAGATTGTAGTCTGACACTACTGTACAGTACAGCGATCTATACAGGAAGAAAGTATATTAGAATTAGTCCAAAGAAGGAAAAATTTGCTCAAACATTATAACAGCTGACATCCGTGGCCGATCGCGGCTATTAACCATTTAAATGCTGCTGTCAATTCGCGGTGAGATCGGGGGAGCCGTGCTGTTGTCATGGCAGCCAGGGGCCTAATGAAAGGCCCCAGGGCTGCCTTAACAGACTGCCTATCAAACCATCCCCGTGGGGTGGCTCGATAGACTGCCTTTCAAAAAGCAGTATGACGTAATGCTATAGCATTACGTCATACAGCAGGAGCGATCAAAGCATCGCATAATAAAGTCCCCCAGGGGGACTTCAAAGTAATGTAAAAAAAAAAAATCAATAAAGTTTTTTTTAATTGAAAAAAAAAGTTGCAAAAGTTTAAATCACCCCCTTTTGCCATATCTATTATTAAAAAATCTAAATAATAAATTAAAAATATGTATTTGGTATCGCCGCATCCGTAAAAGTCCGAACGATCAAAGCAGCGCATTATTTTTCTCGCACATTGAATGACGGCCGGAAAAAAAAATAAAGAACGCCAGAAATACACTTTTTTGGTTACCCTGTCTCCCAGAAAAAAACGCAATAAAAAGTCGTATGCACTCCAAATTGGTACTATCAGAAACTACAGAACATCTCGCAAAAAATGAGCCCTTGCTAAACTATGTCGATGGAAAAATAAAAAAGGTATTGTGCGCACAAAATGACGGCAGAAAGTAATTGAAAAAAATTAAATGTCTTTGGAAAAAAAAGAGGAGTATAGTAAAAAAAAAAACTATACATGTTTGGTATCGTAGTAATCGTACCGACCCATAGAATAAAGTTATCAGGTCATTTTTTTTGCTGTTTGTGCACCATACAAAACAAGATGCACTAAAAGTTGGTGAAATGTTGTTTTTTTTTTTTTTTTCATTTTACTCCACTTAGAATTTTTTAAAAGTTTTTCAGTACATTATATGGTACTTTAAATAGCACCATTGAAAAATACAACTCGTCCCACAAAAAAACAAGTCCTCATACAGTGACGTTGATGGATAAATAAAGGAGTTACGATTTTTTAAAGGGGGAGGAAAAAACGAAAATGGAAAAAGAAAAAGGGCCGCGTCATTAAGGGGTTAAATTAGGTACATTACATAGGGGTTCCAATACTTTTGCTATTAGCATTGAATTTTTGAGTTGTGACTCTTTTATTTTTCCTATTTAGGATGTAAAGGATGCTTGTGCCTAATTTCACGCTTGTATGACACTGGGAAGTTTGAGAATTAGATTAGGTACATTTTATAGGGCTGCCAATACTTTTGCAAGTAGCATTGCATTTTCGAGATGTGACCTCTTTACTTTTCCTATCTAGGACCTAAAGAATGCTTGTGCCAAATTGCATGGCTCTAGGACACCAGGAAGTTAGAGAATTAGATTGGGTACATTACATAGGGGTGCAAATAGTTTTGCACTTAGCATCGAATAATCTAGTTGTGACCCATTTACTTTTCCTATTTACGACCCAAAGAATGCTCCTTTCAAATTTCATGTTTGTACGACATTGGGAAGTTAGAGAATTAGTGGTAAGTCAGTCTATCAGTCAGTCAGAGAGGGCTTTCACCTTTATTTCTAACTTATACCAGCTGCACATGTATAGTTATATACAGAAGATGCCCAGGTTGTAAATAGATGTGAACTCTCTCCCCTTGACAAAATTCTTACCCATTTGAGTTATTAGTCTTCTTGTGGATTACAAATAACCAAAGCAGTTGTCAGGGCAAGAACTCCAGACCCCACACAGAAGAGCAATTTGGGGAGCTCTCCATAGTATAATAAAGAATGCCCCGGCATTATCTATTACCTGAAGCTCAGAGAATCATATTTGACTGCAGTCACTGAACTCATTGTGCATTTATCAACCTGGTAGGTTGCTGTTAGCTATATAGTGCCATTAAAGGGGTTGTCCCGCGCCGAAACTGGTTTTTTTTTTTTTCAACCCCCCCCCCCCCCCCCCCCCGTTTGGCGCGAGACAACCCCGATGCAGGGACGTACAGAAAGCTTACCGGAGCGCTTACCTTAATCCCCGCGCTCCGGTGACTTCTCTACTTACCTGTGAAGATGGCCGCCGGGATCCTCTGTCTCCATGGACCGCAGGGCTTCTGTGCGGTCCATTGCCGATTCCAGCCTCCTGATTGGCTGGAATCGGCACGTGACGGGGCGGAGCTACACGGAGCTACACGGAGCCCCATTCAGAAAACAAGAAGACCCGGACTGCGCAAGCGCGGCTAATTTGGCCATCGGAGGGCGAAAATTAGTCGGCACCATGGAGACGAGGACGCTAGCAACGGAGCAGGTAAGTATAAAACTTTTTATAACTTCTGTATGGCTCATAATTAATGCACAATGTATATTACAAAGTGCATTAATATGGCCATACAGAAGTGTATAGACCCACTTGCTGCCGCGGGACAACCCCTTTAAGGGACCAAGTGTGCCTGTCTTCTCAATGAAGAGAGAGGAATAAGCAGTCAGACAACTCTGGCAACGGTCTATCTCAGATTTCACATACAATATCCTTAATTGAGAAGAAACAGATGCCATTACCCTTTTCTCTATCCAGAAGTCTTGTGGCATCATTATCAACTTCAAGAAGGGCTTTCTGTATATTAGGTAAATACATATTAGCACCAAACTGGATGAGAAGTTCCACAAATGGGGCTTCATAGTTGTTTTTAAGACACATTCCTAGTACTGATCTATAATCTGGAGTATCGGTTTCTAAATCATAACGGAAACACTTATAATCAGGGTCAGCCCCATAAAGAAGTAACATTCTAAAGCAATCAATATATCCATGGTTTGCTGCAATGTACAAGGGCATAGATGATATCAGACCGTCACAAGAATCTGCGATTGCTCCATACTCCAACAGCAGCTGGAGGAGTCTGACATTCCCTCGACCATAAAGTAAGTGTATCACAGGGCAACTATCAAGCAGAATCGCTGGGGGGAGGGGAGGCATTATGGCTGCTGGGAGAATTGCTAGGGGGGAGGGGAGGCATTATGACTGCTGGGAGAATCGCTGGGGGGGGGGAGCGGAGGCATTACGACTGCTGGGAGAATTGCTGGGGGGAAGGGGAGGCATTATGACTTCTGGGAGAAATGCTGAGGGATGTCACTATTATCGCTGGGGGGGGGGGGGGTCGCCATTACCGCTGAGGTATGTTTACATTTGGTGGCAATGGGCAGGGCTGTTTCAAAATAGACAGCGTGCAGATTTTGACTGCTCTTTGGATGCAGAAATGCTGCAGAATTTGCGACAGAAATTTCCACTGAGGGCATTGTGCAGTATTTTGGTATCCAAAAAGCAGTCAAAATCTGCACGTTGTCTATTTTGAAACAGCCCAGTCCTTTTTAGAATGACGGCGTTAAAATCATACGTCGTGATAAGCCCCGCCCCCTGACGTGTTGGCACTTTGCAATAAATAAGTGGGTTTTGGGTTGCAGTTTGGGCACTCGGGCTCTAAAAGGTTCGCCATCACTGGCCTATACTCTTGGTACACCAATGTATCAGGGGTTCGCATATACTCTTGTTAAAGAAATGTTACAGGGGTCTGCCTATACTCTTCCTACAGAAATGTTACTGGGGTCCGCCTATAATCTTGCTACAGAAATGTTACAGGGGTCTGCCTATAGTTTTGCTGCAGAAATGTTACTGGGGTCTGCCTATACTCTTGCTACAGAAATGTTACAGGGGGCTGCCTATACTTTTGCTACAGAAATGTTACAGGGGTCTGCCTATACTTTTGCTACAGAAAGGTTACAGGGGTCTGCCTATACTTTTGCTGCAGAAATGTTACAGGGGTCTCCCTAAACTTTTGCTACAAAAATGTTACAGGGGTCCATCTATACTCTGGCTACAGAAATGTTACTGAGGTCTGCCTATGCAGTTTCTACTGAATGGTTTCAGGGGTTCGCCTATACTTTTACTACAGAAATGTTACTGGAGTCCGCCTATACTCTTGCTACAGAAATGTTACTGGGGTCTCCCTATACTCTTACTACAGAAATGTTACAGGGGTCTACCTATACCTTTGCTACAGAAATGTTACTGGGGTCTGCCTATACTTTTCCTACAGAAATGTTACTGGGGTCTCCCTATACTTTTGCTACAGAAATGTTACAGGGGTCTCCCTATACTTTTACTACAGAAATGTTACTGGGGTCCGCTTATACTCTTGCTACAGAAATGTTTCTGGGGTCCGCCTATACAGTTTCTACTGAATGGTTTGAGGGGTTTGCCTATAGAGTTTCTACTGAATGGTTTGAGGTGTTCGCCTATACTTTTGCTACAGAAACGTTACAGGGGTCTGCCTATACTCTTGCTACAGAAATGTTTCTGGGGTCCTCCTATACTCTTGCTATAGAAATGTTACAGGGGTCTGGCTATACTTTTGCTACAGAAATGTTACTGGGGTCCACCTATACTTATGCTACAGAAATGTTACTGGGGTCTCCCTATACTCTTACTACAGAAATGTTACAGGGGTCTACCTATACCTTTGCTACAGAAATGTTACTGGGGTCTGCCTATACTTTTCCTACAGAAATGTTACTGGGGTCTCCCTATACTTTTGCTACAGAAATGTTACTGGGGTCTCCCTATACTTTTGCTACAGAAATGTTACTGGGGTCTCCCTATACTTTTCCTACAGAAATGTTACTGGGGTCTCCCTATACTTTTGCTACAGAAATGTTACAGGGGTCTCCCTATACTTTTACTACAGAAATGTTACTGGGGTCCGCTTATACTCTTGCTACAGAAATGTTTCTGGGGTCCGCCTATACAGTTTCTACTGAATGGTTTGAGGGGTTTGCCTATAGAGTTTCTACTGAATGGTTTGAGGTGTTCGCCTATACTTTTGCTACAGAAACGTTACCAGGGTCTCCCTATACTCTTGCTACAGAAATGTTACAGGGGTCTGCCTATACTCTTGCTACAGAAATGTTACTGGGGTCCTCCTATACTCTTGCTATAGAAATGTTACAGGGGTCTGGCTATACTTTTGCTACAGAAATGTTACTGGGGTCCACCTATACTTATGCTACAGAAATGTTACTGGGGTCTCCCTATACACTTGCTAAAGAAATGTTACTGAGGTCCACCTATACTCTTGGTACGAAAATGTTACAGGGGTCTGCCTATATTTTTTTTTTCTACAGAAATGTTACTGGGGTCCGCCTATGCTGTGGGTGCACAAAGACTTCCCATTGCAGTGTTTTACCTGTCTGGCGCAAATACACTGATTGACTAGGGTAGAAATGTGGGCCAAGGTCCTTGGTGGGGTGAAACTCTGCCATGTTTGGGCACTCTGATTTCTTCATGTGTAATACCATCTTTGTGCACCCACAGCATAGGCGAGCCCAAGGAACTCAAAGACTTCCCATTGCGGTGTTGAGGCACCTGACACCTATACAGAATGAATTGTGTGGGCACACATGGATTTCCCATTGCTGTGTAACTCGCGGCACCTTGGGTCACACAAGGTGAAGGCTGGGACCTCGCCTGACCCTGGGCCCGCTCACGTGCTTCCTACACAGTGTATTGCTGCATCGTGGAGATGTGTAGAAGTGCTGGCACCTGAGTCCCCTTTATGCCCACGTTTGCGGCTCCTGACAATTTTGTGACGGAGGTGGCACGGGATTGGAATGATGATCGTACATCGAATTATCATCAATTCTCAACGGCATTGTGGGCTATCGCCCACACTTTCAAAGAGGGTCGCTGCCTGGCCCTGCTAACCTTCTACAGTGTGTGCCTCTGGTTCCTCCTCATCCGGTACGTGCTTATAAATAGACATGAGGGTGGTGTGGCTATGAAGCGAGCATGTGGCATGGGGGCAACTGAACAATGAACAGGGAAACTTTTGTGTGCACTGTGGACGCAGGGTCATGCAGGGGGGGTTGGACTGCAATTCCAGCATGTAACCCAGGAGAGGAGGCAGCGGTGTCACCCACAGGCAGTGATTGTCCTTGGTTACAGGTGGTGCGGTGCTTGCCTAAGATGTGCCAGCGCGTGTGCCTTCCTAATGAGGGTTTGTCCCATGTAAATTTTTAGGGGGATGACCACCAAACTCTTGCCCCCATTTTGGCTTAATAGTGGGACCTGGGAGCCTCAGATGCAGCCATGCATGCTGCCCCTGCCCTTCCCTATCCTTTTCTGTGGTTTCCATGACTTTCTGATGTTTTCTGGTGTTTCACAGGTCATGACCTATGCGGAGCATCGGTCCCATACAAAAATGCTCGAGTCCCCCATTGACTTCAATAGGGTTCGTTACTCGAAACGAGCTCTCAAGCATTACGAAAAGTTCGACTCGAGCAACAAGCAACCGAGCATTTTGGTGCTCGCTCATCCCTAATCAGGAACAATTATCACTAAGATGGACTGTCAGGTATCTGTTGCCCAGCAGATTGTCCCATGTAAATGCACCCTTAGATGTCCTAATTTAATTTCTAAACATGCAAAAAATAATGCTTAGATAGAAGAATGACTGCACACAAGAGAGCGACCAACACACCAGAAATTTCCAGTGATTCCAACCTTTATTGAGAGAGTAACATATTCTGCGTGTGTATATATGTACAGCAGTGAATATCATTGAAAAGCCCCATTATTCCTGTTGTGAGGTTATTGATGTGGTGGAACCAATTCCTTTATTGTATATATTTCCAGGATGTATGTTCTCCAGTCCTCCTGCACTCAGACTCCCTTCCATCTTTTCCCAACTTTATGCTAGTCATACATTGATTCAGTTAGAAGGATGTAGAGGGTCGGATTGCTGAGAGTATGATGGCAGAATCAGACAATAAAGGGTTTGTTGTCTGTTACCATGGAGACACACTGTTCTGCACTGGAGCTGTACAAGTTAGACAATAGGAAATTTTTGATACGTTTTGCAAAGTTGTTTCATTTTTCATTTTATATATATTGGGGCAATAAAAATAATCTCTTTGTGAAGGTGAACATAGACATCATTCCATTAGCTACATATGACAGAAATGTGTAACATAGGCCATACAGTAAGTATGGAAGAGACTCGGCAGCGAAACCCACTCCATACCCAGTTGACACTCACTCTCAGCATAAATACAGTGGCTTTGACAACTGTGACATCCATGACATTATCCAGTGAGCTCTCGATTGCCCCATTGTCGTTCCCCTAACAAGCAATGGCAAGGTGCGGAGGGGTTACCGTAGCAGTCCAGGGCCTAGTTCAGACAGACATACATGTTTTTCTTGCTTTCTTATGATTCTCATTGCTAACATAATTTCCATAGTCACCTAGCTCTGTCAGTCACTACCACCATAGGACATGAGAATTGACCTCCCAGTACTCTTCCTCCAACCAGCTCAAATATCTGCTATATGTTTAACTACTAGACATTAATTTTGATTTTTATCTTTCCAAGTTCTCTATTGTGGGACATATACCCCATTCTGGCCAGGTCACTTTCTTTATGGGCTTTTACACAGCCTGATGACCAGGCAAGAATGTTCCTAGAGATATTAGTGTCTCCGAGCTGTGGGAAGGACTTGGGAGGAGCGGGAAGAGTTCTGGTTCCTAGTAAGTAGACCCAGTTGTGTGTGCAGTTTTATTGGCAATGCTCCATAGGAAAAAAATGAAAATTAACTCCCTTTCAACAGCCATCTCTTGGAAGTATTTTTTTTGCCTGTGATTCAATGTCTGACCCTTTGTTGGGGTATTCCCTTCTGGGACTTTCATTGCATATTCTGTGGCTATATGCAAATCTGATAGATGTAGGTCCCAGGTGGCGAGGACTTAGAAGTACAGCCAAGCAGGCTTCACTATGCTGTTTCCTATAGAAGTCAACAGGAGTTATGCAAACTGTGCAATACAGAAAGATCAGCTGTTTCAGTAACTCTGTTTGTGCAACTTTGTAGGCATCAGACTTTCATGGCATATCCTGTGAATATGCCATGAAAGTGTTAAGAAACCTCGCAACATGTCTAGGCTGTCAACGACTCTAAATAATACACTTGTTCATGTTCTCTAGCTAGGAGTCTTGGTGGACCATTCATTTAGGTGGTGATTGCTGACAAGCATTGTAGCTTTGTGTGATCTTATTGTCATCAGTCCACAATAAATGCAGGATTAGATAAGAAGGTAAAGGCAGTATTATAGGATGTGCACAGTAAGTTAGGGATTCTTTGGCTTGTCTTCATCATCATCTTCCTCTTCTGCAGTGGTTACCATGAGCAGTCACTCTGGGTCACAAATATATTCTTTCTGGTTCGTATTTAAAGCCGGCTCCAAAGAACCAATTCTGAGGAACAAAACAGACATTTATTAAGTTGATACCAGCTGGTAGGGTGAATGCAGATGGGCGGAAGTTCCGCGGCGGGATGTGCTGCAGAATTTTCGCCTGTGCACACTGCCATAGGATAGCATGTGTGCACGCAATCCTATGTAGGCAGCCGCTATTTGACCGCGTAATAACTTGTGCGGTAAACAAATCGCGGAGGCCCGCACAGAAATGTCACTGGTGATGCTCCGGCACATAGCAGAGCAGAGACAAGATGCCAGGAGAAGGTGAGCTGCCCGTCAGTGCAGGGGCACAGGGAGCATCTCTCTGCGAGAATCTTGCGGCGGGATCCAACCCGGCCGTCTGCATTGACCCATAGACAAACAGAAAGAAAAACAGGTGGAAATGGTACAATAACCCCGTTTCCCTGAAAATAAGACCTGCCCCGAAAAAAACCCTAGCATGATTTTTAAATAGTGTCCAGGTAGCTATACATGTAAAAAAGAAATATTTTGGAGCAAAAATTAATATAAGATCCTGTCTTATTTTGGGGGAAATGGGGTAGTACTACTAGATATATTGACAGACAAAGATGTGAAGTGAGAAGAAACATGACATCTTATGTTAAAGATAATCTCAGACTAGATTCACTCCACGTTTGCATCATGCATGCAGACATTCTGGTATAAATATCTAACATACCTGTAAGCTATCCGTAGCCAAACACATGTCATAAGAGTGACTTTTAGTGTACATTTGGCTGGTATTCTTCGGTGTCGCTTTCTCTAAACTGTATTTAAAATCTGTGCTATGGAGTATAAGAGTATACGGAAAGAAAAGTGTTGTATGTTCTTTCAATGGGAATCAATGGCAAATGTACAGAACTATACAGCCGTAACATTGTATGCCTTAGGCTTCATTCGCACAGGTGCGATGATTTTTGGCTGGCTTTGCCACAGCCACAGCGCGGCCGAAAATCACGTGAACGAGAGGCAGCCGTGACCGAGTAATAGGTGCATCTCCTGTTTATGCATCTGTTCAGACGGCGCAGGGGTGACATGTATACGCTGCACCCGGAATGCTGTCGGGCAGAGGGAGAGAGTTTAGCTCTGCTAAACTGCCTCCCTTTCTCCGCCCCTTACTCGCTCCTAGCAATGGTGGGGGTGGGACTGGGCGGGAGCTAGTTTTCTAAACTCCTGCCCCATCTCTGCCCCTTGCCATGTGCCAGCAATAGAAGCGGGCAGGATGCTACTCACCCACCCTGTCCCACCCCTCCCTTTGCCCACAGCTGGCAAGGGGCAAAGAGGAGGAGGGAAGGGGAGGGAGTTTAACAGAGCCACTGCTAAACTCCCTCTCACCTCCCTTTTTCCTGGCAGCTCCCATAGGCTCCCACAGGAGTCTATTGGACCGGTGTATTCCCGCCGGGAAAGATAGGTCCAGAACTATGCGCTATGTCGGCTGTTTTTATGCACCAGCAAAATGGCCATCTGAACTGAGGCAATGTAAGCCAATGCCTCAGATGGGTGACATATATAAGCCAGGCTGTGAAAACAGGGCCAATATACGCCTGTGTGAATTTAGCCTTACTGTTATTAAATGTGCAGGGTTCATTAGTGAATATATCAAAGCATACACTATACAACTGTATCAAAAGACACCAAAGATGTGCCATAAACGTTGGATAGGTGGGATTTCCACTTATGGGACCCTCACCTACTGGGAGTACAGAGACCCCTGACACCTGTTCTGTGGGGTCAGAGAGCCTCCATATTCAGGCAGGGATAGAACTGGAGAGGACTGCCTAATCCTGAAGATACGGCATAAATGTATTTAGTGGTAAAACCCCCTCTATCCAGTGGTAACTGAGAGAACCTCTCGGAATATCCAGTGACTAAATTGCCTAAAATTAAAGCTTTACATCGCCCATTGGATAAGAAGATCGCTGACAACATCTTGGCAGCTTCTTTATGTCATCAAACTCATTGTGGTGCTGTAAGTATTTCACCAGCTGATCAGGGATGTCTATCTGGTCGATGAGACGAAGCTTCCCCACTTGTTTCAGCCGCCTTCTTATAGCAATACGACACTGAGACTGCAGGGATCTCGGATGAGCTGTACAGAAGATAAGACCAGAGTACAGGATGAGATTGTAGTCTGACACTACTGTACAGTACAGCGATCTATACAGGAAGAAAGTATATTAGAATTAGTCCAAAGAAGGAAAAATGTGCTCAAAGTAAGTTAATTACAGCAGGGGCGTAAGCTAAAGACTCTGGGGCCCTGGTGCAAGAGCTCAGCTCACCAGCCAACTTCCCCTACCCCACTGCCTTACACACACACCTGTACCTCTACCTGTACCCAGATCTAAATTGTGATGCATGCAGCTGCAAAACAAATTGACCTACATGATCTAGCCCCTTGGCATTGGCTTTCCAAACACGACGCATTTCCTGGACTACTTGAAAATCAGTTTGCAGTCCCTTAGACTGCATTCATAATTTTTGTTGCATTTTCGAATCACAATTAAAAAACACATCCAAAAACCACATGTGCCTTTAATACACTGCATACACTATTAGAAACTGCATGTGGATTTAAACAATACATTCCACTTTTTAAAACCGCATGCAGGTTTCTGATGCATTTTTGAAGTGTGTGTAAAGTATTCAGTCATATACAGTAAATAACCAGCTTATACCATCATGCTCCATGTCACTATATACAGGACTAGCTGATGTATCTGGCTTTGCCCAAATTAATTTGATACAGGTGTTTACGTGTTGTGCACACGGAAAATTTTATGAAGTAAATGTTACCTTAGAAGAACGGAGGAATAAAGTATGTATACACAGAAAGGGAGCATTAGATTCTCCTCAGGCTGCATGTACTGATGTCCCTCTGCAGAATATGCCAGTCCCCCCCCCCCACACTGTCTTCTATTATGACCTAAAGAAGGCTCGCGCCAAATTTCACGCTTGTACAACACTGCAAGGTTAAATCATACAGGGGTGCACTTACTTTTGCATTTAGCATTAAATAATCGAGTTGTGACCCCTTTACTTTATCTATTTAGGACCTTACTTTTCCTATTTAGGACCTAAAGAATGCTTGTGCCAAATTTCACACTTGTACAACACCGGGAAGTTACATTACATGGGAGTGCACTCTCTTTTGCAATTAGCATTGAATTTTCAAGCTGTGACCCCTTTACTTTTCCAATTTAGGACCTGAAGAATGCTCGTGCCAAATTTCATGTTTGTATGACATAGAGAAGTTAGAGACTTAGATTAGGTACATTACACAGGGGTGCCAATACGTTTGCACTTAGCACTGAATAATTGAGTTGTGCCTCTTTAACTTTACCTATTTATGGCCTCGGTCACATGGGTGTTTTTTGCCGCGATTTGCGGATCGCATGACGTATGCGCATCCGCAAATCGCGTGACGGGGGCCGAAAAATCGCCCGAAAAATCTGCTCCTAGCTGCGTTTCCTTTGGAACGGGCCGCAGCAGTGGAGAACTGTCCAGCCCATTGAATTCAATGGAGCCGGCAATACAGCCGGCTTCATAGAAAGCAATGGGCTGCAGGCGATCTCAGGATGAATTTCCCTGAAAATCATCCAAAAATGTGTAAAAAGTAAAAAAAAAAAAAAATACTCACCTTGTCCCGGCAGACGGAGTTCAGCCGCGGCCGGCCGGCAGTTCTCCTGAACTGCTGTGAGTAGTATTCAGCAGGCAGGGATTTAAAATCCCCGCCTGCTGAATGAGCTGCCTCTGATTGGTCACAGCCCTCACCAATCAGAGGCAGCTCTCACTCACCCATTCATGAATTCATGAATGGGTGAGTGAGTGCTGCCTCTGATTGGCTCAGCAAAGGGACCAATCAGGGGCAGCTCTCAGCTATTGAATGACAGCTGAGAGCTGCCCCTGATTGATCCCTGCGCTGAGCCAATCAGAGGCAGCACTCACTCGCCATTCATGAATGGGTGAGTGAGAGCTGCCTCTGATTGGTGAGGGCTGTGACCAATCAGAGGCAGCTCATTCAGCAGGCGGGGATTTTAAATCCCCGGCTGCTGAATACTACTCACAGCAGTTCAGGAGAACTGCCGGCCGGCTGCGGCTGAACTCCGTCTGCCGGAAGAATGTGAGTATATTTTTGTTTTTACTTTTTACACATTTTTGGATGATTTTCAGGGAAGGGCTTATATTTTTAAGCCCTTCCCGAAAATTCATCCTGCGATCGCCGGCAGCCCATTGCTTTCAATGGAGCCGGCTGTATTGCTGGCTCCATTGAATCAATGGGCAACTATCATTTTTCTCTGCTACAGCTGTGGCAGAGGAGAATGATTTGTCTAGTATATGTTGTCAATGGGGTCGGCGCTGCTGCCGCCGACCCTATTGAGCGCATATAGAGAAGAACAGGAATCGCAGATCGCAGATAGGCGCGATCTGCGATTTCTGTTCTATAATTAATCGGACGAGCGCATAAAAAGCGCTCATGTGTCCGATACCATTGCAAAGCAATGGTTCTATAAAATCGGCGATCGCATGCGCATATCGCACGAAAAATCGCCCGTGTGACCGAGGCCTTTAGGATGTAAAGAATGCTTGTGCTAATTTCAAGCTTATACAACATCGGGAAGTTACATTACATAGGAGTGCCAATACTTTTGCACTTAGCATTAAATAATCAAGTTGTGACCCCTTTACTTTTCCTATTTAGGACATAAAGAATGTTTGTGCCAAAGTTTATGCTTGTACGACATGGGAAGTTAGAGAATTAACCCCTTCATGACCAATGACGTACCGGTACGTCATGGTGTGTCGGGGTATGTATGAAGAGAGGTTGCGTAGCAACCTCTCTTCATACAGTGCGGGCGTCAGCTGTTTATAACAGCTGACACCCGCGGCCGATCGCGGCTATTAACCATCAGCTATTGTCAATTCTGACAGCGGCATTTAAATCCTCCGAACGATGTTCGGGGGTCCTGCACAGCCCCCCCCCCCCCCGCGCGGTGAGATCGGGGGAGCCGTGCAGGTGTCATGGCAGCCAGGGGCCTATTGAAAGGCCCCAGGGCTGCCTTAGCAGACTGCCTATCAAGCCATCCCCGTGGGGTGGCTCGATAGACTGCCTGTCAAAAAGCAGTGATATAGCTATAGCATTACGTCATACATCAGGAGCGATCAAAGCATCCCATATTAAAGTCCCCCAAGGGGACTTCAAAGTAATGTAAAAAAAAAAAAAAAAATCAATAAAGTTTTTTTAATTGAAAAAAAAAAGTTGCAAAAGTTTAAATCACCCCCTTTTGCCATATCTATTATTAAAAAATGTAAATAATCAATTAAAAATATGTATTTGGTATCGCCGCGTCTGTAAAAGTCCGAACTATCAAAGCAGTGCATTATTTTTCCCGCACGGTGAACGACGTCCGGAAAAAAATTAAAGAACGCCAAAAATACACTTTTTTGGTTACCCTGTCTCCCAGAAAAAACGCAATAAAAAGTCGTATGCACTCCAAATTGGTACTATCAGAAACTACAGAACATCCCGCAAAAAATGAGCCCTTGCTAAACTATGTCGATGGAAAAAAAAAAAAGTTATTGCGCGCACAAAATGACGGCAGAAAGTAATTGAAAAAAATTAAATGACTTTAGAAAAAAAAAGAGGAGTATAGTAAAAAAAAAAACTATACATGTTTGGTATCGTAGTAATCATACCGACCCATAGAATAAAGTTATCATGTCATTTTTTTTGCTGTTTGTGCGCCGTACAAAACAAGATGCACTAAAAGATGACGAAATGTTGTTTTTCTTTTTCATTTTACTCCACTTAGAATTTTTAAAAAGTTTTTCAGTACATTATATGGTACTTTAAATAGCACCGTTGAAAAATACAACTCGTCCCGCAAAAAACAAGCCCTCATACAGTGAAGTCGATGGATAAATAAAGGAGTTACGATTTTTTAAAGGGGGGAGGAAAAAACGAAAATGGAAAAAGAAATGGGCCGCGTCATTAAGGGGTTAAATTAGGTACATTACATAGAGGTTCCAATACTTTTGCTATTACCATTGAATTTTTGAGTTGTGATTCTTTTATTTTTCCTATTTAGGATGTAAAGGATCCTTGTGCCTAATTTCACGCTTGTATGACACTGGGAAGTTTGAGAATTAGATTAGGTACATTTTGTAGGGGTGTCAATACTTTTGCAATTAGCATTGCATTTTCGAGATGTGACGTCTTTACTTTTCCTATCTAGGACCTAAAGAATGCTTGTGCCAAATTGCATGGCTGTAGGACACCAGGAAGTTAGAGAATTAGATTAGGTACATTACATAGGGGTGCAAATAGTTTTGCACTTAGCATCGAATAATCTAGTTGTGACCCATTTACTTTTCCTATTTACGACCCAAAGAATGCTCCTTTCAAATTTCATGTTTGTACGACATTGGGAAGTTAGAGAATTAGTGGTAAGTCAGTCTATCAGTCAGTCAGAGAGGGCTTTCACCTTTATTTCTAACTTATACCAGCTGCACATGTATAGTTATATACAGAAGATGCTCAGGTTGTAAATAGATGTGAACTCTCTCCCCTTGACAAAATTCTTACCCATTTGCGTTATTAGTCTTCTTGTGGATTACAAATAACCAAAGCAGTTGTCAGGGCAAGAACTCCAGACCCCACACAGAAGAGCAATCTGGGGAGCTCTCCATAGTATATTAAAGAATGCCCCGGCATTATCTATTACCTGAAGCTTATAGAATCATATTTGACTGCAGTCACTGACCTCATTGTGCATTTATCAACCTGGTAGGTTGCTGTTAGCTATATAGTGCCATTAAGGGACCAAGTGTGCCTGTCTTCTCAGTGAGGAGAGAGGAATAAGCAGTCAGACAACTCTGGCAACGGTCTATCTCAGATTTCACATACAATATCCTCTATTGAGAAGAAACAGATGTCATTACCCTTTTCTCTATCCAGAAGTCTTGTGGCATCATTATCAACTTCGAGAAGGGCTTTCTGTATATCCGGTAAGTTCATATTAGCACCAAACTGGATGAGAAGTTCCACAAATGGGGCTTCAAAGTTCTTTTTAAGACACATTCCTAGTACTGATCTATCATCTGGAGTATCGCCTTCTGAATCATAGTGGAAACACTTATAATCAGGGTCAGCCCCATAAAGAAGTAACATTCTAAAGCATTCAAAATCTCCATGGTTTGCTGCAATGTACAAGGGGTTAGCTGATTCTGGACTCTTATCAGAATCTGCGCTTGCTCCATACTCCAACAGCAGCTGGAGGAGTCTGACATTCCCTCGACGATTAAGTATGTATGGCACAGAGCAACTATCAAGCAGAATCCTTGGGTTGGCTCCAGCTTTTAACAATTCTTCAATACATTCAATATATTTGTTAACCATAGCAACTTTAAGACAACGCCTTAGCACGTTCCCACTGGTTTTCCTGATAAGTTTCTTGGCTTCATCCTTGGACAGTAACGCACGTAGTTCTTCTTCCTTACAAGCCTGTATTAATGTGCAGGCTTTACGATGCAGCGCCAACTCCTTTATAGGGCTAAGAAAGCCTGCCATGATGACACTTTGTATCGAGGCAGAATGTCCGTGACCGTATATGTACAATACAAAGTAATGGGTTACATATCTCTGCGCTCCTCAGATGAAAGCAAAGTCTCCTTCATTTCAGAGTCTGAACAGGTTAATAAAGTCTCTTCCCAGCATTCCGCAGAGTCATTTCCCGAAGGTTGATCCTGCGCCGACTGATTCTTCGTGCTGAAAGGACCTTGGATGACATCACAGCCACGTGACGGACAGGAGGCAATGGGTTGGGCAGAAGCAGAGCGCAGTTGTAGAAGCAGCTGCTGTTTATGTAGATGACGCTTGTTTGGAATGAAATTCATAAAACATCTGGAATATTTCTTTTTGGTTTGGTAGGTCGGACGTGCTAAGGAGGGAAAGTCATGTGAAGGGAACTGCAGCCATCCTACATCTCATTCAATGTAACACTTCATTCTTATCTTACAGGATCATATTATATTTATCACATACATCAGTATTGCTAATTTCATACACCATTATTAACTGATCTGTGATAAGAAAAAATTGTCAGTCTAACAATTCCCACACTTTAACCCCTTACTCACCACACAGATTTAGATTATCTATTTTCATATGCCCTACTGGGGGTTTCAGATTTGGGTGTCTCTTTTTTTTTTACTGGATGACCTAGCCCCTATCATAGCAGAAGGAGACCACTTCCGGTACACGTTCCTTACTTCAGTAATAGTAGCTGTCCCACGACACTAAGAGAGACACAGAAAGCATTTTTTTTTTTTACTTCTCACAAGCTTCTTTTGAACTTTGCAATCGGGTTTTACTGTCTATCTCTTACAGGGGCCATAACAAATAATTGAAATTCATGTTCTGGGGTTCCCTAGGGCCCGCGTGCCATACCATTGTGTAGGCATCCATGCCTTCTTGGTCAAGTACGTTCTTGTTATTTCAGTATAGGACAGCAGTATTGTGCTGGATCCACACCCTGTATAGCCGCATAGCTTTTAATGGGGCAGAATGCTGCCCATGGAAGCACACAGACAGCACACAGCCCAAAAATATGGTCATGTCCAACTAGCTTAAGGCTAATTTCACCTGGGCAGACATGATATTGAGCCGTGAAACTCAGCGCAATATCGCACTCGGAAACATGCGATGTCCCTGTAGATGTGAGGCATTTGTGTGTCAAGTAGCAATCTTTATTATTTTCAATGGGAAACCTTGCATCACGTTCCATTCGGGTTCACCTCGCACACCATGCAATGTTTTTACTAGACCCATTGAAAACAATGGGCAAGGCATTCTGTGAGAATGCCCAAAGATAGGACATGCCGCGATTTTTTTCCAGTATCGCGATGCATGAAACAACATCAGGAACAGAGATGAGCGAGCACACTCGTCCAAGCTTGATACTCGTTCCAGTATTAGGGTACTCGAGATGCTCGTTACTCGAGTCGAACACCACGCGGTACTCGATTGTATTTCCTTCCCTGCATTTTTAGCGCCATTTTCTAGCCAATAGACATGCAGGGAAGGCATTACCACTTCCTGCTGGGACGTGCCAGCCCTTACCCCCCCCCCCCCCACAGTAGTGAGTGGCTGGGCCGATCAGGTGACCGCCGAGTACTTAAACTGGTCCCACCCGCAGCTCGCCTCAGACGCATGCTGGCAGAGGTTAGGGAAAGTGCTGCTGCTGATATAGGGACAGTGTTAGAGTAGGATCCTGTCTTAAAGAACCCCGACAGCCCTTCTTAGGGCTACTCCTCATAGTGTGCATTACTGTTGTGGCTGGCTGGGAGCACTAGTGCACCAATTTTTTTTTAAACATCTAGGGCTATGCAGGCTATTTCAGCTATACTGTTCTGTGTGTGCAGTGCATAAGGCAGAGTGTAGGGACACAGCTACTTATATAGGGAAAGTTTTACAGTCCTCCTGATCCTCTGTACAAGAACCTCAACGGTCCTTCTTAGGGCTACATCTCACTGTGTGCATTATAGTTGTGGCTGGCTGGGAGCAGTAGTGCATCAATTTTTGTATTACGCATCTAGGCCTGTTCTCAGCATTTCAGTAATAGCGTTCTCAGCCTGCAGTGCTGTACAACCAGCTCTCACCGTGAAACTGCTCTCTAACATCTCCTAGCCTACTGCAAACTACTTAAGTTATACCGTTCTGTGTCTGCAGTGCATAACGCAGAGTTTAGGGACGCAGCCACTTCTATAGGGAAAGTTATACAGTCCTGATCCTCCGTGCAAGAACCCCAACGCTTCTTCTTAGAGCTACATCTGACTGTGTGCTTTAGAGTTGTGGCTGGCTGGGAGCAGTAGTGCACCAACTTTTGTATTACGCATCTAGGCCTGTTCCCCGCATTTCTGTAATAGTGTTCTCAGCCTGCAGTGCCATACAACCAGCTCTCACCGTGAAACTGCACTTTAACATTTCCTAGCCTACTGCAAACTATTTCAGTTATACAGAGGTCTCACTGCACTGCTAAACAGTACTGTAATATTTCCTGGGCCACTGCAAAGTATTTCAGCTCTGCCGCTGTGCAGAGCGTCTCACAATACTCTTTCCACGGTGGGTTGAGATAGCCGCAGTTACCAGCACTATCCGCTGGCTTTAGAGTCTTCTCCCACACTATACAGCCTCTCTTATCTACAAGTCTCTGCGAGTAGTAAATTACGCCTAGGTATCAGCGCAAGACAGAGGGTTAATTTTTTCAAGTCACAGCATAGAGCCTCCACTATCTACAAGTCTCTGTGTGCGATGAATTAAGCCACAGTTGTCAGTGCTGTACAGTGGAGAAAATTATTTGGGCCCTGTTCTATTCTTATCCGCCATGATGAGTAGTAGGGGTAAGGGTCGAGGATGCGGACGCGGGCGTCCAAGTGAGGGTATGGGCACAGGCAGAGTTTCTGGGCGGGATTAGGGAAGAGACAAGTTTCTGGGCTCCCAAGCTTCATATCCCAATTTACAGGTGCGCGTGGTAGACCTTTATTACAAACAGAGCAGTGCGAGCAGGTCCTGTCATGGATGGCAAAAAACGCGTCCAGCAATGTATTGACCGCCCAGTCTTCTACGCAGTCCACTACTTCCGCCCTAGGGACTGCAACTCTGAATCCTCTGGCTGCTCCTCCTTCCTCCCAGCCTCCTCACTCCATGAAAATGGCATATTCTGAGCAGGCAGACTCCCAGGAACTGTTCCCGGGTCCCTGCCATGTGTGGGAAAAAATGGTTCCTCTCTCACCTGAGGAGTTTGTCGTGACCGATGCCCAACCTTTGGAAAGTGATGAGGCTGGACTATGAGGTGACTGACCTCAGCTGGTTTGCTAAGCCTACTGAGGACAGGGCTTCAGAGGGGGAGGCAAGTGCAGCAGCAGGACAGGTTGGAAGAGGCAGTGGAGTGGCCAGGGGTAGAGGCAGGGCCAGAGCGAAGAATCCCCCAACTGTTTCCCAAAGCATCCCCTCACAGCAATCCTCCGGGCAGAGGGCTAGGTGTTCAAAGATGTGGATGCTTTTTAGTGAGAGCACGGACGACCGACAAACAGTGGTGTGCAACCTGTGTCGCACCAAGATCAGCCGGGAAGCTACCACTACCAGCCTCACCAACACCAGCATGCGCAGGCATATGATGGCCGAGCACCCCACAAGGTGGGACGAAGGCCATTCACCGCCTCCGGGTCACACCACTGCCTCTTCCCCTGTGCCCCAACCTGCCACACAGAACTAATCCCCCTCCCAAGATACAGGCACGAGCATCTCCTGGCCTGCACCCACACCCTCTCCTCCACCATCTTCCACTCCATCCGGCAACGTCTCTCAGCGCAGAATTCAGCTGTCGCTAACACAAGCGTTGGAGCGAAAGCGCAAATACGCCGCCACCCACCCGCATGCACAAGCTTTAAACGTGCACATTGCCAAACTAATCAGCCTAGAGATGCTGCCGTACAGGCTTGTGGAAACAGAGGCTTTCAAAAACATGTCCTGTGCTACTCGGTCCCCAGTCGCCACTATTTTTCCCAGTGTGCCGTCCCAGCCCTACACCAGCACGTCTCCCGCAACATAAATCATGCCCTCACCAACGCGGCTACTGGGAAGGTCCACTTAACCACAGACACGTGGACAAGTACTGGCGGGCAGGGCCACTCTATCTCCCTGATGGCACATTGGGTGAACCTGGTGGAGGCTGGGACCGAGTCAGAGCCTGGGACCTCACGTCCTACCCTCACCCAGAATAGCAGGTCCTACTTCGGTGCTGGTAACTGCAGCGTTTTATGCCACCTCCCCCAAACCCTCCTCCTCCTCCTCCTCTGCCACCTCTACCTCTCAATTAAGAAGTGTGAGCATGTTGCCAGCAGTCGGTAGCGTGCGGCGCGGCAGCACAGCGGTGGGCAAGCGTCAACAAGCCATGCTGAAACTAATCAGCTTAGGTGACAAGAGGCACATGGCCCCCGAGCTGCTGCAGGGTCTTACAGAATAGACCGACTTCTGGCTGAGCCTCCAACCAGGCATGGTCGTGTGTGACAACAGCCGTAACCTGTTGGTCAAATTGTAATTTTATCTGAGAAATAAAATTGAAAAAGTAACCTGGCTCGCTGCAAATACCTTCTGCGCCTGTGAGGATCTTACTAAACGGTCTGCTTCTACTTTCACCTTGTATTTTGTTGCACTTTCCACGAGCGCATAACTTTTTTCACTAAAAACTTGCTGTTTGTTTGCTTTTGGGGGGATCACTCTCCTGGCGAGAGTTCCCCCGCACTGTCATTGCAGCTCTCCTCCTCACGGAGGATAGGAAAGGAGTATATCGGAGAACCTGCTCACTATCCGTTGGCGCTGTCTGAACTTTTGTTTTTATTCATACTTCGTTTTACGTAACCTGGTGGTGGCTCTGCAGCTCGGCAGCCTCACACACGTGCCATGCCTGGCCCGCATCTTCACTCTGGTGGTTCAGTGGTTTCTGAAAAACTACCCCCACTTGTCTGACCTGCTCGGCAAGGTGCGCCACGTCTGCGCACATTTCCGCAAGTCCACCACGGACACTGCCACCCCGAGGACCCTGCAACGTCTATTTCAGCTGCCAGAGCACCGACTGCTGTGCGACGTGTCCACACGCTGGAATTCTATGCTGCACATGTTGGCCAGGCTGTACATGCAGCATAGAGCAATAGTGGAATACCAGCTGCAACATGAGCAGCGGAGTGGTAGTCAGCCTCCGCAATTCTTTACTGAGAAGTGGGCATGAATGGCAGATATCTGCCAGGTCTTTGGAAACTTTGAGGAGTCTACCCAGATGGTGAGCGGCGATGCAGCAATCATTAGTGTTACCATCCCGCTGCTTTGCCTGCTGAGAAGTTCGCTGCTAAGCATAAAGGCCGACGCTTTGCGGTTGGAACAGGAGACGGGGAATGACAGTATGTCGCTTGATAGTCGGACCACCCTCATGTCTATATCTCAGCGCGTTTTGGAGAAGGAGGAGGAGGGGAAGAGACAGCTGGCCACACTGCAGAAGGTACCCATGCTTCTTGCCTCTCATCTGTTCAGCACGTATGGGCTGAAGAGGAGGAGGAAGAGGAGGAGGATCCTGAAAGTCATCCTCCTAGTGAGAGGACAGCGATGTGTTGCGTACTGGGACCCTGGCACACATGGCTGACTTCATGTTAGGCTGCCTTTCCCGTGACCCTCGCGTTAGACGCATTCTGGCCAACACGGATTACTGGGTGTACACCCTTCTTGACCCACGGTATAAGAAGAACCTTTCCACTCTCATTCCCAAAGAGGAAAGGGGTTTAAGAGTGATGCAATACCACAGGACCCTGGTGGAAAAAGTGATGCTAAAGTTCCAATCTGACAGCGCTAGTGTCAGAAGAGGCAGTTCAGAGTAACAAGTAGCAGAGAAGGAGCGGGTTTCAGGCAGCATGTCCAGCGCAGGCAGGGGAACACTCTCCAAGGCCTTTGCTAGCTTTATGGCTCCCCAGCTAGACTGTGTCACCACTCCCCAGTCAAGGCTGAGTCAGAGGGAGCACTGTAAAAAGATGGTGAGGGAGTACGTAGCCGATCATACCACCGTCCTCTGTGATGCCTCTGCTCCATACAACTATTGGGTGTCAAAGCTGGACAAGTAGCACGAACTTGCGCTGTACACCCTGGAGGTGCTGGCCTGCCCTGCCGCTAGCGTCTTGTCAGAGAGGTTGTTTAGTGCAGCTGCTGGAATCATCACGGATAAGTGTACCCGCCTGTCAACTGCCAGTGCCGACATGCTTCTACTCATAAAGATGAACAAAGGCTGGATTTCCCCAGACTCCTCTTCTCCACCGGCGGAGAGCAGCATAACCTAATGATTCGTTTCGCTGCAACAGGAGAAAAATGCATCCTCTATCACCACAAAAAAAGGGGGAATTAGCTTTGTCAATCACTCTCGGATATTATTACTCCTCCTCCTATTCCTCCTCCTAAAACAGCATGTCAGCACGCTGAACTGCCAATTTTTCTGTGGCCCAAAAGGCTCTGTTTAAAAGTGTTTTACAATTTTTCAAAGTTTCAAAAGTATTGATACTTTAAAAGAAACTAATTTTTTTCACAGGGCTGCCTCCAGGCTTTGATACAAATTAAGCAACAGCGAGCTATATCTTTAAAAAATGTTGATGGGTTTCACTTGCCCTCGCGTTTGAGCAATTTTTCAGGGGTGCACTTGTACTTTTGGAACACCAATTTTTTTCAGGTGTTCGCCTATACTCTTGGTAAACCAATGTTTCAGGGGTTCGCCTACACTCTTGATTAAGAAATGTTACAGGGGTCTGCCTATACTTCTGCTACATAAATGTTACAGGGGTCTGCCTATACTCTTGCTACAGAAATGTTACTGGGGTCTGCCTATACTCTTGCTATAGAAATGTTACTGGGGTCCGCCTATAACTTTGCTACAGAAATGTTACAGGGGTCTGCCTATGACTTTGCTACAGAAATGTTACTGGGGTCTACCTATACGTTTGCTACGAAATGTTACTGGGGTCTCCCTATACTTTTGCTACAGAAATGTTACTGGGGTACACCTATACTCTTGCTATAGAAATGTTACTGCGGTCCGCCGATACTTTTGCTACAGAAATGTTACTGGGGTCCACCTATACTCTTGCTAGAGAAATGTTACTGGGGTCCGCCTATACTCTTCCTACAGAAATGTTGCAGGGGTCTGCCTATAACTTTGCTACAGAAATGTTACTGGGGTCTGCCTATACTTTTGCTACAGAAATGTTACAGGGGTCTCCCTATACTTTTGCTACAGAAATCTTACTGGGGTCCGCCTATATCTTGCTAAAGAAATCTTACCGGGGTCCGCCTATACTCTTGCTACAGAAATGTTACAGGGGTCTGCCTACACTTTGCTAGAGAAATGTTACTGGGGTCTGCCTATACTTTTGCTACAGAAATGTTACAGGGGTCTCCCTATACTTTTGCTACAGAAATGTTACAGGGGTCTGCCTATACTTTTGCTACAGAAATGTTACAGGGGTCTCCCTATACTTTTGCTACAGAAATCTTACTGGGGTCCGCCTATACTCTTGCTATAGAAATGTTACTGGGGTCCACCTATACTCCTGCTACAGAAATGTTACAGGGGTCTGCCTATACTTCTGCTACATAAATGTTACAGGGGTCTGCCTATACTCTTGCTACAGAAATGTTACTGGGGTCTGCCTATACTCTTGCTATAGAAATGTTACTGGGGTCCGCCTATAACTTTGCTACAGAAATGTTACAGGGGTCTGCCTATGACTTTGCTACAGAAATGTTACTGGGGTCTACCTATACGTTTGCTGCGAAATGTTACTGGGGTCTCCCTATACTTTTGCTACAGAAATGTTACTGGGGTACACCTATACTCTTGCTATAGAAATGTTACTGCGGTCCGCCGATACTTTTGCTACAGAAATGTTACTGGGGTCCACCTATACTCTTGCTAGACAAATGTTACTGGGGTCCGCCTATACTCTTCCTACAGAAATGTTGCAGGGGTCTGCCTATAACTTTGCTACAGAAATGTTACTGGGGTCTGCCTATACTTTTGCTACAGAAATGTTACAGGGGTCTCCCTATACTTTTGCTACAGAAATCTTACTGGGGTCCGCCTATATCTTGCTAAAGAAATCTTACCGGGGTCCGCCTATACTCTTGCTACAGAAATGTTACAGGGGTCTGCCTACACTTTGCTAGAGAAATGTTACTGGGGTCTGCCTATACTTTTGCTACAGAAATGTTACAGGGGTCTCCCTATACTTTTGCTACAGAAATGTTACAGGGGTCTGCCTATACTTTTGCTACAGAAATGTTACAGGGGTCTCCCTATACTTTTGCTACAGAAATCTTACTGGGGTCCGCCTATACTCTTGCTATAGAAATGTTACTGGGGTCCACCTATACTCCTGCTACAGAAATGTTACAGGGGTCTGCCTATACTTTTGCTACAGAAATGTTACTGGGGTCCGCCTATACTCTTGCTACAGAAATGTTTCTGGGGTCCACCTATGCAGTTTCTACTGAGGGTTTGAGGGGTTCGCCTATACTTTTGCTACAGAAATGTCACAGGGGTCCGCCGATACTCTTGCTACGGAAATGTTACAGGGGTTGGCCTATACTTTTGCTACAGAAATGTTACTGGGGTCCGCCTATACTTTTGCTACAGAAATGTTACTGGGGTCCGCCTATACTTTTGCTACAGAAGTGTTTCTGGCTTCCGCCTGTGCAGTTTCTACTTAATGGTTTGAGCAGTTCGCCTATACGTTTGCTACAAAAATGTTACCGGGGTCCGCCTATACTCTTGCTACAGAAATGTTACCGGGGTCCGCCTATACTCTTGCTACAGAAATGTTACAGGGGTCTGGCATGTTAAAACGCCCGTGTGACTGAGCCCTAAGATGTCCTAATTTTATTTCTAAACGTGCAAAAAATAATGCTTTAGATAGAAGAATGACTGCACACAAGAGAGCGACCAAAACACCAAAAATTTCCAGTGATTCCAACACTGTGCAATGTTTTTACTAGACCCATTGATAACAATGGGCAAGGCATTCCGTGGGAATGCCCAAAGATAGGACCTGCCGCAATTTTTTCCCGTGTCGCGATGCAGATACGAAATCAGAAACAATTCTCACTAAGATGAACTGTCAGGTATCTGTTGCCCAGCAGATTGTCCCATGTAAATGCACCCTTAGATGTCCTAATTTAATTTCTAACCATGCAAAAAATAATGCTTTAGATAGAAGAATGACTGCACACAAGAGAGCGACCAACACACCAGAAATTTCCAGTGATTCCAACCTTTATTGAGAGAGTAACATATTCTGCGTGTGTATATATGTACAGCAGTGAATATCATTGAAAAGCCCCATTATTCCTGTTGTGAGGTTATTGATGTGGTGGAACCAATTCCTTTATTGTATATATTTCCAGGATGTATGTTCTCCAGTCCTCCTGCACTCAGACTCACTTCCATCTGTTCCCAACTTTATGCTAGTCATACATTTATTCAGTTAGAAGGATGTAGAGGGTCGGATTGCTGAGAGTATGATGGCAGAATCAGACAATAAAGGCTTTGTTGTCTGTTACCATGGAGACACACCGTTCTGCACTGGAGCTGTACAAGTAAGACAATAGGAAATTTGTGATACTTTTTGCAAAGTTGTTTCATTTTTCATTTTATATATATTGGGGCAATAAAAATAATCTCATTGTGAAGGTGAACATAGACATCATTCCATTAGCTACATATGACAGAAATGTGTAACATAGGCCATACAGTAACTATGGAGCAGACTCGACAGCGAAACCCACTCCATACCCAGTTGACACTCACTCTCAGCATAAATACAGTGGCTTTGACAACTGTGACATCCATGACATTATCCAGTGAGCTCTCAATTGCCCCATTGTCGTTCCCCTAACAAGCAATGGCAAGGTGCGGATGGGTTACTGTAGCAGTCCAGGGCCTAGTTCAGACAGACATACATTATTTTCTTGTTTTCTTATGATTGTCATATTGCTAACATAATTTCTATAGTCACCTAGCTCTGTCAGTCACTACCACCATAGGACATGAGAATTGACCTCCATGTGTCAACTTTATGTTCCAGTACTCTTCCTCCAACCAGCTCAAATATCTGCTATATGTTTAACTACTAGACATTAATTTTGATTTTTATCTTTCCAAGTTCTCTATTGTAGGACATATACCCCATCCTGGCCAGGTCACTTTCTTTATGGGCTTTTACACAGCCTGATGACCAGGCAAGAATGTTCCTAGAGATATTAGTGTCTCCGAGCTGTGGGAAGGACTTGGGAGGAGGGCGAACAGTTCTGGTTCTAAGTAAGTAGACCCAGTTGTGTGTGCAGTTTTATTGGCAATGCTCCATAGGAAAAAAATGAAAATTAACTCCCTTTCAACAGCCATCTCTTGGAAGTATTTTTTTGCCTGTGATTCAATGTCTGACCCTTTGTTGGGGTATTCCCTTCTGGGACTTTCATTGCATATTCTGTGGCTATATGCAAATCTGATAGATGTAGGTCCCAGGTGGTCAGGACTTAGAAGTACAGCCAAGCAGGCTTCACTATGCTGTTTCCTATAGAAGTCAACAGGAGTTATGCAAACTGTGCAATACAGAAAGATCAGCTGTTTCAGTAACTCTGTTTGTGCAACTTTGTAGCCATCAGACTTTCATGGCATGTCCTGTGAATATGCCATGAAAGTGTTAAGAAACCTCGCAACATGTCTAGGCTGTCAACGACTCTAAATAATACACTTGTTCATGTTCTCCAGCTAGGAGTCTTGGTGCGCCCCTTTATTTAGGTGGTGATTGCTGACAAGCATTGTAGCTTTGTGTGATCTTATTGTCATCAGTCCACAATAAATGCAGGATTAGATAAGAAGGTAAAGGCAGTATTATAGGATGTGCACAGTAAGTTAGGGATTCTTTGGCTTGTCTTCATCATCATCTTCCTCTTCTGCAGTGGTTACCATGAGCAGTCACTCTGGGTCACATGTCTGGTGGTTCTGGTTCGTATTTAAAACCGGCTCCAAAGAACCAATTCTGAGGAACAAAGCAGACATTTATTAAGTTGATACCAGCTGGTAGGGTGAATGCAGATGGGCGGAAGTTCCGTGGCGGGATGTGCTGCAGAATTTTCGCCTGTGCACGCTGCCATAGGATTGCATGTGTGCACGCAATCCTATGCAGGCAGCCGCTATTTGACCGCGTAATAACTTGTGCGGTAAACAAATCGCGGAGGCCCGCACAGAAATGTCACTGGTGATGCTCCGGCACATAGCAGAGCAGAGACAAGATGCCAGGAGGAGGTGAGCTGCCCGTCAGTGCAGGGGCACAGGGAGCATCTCTCTGCGAGAATCTTGCGGCGGGATCCAACCCGGCCGTCTGCATTGACCCATAGACAAACAGAAAGAAAAACAGGTGGAAATCGTACAACAACCCCGTTTCCCTGAAAATAAGACCTGCCTCGAAAAAAACCCTAGCATGATTTTTAAATAGTGTCCAGGTAGCTATACATGTAAAAAAGAAATATTTTGGAGCAAAAATTAATATAAGATCCTGTCTTATTTTGGGGGAAATGGGGTAGTACTACTAGATATATTGACAGACAAAGATGTGAAGTGAGAAGAAACATGACATCTTATGTTAAAGATAATCTCAGACTAGATTTACTCCACGTTTGCATCATGCATGCAGACATTCTGGTATAAATACCTAACATACCTGCAGGCTATCTGTAGCCAAACACATGTCATAAGAGTGACTTTTAGTGTACATTTGGCTGGTATTCTTCGGTGTCGCTTTCTCTAAACTGTATTTAAAATCTGTGCTATGGAGTATAAGAGTATACGGAAAGAAAAGTGTTGTATGTTCTTTCAATGGGAATCAATGGCAAAAGTACAGAACTATACAGCCGTAACATTGTATGCCTTAGGCTTCATTCACACAGGTGCGATGATTTTTGGCTGGCTGTGCGACAGCCACAGTGCGGCCGAAAATCACGTGAACGAGAGGTAGCCGTGACCGAGTAATAGGTGCATCTCCTGTTTATGCATCTGTTCAGACAGCGCAGGGGTGACATGTATACGCTGCACCCGGAATGCTGTCGGGCAGAGGGAGAGAGTTTAGCTCTGCTAAACTCCCTCCCTTTCTCCGCCCCTTACTCGCTCCTAGCAATGGTGGGGGTTGGACTGGGCGGGAGCTAGTTTTCTAAACTTCTGCCCCATCTCTGCCCCTTGCCACCTGCCAGCAATAGGAGCAGGCAGGGTGCTACTCACCCACCCTGTCCCACCCCTCCCTTTGCCCACAGCTAGAGAAGGGGCATAGAGGAGAAGGGAAGGGGAGGGAGTTTAACAGAGCCACTGCTAAACTCCCTCTCACCTTCCTTTTTCCAGGCAGCTCCCATAGGCTCCCACAGGAGTCAATTGGACAGGTGTATTCCCGCCGGGAAAGATAGGTCCAGAACTATGCGCTATGTCGGCTGTTTTTATGCACCAGCAAAATGGCCATCTGAACTGAGGCAATGTAAGCCAATGCCTCAGATGGGTGACATATATCAGCCAGGCTGTGAAAACAGGGCCAATTTACGCCTGTGTGAATTTAGCCTTACTGTTATTAAATGTGCAGGGATCATTAGTGAATATATCAAAGCATACACTATACAACTGTATCAAAAGACACCAAAGATGTGCCATAAACGTCGGATAGGTGGGATTCCCACTTATGGGACCCTCACCTACTGGGAATACAGAGACCTCTGACACCTGTTCTGCGGGGTCAGAGAGCCTCCATATTCAGGCAGGGATAGAACTGGAGAGGACTGCCTAATCCTGAAGATACGGCATAAATGTATTTAGTGGTAAAACCCCCTCTATCCAGTGGTAACTGAGAGAACCTCTAGGAATATCCAGTAACTAACCATGCCTAAAATAAAAGCTTCACATTAATAACTACCGGAGGATATAGGCCATAATATCGTGCCAGTTTCTCTGGGCTATACGGCATATTGTGGTACTCTAAGTATTCCACCAGCTGATCAGGGATTTCTAGCTTTTTCATTTTGCCTGATAGGTGAGAGTCACACTTTTATGACCTTCACCTCATGAGAGTACAGAGCCCCCTGAAACCCGTTCTGTGGGGTCAGACAGCCCCCATATTCAGACAGAGATAAAAGTGGAGAGGGCTGCCTAATCCTGAACATACGGCATAAATGTATTTGCTGGTAAAACCCCCTCGATCCAGAGGTAACTGAGAGAACCTCTAGGAATATCCAGTGACTAAATTGCCTAAAATTAAAGCTTTACATCGGCACGATGATAACCATGTCGCTCATAACATCTTGGCAGCTTCTTTATGTCATCAAACTCATTGTGGTGCTGTAAGTATTTCACCAGCTGATCAGGGATGTCTATCTGGTCGATGAGACGAAGCTTCCCCACGTGTTTCAGCCGCCTTCTTATAGCAATACGACACTGAGACTTCAGGGATCTCGGATGAGCTGTACAGAAGATAAGACCAGAGTACAGGATGAGATTGTAGTCTGACACTACTGTACAGTACAGCGATCTATACAGGAAGAAAGTATATTAGAATTAGTCCAAAGAAGGAAAAATGTGCTCAAAGTAAGTTAATTACAGCAGGGGCATAAGTTAAAGACTCTGGGGCCCTGGTACAAGAGCTCAGCTCACCACCCAACGTCCCCCACCCCCCCACTGCCTTACACACACACCTGTACCTCTACCTGTACCCAGATCTAAATTGTGACGCATGCAGCTGCAAAACAAATTTACCTACATGATCTAGCCCCTTGGCATTGGCTTTCCAAACACAACGCATTTCCTGGACTACTTGAAAATCAGTTTGCAGTCCCTTAGACTGCATTCATAATTTTTGTTGCATTTTCGAATCACAATTAAAAAACACATCCAAAAACTGCATATCGGATTCAAAAACCCCATGTGCCTTTAATACACTGCATACACTATTAGAAACTGCATGTGGATTTAAACAACACATTCGACTTTTTAAAACAGCATGCAGGTTTCTGTGCATTTTTGAATTGTGTGTAAAGAATTCAGTCATATACAGTAAATAACCAGCTTATACCATCATGCTCCATATCACTATTTACAGGACTAGCTGATGTATCTGGCTTTGCCCAAATTAATTTGATACAGGTGTTTACGTGTTGTGCACACGGAAAATTTTGTGAAGTAAATGTTACCTTAGAAGAACAGAGGAATAAAGTATGTATACACAGAAAGGGAGCATTAGATTCTCCTCAGTCTGCATGTACTCATGTCCCTCTGCAGAATATGCCAGTCCCCCCCCCCCCCCACTGTCCTCTATTATGACCTAAAGAAGGCTCGCGCCAAATTTCACGCTTGCACGACACTGCAAGTTTAATCATACAGGGGTGCACTTACTTTTGCATTTAGCATTGAATTATCGAGTTGTGACCCCTTTACTTTATTTATTTAGGACCTTACTTTTCCTATTTAGGACCTAAAGAATGCTTGTGCCAAATTTCACACTTGTACAACACCGGGAAGTTACATTACATGGGAGTGCACTCTCTTTTGCAATTAGCATTGAATTTTCAAGCTGTGACCCCTTTACTTTTCCAATTTAGGACCTGAAGAATGCTCGTGCCACATTTCATGTTTGTATGACATAGAGAAGTTAGATACTTAGATTAGGTACATTACACAGGGGTGCCAATACGTTTGCACTTAGCACTGAATAATTGAGTTGTGCCTCTTTAACTTTACCTATTTATGGCCTCGGTCACACGGGCGTTTTTTGCCGCGATTTGCGGATCGCATGACGGATGCGCATCCGCAAATCGCGTGACCGGGGCCGAAAAATCGCCCGAAAAATCTGCTCCTAGCCGCAGCAGTGGAAACGGGCCGGAGCAGTGGAGCACTGCCCAGCCCATTGAATTCAATGGAGCCGGCAATACAGCCAGCTTCATAGAAAGCAATGGGCTGCGGGCGATCTCAGGATGAATTTCCCTGAAAATTATCCAAAAATGTGTAAAAAGTAAAAAAAAATATATGCTCACCTTGTCCCGGCAGATGGAGTTCAGCCGCGGCCGGCTGGCAGTTCTCCTGAACTGCTGTGAATAGTATTCAGCAGGCGGGGATTTAAAATCCCCGCCTGCTGAATGAGCTGCCTCTGATTGGTCACAGCCCTCACCAATCAGAGGCAGCTGTCACTCACCAATTTATGAATTCATGAATGGGTGAGTGAGTGTTGCCTCTGATTGGCTCAGCGCAGGGACCAATCAGGGGCAGCTCTCAGCTATTGAATGACAGCTGAGAGCTGCCCCTGATTGGTCCCTGCGCTGAGCCAATCAGAGGCAGCACTCACTCGCCCATTCATGAATGGGTGAGTGAGAGCTGCCTCTGATTGGTGAGGGCTGTGACCAATCAGAGGCAGCTCATTCAGCAGGCGGGGATTTTAAATCCCCGGCTGCTGAATAATACACACAGCAGTTCAGGAGAACTGCCGGCCGGCTGCAGCTGAACTCCGTCTGCCGGGAGAAGGTGAGTATATATTTTTTTTTACTTTTTACACATTTTTGGATGATTTTCAGGGAAGGGCTTATATTTTTAAGCCCTTCCCGAAAATTCATCCTGCGATCGCCGGCAGCCCATTGCTTTCAATGGAGCCGGCTGTATTGCCGGCTCCATTGAATCAATGGGCAACCATCATTTTTCTCTGCCACAGCTGTTACAGCTGTGGCAGAGGAGAATGATTTGTCTAGTATATGTTGTCAATGGGGTCGGCGCTGCTGCCGCCGGTCCTATTAAGCACATATAGAGAACAGGAATCGCAGATCGCAGATAGGCGCGATCTGCTATTTCTGTTCTATAATTAATTGGACGAGCGCATAAAAAGCGCTCATGTGTCCGATACCATTGCAAAGCAATGGTTCTATAAAATCGGCGATCGCATGCGCATACGCATATCGCACGAAAAATCGCCCGTGTGACCGAGGCCTTTAGGATGTAAAGAATGCTTGCGCTAATTTCAAGCTTATACAACATCGGGAAGTTACATTACATAGGAGTGCCAATACTTTTGCACTTAGCATTAAATAATCAAGTTGTGACCCCTTTACTTTTCCTATTTAGGACATAAAGAATGTTCGTGCCAAAGTTTATGCTTGTACGACATGAGAAGTTAGAGAATTAACCCCTTCATGACCAATGACGTACCGGTACGTCATGGTATGTCGGGGTATGTATGAAGAGAGGTTGCGTAGCAACCTCTCTTCATACAGTGCGGGCGTCAGCTGTTTATAACAGCTGACACCCGCGGCCGATCGCGGCTATTAACCATTTAAATGCTGCTGTCAGTTCTGACAGCGGCATTTAAATCTCCCGAACATCGGTGAGATCGGGGGAGCCGTGCAGGTGTCATGGCAGCCAAGGGCCTAATGAAAGGCCCCAGGGCTGCCTTAACAGACTGCCTATCAAGCCATCCCCGTGGGGTGGCTCGATAGACTGCCTGTCAAAAAGCAGTATGATATAGTTATAGCATTACGTCATACATCAGGAGCGATCAATGCATCGCATATTAAAGTCCCTCAGGGGGACTTCAAAGTAATGGAAAAATAAAAATCAAAGTTTTTTTTAATTGAAAAAAAAAAGTTGCAAAAGTTTAAATCACCCCCTTTTGCCATATCTATTGTTAAAAAATCTAAATAATAAATAAAAAATATGTATTTGGTATCGCCGCGTCCGTAAAAGTCCGAACTATCAAAGCAGCGCATTATTTTTCCCGCATGGTGAACGACGTCCGGAAAAAATAAATAAAGAACGCCAGAAATACACTTTTTTGGTTACCCTGTCTCCCAGAAAAAAACGCAATAAAAAGTCTTATGCACTCCAAATTGGTACTATCAGAAACTACAGAACATCCCGCAAAAAATGAGCCCTTGCTAAACTATGTCGATGGAAAAATTAAAAAAGTTATTGCGCGCACAAAATGACGGCAGAAAGTAATTGAAAAAAATTAAATGTCTTTGGAAAAAAAAAGAGGAGTATAGTAAAAAAAAAACTATACATGTTTGGTATCGTAGTAATCGTACCAACCCATAGAATAAAGTTATCAGGTCATTTTTTTTTTTTGCTGTTTGAGCGCCGTACAAAACAAGATGCACTAAAAGATGGCGAAATGTTGCTTTTTATTTCATTTTATTCCACTTAGAATTTTTAAAACTAGAGATGAGCAAACGTAATGAGTACTTACGCACCCGAGTACCGCCATTTTCGAGTACTTCAGTATTCGGGCTTAAAGATTCGGGGGGCGCTGGGGGGCGGGGAGAGGCGCGGCGGTGCGGGGGGTAGCAGCGGGGATCAGGGGGGAGCCCTCTCTCTCTCCCTCTCCCCCCCACTCCCCACTGCTACCCCCCGTGCCGCCACGGCGCTCCCCGAATCTTTACGCGCGAATACTGCTGCACTCGAAAATGGCGGTGCTCGGGTGCGGAAGTACTCGTAACGAGTACGTTCGCTCATCTCTATTTAAAATGTTTTTCAGTACATTATATGGTACTTTAAATAGCACCATTGAAAAATACAACTCGTCCCGCAAAAAACAAGCCCTCATACAGTGAAGTCGATGGATAAATAAAGGAGTTACGATTTTTTAAAGGGGGGAGGAAAAAACGAAAATGGAAAAAGAAAAAGGGCCGCGTCATTAAGGGGTTAAATTAGGTACATTACATAGAGGTGCCAATACTTTTGCTATTACCATTGAATTTTTGAGTTGTGACTCTTTTATTTTTCCTATTTAGGATGTAAAGGATCCTTGTGCCTAATTTCACGCTTGTATGACACTGGGAAGTTTGAGAATTAGATTAGGTACATTTTATAGGGGTGCCAATACTTTTGCAATTAGCATTGCATTTTCGAGATGTGACCTCTTTACTTTTCCTATCTAGGACCTAAAGAATGCTTGTGCCAAATTGCATGGCTGTAGGACACCAGGAAGTTAGAGAATTAGATTAGGTACATTACATAGGGGTGCAAATAGTTTTGCACTTAGCATTGAATAATCTAGTTGTGACCCATTTACTTTTCCTATTTACGACCCAAAGAATGCTCCTTTCAAATTTCATGTTTGTACGGCATTGGGAAGTTAGAGAATTAGTGGTAAGTCAGTCTATCAGTCAGTCAGAGAGGGCTTTCACCTTTATTTCTAACTTGTACCAGCTGCACATGTATAGTTATATACAGAAGATGCCCAGGTTGTAAATAGATGTGAACTCTCTCCCCTTGACAAAATTCTTACCCATTTGAGTTATTAGTCTTCTTGTGGATTACAAATAACCAAAGCAGTTGTCAGGGCAAGAACTCCAGACCCCACACAGAAGAGCAATTTGGGGAGCTCTCCATAGTATATTAAAGAATACCCCGGCATTATCTATTACCTGAAGCTTATAGAATCATATTTGACTGCAGTCACTGAACTCTTTGTGCATTTATCAACCTGGTAGGTTGCTGTTAGCTATATAGTGCTATTAAGGGACCAAGTGTGCCTGTCTTCTCAGTGAGGAGAGAGGAATAAGCAGTCAGACAACTCTGGCAACGGTCTATCTCAGATTTCACATACAATATCCTCTATTGAGAAGAAACAGATGTCATTACCCTTTTCTCTATCCAGAAGTCTTGTGGCATCATTATCAACTTCGAGAAGGGCTTTCTGTATATTAGGTAAATACATATTAGCACCAAACTGGATGAGAAGTTCCACAAATGGGGCTTCATAGTTCTTTTCAAGACACATTCCTAGTACTGATCTATCATCTGGAGTATAGCCTTCTAAATCATAGTGGAAACACTTAAAATCAGGGTCAGCCCCATAAAGAAGTAACATTCTAAAGCAATCAATATATCCATGGTTTGCTGCAATGTACAAGAGTAGAGATGATTTCCGACCTTCACAAGAATCTGCGCTTGCTCCATACTCCAACAGCAGCTGGAGGAGTCTGACATTCCCTCGACGATAAAGTATGTGTGACACAGAGCAACTATCAAGCAGAAACCTTGGGTTGGCTCCAGCTTTTAACAATTCTTCAATACATCCAATATATTTGTTAACCATAGCAACTTTAAGACAACGCCTTAGCACGTTCCCACTGGTTTTCCTGATAAGTTTCTTGGCTTCATCCTTGGACAGTAACACACGTAGTTCTTCCTCCTTACAAGCCCGTATTAATGTGCAGGCTTTACGATGCAGCACCAACTCCTTTATAGGGCTAAGAAAGCCTGCCATGATGACACTTTGTATCGAGGCAGAATGTCTGTGACCGTATATGTACAATACAAAGTAATGGGTTACATATCTCTGCGCTCTTCAGATGAAAGCAAAGTCTCCTTCATTTCAGAGTCTGAACTGGTTAATAAAGTCTCTTCCCAGCAATCCGCCGAGTCATTTCCTGAAGGTTTACCGTGCACCGACTGATTCTTCGTGCTGAAAGGACCTTGGATGACATCACAGCCACGTGATAGACAGGAGGCAATGGGTTGGGCAGAAGCAGAGCGCAGTTGTAGAAGCAGCTGCTGTTTATGTAGATGACGCTTGTTTGGAATGAAATTCATAAAACATCTGGAATATTTCTTTTTGGTTTGGTAGGTCGGACGTGCTAAGGAGGGAAAGTCATGTGAAGGGAACTGCAGCCATCCTACATCTCATTCAATGTAACACTTCATTCTTATCTTACAGGGTCATATTATATTTATCACATACATCAGTATTGCTAATTTCATACACCATTATTAACTGATCTGTGATAAGAAAAAATTGTCAGTCTAACAATTCCCACACTTTAACCCCTTACTCACCACACAGATTTAGATAATCTCTTTTCATATGCCCTACTGGGGGTTTCAGATTTGGGTGTCTCTTTTTTTTTTACTGGATGACCTAGCCCCTATCATAGCAGAAGGAGACCACTTCCAGTACACGTTCCTTACTTCAGTAATAGTAGCTGTCCCATGACACTAAGAGAGACACAGAAAGCATTTTTTTTTTACTTCTCACAAGCTTCTTTTGAACTTTGCAATCGGGTTTTACTGTCTATCTCTTACAGGGGCCATAACAAATAATTGAAATTCATGTTCTGGGGTTCCCTAGGGCCCGCGTGCCATACCATTGTGTAGGCATCCATGCCTTCTTGGTCAAGTACGTTCTTGTTATTTCAGTATAGGACAGCAGTATTGTGCTGGATCCACACCCTGTATAGCCCCATAGCTTTTAATGGGGCTAAATGCTGCCCATGGAAGCACACAGACAGCCCACAGCCCAAAAATATGGTCATGTCCAACTAGCTTAAGGCTAATTTCACCTGGGCAAGCATGATATTGAGCCGTGAAACTCAGCGCAATATCGCACTCGGAAACATGCGATGTCCATGTAGATGTGAGGCATTTTTGTGTCAAGTAGCGATCTTTATTGTTTTCAATGGGAAACCTTGCATCACGTTCCATTCGGGTTCACCTCGCACACCATGCAATGTTTTTACTAGACCCATTGAAAACAATGGGCAAGGCATTCTGTGGGAATGCCCAAAGATAGGACATGCCGCGATTTTTTTCCAGTATCGCGATGCATGAAACAACATCAGGAACAGAGATGAGCGAGCACACTCATCCGAGCTTGATACTCGTTCCAGTATTAGAGTACTCGAGATGCTCGTTACGCGAGTCGAACACCACGCAGTACTCGAGTCAATTGCATTTCCTTCCCTGCATGTTTAGCGCCATTTTCTAGCCAATAGACATGCAGGGACAGCATTACCACTTCCTGCTGGGACGTGCCAGCCCTCACCCCCCCACACAGCAGTGAGTGGCTGGGCCGATCAGGTGACCGCCGAGTACTTAAACTGGTCCCACCCGCAGCTCGCCTCAGACGCATGCTGGCAGAGATTAGGGAAAGTGCTGCTGCTGATATAGGGACAGTGTTAGGGCTCCCACCCACTAGCGTTTTTTTTCACTGCGAAATTCGCACGTTTTTTTTTCTACAGGGGGTCTATGGGACTTATAAAGCTAAAATCGCGATCGCGCAAAATCGCGATTTACCGCGAAGTCGCGATTTTGCGCAATCGCGATTTTAGCTTTACAACTCCCATAGCCCAAAGACCCCTGCAGAAAAAAAAAAACTATTTTAGCTATACTGTTTTGTGGGTGCAGTGCATAAGGCAGAGTGTATAAGGCAGCTACTTATATAGGGAAAGTTTTACAGTCCTCCTGATCCTCTGTACAAGAACCTCAACGGTCCTTTTTAGGGCTACATCTCACTGTGTGCATTATAGTTGTGGCTGGCTGGGAGCAGTAGTGCATCAATTTTTGTATTACGCATCTAGGCCTGTTCTCAGCCTTTCAGTAATAGCGTTCTCAGCCTGCAGTGCTGTACAACCAGCTCTCACCGTGAAACTGCACTTTAACATTTCCTAGCCTACTGCAAACTACTTCAGTTATACCGTTCTGTGTCTGCAGTGCATAACGCAGAGTTTAGGGATGCAGCCACTTCTATAGGAAAAGTTATACAGTCCTGATTCTCCGTGCAAGTACCCCAACGCTTCTTCTTAATGCTACATCTGACTGTGTGCTTTAGAGTTGTGGCTGGCTGGGAGCAGTAGTGCACCAACTTTTGTATTACGCATCTAGGCCTGTTCCCCGCATTTCCGTAATAGTGTTCTCAGCCTGCAGTGCCCTACAACCAGTTCTCACCGTGAAACTGCACTCTAACGTTTCCTAGCCTACTGCAAACTATTTCAGTTATACAGAGGTCTCACTGCACTGCTAAACAGTACTGTAATATTTTCTGGGCCACTGCAAAGTATTTCAGCTCTGCCGCTGTGCAGAGCGTCTCACAATAACCTTTCCATGGTGGGTTTGAGATAGCCGCAGTTACCAGCACTATCCGCTGGCTTTAGAGTCTTCTCCCACACTATACAGCCTCTCTTATCTACAAGTCTCTGCGAGTAGTAAATTACCCCAAGGTATCAGCGCAAGACAGAGGGTTAATTTTTTCAAGTCACAGCATAGAGCCTCCACTATCTACAAGTCTTTGTGTGCGGTGAATTAAGCCACAGTTGTCAGTGCTGTACAGTGGAGTAATTTATTTGGGGCCAGTTTTATTCTTAATCCGCCATGATGAGGAGTAGGGGTAAGGGTCGAGGATGCGGACGCGGGCGTCCAAGTAAAGGTATGGGCACAGGCTGAGTTCCTGGGCATGGTGAATCACAGCCGGCTGCTGCGGGGTTAGGAAAGAGACAAGTTTCTGGGCTCCCAAGCTTCATATCCCAATTTACAGGTCCGCGTGGTAGACCTTTATTACAAACAGAGCAGTGCGAGCAGGTCCTGTTGTGGATGGCAAAAAACGCGTCCAGCAATGTATTGACCGCCCAGTCTTCTACGCAGTCCACTACTTCCGCCCTAGGGACTGCAACTCTGAATCCTCTGGCTGCTCCTCCTTCCTCCCAGCCGCCTCACTCCATGAAAATGACATATTCTAAGCAGGCAGACTCCCAGGAACTGTTCCCGGGTCCCTGCCATGAGTGGGAAAAAATGGTTCCTCTCTCACCTGAGGAGTTTGTCGTGACCAATGCCCAACATTTGGAAAGTGATGAGGCTGGGGACTTCCGGCAACTGTCTCAAGAGCTTTTTGTGGATGAGGATTCAGAGGAAGAGCAGCCTGACCTCAGCTGGTTTGCTAAGCCTACTGAGGACAGGTTTTCAGAGGGGGAGGCAAGTGCAACAGCAGGACAGGTTGGAAGAGGCAGTGGAGTGGCCAGGGGTAGAGGCAGGGCCAGAGCGAAGAATCCCCCAACTGTTTCCCAAAGGACCCCCTCGCAGCAATCCTCCGGGCAGAGAGCTAGGTGTTCAAAGATGTGGATGCTTTTTAGTGAGAGCACGGATGACCGACGAACAGTGGTGTGCAACCTGTGTCGCACCAAGATCAGCCGGGAAGCTACCAGTACCAGCCTCACCAACACCAGCATGCGCAGGCATATGCTGGCCGAGCACCCCACAAGGTGGGACGAAGGCCATTCACTGCCTCCGGGTCACACCACTGCCTCTTCCCCTGTGCCCCAACCTGCCACACAGATCTAATCCCCCTCCCAAGATACAGGCACGAGCTTCTCCTGGCCTGCACCCACACCCTCTCCTCCCTCGTCTTCCACTCCATCCGGCAACGTCTCTCAGCAGAGCATTCGGCTGTTGCTAACACAAGCGTTGGAGCGAAAGCGCAAATACGCCGCCACCCATTCGCATGCACAAGCTTTAAACGTGCACATTGCCAAACTAATCAGCCTGGAGATGCTGCCGTACAGGCTTGTGGAAACAGAGGCTTTCAAAAACATGTCCTGTGCTACTCGGTCCCCAGTCGCCACTATTTTTCCCGATGTGCCATCCCAGCCCTACACCAGCACGTCTCCCGCAACATAAATCATGCCCTCACCAACGCGGTTACTGGAAAGGTCCACTTAACCACAGACAAGTACTGGCGGGCAGGGCCACTCTATCTCCCTGACGGCACATTGGGTGAACCTGGTGGAGGCTGGGACTGAGTCAGAGCCTGGGACCTCTCACGTCCTACCCTCACCCAGAATAGCATGTCCTAACTCGGTGCTGGTAACTGGAGCGTTTTATGCCACCTCCTCCAAACTCTCCCCCTCCTCCTCCTCTGCCACCTCTACCTCTCAATTAAGAAGTGTGAGCACGTCGCCAGCAGGCGGTAGCGTGCGGCGCGGCAGCACAGCGGTGGGCAAGCGTCAACAAGCCATGCTGAAATTAATCAGCTTAGGTGACAAGAGGCACATGGCCCCCGAGCTGCTGCTGGGTCTTACAGAACAGACCGACCTCTGGCTGAGCCTCCAACCGGGCATGGTCGTGTGTGACAACAGCCGTGACCTGGTGGTGGCTGGGCAGCTCGGCAGCCTCACACACGTGCCATGCCTGGCCCACGTCTTCACTCTGGTGATTCAGCAGTTTCTGAAAAACTACCCCCACTTGTCTGACCTGTTCGGCAAGGTGCGCCACGTCTGCGCACATTTCCGCAAGTCCACCACGGACACTGCCACCCTGAGGACCCTGCAACTTCTATTTCAGCTGCCAGAGCACCGACTGCTGTGCGACGTGTCCAAACGCTGGAATTCTATGCTGCACATGTTGGCCAGGCTGTACATGCAGCGTAGAGCAATAGTGGAATACCAGCTGCAACATGGGCGGCGGAGTGGTAGTCAGCCTCCGCAATTCATGACTGAGAAGTAGGCATGAATGGCAGATATCTGCCAGGTCTTTGGAAACTTTGAGGAGTCTACCCAGATGGTGAGCGGCGATGCAGCAATCATTAGCGTTACCATCCCGCTGCTTTGCCTGCTGAGAAGTTCGCTGCTAAGCATAAAGGCCGACGCTTTGCGGTTGGAACAGGAGATGGGGGATGACAGTATGTCGCTTGATAGTCAGACCACCCTCATGTCTATATCTCAGCGCGTTTTGGAGAAGGAGGAGGAGGGGGAAGAGACAACTGGCCTCACTGCAGAAGGTACCCATGCTTCTTGCCTCTCATCTCTTCAGCTTGTATGGGCTGAAGAGGAGGAGGATCCTGAAAGTTATCCTCCTAGTGAGAGGACAGCGATGTGTTGCGTACTTGGACCCTGGCACACATGGCTGACTTCATGTTAGGCTACCTTTCCCGTGACCCTCGCGTTAGACGCATTCTGGCCAACACGGATTACTGGGTGTACACCCTTCTTGACCCACGGTATAAGGAGAACCTTTCCACTCTCATTCCCGAAGAGGAAAGGGGTTTGAGAGTGATGCAATACCACAGGACCCTGGTGGAAAAGGTGATGCTAAAGTTCCAATCTGACAGTGCTAGTGTCAGAAGAGGCAGTTCAGAGTACCAAGTAGCAGGGAAGGAGCGGGTTTCAGGCAGCATTTCCAGCGTAGGCAGGGGAACACTCTCCAAGGCCTTTGCCAGCTTTATGGCTCCCCAGCTAGACTGTGTCACCACTCCCCAGTCAAGGCTGAGTCAGAGGGAGCACTGTAAAAAGATGGTGAGGGAGTACGTAGCCGATCATACCACCGTCCTCTGTGATGCCTCTGCTCCATACAACTATTGGGTGTAAAAGCTGGACAAGTAGCACGAACTTGCGCTGTACACCCTGGAGGTGCTGGCCTGCCCTGCGGCTAGCGTCTTGTCAGAGAGGGTGTTTAGTGCAGCTGGGGGAATCATCACGTATAAGCGTACCCGCCTGTCAACTGCCAGTGCCGACATGCTTCTACTCATAAAGATGAACAAAGGCTGGATTTCCCCAGACTCCTCTTCTCCACCGGCGGAGAGCAGCGGAACCTAATGATTCGTTTCGCTGCAACAGGAGAAAAATGCATCCTCTATCACCACAAAAAAAGGGAGAATCACTCTCGGATATTATTACTTCTCCTCCTACTACTCCTCCTCCTAAAACAGCATGTCAGCACGCTGAACTGCCAATTTTTCTGCGGCCCAAAAGGCTCTGTTTAAAAGTGTTTTACAATTTTTCAAAGTTTCAAAAGTATTGATACTTTAAAAGAAACCAATTTTTTTCACAGGGCTGCCTCCAGGCTCTGTTGCAAATTAAGCAACAGCGAGCTATATCTTTAAAAAATGTTTATGGGTTTCACTTGCCCTCGCTTTTGAGCAACTTTCAGGGGTGCACTTGTACTCTTGGAACACCAATTTTTTTCAGGTGTTCGCCTATACTCTTGGTACACCAATGTTTCAGGGGTTCGCCTACACTCTTGATAAAGAAATGTTACAGGGGTCTGCCTATACTTCTGCTACATAAATGTTACAGTGGTCGGCCTATACTCTTGCTACAGAAATGTTACTGAGGTCCACCTATACTCTTCCTACAGAAATGTTACAGGTGTCTGCCTATAACTTTGCTACAGAAATGTTACTGGGGTCTGCCTATACTTTTCTACAGAAATGTTACTGGGGTCTGCCTATATTCTTGCTACAGAAATGTTACTGGGCTCTCCCTATACATTTGCTACAGAATGGGGTCCGCCGATACTCTTGCTACGGAAATGTTACAAGGGTTTGCCTATTTTTTTTTTTTCTACAGAAATGTTACTGGGGTCCACCTTTACTCTTGCTACAGGAATGTTACTGAGGTTCGCCTATGCAGTTTCTGCTGAATGGTTTGAGGGGTTCGCCTATACTCTTGCTACAGAAATGTTACTGGGGTCCGCCTTTATTCTTGCTACAGAAATGTTACTGGGCTCTCCCTATACATTTCCTTCAGAATGGGGTCCGCTGATACTCTTGCTACGGAAATGTTACAAGGGTTTGCCTATATTTTTTTTTCTACAGAAATCTTACTGGGGTCCACCTATACTCTTGCTATAGAAATGTTACTGGAGTCCGCCTATACTTTTGCTACAGGAATGTTACTGAGGTTCACCTATGCAGTTTCTACTGAATGGTTTGAGGGGTTCGCCTATACTCTTGCTACAGAATGTCACTGGGGTCCGCCGATACTCTTGCTACGGAAGTTTTACACGGGTTCGCCTATATATTTTTTTCTACAGAAATGTTACTGGGGTCCACCTATACTCTTGCTATAGAAATGTTACTGCGGTCCGCCTATACTTTTGCTACAGAAATATTACTAGGGTCCACTTTTATTCTTGCTACAGAAATGTTACTGGAGTCTCCTTATACTTTTGCTACAAAATGCCACTGGGGTTCGCCGATAGTCTTGCTACAGAAATGCTACAGGGGTTCGCCTATATTTTTTTTTCTACAGAAATGTTACTGGGGTCCGCCTATACTCTTGCTATAGAAATGTTACTAGGGATTCGCCTATAGTTTTGCTACAAAAATGTTACTGGGGTCCACCTATACTCTTGCTACAAAAATGTTACTGGGGTCTCCCTATACTTTTGCTACAGAATGTCACTGGGGTCCGCCGATACTTTTGCTACGGAAATGTTACAGGGGTTCGCCTATATTTTTTTTCTATAGAAATGTTACTGGGGTCCGCCTATACTTTTGCTACAGAAATGTTACTGAGGTCCACCTATACTCCTGCTATAGAAATGTTACTGGGGTCCGCCTATACTTTTGTTACAGAAATGTTACTGAGGTCCACCTATACTCTTGCTATAGAAATGTTACTGGGGTCCGCCTCTACTCTTCCTACAGAAATGTTGCAGGGGTCTGCCTATAACTTTGCTACAGAAATGTTACTGGGGTCTGCCTATACTTTTCCCACAGAAATGTTACTGGGGTCTCCCTATACTTTTACTACAGAAATGTGGCAGGGGTCTGCCTATACTTTTGCTACAGAAATGTTACAGGGGTCTCCGTATACTTTTGCTACAGAAATCTTACTGGGGCCCGCCTATACTCTTGCTACAGAAATGTTACTGAGGTCCGCCTATGCCGTTTCTACTGAATGGTTTGAGGGGTTCACCAATACTTTTGCTACAGAAATGTTACTGGGGTTCCGCCTATGCTCTTGCTACAGAAATGTTACTGGGGTTCCGCCTATGCTCTTGCTACAGAAATGTTACTGGGGTCTCCCTATAGTTTTGCTACAGAATGTCACTGGGGTCCGCCAACACTCCGGCTACGGAAGTGTTACAGGGGTTCGCCTTTATTTTTTTTTCTACTGAAATGTTACTGGGGTCCACCTATACTCTTGGTATAGAAATGTTACTGGGGTCCGCCTATACTCTTCCTACAGAAATGTTGCAGGGGTCTGCCTATAACTTTGCTACAGAAATGTTACTGAGGTCCACCTATACTCTTGGTATAGAAATGTTACTGGGGTCCGCCTATACTCTTCCTACAGAAATGTTGCAGGGGTCTGCCTATAACTTTGCTACAGAAATGTTACTGGGGTCTCCCTATACTTTTTTTTTTATAAATCAAAATTTTTTCTGCTACAATTTGCATCCCCGGTAGGTCAGAACTGAAGCAATAGGGTCGACAAAGTTCCAAGTCGGATGTAAGGAAAGTTCCATAGGTGTGACACTGTTGAGGTTTCTTCTTTCGGTCCGATGAGGGAACCTGTCTTTTCTTTTTGATGCAAGCGGGTTAGAACAGTCTAATGTCCATAAGAGAGAACGTGGCGTGTGATTTATCACAGCAGACAAATTCGTCTTAACTTCGGGACCACAACGAACTCTAAAATAGGTGTAGGGGGGGGTAGGCAGGAAAGGGGACAGACAGAGGGGGGGAGGGTTAATTAAAAAAAAAAAAAAAAGGGAGGGGGGGTTATTGTAGGATCAATATATAGCTGTTACCAAGCTCCAGTTACGGTCTGGTTATTCTGTGTGTATATTAGGTCTTTTTCATGGGCGAGAGATAAGTTGGCCATCTTGAATGCCACTCATTGTGGAGTGAGGGGGGGTCAGTCCCAACCATATACGGAGGGGGTGGCGGAGGTCTGTATTAACTAGAGCGACTAAGCGGGTGTAGGGGACTCCATGCCACCACGTATGTGTTTTGCTCACCATAGTCCCGAGCTTCGGGACGCCCCCCCCCCCCCGGGGGGGGGATTCGATCTGGTATGGTATGATGGAGGTTGGAGAGTGTCGTCCCTCCGTGAGAGGCCCCAGATCCATAGGACCCATCATGTGGTCCTCAGCTGTCTCCAAGGACCCCAGGTGTTCCAGAACTTTTCATGAGAACCATTGGCCCAACTGGAGAGCTCCTCTAGGTTAGCAATGGCGTCCACTTTTTCCATCCACTGATTTAGTGTAGGGGGGATCTTTTGTAACCACAGTAGTGGGATTAATGCTTTGGCAGCGTCCAAAAGGAAGGCAATGAGTGGGTTCCTCTTAGGATGGAATTCTTTAGACGGTTTCCAGAGGAATAACATTTCCGGGGAGATAGATATTCCGGGTACAAATTTTTGTAAAGTCACCTCCACCTCTGTCCAGAAGGGGGCCAGGACCGGGCAGCTCCACCAAATGTGGGAATAAGAACCGACGTCGCTCTCGCATCTCCAGCATTTCCCGTGTGGGGTTACGTTATAGGCGGCCAACCACTGGGGGGTTTTGTACCACCTTACCAGCAGCTTGTAGTGGCTTTCTTGGGCTATTATGCAGGGTGAGATGCCGTATGAGGTGTTCAGAATTATTTTAATATCGGACGGTGAAAGGGAGATGCCCAGCTCTTTTTCCCAAGAAAGGAGAAAATTGGGTTTGGTATGGAAGGGTTTTGTAATGATTTGTTTTCGTATATATGAAATTTTCCTAGATTTGGGGTTATTATCTGTCAGGATTTTTTCAAAGCTTGTAAGTGGCCTGGTTGAGTTGAATTTTTTAAGGAAGCACGCTATGGTTCTTTTGATGTAGATCTGTTGCAGGAATGAGAAGTTATGCCCAGGGAGGAGGTCGTTTAAGATTTCGTCTGTGTTTTTATGGGCTAGTGTTTGTAAGGCTCCTATCTTAACTTCCTTAAATTTCTCCCACACTGAGTGGGAGGCAGGGTCATCTGAGATGTTTAGAAGGTTAGGGATGGCTCTCATGGGGGTGCATGGGGATGGGATTGGAGCCAAGGAATCCCTTAGCTTAGACCAAATCTCACAAGGACCCCTAATGAGAGGGTTAAAACTCTTGGATCTGCATCTAATGTTCGAAGGAAACCACAGGTCTTTCAGGCAAGATCTTCCCTCCGAGGCTTCTACTAGTGTGGATAATATTTTGTCTTTTGTTGGGGATGCCAGATCCATCCAATATCCTAATTGGGAAGCTTCATAGAAATCAGCGACGTTGGGGAGATCTATGCCTCCTTCTGTTCTTCTTTTAGTCATGAGGCTGTAGGCCAATCTAGGCCTTTTATTCCTCCAGACAAATCCAGAGAAGATTGAGCTTAATGTTTTAAGGAAGCTCCTCGGAATATGGATTGGGAGCATTCTAATTTTGTATAGGATTATTGGGAGAGTGTAAGTCTTTAAGATGTTTTTTTCTCCCGAACCAAGATATTAGAGGAATATCATAGTTCCTAAGGAGGTTTTTAATGTGGCCAATTAGTGGGGGGAAGTTCGCTTGGTAGAGATCCTCTATTCTTTTAGTCAATTTTATACCCAGGAAATCCATTGAGTTATCAGCCCAGTTGAAAGGTGATTTTTCTGTATTAGCTTTATAACGCGCCTCCAAAATTGAGACATTTAAAACAGTGGACTTAGTAAAATTAATTTTGAAATTAGACAATGTCCCATAATTGATGAGCGCGGTTTCTAGTTTAGCTAGTCCATTCTCCGGGTTAGTAATTAGGAATACTATGTCATCGGCGAAGGCCGCGGAGGACAGGGAATGTTTTCCCCATTCCAAGCCATGGATTTCCGGGTCCAGTCTGATCGACTGGAGAAAAGGTTCCAGTGCCAACACGAATAGGGAGGGAGATAGGGGGCATCCCTGATGGGTGCCGTTTTTAATATCGAAAGCTGGGGATAGGATCTCATTGATTTTTAGTCTGGCGTTTGGGGAAGCGTATAGGGAAAAGATGGCAGTGACAAAAGTCTGAGGGATGTTAAAGTGGAGTAAGGTTTTCTTCATGTAGCCCCAGTCTACCCGGTCAAAAGCCTTTTCGGCATCAGTTCCGACCAGGAGTAAGGGTATTTTAGATTTATGAGCGTACCGGATTGCATGGAGGATTCTTCTACTGTTGTCTCTGCCTTCCCTCCCACTCACAAACCCCGTCTGTTCTTCATTGATCAGGGATGGCAAGAAGCTTTCAAGCCTTTTGGCTAGGAGCTTAGCCCACAGTTTCAAGTCGAAGTTTAGAAGAGAGATTGGGGGGTAGCTGCCGCATGATTCAGGGCTTTTGTTATCTTTGTGTAGTAAGGTAATGTGGGCTTCCAGGGATTGTTTGGGGAGTGGGGCCCCTTGTAAGAGGGCATTGAAGAGATCAGTGAGTCTGGGCACAAGAATTTGCTTGAAAGAGTTATAGTACAGGAGGCTTAGGCCGTCCGGGCCTGACTTTTGCCCTTTGGGCAGGATTTTAGGAGAAGCTCGACTTCTTCCCGGGAGACAGGGACCATCAGGGATTCTGCTTGTTCGTTGTCTAGCTTAGGAAGATGGGCTTGGCGTAGGAAAGTATCGGTCTTTTTTTCTAATTCGTCGTCTTCTTCGGGAGAGGGTTTTTTTTGTTGTCTTATGTTATAAAGGTCAGAGTAGTATTGATGGAAAGCTTTTGCGATTTCCTCCGAGGACGTGGCCTACGATCCATTAGAGGTTTTAATAGAATGGATGTGGTTTTTGGCGCGTGCTTTTTTAATCAAGAAGCAAACAATAAAGAGTCCCACCTTGTCTTCATGTGCTGCACACCTCAGTTCCGCTAGCAAGTATACTCACAAGCTGATTGCCATCCAGCTACTTCTGGCTCTGACAGACGCAAAACAATCCAATTGCAGGAGTACAGCTTTTTGTGGAAAAACTTGCTTTTTATTTTCTTATGGTGCTTGAATGATACAGAGAACGCGTTTCGGTTATGAAACCTTGTTCACCTCTGACTAACAAATGCATTGTGCAAACCTTAAAAAGGTTTAGTGAAAATAAGTGAATTAAAAACACATGTGCAATTAACCCATGGCAATCTGTTACTTCAATTACCAGAGCTAGTTCCTCCTGCAGGAACTTGCCCTGATCATTTTATATATGCATGACATATTATATGGTATATAAGAATAGCATATTCATATACATATACTGAGCGCTCCACTGAAAAGAGTAAAGTATGAAATCAATACATCATTGTTATAGAAACAAAAGGAAAATAACATTTCTGACAGCAACATTAAATCAAGACACAAATTACTAGTATGGAATGTTACTACCAGCGATATATAGTAATCAATAACGCTACACCATACACTTCCAGCATAATGAAATCATGCTGGAATAAATATGTGTTACTTGATGAATAATAATTATTATACCTAATAAATGTATAAAAGGTCCGTTTTATAATTCATTCCTTTAGGGAATCTTGTATTTAAATTTAATATCCAGAACGCTTCTCTTTTAAACACTTTATCCGGGTTGATTGTTCCTTTCTTTTTATTTACGACCTTTTCAATTCCAAAGAATGAGAAAGTATTTAAACTACCTTTATGCTTATCACAAAAGTGTTTAACCACACCTGAACTGTTCACATTATCCTTTTTGATGTTACGGATGTGTTCATTGATTCGGGTCTTCAACTTTCGTGTAGTGCAACCTATATAATTCAAATTACACTCTCTGCATTGAATCATATATACTACATTAATAGTGTTGCAGTTAATATAATTGCAAATTTTATACTCTTTATTATTGTCGCTGTCAGAAAAAGTTTTTCTGCTATCAGTTAAATGGCATACGGTACATCTAGAATTGCCGCAGCGGAAAAAACCTTGAAATTTCATCCATTGCGGTTTTCCCTGACTGGAGGAAAAAGTGCTAGGTGCTATCAGATCTCCCAAATTTTTACTTATTTTTGCAACACACTTGATTCCCTCATTCAATATCTCATCAACAATATCATCTTGTCTTAAAACAGGCAAAAATTTGAAAAACATTTTTTTAATCTCATAAAAATTTCTGCTGTACGCTGTAGAGAAAACCATTCCCTTACTAATATTTCCTTTTTTGCTTATACATTTATCCTTAAGTAGCTCTTCCCTGCTGACTGTTTCTATTTTAGTACATGCCTCATTCAATAATGGCTGTTTGTAACCTCTCTGATACAGCCTATTTTTGATGTCCATTTTTGCTGCATTAAATGAGACATCATCAGAGCAAGTTCTTTTTGCTCGTATGAGTTCCCCTACGGGAATAGCTTTGATAGTGTGTCTAGGGTGACCACTATTTGCATGTAGTATGGTGTTACCCGCTGTTATTTTTCTGTATAATTTGGTCTCTATTCCTTTAATACAATCACCTCTTAGGGTTAAATCCAGGAATGGTACTTCCACGTCACTATGCGTTACAGTAAACTGTAAATTGACAGAATTATTGTTGATATAATTTTCAAACTGACTGATTTGTTTGTGCACCCCATTTCGTTCCAGGCCCTTATTCCAGATAATTATTATATCGTCAATGTATCTCGCATACCACACCATGCGATCAACAAAGGGATTATTATGACTGAAAATAAAGGAATCTTCCCACCAACTCATAAAGAGATTGGCTATAACCGGAGAAAATTTAGATCCCATTGGGGCTCCAGAAATTTGCAAGAAAAATTGTTGATCAAAAGAGAAAAAATTATGCGTTAACAAAAATTCCGTACATAGCAAAATAAATTCCTTCAGCTCATTACTGTAATTACTAAAATTCTGTAAATGAAAACGTACTGCTTCTATGGCCGCATGGTGTGGTATGCAAGAATACAGATCCTTGACATCACATAAGATCCAACACAAGTCAACATTCCACTTCATATTTTGCAACTTTTGTATTACATGCTTACTGTCTCTCAAAAAACCCGGGGTTCTATATACCAACGGTTGCAGGGATCGGTCCACCCACGAGCTTAAATGCTCACAGGGTGAGCCGATCCCTGCAACTATCGGTCGCAATGGAGGCGGGAATATTCCCTTATGGATTTTAGGAAGGCCATGGAATAAAGCCATGACTGGATTAGGGGGAGACAAATATGAAATAGCTTTATCATCCAATATGCCAAACTCTTTTCCCATATGCAACAACTTGTCAAGTTCCTTTGAACAACCCTGTAGTGGATTAGTATCAATTTTTTTATATATATCAGTATTATTCAATATGTTTTTGACAAGACTTGCATAGAGGTCAGAGTCCAGCAAAACTATATTACCACCCTTATCAGATTTACGTATCACTAGATTTTTATTCTCCATAAATTCCTTCAAACCGATTTTTTCTCTAAAAGTGAGATTATCTTTCTTCTTTTTTCTATGTGCGTTGGTTTCTTTGATTTTAAAAAGTTCTTTTTCTATGGCCAGTTGAAAATCATCCATGTGTTTTGTTCTAGCACTCAGGGGGTAAAAGCTTGGATTGGGGACATGGAAACTGATCTTATTCACATTTTTTATGTCATCCAATCCGCTTGCACCTTCTTTTTCCAACTCTGTTAAATCTTTGGTTGCCAAAATTTCTTTAAAGGTACAGTCTTCAAATTCATTTATATATTGATAGTTAGAAGAGATATCCTGTGAGTTCATATTTCTGCTCCAGACCTTATTGGAGAAGTGTCTCTTAACAGTCAAAGATCTAATAAACCTGTTTACATCCAATAATGTGTCAAATAAAGAAAAGTCATTTTCGGGAGAAAAACTTAAACCTTTGTTCAAAAGACATATTTGTTGTTCTGAAACAATAAACGGTGTTAGAACAATAACATTCTTATTCACATCCTCCGATTCCTGCTGGGATATCTTTTGCTTATGGTTGCATCGTTTTTTTGCATTTTCTTTCTCATGCTCATACCGGATATACCGGGTTCTGGACTTGACATGCTACAGCTGGACGAATCTCTTTCTGTAGTGTGTCCTTCAGTGTCAGTTGTGGAAAATGTGACTTTGTTATATTTTCTTTTTTTATCTTTGTTGTTACGTTTCAGTATAGGTCTGAATTCTCCTCTATACATGCGTTTATTGGTCCAGTTATAAACATTATTTGTGTCATAATCCTTTCTGTCTCTTTCCAATTTATTTTTCTTTATATACATGATGTTCTCTTCCATCTTTATAATATTATTTTGAACAAAGGTTTAAGTTTTTCTCCCGAAAATGACTTTTCTTTATTTGACACATTATTGGATGTAAACAGGTTTATTAGATCTTTGACTGTTAAGAGACACTTCTCCAATAAGGTCTGGAGCAGAAATATGAACTCACAGGATATCTCTTCTAACTATCAATATATAAATGAATTTGAAGACTGTACCTTTAAAGAAATTTTGGCAACCAAAGATTTAACGGAGTTGGAAAAAGAAGGTGCAAGCGGATTGGATGACATAAAAAATGTGAATAAGATCAGTTTCCATGTCCCCAATCCAAGCTTTTACCCCCTGAGTGCTAGAACAAAACACATGGATGATTTTCAACTGGCCATAGAAAAAGAACTTTTTAAAATCAAAGAAACCAACGCACATAGAAAAAAGAAGAAAGATAATCTCACTTTTAGAGAAAAAATCGGTTTGAAGGAATTTATGGAGAATAAAAATCTAGTGATACGTAAATCTGATAAGGGTGGTAATATAGTATTGCTGGACTCTGACCTCTATGCAAGTCTTGTCAAAAACATATTGAATAATACTGATATATATAAAAAAATTGATACTAATCCACTACAGGGTTGTTCAAAGGAACTTGACAAGTTGTTGCATATGGGAAAAAGAGTTTGGCATATTGGATGATAAAGCTATTTCATTTACAGAATTTTAGTAATTACAGTAATGAGCTGAAGGAATTTATTTTGCTATCTACGGAATTTTTGTTAACGCATAATTTTTTCTCTTTTGATCAACAATTTTTCTTGCAAATTTCTGGAGCCCCGATGGGATCTAAATTTTCTCCGGTTATAGCCAATCTCTTTATGAGTTGGTGGGAAGATTCCTTTATTTTCAGTCATAATAATCCCTTTGTTGATCGCATGGTGTGGTATGCGAGATACATTGACGATATAATAATTATCTGGAATAAGGGCCTGGAACGAAATGGGGTGCACGAACAAATCAGTCAGTTTGAAAATTATATCAACAATAATTCTGTCAATTTACAGTTCACTGTAACGCATAGTGACGTGGAAGTACCATTTCTGGATTTAACCCTAAGAGGTGATTGTATTAAAGGAATAGAGACCAAATTATACAGAAAAATAACAGCGGGTAACACCATACTACATGCAAATAGTGGTCACCCTAGACACACTATCAAAGCTATTCCCGTAGGGGAACTCATACGAGCAAAAAGATCTTGCTCTGATGATGTCTCATTTAATGCAGCAAAAATGGACATCAAAAATAGGCTGTATCAGAGAGGTTACAAACAGCCATTATTGAATGAGGCATGTACTAAAATAGAAACAGTCAGCAGGGAAGAGCTACTTAAGGATAAATGTATAAGCAAAAAAGGAAATATTAGTAAGGGAATGGTTTTCTCTACAGCGTACAGCAGAAATTTTTATGAGATTAAAAAAATGTTTTTCAAATTTTTGCCTGTTTTAAGACAAGATGATATTGTTGATGAGATATTGAATGAGGGAATCAAGTGTGTTGCAAAAAGAAGTAAAAATTTGGGAGATCTGATAGCACCTAGCACTTTTTCCTCCAGTCAGGGAAAACCGCAATGGATGAAATTTCAAGGTTTTTTCCGCTGCGGTAATTCTAGATGTACCGTATGCCATTTAACTGATAGGAGAAAAACTTTTTCTGACAGCGACAATAATAAAGAGTATAAAATTTGCAATTATATTAACTGCAACACTATTAATGTAGTATATATGATTCAATGCAGAGAGTGTAATTTGAATTATATAGGTTGCACTACACGAAAGTTGAAGACCCGAATCAATGAACACATCCGTAACATCAAAAAGGATAATGTGAACAGTTCAGGTGCGGTTAAACACTTTTGTGATAAGCATAAAGGTAGTTTAAATACTTTCTCATTCTTTGGAATTGAAAAGGTCGTAAATAAAAAGAAAGGAACAATCAACCCGGATAAAGTGTTTAAAAGAGAAGCGTTCTGGATATTAAATTTAAATACAAGATTCCCTAAAGGAATGAATTATAAAACGGACCTTTTATACATTTATTAGGTATAATAATTATTATTCATCAAGTAACACATATTTATTCCAGCATGATTTCATTATGCTGGAAGTGTATGGTGTAGCGTTATTGATTACTATATATCGCTGGTAGTAACATTCCATACTAGTAATTTGTGTCTTGATTTAATGTTGCTGTCAGAAATGTTATTTTCCTTTTGTTTCTATAACAATGATGTATTGATTTCATACTTTACTCTTTTCAGTGGAGCGCTCAGTATATGTATATGAATATGCTATTCTTATATACCATATAATATGTCATGCATATATAAAATGATCAGGGCAAGTTCCTGCAGGAGGAACGAGCTCTGGTAATTGAAGTAACAGATTGCCATGGGTTAATTGCACATGTGTTTTTAATTCACTTATTTTCACTAAACCTTTTTAAGGTTTGCACAATGCATTTGTTAGTCAGAGGTGAACAAGGTTTCATAACCGAAACGCGTTCTCTGTATTATTCAAGCACCATAAGAAAATAAAAAGCAAGTTTTTCCACAAAAAGCTGTACTCCTGCAATTGGATTTTTTTTAATCAAGGAAGACTTGAACTTACTGCCTCTATTACCTTGTGCGTAAACCACATGTTTCAGATAAAGATGTTTTTTCTCAGGGCCTCCAATTCCTCCAACGCTAGTTTAGATTGGGATAGTTTTGTTAATTTTTCTAGTTTTGCTATTTTGTTTAATCTAACGTCTATATCTTTTTGGAGGAGTTTCTTAGTCCTAGTCCCCAGTGCTATCAGCAGTCCTCGCATGAAAGCCTTGTGGGCTTCCCAGACCACAGGGACCCCCACATCCTCCCCTGAATTGATGGAGAAATATTCCTCCAGTGAGGCAGAAAGCCGGTCTTTCTCCTCTGGGGAGTCCAGCAAGGAAGCATTAAGTCTCCATCTCCATTCTTTGGGTTTAGGTTGGAGAAGGTGGAGGTCCACATGGACCGGGGCATGGTCCGAGACTGTGGTTACATCAATTTTGTCTCTCACTATGTAAGCAAGAAGGTCAGCACTGAGGAATATGTAGTCCAGTCTTTGGTGGGATTTATGTACCTTTGAGAAAAAGGTATAATCTTTTACCGTGGGGTTCAGAAGGCGCCATGCGTCGGTCAAATTTAATTCTTGCAGGCAGCGAAGGAGCTTCCTGATTTTTATTTGCTAGATATGGGAGCGCCCGGTGGAGGAGTCATTTAGCGGGTGTAAGGTTATATTTAGATCACCTCCCAAGATCAGTTGGCCCTCTGTGAAGTGTTTTAAGATCGTCAGATTTTTAATCAGCCAAGGGACTTGGTCCGAGTTGGGGGCATAGAGGTTAGCTATAGTAGTTTTAGTGTTATTGCAAATCCTCTTCAAGAATAGGACCCTTCCCTCCACGTCCGCAAAAGTGGCCTGACATTTGAAGTTTAAGGCTTTGTGGATGAAAATCGAGAGCCCCTTCGAGGCAGAGGTGGGGTGGGCACAATGAAAGGCCTGATCAAAGTATTTGCCTGGTAGTGATAGGCATTTACCTTTTTTAAAATGGGTTTCCTGTAAGAGAAGAACACTCGTGCCATATCTTTTTGCTAGTAGAGAGACGTTGTGTCTTTTTGAGGGTGAATTGAGGCCTCTCACATTAAAGGACGTGACCCGCACACCTCCCATCCAGAGACTTTAGTTGTAGGGGCTGGCCCTGGCGTCTGAAGCTCCAACTTCTGCTGCGAACGAAGTACACACACGGTGAGTTATTGCAAGTAGTGTTCTCCCACGGGGGAGATGGTAGGGGGTGGGGATGGGGTGTGGGAATAAGATAAGAACACGTAAGGGAAATACGGTGAGGATAAGGTTCTATGGATCTTAATTCACTATCAAATTCAAGTGAAAGTATAATGTTAAAGGATAAAGAACAAAAAAGAAAAACAAGGTAGATCGGTCTCGTTGTTCGGTTGAGACCGACCTATATTTAAGGGCAAGGGGATGGAGTGACTGCTAGATTACCAGCGGTCGGTCTAATGGGTTTTGCTGTCGGCCTAACCTGACCGGCACAAAGGGGGACCAGTTTAAATGGGTAAAGAACTAGAGACCCATGATGGCACGGGGCGCAGCATTAGCTCTGGGGGGGGGTGGGTAGCCCACAGTCGCCTTCTACTAAAGAGGGGAAACATTCTCCTCTGAAAAAGGAGGTAAACACGTGCAAAACATAGGTAAAATATAAGCAAAGCATAGGTTATACGCAAGGCATAGGAGCAGCATACTTAATTTATTGTTAAAGAAAGCATTACTACACCCTCAATTTCCATCTCCACGATAATGCCCTGTGGGAAACGTGGCTGTGGAGTTCGGCACAGGAAGGGTGTAATCAAGGCGATTTTCTCATACGTTTGGCAGGAGAGGGGGGTGCCCTCCTGGGCAGTATCTTCCTTCAGGTCTCAGAACCTGTGGCCTCTTCTCGGGGTTTCTTTCTTTTTCCCCTGGGCGATTTTGCGCTTCCCGCCAGCTGCCATCTTTCCGAAGGTTCCAGCCTCGTGAATTTAGGTAGCTCTGGTAACGGCTGCCAGCAGGGAAGCTCAATTGGGTCGAGGTCCAAAGACTGCCAGCATTTTTCCAAGTCGTCAGGGGAGCGAATATTTAATCTGCGACCCTTGTGTGTTATGCCCAGCCCAAAAGGAAAGAGCCAAGCGTAGCGAATGTTTTTTTCCCTCAGAGCGTCCAGTAAGGGTCACAGTAAGCGACGTTTCGCCAGCGTGGAAGGCGTTAAATCTTGGAAAATTTGTAGAGAAGCGCCTCCGTATTTTATGTCGTTGTGGTTCCTTGCATCTCTAAGGATTGCAGCTGCATCTGGAAAGGCGAGCATTTTGCAGATGACATCCCTTGGAGGGTCGGACGTTGAAGGTGGTGGTCTCAGTGCTCTGTGAATCCTTTCGATTGCGATGGATGACACTCTTTCTGCGCCCAAAAGCGAAGCGAAGATTTCTTTCGCTACTTTTTCGAGTACCTCCGACGCCCAGGATTCGGGGAGGCCCTTTATTCGCACGTTGTTTCGCCTACTCCTGTTCTCTATATCCTCCTGCATTAGGATAGCTTTGTTAATCTGTGCGTGTTGTTCTTTTAGGGCGCTCTCCATTTCCATGGTGTGTGATGAGATGGCAGCTGTGGAAGTTTCAAGATCTTCTGTTCTTCTTCCTAGCTGCTTTATCTCCTCTTTTATTTCGGTGAGTTCTAGGAGTATGGGTCTTATGGTACGTGTCAGGAGGTCTTTCATAAATCCTTTGGAAATACGTTCATTCTCTTCCTCCTCAGAGGAGACATCATCCTCTCTGTTCCTTCCTCCTGCTCCGCTCGGTTCGTGGGCGGGCGCCATCTTGGATGTCTCATGCGGAGGCCGAGCACTCTTTTCTTTCAAGTAGCGCTGCATGTCTGCTTGCCCTTTGCTCTTTCTTGGTGTTTCTTGGGGGTCACTGCTCCTATCCCTGCCGATCTTCCCCATTTTGAGGCTGTCAATGAGCTGCAGAAGGTCCCGATATGTGCCGCTATCACGGAGCTCCTCTCTCAGGACTCCATGCTGCTCAGCGGTTAGGCTCCGCCCCGTCTCCCTATACTTTTGCTACAGAAATGTTACAGGGGTCTCCATATACTTTTGCTACAGAAATCTAACTGGGGTCCGCCTATGCTCTTGCTAAAGAAATCTAACTGGGGTCCGCCTATACTCTTGCTACAGAAATGTTAAAGGGGTCTGCGTATACTTTGCTAGAGAAATGTTACTGGGGTCTGCCTACACCTTTGCTACAGAAATGTTACAGGGGTCTCCCTATACTTTTGCTACAGAAATCTTACTGGGGTCCGCCTATACTCTTGCTACAGAAATGTTACTGAGGTCCGCCTATACCGTTTCTACTGAATGGTTTGAGGGGTTCGCCTATACTTTTGCTACAGAAATGTTACTGGGGTTCCGCCTATGCTCTTGCTACAGAAATGTTACTGGGGTCTCCCTATAATTTTGCTACAGAATGTCACTGGGGTCCGCCAACACTCTGGCTACGGAAGTGTTACAGGGGTTCGCCTATATTTTTTTTTCTACAGAAATGTTACTGAGGTCCGCCTATACTTTTGCTACAGAAATGTTACTGAGGTCCACCTATATTCTTGCTACAGAAATGTTGCAGGGGTCTGCCTATAACTTTGCTACAAAAATGTTACTGGGGTCTGCCTATACTTTTCCTACAGAAATGTTGCAGGGGTCTGCCTATAACTTTGCTACAAAAATGTTACAGGGGTCTCCCTATACTTTTACTACAGAAATGTTGCAGGTGTCTGCCTATACTTTTGCTACAGAAATGTTACAGGGGTCTCCCTATACTTTTGCTACAGAAATATTACCGGGGTCCACCTATGCTCTTGTTAAAGAAATCTTACTGGGGTCCGCCTATACTCTTGCTACAGAAATGTTAAAGGGGTCTGCATTTACTTTGGTAGAGAAATGTTACTGGGGTCTGCCTACACTTTTGCTACAGAAATGTTACAGTGGTCCCCCTATACTTTTACTACAGAAATGTTACAGAGGTCCACCTATATTCTTGCTACAGAAATGTTGCAGGGGTCTGCCTATAACTTTGCTACAAAAATGTCACTGGGGTCTGCCTATACTTTTCCTACAGAAATGTTACTGGGGTCTCCCTATACTTTTGCTACAGAAATGTTACTGAGGTCCACCTATATTCTTGCTACAGAAATGTTGCAGGGGTCTGCCTATAACTTTGCTACAAAAATGTCACTGGGGTCTGCCTATACTTTTCCTACAGAAATGTTACTGGGGTCTCCCTATACTTTTGCTACTGAAATCTAACAGGGGTCCGCCTATGCTCTTGCTAAAGAAATCTTACTGGGGTCCGCCTATACTCTTGCTACAGAAATGTTAAAGGGGTCTGCGTATACTTTGCTAGAGAAATGTTACTGGGGTCTGCCTACACTTTTGCTACAGAAATGTTACAGGGGTCCCCCTATACTTTTGCTACAGAAATGTTACAGGGGTCAGCCTACACCTTTGCTACAGAAATGTTACAGGGCTCTCCCTATACTTTTGCTGCAGAAATCTTACTGGGGTCCGCCTATACTCTTGCTACAGAAATGTTACTGAGGTCCGCCTATGCCGTTTCTACTGAATGGTTTGAGGGGTTCGCCTATACTTTTGCTACAGAAATGTTACTGGGGTCTCCCTATAATTTTGCTACAGAATGTCACAGGGGTCCGCCAACACTCTGGCTACGGAAGTGTTACAGGGGTTCGCCTATATATTTTTTTCTACAGAAATGTTACTGGGGTCCGCCGATACTTTTGCTACAGAAATGTTACTGAGGTCCACCTATATTCTTGCTACAGAAATGTTGCAGGGGTCTGCCTATAACTTTGCTACAAAAATGTTACTGGGGTCTGCCAATACTTTTCCTACAGAAATGTTACTGGGGTCTGCCTATACTTTTCCTACAGAAATGTTACTGGGGTCTCCCTATACTTTTACTACAGAAATGTTGCAGGTGTCTGCCTATACTTTTGCTACAGAAATGTTACAGGGGTCTCCCTATACTTTTGCTACAGAAATCTTACTGGGGTCCGCCTATGCTCTTGCTAAAGAAATCTTACTGGGGTCCGCCTATACTCTTGCTACAGAAATGTTAAAGGGGTCTGCTTATACTTTGCTAGAGAAATGTTACTGGGGTCTGCCTACACTTTTGCTACAGAAATGTTACAGGGGTCCCCTTATACTTTTGCTATAGAAATGTTACAGGGGTCAGCCTATACTTTTGCTACAGAAATGTTACAGGGGTCTCCCTATACTTTTGCTACAGAAATCTTACTGGGGTCCGCCTATACTCTTGCTATAGAAATGTTACTGGGGTCCACCTATACTTCTGCTACAGAAATGTCACAGGGGTCTGCCTATACTTTTGCTACAGAAATGTTACTGGGGTCCACCTATACTCTTGCTACAGAAATGTTACTGAGGTCCGTCTATACAGTTTCTACTGAATGGTTTGAGGGGTTCGCCTATACTTTTACTTCAGAAATGTTACTGGGGTCTGCCTATACTCTTGCTGCAGAAATGTTTCTGGGGTCCACCTATGCAGTTTCTACTGAATGGTTTGAGGGGTTCGCCTATAATTTTGCTACAGAAATGTTACCGGGGTCCACCTATACTCTTACTACAGAAATGTTACTGGGGTCCACCTATACTCTTGCTATAGAAATTTTACTGGGGTCCGCCTTACTTTTGCTACAGAAATGTTACAGGGGTCTGGCTAAACTTTTGCTATAGAAATGTTACTGGGGTCCGCCTATATTCTTGCTACAGAACTGTTACTGGGGTCTCCCTATACATTTGCTACAAAAATGTTACTGGGCTCCGCCTATACTGCTGCTATGGAAATATTACAGGGGTTCGTCTATTTTTTTTTTTTTCTACAAAAATGTTACTGGGGTCCGCCTATACTTTTGCTACAGAAATTTTACTGGGGTCCACCTATATTCTTGCTACAGAAATGTTACTGATCTCCGCCTATGCAGTTTCTACTGAATGGTTTGAGGGGTTCGCCTATACTCTTGCTACAGAAATGTTACTGGGGTCTCCCTATACTTTTGCTACAGAATGTCACTGCGGTCCACCGATACTCTTGCTACGGAAATATTACTGGGGTCCACCTTTACTCTTGCTACAGAAATGTTACTAAGGTATGCCTGTGCAGTTTCTACTGAATGGTTTGAGGGGTTCGCCTATACTTTTACTACAGAAATGTTACTGGGGTTTGGCTATACTCTTGCTACAGAAATGTTTCTGGGGTCCGCCTATGCAGTGTCTACTGAATGGTTTGAAAGGTTTGCCTATAATTTGGCTGCAAAAATGTTACCGGGGTCAACCTATGCTCTTGCTACAGAAATGTTACAGCAGTCCGCCTATGCAGTTTGTACTGAATGGATTGAGGGGTTCGCCTATACTCTTGCTACAGAAATGTTACTGGGGTCTTCCTATACATTTGCTACAGAATGTCACTGGGGTCCGCCGATACTCTTGCTACGGAAATTTTACACGGGTTCGCCTATATTTTTTTTTCTACAGAAATGTTACTGGGGTCCGCCTATACTCTTGCTATAGAAATGTTACTGCGGTCCGCCTATACTTTTGCTACAGAAATGTTACTTGGGTTTCCCTATACTTTTACTACAGAATGTCACTGGGGTTCGCCGATACTCTTGCTACGGATATATTACAGGGATTCGCCTATATATTTTTTTCTATAAAAATGTTACTGGGGTCCACCTATACTCTTGCTATAGAAATGTTACTGGGGTCCGCCTATATATTTGCTACAGAAATGTTGCAGTGGTCTGCCTATAACTTTGCTACAGAAATCTTACTGGGGTCCACCTATACTCTTACTACAGAAATGTTTCTGGGGTCCACCTATGCAGTTTCTACTGAATGGTTTGAGGGGTTCGCCTATAGTTTTGCTACCGAAATGTTACTGGGGTCCGCCTATACTCTTGCTATAGAAATGTAACTGGGGCCCACCAATACTCTTCCTACAAAAATGTTACAGGGGTCTTCCTATACTTTTGCTACAGAAATGTTACAGGGGTCTCCCTATACTTTTGCTACAGAAATCTTACTGGGGTCCGCCTGTACTCTTGCTGCAGAAATGTTTCTGGGGTCCACCTATGCAGTTTCTACTGAATGGTTTGAGGGGTTCGCCTATACTCTTGCTACAGAAATGTTATTGGGGTCGGCCTATGCTCTTGCTATAGAAATGTTACTGGGGTCCGCCTTACTCTTGCTACAGAAATGTTACAGGGGTCTGGCTAAACTTTTGCTACAGAAATGTTACAGGGGTCTCCCTATACATTTGCTACAAAAATGTTATTGAGCTCCGCCTATACTGTTGCTATGGAAATATTACAGGGGTTCGCCTATTTTTTTTTTTTTCTACAAAAATGTTACTGGGGTCCGCCTATACTCTTGCTATAGAAATGCTACTGGGGTCCGCCTATACTTTTGCTGCAGAAATGTTTCTGGGGTCCACCTATGCAGTTTCTACTGAATGGTTTGAGGGGTTCGCCTATACTCTTGCTACAGAAATTTTACTGGGGTCTCCCTATACTTTTGCTACAGAATGTCAATGGGGTCCGCCGATACTCTTGCTACAGAAATGTTACTGGGGTCTGCCTTACTCTTGCTACAGAAATGTTACAGGGATCTGCCTATACTTTTGCTACAGAAATTTTACTGGGGTCCACCTATATTCTTGCTACAGAAATGTTACTGATCTCCGCCTATGCAGTTTCTACTGAATGGTTTGAGGGGTTCGCCTATACTCTTGCTACAGAAATGTTACTGGGGTCTCCCTATACTTTTGCTACAGAATGTCACTGCGGTCCACCGATACTCTTGCTACGGAAATATTACTGGGGTCCACCTTTACTCTTGCTACAGAAATGTTACTAAGGTATGCCTGTGCAGTTTCTACTGAATGGTTTGAGGGGTTCGCCTATACTTTTACTACAGAAATGTTACTGGGGTTTGGCTATACTCTTGCTACAGAAATGTTTCTGGGGTCCGCCTATGCAGTGTCTACTGAATGGTTTGAAAGGTTTGCCTATAATTTGGCTGCAAAAATGTTACCGGGGTCAACCTATGCTCTTGCTACAGAAATGTTACAGCAGTCCGCCTATGCAGTTTCTACTGAATGGATTGAGGGGTTCGCCTATACTCTTGCTACAGAAATGTTACTGGGGTCTTCCTATACATTTGCTACAGAATGTCACTGGGGTCCGCCGATACTCTTGCTACGGAAATTTTACACGGGTTCGCCTATATTTTTTTTTCTACAGAAATGTTACTGGGGTCCGCCTATACTCTTGCTATAGAAATGTTACTGCGGTCCGCCTATACTTTTGCTACAGAAATGTTACTTGGGTTTCCCTATACTTTTGCTACAGAATGTCACTGGGGTTCGCCGATACTCTTGCTACGGATATATTACAGGGATTCGCCTATATATTTTTTTCTATAAAAATGTTACTGGGGTCCACCTATACTCTTGCTATAGAAATGTTACTGGGGTCCGCCTATATATTTGCTACAGAAATGTTGCAGTGGTCTGCCTATAACTTTGCTACAGAAATCTTACTGGGGTCCACCTATACTCTTACTACAGAAATGTTTCTGGGGTCCACCTATGCAGTTTCTACTGAATGGTTTGAAGGGTTCGCCTATAGTTTTGCTACCGAAATGTTACTGGGGTCCGCCTATACTCTTGCTATAGAAATGTAACTGGGGCCCACCAATACTCTTCCTACAAAAATGTTACAGGGGTCTTCCTATACTTTTGCTACAGAAATGTTACAGGGGTCTCCCTATACTTTTGCTACAGAAATCTTACTGGGGTCCGCCTGTACTCTTGCTGCAGAAATGTTTCTGGGGTCCACCTATGCAGTTTCTACTGAATGGTTTGAGGGGTTCGCCTATACTCTTGCTACAGAAATGTTATTGGGGTCGGCCTATGCTCTTGCTATAGAAATGTTACTGGGGTCCGCCTTACTCTTGCTACAGAAATGTTACAGGGGTCTGGCTAAACTTTTGCTACAGAAATGTTACAGGGGTCTCCCTATACATTTGCTACAAAAATGTTATTGAGCTCCGCCTATACTGTTGCTATGGAAATATTACAGGGGTTCGCCTATTTTTTTTTTTTTCTACAAAAATGTTACTGGGGTCCGCCTATACTCTTGCTATAGAAATGCTACTGGGGTCCGCCTATACTTTTGCTGCAGAAATGTTTCTGGGGTCCACCTATGCAGTTTCTACTGAATGGTTTGAGGGGTTCGCCTATACTCTTGCTACAGAAATTTTACTGGGGTCTCCCTATACTTTTGCTACAGAATGTCAATGGGGTCCGCCGATACTCTTGCTACAGAAATGTTACTGGGGTCTGCCTTACTCTTGCTACAGAAATGTTACAGGGATCTGCCTATACTTTTGCTACAGAAATTTTACTGGGGTCCACCTATATTCTTGCTACAGAAATGTTACTGATCTCCGCCTATGCAGTTTCTACTGAATGGTTTGAGGGGTTCGCCTATACTCTTGCTACAGAAATGTTACTGGGGTCTCCCTATACTTTTGCTACAGAATGTCACTGCGGTCCACCGATACTCTTGCTACGGAAATATTACTGGGGTCCACCTTTACTCTTGCTACAGAAATGTTACTAAGGTATGCCTGTGCAGTTTCTACTGAATGGTTTGAGGGGTTCGCCTATACTTTTACTACAGAAATGTTACTGGGGTTTGGCTATACTCTTGCTACAGAAATGTTTCTGGGGTCCGCCTATGCAGTGTCTACTGAATGGTTTGAAAGGTTTGCCTATAATTTGGCTGCAAAAATGTTACCGGGGTCAACCTATGCTCTTGCTACAGAAATGTTACAGCAGTCCGCCTATGCAGTTTCTACTGAATGGATTGAGGGGTTCGCCTATACTCTTGCTACAGAAATGTTACTGGGGTCTTCCTATACATTTGCTACAGAATGTCACTGGGGTCCGCCGATACTCTTGCTACGGAAATTTTACACGGGTTCGCCTATATTTTTTTTTCTACAGAAATGTTACTGGGGTCCGCCTATACTCTTGCTATAGAAATGTTACTGCGGTCCGCCTATACTTTTGCTACAGAAATGTTACTTGGGTTTCCCTATACTTTTGCTACAGAATGTCACTGGGGTTCGCCGATACTCTTGCTACGGATATATTACAGGGATTCGCCTATATATTTTTTTCTATAAAAATGTTACTGGGGTCCACCTATACTCTTGCTATAGAAATGTTACTGGGGTCCGCCTATATATTTGCTACAGAAATGTTGCAGTGGTCTGCCTATAACTTTGCTACAGAAATCTTACTGGGGTCCACCTATACTCTTACTACAGAAATGTTTCTGGGGTCCACCTATGCAGTTTCTACTGAATGGTTTGAGGGGTTCGCCTATAGTTTTGCTACCGAAATGTTACTGGGGTCCGCCTATACTCTTGCTATAGAAATGTAACTGGGGCCCACCAATACTCTTCCTACAAAAATGTTACAGGGGTCTTCCTATACTTTTGCTACAGAAATGTTACAGGGGTCTCCCTATACTTTTGCTACAGAAATCTTACTGGGGTCCGCCTGTACTCTTGCTGCAGAAATGTTTCTGGGGTCCACCTATGCAGTTTCTACTGAATGGTTTGAGGGGTTCGCCTATACTCTTGCTACAGAAATGTTATTGGGGTCGGCCTATGCTCTTGCTATAGAAATGTTACTGGGGTCCGCCTTACTCTTGCTACAGAAATGTTACAGGGGTCTAGCTAAACTTTTGCTACAGAAATGTTACAGGGGTCTCCCTATACATTTGCTACAAAAATGTTATTGAGCTCCGCCTATACTGTTGCTATGGAAATATTACAGGGGTTCGCCTATTTTTTTTTTTTTCTACAAAAATGTTACTGGGGTCCGCCTATACTCTTGCTATAGAAATGCTACTGGGGTCCGCCTATACTTTTGCTGCAGAAATGTTTCTGGGGTCCACCTATGCAGTTTCTACTGAATGGTTTGAGGGGTTCGCCTATACTCTTGCTACAGAAATTTTACTGGGGTCTCCCTATACTTTTGCTACAGAATGTCAATGGGGTCCGCCGATACTCTTGCTACAGAAATGTTACTGGGGTCTGCCTTACTCTTGCTACAGAAATGTTACAGGGATCTGCCTATACTTTTGCTACAGAAATGTTACAGGGGTCTCCCTATACTTTTGCTACAGAATTGTTACAGGGGTCCGCCTATACTCTTGCTATAGAAATGTTACTGGGTCCACCTTAACTCTTCCTACAAAACTGTTACATGGGTCTGCCTATACTTTTGCTACAGAAATGTTACAGGGGTCTCCCTATACTTTTGCTGCAGAAATCTTACTGGGGTCCGCCTGTACTGTTGCTAAAGAAATGTTACTGGGGTCTGCCTATCACTTTGCTACAGAAATGTTGCTTGGGTCTGCATATACTTTTGCTACAGAAATGTCACTGGGGTCCGCCTATACTCTTCCTATAGAAGGGTTACTGGGGTCCACCTATACTCCTGCTACAGAAATGTTACAGGGGTCCGCCTATACTTTTGCTACAGAAATGTTTCAGGGGTCCACCTATGCAGTTTCTACTGAATGGTTTGAGGGGTTCGCCTTACTCTTGCTACAGAAATGTTACAGGGGTCTGGCTAAACTTTTGCTACAGAAATGTTACTGGGGTCCGCCTATATTCTGGCTACAGAAATGTTACTGGAGTCTCCCTATACATTTGCTACAGAAATGTTACTCGGGTCCGGCTATACTGTTGCTATGGAAATGTTACAGGGGTTCGCCTATTTTTTTTTAAATACAGAAATGTTACTGAGGTCCGCCTATGCCGTTTCTACTAAATGGTTTGAGGGGTTCGCCTATACTTTTGCTACAGAAATGTTACTAGGGTCCGCCTATACTCTTGCTATAGAAATGTTACTGGGGTCCACCTATAGTCTTCCTACAAAAATGTTACAGGGGTCTGCCTATACTTTTGCTACAGAAATGTTACAGGGGTCTCCCTATACTTTTGCTACAGAAATCTTACTGGAGTCCGCCTGTACTCTTGCTAAAGAAATGTTACTGGGGTCCGACTATACTTTTGCTGCAGAAATGTTTCTGGGGTCCACCTATGCAGTTTCTACTGAATGGTTTGAGGGGTTCGCCTATACTCTTGCTACAGAAATGTTACTGGGGTCGGCCTATGCTCTTGCTATAGAAATGTTACTGGGGTCCGCCTTACTCTTGCTACAGAAATGTTACAGGGGTCTGGCTAAACTTTTGCTGCAGAAATGTTACTGGAGTCCGCCTATATTCTTGCTACAGAACTGTTACTGGGGTCTCCCTATACATTTGCTACAAAAATGTTATTGAGCTCCGCCTATACTGTTGCTATGGAAATATTACAGGGGTTCGCCTATTTTTTTTTTTTTATACAAAAATGTTACTGGGGTCCGCCTATAATCTTGCTATAGAAATGTTACTGGGGTCCGCCTATACTTTTGCTGCAGAAATGTTTCTGGGATCCACCTATGCAGTTTCTACTGAATGGTTTGAGGGGTTCGCCTATACTCTTGCTACAGAAATTTTACTGGGGTCTCCCTATACTTTTGCTACAGAATGTCACTGGGGTCCGCCGATACTCTTGCTACAGAAATGTTACTGGGGTCTGCCTTACTCTTGCTACAGAAATGTGACAGGGGTCAGCCTATACTTTTGCTACAGAAATGTTACAGGGGTCTTCCTATACTTTTGCTACAGAAATGTTACAGGGGTCCGCCTATACTCTTGCTATAGAAATGTTACTGGGGTCCACCTATACTCTTCCTACAAAAATGTTACAGGGGTCTGCCTATACTTTTGCTACAGAAATGTTACAGGGGTCTCCCTATACGTTTGCTACAGAAATCTTACTGGGGTCCGCCTGTACTCTTGTTAAAGAAATGTTACTGGGGTCTGCCTATCACTTTGCTACAGAAATGTTGCTCGGGTCTGCATATACTGTTGCTACAGAAAAGTCACTGGGGTCCACCTATACTCTTCCTATAGAAAGGTTACTGGGGTCCACCTATACTCCTGCTACAGAAATGTTACAGGGGTCCGCCTATACTTTTGCTGCAGAAATGTTTCTGGGGTCCACCTATGCAGTTTCTACTGAATGGTTTGAGGGGTTCGCCTATACTCTTGCTATAGAAATGTTACTGGGGTCTCCCTATACTTTTGCTACAGAATGTCACTAGGGTCCGCCGATACTCTTGCTACAGAAATGTTACTGGGGTCCGCCTTTGTCTTGCTACAGAAATGTTACAGGGGTCTGGCTAAACTTTTGCTACAGAAATGTTACTGGGGTCCGCCTATATTCTGGCTACAGAAATGTTACTGGGGTCTCCCTATACATTTGTTACAGAAATGTTACTGGGGTCCGGCTATACTGTTGCTATGGAAATCTTACAGGGGCTCGCCTATATTCTTTTTAATACAGAAATGTTACTGAGGTCCGCCTATACCGTTTCTACTGAATGGTTTGAGGGGTTCACCTATACTCTTGCTACAGAAATGTTACTGGGGTTCCGCCTATACTCTTGCTACAGAAATATTACTGGGATCTGCCTATACTTTTGCTACAGAAATGTTACTGGGGTCCGCCTATACTCTTGCTATAGAAATGTTACTGGGGTCCACCTATACTCTTCCTACAAAAATGTTACAGGGGTCTGCCTATACTTTTGCTACAGAAATGTTACAGGGGTCTCCCTATACTTTTGCTGCAGAAATCTTATTGGGGTCCGCCTGTACTCTTGCTAAAGAAATGTTACTGGGGTCTGTCTATCACTTTGCTACAGAAATGTTGCTCGGGTCTGCATATACTTTTGCTACAGAAATGTCACTGGGGTCCGCCTATACTCTTCCTATAGAAAGGTTACTGGGGTCCACCTATACTTTTGCTACAGAAATGTCACTGGGGTCCGCCTATACTCTTCCTATAGAAATGTCACTGGGGTCTCCCTATACTTTTGCTACAGAAATCTTACTGGGGTCCGCCTATACTCTTCCTATAGAAAGGTTACTGGGGTCCACCTATACTTTTGCTACAGAAATGTTACAGGGGTTCGCCTTTATTGTTTTTTCTACAGAAATGTTACAGGGGTATGCCTATACTCTTGCTATAGAAATGTTACTGGGGTCTGCCTATACTCTTGCTATAGAAATGTTACTGGGGTCTGCCTATGCTCTTGCTACAGAAATGTTACTGGGGTCCGCCTTTATCTTGTTACAGAAATATTACAGGGGTTTGCCTATACTTTTGCCACAGAAATGTTACTGGGGTCCACCTATACTCTTGCTACAGAAATGTTACTGTGGTCCGCCTATATTCTTGCTACAGAAATGGTACTGGGGTCTCCCTATACATTTGCTATAGAAATGTTACTGGGGTCTGCCTATAGTTTTGCTACAGAAATGTTACTGGGGTCCACCTATATTCTTGCTACAGAAAGGTTACTGGGGTCTGCCTATACTCTTGCTATAGAAATGTTACTGGGGTCCGCCTATATTCTTGCTACAGAACTGTTACTGGGGTGTCCTTATACATTTGCTACAAAAATGTTACTGGGCTCCGCCTATACTGTTGCTATGGAAATGTTACAGGGGTTCGCCTATTTTTTTTTTTTCTACAAAAATGTTACTGGGGTCCGCCTATACTCTTGCTACAGAAATGTTACTGATGTCCGCCTATGCAGTTTCTACTGAATGGTTTGAGGGGTTCGCCTATAATCTTTGCTACAGAAATGTTACTGGGGTCCGCCGATACTCTTGCTACGGAAATGTTACTGGGTCCGCCTATACTCTTGCTATATAAATGTTACTGGGGTCCGCCTATACTTTTTCTACAGAAATGTTACTGGGGTCCACCTATACTCTTGCTACTGAAAGGTTACTGAGGTCCACCTATGCAGTTTTTACTGAATGGTTTGAGGGGTTCGCCTATACTCTTGCTACAGAAATATTAGGGGGGTCTCCATATACTTTTGCTACAGATTGTCACTGGGGTCCGCTGATACTCTTGGTACAGAAATGTTACTGGGGTCCGCCTATACTCTTGCTATAGAAATGTTACTGGGGTCCGCCTTACTCTTGCTATAGAAATGTTACTGGGGTCCGCCTATACTCTTGCTATAGAAATGTTACTGGGGTCCGCCTATACTCTTACTATAGAAATGTTTCTGGGGTCCGCCCATACTCTTACTATAGAAATGTTACTGGGGTCCGCCTATACTCTTACTATAGAAATGTTACTGGGTCCGCCTTACTCTTGCTACAGAAATGTTACAGGGGTCTGGCTAAACTTTTGCTACAGAAATGTTACTGGGGTCCGCCTATATTCTGGCTACAGAAATGTTACTGGGGTCTCCCTATACATTTGCTACAGAAATGTTACTGGGGTCCGGCTATACTGTTGCTATGGAAATGTTACAGGGGTTCGCTTATTTTTTTTTTAATACAGAAATGTTACTGAGGTACGCCTATACTCTTGCTATAGAAATGTTACTGGGGTCAGCCTTACTCTTGCTACAGAAATGTTAATGGGGTCTGCCTATACTCTTGCTATAGAAATGTTACTGGGGTCTGCCTATACTCTTGCTATAGAACTGTTACTGCGGTCCGCCTTACACTTGTTACAGAAATGTTACAGGGGTGTGGCTAAACTTTTGCTACAGAAATGTTACTGGGGTCCGCCTATATTCTTGCTACAGAACAGTCACTGGGGTCTCCCTATACATTTGCTACAAAAATGTAACTGGGCTCCGCCTATACTGTTGCTATGGAAATGTTACAGGGGTTTGCCTATTTTTTTTTTTTCTACAAAAATGTTACCTGGGGTCCGCCTATACTCTTGCTATAGAAATGTTACTGGGGTCCACCTATACTCTTGCTACTGAAAGGTTACTGAGGTCCACCTATGCAGTTTTTACTGAATGGTTTGAGGGGTTCGCCTATACTCTTGCTACAGAAATATTAGGGGGGTCTCCATATACTTTTGCTACAGATTGTCACTGGGGTCCGCTGATACTCTTGGTACAGAAATGTTACTGGGGTCCGCCTATACTCTTGCTATAGAAATGTTACTGGGGTCCGCCTTACTCTTGCTATAGAAATGTTACTGGGGTCCGCCTATACTCTTGCTATAGAAATGTTACTGGGGTCCGCCTATACTCTTACTATAGAAATGTTTCTGGGGTCCGCCCATACTCTTACTATAGAAATGTTACTGGGGTCCGCCTATACTCTTACTATAGAAATGTTACTGGGTCCGCCTTACTCTTGCTACAGAAATGTTACAGGGGTCTGGCTAAACTTTTGCTACAGAAATGTTACTGGGGTCCGCCTATATTCTGGCTACAGAAATGTTACTGGGGTCTCCCTATACATTTGCTACAGAAATGTTACTGGGGTCCGGCTATACTGTTGCTATGGAAATGTTACAGGGGTTCGCTTATTTTTTTTTTAATACAGAAATGTTACTGAGGTACGCCTATACTCTTGCTATAGAAATGTTACTGGGGTCAGCCTTACTCTTGCTACAGAAATGTTAATGGGGTCTGCCTATACTCTTGCTATAGAAATGTTACTGGGGTCTGCCTATACTCTTGCTATAGAACTGTTACTGCGGTCCGCCTTACACTTGTTACAGAAATGTTACAGGGGTGTGGCTAAACTTTTGCTACAGAAATGTTACTGGGGTCCGCCTATATTCTTGCTACAGAACAGTCACTGGGGTCTCCCTATACATTTGCTACAAAAATGTAACTGGGCTCCGCCTATACTGTTGCTATGGAAATGTTACAGGGGTTTGCCTATTTTTTTTTTTTCTACAAAAATGTTACCTGGGGTCCGCCTATACTCTTGCTATAGAAATGTTACTGGGGTCCGCCTATACTTTTGCTACAGAAATTTTACTGGGGTCCACCTATATTCTTGCTACAGAAATGTTACTGAAGTCCGCCTATGCAGTTTCTAATGAATGGTTTGAGGGGTTCGCCTATACTCTTGCTACAGAAATATTAGTGGGGTCTCCCTATACTTTTGCTAAAGAATGTTACTGGGGTCCACCTATACTCTTGGTACAGAAATGTTATTGGGGTCCGCCTATACTATTGCTACAGAAATGTTACTGGGGTCCACCTATACTTTTGCTGCAGAAATGTTTCTAGGGTCCACCTATGCAGTTTCTACTGAATGGTTTGAGGGGTTCGCCTATACTCTTGCTACAGAAGTTTTACTGGGGTCTCCCTATACTTTTGCTACAGAAAGTCACTGGGGTCCGCCGATACTCTTGCTACAGAAATGTTACTGGGGTCTGCCTTACTCTTGCTACAGAAATGTTAGTGCGGTACGCTTACACTTTTGCTACAGAAATGTTACTGGGGTACGCTTATGCTCTTGCTATAGAAATGTTACTGGGGTCCGCCTATATTCTTGCTACAGAAATGTTACAGAGGTCCGCCTATGCAGTTTCTACTGAATGGTTTGAGGGGTTGGCCTACACTTTTGCTACAGAAATGTTACTGGGGTACGCTTATGCTCTTGCTATAGAAATGTTACTGGGGTCCACCTATACTTTTGCTACAGAAATGTTACAGGGGTTCGCCTTTATTGTTTTTTCTACAGAAATGTTACAGGGGTATGCCTATACTCTTGCTATAGAAATGTTACTGGGGTCTGCCTATACTCTTGCTATAGAAATGTTACTGGGGTCCACCTATACTCTTCCTACAAAAATGTTACAGGGGTCTGCCTATACTTTTGCTACAGAAATGTTACAGGGGTCTCCCTATACGTTTGCTACAGAAATCTTACTGGGGTCCGCCTGTACTCTTGTTAAAGAAATGTTACTGGGGTCTGCCTATCACTTTGCTACAGAAATGTTGCTCGGGTCTGCATATACTGTTGCTACAGAAAAGTCACTGGGGTCCACCTATACTCTTCCTATAGAAAGGTTACTGGGGTCCACCTATACTCCTGCTACAGAAATGTTACAGGGGTCCGCCTATACTTTTGCTGCAGAAATGTTTCTGGGGTCCACCTATGCAGTTTCTACTGAATGGTTTGAGGGGTTCGCCTATACTCTTGCTATAGAAATGTTACTGGGGTCTCCCTATACTTTTGCTACAGAATGTCACTAGGGTCCGCCGATACTCTTGCTACAGAAATGTTACTGGGGTCCGCCTTTGTCTTGCTACAGAAATGTTACAGGGGTCTGGCTAAACTTTTGCTACAGAAATGTTACTGGGGTCCGCCTATATTCTGGCTACAGAAATGTTACTGGGGTCTCCCTATACATTTGTTACAGAAATGTTACTGGGGTCCGGCTATACTGTTGCTATGGAAATCTTACAGGGGCTCGCCTATATTCTTTTTAATACAGAAATGTTACTGAGGTCCGCCTATACCGTTTCTACTGAATGGTTTGAGGGGTTCACCTATACTCTTGCTACAGAAATGTTACTGGGGTTCCGCCTATACTCTTGCTACAGAAATATTACTGGGATCTGCCTATACTTTTGCTACAGAAATGTTACTGGGGTCCGCCTATACTCTTGCTATAGAAATGTTACTGGGGTCCACCTATACTCTTCCTACAAAAATGTTACAGGGGTCTGCCTATACTTTTGCTACAGAAATGTTACAGGGGTCTCCCTATACTTTTGCTGCAGAAATCTTATTGGGGTCCGCCTGTACTCTTGCTAAAGAAATGTTACTGGGGTCTGTCTATCACTTTGCTACAGAAATGTTGCTCGGGTCTGCATATACTTTTGCTACAGAAATGTCACTGGGGTCCGCCTATACTCTTCCTATAGAAAGGTTACTGGGGTCCACCTATACTTTTGCTACAGAAATGTCACTGGGGTCCGCCTATACTCTTCCTATAGAAATGTCACTGGGGTCTCCCTATACTTTTGCTACAGAAATCTTACTGGGGTCCGCCTATACTCTTCCTATAGAAAGGTTACTGGGGTCCACCTATACTTTTGCTACAGAAATGTTACAGGGGTTCGCCTTTATTGTTTTTTCTACAGAAATGTTACAGGGGTATGCCTATACTCTTGCTATAGAAATGTTACTGGGGTCTGCCTATACTCTTGCTATAGAAATGTTACTGGGGTCTGCCTATGCTCTTGCTACAGAAATGTTACTGGGGTCCGCCTTTATCTTGTTACAGAAATATTACAGGGGTTTGCCTATACTTTTGCCACAGAAATGTTACTGGGGTCCACCTATACTCTTGCTACAGAAATGTTACTGTGGTCCGCCTATATTCTTGCTACAGAAATGGTACTGGGGTCTCCCTATACATTTGCTATAGAAATGTTACTGGGGTCTGCCTATAGTTTTGCTACAGAAATGTTACTGGGGTCCACCTATATTCTTGCTACAGAAAGGTTACTGGGGTCTGCCTATACTCTTGCTATAGAAATGTTACTGGGGTCCGCCTATATTCTTGCTACAGAACTGTTACTGGGGTGTCCTTATACATTTGCTACAAAAATGTTACTGGGCTCCGCCTATACTGTTGCTATGGAAATGTTACAGGGGTTCGCCTATTTTTTTTTTTTCTACAAAAATGTTACTGGGGTCCGCCTATACTCTTGCTACAGAAATGTTACTGATGTCCGCCTATGCAGTTTCTACTGAATGGTTTGAGGGGTTCGCCTATAATCTTTGCTACAGAAATGTTACTGGGGTCCGCCGATACTCTTGCTACGGAAATGTTACTGGGTCCGCCTATACTCTTGCTATATAAATGTTACTGGGGTCCGCCTATACTTTTTCTACAGAAATGTTACTGGGGTCCACCTATACTCTTGCTACTGAAAGGTTACTGAGGTCCACCTATGCAGTTTTTACTGAATGGTTTGAGGGGTTCGCCTATACTCTTGCTACAGAAATATTAGGGGGGTCTCCATATACTTTTGCTACAGATTGTCACTGGGGTCCGCTGATACTCTTGGTACAGAAATGTTACTGGGGTCCGCCTATACTCTTGCTATAGAAATGTTACTGGGGTCCGCCTTACTCTTGCTATAGAAATGTTACTGGGGTCCGCCTATACTCTTGCTATAGAAATGTTACTGGGGTCCGCCTATACTCTTACTATAGAAATGTTTCTGGGGTCCGCCCATACTCTTACTATAGAAATGTTACTGGGGTCCGCCTATACTCTTACTATAGAAATGTTACTGGGTCCGCCTTACTCTTGCTACAGAAATGTTACAGGGGTCTGGCTAAACTTTTGCTACAGAAATGTTACTGGGGTCCGCCTATATTCTGGCTACAGAAATGTTACTGGGGTCTCCCTATACATTTGCTACAGAAATGTTACTGGGGTCCGGCTATACTGTTGCTATGGAAATGTTACAGGGGTTCGCTTATTTTTTTTTTAATACAGAAATGTTACTGAGGTACGCCTATACTCTTGCTATAGAAATGTTACTGGGGTCAGCCTTACTCTTGCTACAGAAATGTTAATGGGGTCTGCCTATACTCTTGCTATAGAAATGTTACTGGGGTCTGCCTATACTCTTGCTATAGAACTGTTACTGCGGTCCGCCTTACACTTGTTACAGAAATGTTACAGGGGTGTGGCTAAACTTTTGCTACAGAAATGTTACTGGGGTCCGCCTATATTCTTGCTACAGAACAGTCACTGGGGTCTCCCTATACATTTGCTACAAAAATGTAACTGGGCTCCGCCTATACTGTTGCTATGGAAATGTTACAGGGGTTTGCCTATTTTTTTTTTTTCTACAAAAATGTTACCTGGGGTCCGCCTATACTCTTGCTATAGAAATGTTACTGGGGTCCACCTATACTCTTGCTACTGAAAGGTTACTGAGGTCCACCTATGCAGTTTTTACTGAATGGTTTGAGGGGTTCGCCTATACTCTTGCTACAGAAATATTAGGGGGGTCTCCATATACTTTTGCTACAGATTGTCACTGGGGTCCGCTGATACTCTTGGTACAGAAATGTTACTGGGGTCCGCCTATACTCTTGCTATAGAAATGTTACTGGGGTCCGCCTTACTCTTGCTATAGAAATGTTACTGGGGTCCGCCTATACTCTTGCTATAGAAATGTTACTGGGGTCCGCCTATACTCTTACTATAGAAATGTTTCTGGGGTCCGCCCATACTCTTACTATAGAAATGTTACTGGGGTCCGCCTATACTCTTACTATAGAAATGTTACTGGGTCCGCCTTACTCTTGCTACAGAAATGTTACAGGGGTCTGGCTAAACTTTTGCTACAGAAATGTTACTGGGGTCCGCCTATATTCTGGCTACAGAAATGTTACTGGGGTCTCCCTATACATTTGCTACAGAAATGTTACTGGGGTCCGGCTATACTGTTGCTATGGAAATGTTACAGGGGTTCGCTTATTTTTTTTTTAATACAGAAATGTTACTGAGGTACGCCTATACTCTTGCTATAGAAATGTTACTGGGGTCAGCCTTACTCTTGCTACAGAAATGTTAATGGGGTCTGCCTATACTCTTGCTATAGAAATGTTACTGGGGTCTGCCTATACTCTTGCTATAGAACTGTTACTGCGGTCCGCCTTACACTTGTTACAGAAATGTTACAGGGGTGTGGCTAAACTTTTGCTACAGAAATGTTACTGGGGTCCGCCTATATTCTTGCTACAGAACAGTCACTGGGGTCTCCCTATACATTTGCTACAAAAATGTAACTGGGCTCCGCCTATACTGTTGCTATGGAAATGTTACAGGGGTTTGCCTATTTTTTTTTTTTCTACAAAAATGTTACCTGGGGTCCGCCTATACTCTTGCTATAGAAATGTTACTGGGGTCCGCCTATACTTTTGCTACAGAAATTTTACTGGGGTCCACCTATATTCTTGCTACAGAAATGTTACTGAAGTCCGCCTATGCAGTTTCTAATGAATGGTTTGAGGGGTTCGCCTATACTCTTGCTACAGAAATATTAGTGGGGTCTCCCTATACTTTTGCTAAAGAATGTTACTGGGGTCCACCTATACTCTTGGTACAGAAATGTTATTGGGGTCCGCCTATACTATTGCTACAGAAATGTTACTGGGGTCCACCTATACTTTTGCTGCAGAAATGTTTCTAGGGTCCACCTATGCAGTTTCTACTGAATGGTTTGAGGGGTTCGCCTATACTCTTGCTACAGAAGTTTTACTGGGGTCTCCCTATACTTTTGCTACAGAAAGTCACTGGGGTCCGCCGATACTCTTGCTACAGAAATGTTACTGGGGTCTGCCTTACTCTTGCTACAGAAATGTTAGTGCGGTACGCTTACACTTTTGCTACAGAAATGTTACTGGGGTACGCTTATGCTCTTGCTATAGAAATGTTACTGGGGTCCGCCTATATTCTTGCTACAGAAATGTTACAGAGGTCCGCCTATGCAGTTTCTACTGAATGGTTTGAGGGGTTGGCCTACACTTTTGCTACAGAAATGTTACTGGGGTACGCTTATGCTCTTGCTATAGAAATGTTACTGGGGTCCACCTATACTTTTGCTACAGAAATGTTACAGGGGTTCGCCTTTATTGTTTTTTCTACAGAAATGTTACAGGGGTATGCCTATACTCTTGCTATAGAAATGTTACTGGGGTCTGCCTATACTCTTGCTATAGAAATGTTACTGGGGTCAGCCTTACTCTTGCTACAGAAATGTTACTGGGGTCCGCCTTTCTCTTGTTACAGAAATGTTACAGGGGTCTGGCTAAACTTTTGCTACAGAAATGTTACTGGGGTCCGCCTATATTCTTGCTACAGAACTGTTACTGGGGTCTCCCTATACATTTGCTACAAAAATGTTACTGGGGTCCGCCTATACTCTTGCTATAGAAATGTTACTGGGCTCCGCCTATACTGTTGCTATGGAAATGTTACAGGGGTTCGCCTATTTTTTTTTTTCTACAGAAATGTTACTGGGGTCCGCCTATACTTTTGCTATAGAAATTTGACTGGGGTCCACCTATATTCTTGCTACAGAAATGTTACTGATGTCCGCCTATGCAGTTTCTACTGAATGGTTTGAGGGGTTCGTCTATAATCTTGCTACAGAATTGTTACTGGGGTCTCCCTATACTTTTGCTACAGAATGTCACTGGGGTCCGCCGATACTCTTGCTACGGAAATGTTACTGGGGTCCGCCTATACTCTTGCTATATAAATGTTACTGGTGTCCGACTATACTTTTTCTACAGAAATGTTAGTGGGGTCCACCTATACTCTTGCTACTGAAATGTTACTGAGGTCCACCAATGCAGTTTTTACTGAATGGTTTGTGGGGTTCGCCTATACTCTTGCTACAGAAATATTAGTGGGGTCTCCCTATACTTTTGCTACAGATTGTCCCTGGGGTCCGCTGATACTCTTGGTACAGAAATGTTACTGGGGTCCGCCTATACTCTTGCTACAGAAATGTTACAGGGGTCTGGCTAAACTTTTGCTCCAGAAATGTTACTGGGGTCCGCCTATATTCTGGCTACAGAAATGTTACTGGGGTCTCCCTATACATTTGCTACAGAAATGTTACTGGGGTCCGGCTATACTGTTGCTATGGAAATGTTACAGGGGTTCGCTTGTTATTTTTTTAATACAGAAATGTTACTGGGGTCAGCCTTACTCTTGCTACAGAAATGTTAATGGGGTCTGCCTATACTCTTGCTATAGAAATGTTACTGCGGTCCGCCTTACACTTGTTACAGAAATGTTACAGGGGTCTGGCTAAACTTTTGCTACAGAAATGTTACTGGGGTCCGCCTATATTCTTGCTACAGAACTGTTACTGGGGTCTCCCTATACATTTGCTACAAAAAATGTTACTGGGCTCCGCCTATACTGTTGCTATGGAAATGTTACAGGGGTTCGCCTATTTTTTTTTTTCTACAAAAATGTTACCTAGGGTCCGCCTATACTCTTACCCTAGAAATGTTACTGGGGTCCGCCTATACTTTTGCTACAGAAATTTTACTGGGGTCCACCTATATTCTTGCTACAGAAATGTTACTGATGTCCGCCTATGCAGTTTCTACTGAATGGTTTTAGGGGTTCGCCTATACTCTTGCTACAGAAATATTAGTGGGGTCTCCCTATACTTTTGCTACAGAATGTTACTGGGGTCCACCTATACTCTTGGTACAGAAATGTTACCGGGGTCTCCCTATACTCTTTCTATAAGAATGTTATTGGGGTCCGCCTATACTATTGCTACAGAAATGTTACTGGGGTCCACCTATACTCTTGCTATAGAAATGTTACTGGGGTCCGCCTATACTCTTGCTATAGAAATGTTTCTGGGGTCCACCTATGCAGTTTCTACTGAATGGTTTGAGGGGTTCGCCTATACTCTTGCTACAGAAATTTTACTGGGGTCTCCCTATACTTTTGCTACAGAATGTCACTGGGGTCCGCCGATACTCTTGCTACAGAAATGTTACTGGGGTCTGCCTTACTCTTGCTACAGAAATGTTACAGGGATCTGCCTATATTTTTGCTACAGAAATGTTACAGGGGTCTCCCTATACTTTTGCTACAGAAATGTTACAGGGGTCCGCCTATACTCTTGCTATAGAAATGTTACTGGGGTCCACCTATACTCTTCCTACAAAAATGTTACAGGGGTCTGCCTATACTTTTGCTACAGAAATGTTACAGGGGTCTCCCTATACTTTTGCTACAGAAATCTTACTGGGGTCCGCCTGTACTCTTGCTAAAGAAATGTTACTGGGGTCTGCCTATCACTTTGCTACAGAAATGTTGCTCGGGTCTGCATATACTTTTGCTACAGAAATGTCACTGGGGTCCGCCTATACTCTTCCTATAGAAAGGTTACTGGGGTCCACCTATACTCCTGCTACAGAAATGTTACAGGGGTCCGCCTATACTTTTGCTGCAGAAATGTTTCTGGGGTCCACCTATGCAGTTTCTACTGAATGGTTTGAGGGGTTCGCCTATACTCTTGCTATAGAAATGTTACTGGGGTCTCCCTATACTTTTGCTACAGAATGTCACTAGGGTCCGCATATACTCTTGCTATAGAAATGTTACTGGGTCCGCCTTTTTCTTGCTACAGAAATGTTACAGGGGTCTGGCTAAACTTTTGCTACAGAAATGTTACTGGCGTCCGCCTATATTCTGGCTACAGAAATGTTACTGGGGTCTCCCTATACATTTGTTACAGAAATGTTACTGGGGTCCGGCTATACTGTTGCTATTGAAATGTTACAGGGGTTCGCCTATATTTTTTTAAATACAGAAATGTTACTGGGATCTGCCTATACTTCTGCTACAGAAATGTTACTGGGGTCCGCCTATACTCTTGCTATAGAAATGTTACTGGGGTCCACCTATACTCTTCCTACAAAAATGTTACAGGGGTCTGCCTATACTTTTGCTACAGAAATGTTACAGGGGTCTCCCTAAACTTTTGCTGCAGAAATCTTATTGGGGTCCGCCTGTACTCTTGCAAAAGAAATGTTACTGGGGTCTGCCTATCACTTTGCTACAGAAATGTTGCTCGGGTCTGCATATACTTTTGCTACAGAAATGTCACTGGGGTCTCCCTATACTTTTGCTACAGAAATCTTACTGGGGTCCGCCTATACTCTTCCTATAGAAAGGTTACTGGGGTCCACCTATACTTCTGCTACAGAAATGTTACAGAGGTTTGCCTATACTTTTGCCACAGAAATGTTACTGGGGTCCGCTTATGCTCTTGCTATAGAAATGTTACTGGGGTCCGCCTATATTCTTGCTACAGAAATGGTACTGGGGTCTCCCTATACATTTGCTATAGAAATGTTACTGGGGTCTGCCTCTAGTTTTGCTACAGAAATGTTACTGGGGTCCGCCTGTACTCTTGCTAAAGAAATGTTACTGGGGTCTGCCTATCACTTTGCTACAGAAATGTTGCTCGGGTCTGCATATACTTTTGCTACAGAAATGTCACTGGGGTCCGCCTATACTCTTCCTATAGAAAGGTTACAGGGGTCCACCTATAATCCTGCTGCAGAAATGTTACAGGGGTCCGCCTATACTTTTGCTGCAGAAATGTTTCTGGGGTCCACCTATGCAGTTTCTACTGAATGGTTTGAGGGGTTCACATATACTCTTGCTATAGAAATGTTACTGGGGTCTCCCTATACTTTTGCTACAGAATGTCACTAGGGTCCGCCGATACTCTTGCTACAGAAATGTTACTGGGGTCCGCCTTTGTCTTGCTACAGAAATGTTACAGGGGTCTGGCTAAACTTTTACTACAGAAATGTTACTGGGGTCCACCTATATTCTGGCTACAGAAATGTTACTGGGGTCTCCCTATACATTTGTTACAGAAATGTTACTGGGGTCCGGCTATACTGTTGCTATGGAAATGTTACAGGGGTTCGCTTATTTTTTTTTTAATACAGAAATGTTACTGAGGTCCGCCCATACTCTTGCTATAGAAATGTTACTGGGGTCTGCCTATACTCTTGCTATAGAAATGTTACTGGGGTCTGCCTATACTCTTGCTATAGAAATGTTACTGCGGTCCGCCTTACACTTGTTACAGAAATGTTACAGGGGTCTGGCTAAACTTTTGCTACAGAAATGTTACAGGTGTCCGCCTATATTCTTGCTACAAAACTGTTACTGGGGTCTCCCTATACATTTGCTACAGAATGTCACTGGGGTCCGCCGATACTCTTGCTACAGAAATGTTACTGGGGTCTGCCTTACTCTTGCTACAGAAATGTCACAGGGATCTGCCTATACTTTTGCTACAGAAATGTTACAGGGGTCTCCCTATACTTTTGCTACAGAAATGTTACAGGGGTCCGCCTATACTCTTCCTACAAAAATGTTACAGGGGTCTGCCTATACTTTTGCTACAGAAATGTTACAGGGGTCTGCCTATACTTTTGCTACAGAAATCTTACTGGGGTCCGCCTGTACTCTTGCTAAAGAAATGTTACTGGGGCCTGCCTATCACTTTGCTACAGAAATGTTGCTCTGGTCTGCATATACTTTTGCTAGAGAAATGTCACTGGGGTCTCCCTATACTTTTGCTGCAGAAATCATACTGGGGTCCACCTATACTCTTCCTATAGAAAGGTTACTGGGGTCCGCTTATGCTCTTGCTATAGAAATGTTACTGGGGTCCACCTATATTCTTGCTACAGAAATGGTACTGGGGTCTCCCTAAACATTTGCTATATAAATGTTACTGGGGTCTGCCTATAGTTTTGCTACAGAAATGTTACTGGGGTCCGCCTGTACTCCTGCTAAAGAAATGTTACTGGGGTCTGCCTATCACTTTGCTACAGAAATGTTGCTCGGGTCTGCATATACTTTTGCTACAGAAATGTCACTGGGGTCCGCCTATACTCTTCCTATAGAAAGGTTACTGGGATCCACCTATACTCCTGCTGCAGAAATGTTACATGGGTCCGCCTATACTTTTGCTGCAGAAATGTTTCTGGGGTCCACCTATGCAGTTTCTACTGAATGGTTTGAGGGGTTCACCTATACTCTTGCTATAGAAATGTTACTGGGGTCTCCCTATACTTTTGCTACACAATGTCACTAGGGTCCGCCGATACTCTTGCTACAGAAATGTTACTGGGGTCCGCCTTTGTCTTGCTACAGAAATGTTACAGGGGTCTGGCTAAACTTTTGCTACAGAAATGTTACTGGGGTCCGCCTATATTCTGGCTACAGAAATGTTACTGGGGTCTCCCTATACATTTATTACAGAAATGTTACTGGGGTCCGGCTATACTGTTGCTATGGAAATGTTACAGGGGTTCGCCTATATTTTTTTTAATACAGAAATGTTACTGAGGTCCGCCTATGCCGTTTCTACTGAATGGTTTGAGGGGTTCACCTATACTTTTGCTACAGAAATATTACTGGGATCTGCCTATACTTTTGCTACAGAAATGTTACTGGGGTCCGCCTATACTCTTGCTATAGAAATGTTACTGGGGTCCACCTATACTCTTCCTACAAAAATATTACAGGGGTCTGCCTATACTTTTGCTACAGAAATGTTACAGGGGTCTCCCTATACTTTTGCTGCAGAAATCTTATTGGGGTCCGCCTGTACTCTTGCTAAAGAAATGTTACTGGGGTCTGCCTATCACTTTGCTACAGAAATGTTGCTCGGGTCTGCATATACTTTTGCTACAGAAATGTCACTGGGGTCTCCCTATACTTTTGCTACAGAAATCTTACTGGGGTCCGCCTATACTCTTCCTATAGAAAGGTTACTGGGGTCCACCTATACTTCTGCTACAGAAATGTTACAGGGGTTTGCCTATACTTTTGCCACAGAAATGTTACTGGGGTCCACCTATACTCTTGCTACAGAAATGTTACTGGGGTCCGCTTATGCTCTTGCTAAAGAAATGTTACTGGGGTCCGCCTATATTCTTGTTACAGAAATGGTACTGGGGTCTCCCTATACATTTGCTATAGAAATGTTACTGGGGTCTGCCTTTAGTTTTGCTACAGAAATGTTACTGGGGTCCACCTATATTCTTGCTACAGAAATATTACTGAGGTCCGCCTATGCAGTTTCTACTGAATGGTTTGAGGGGTTGGCCTATACTTTTACTACAGAAAAGTTACTGGGGTCCACCTATACTTTTGCTACAGAAATGTTACAGGGGTTCGCCTTTATTGTTTTTTCTACAGAAATGTTACAGGGGTATGCCTATACTCTTGCTATAGAAATGTTACTGAGGTCTGCCTTACTCTTGCTACAGAAATGTTACTGGGGTCTGCCTATACTCTTGCTATAGAAATGTTACAGGGGTCTGCCTATACTCTTGCTTCAGAAATGTTACTGGGGTCTGCCTATACTCTTGCTATAGAAATGTTTCTGGGGTCTGCCTCACTCTTGCTACAGAAATGTTACTGGGGTCCGCCTATACTCTTGCTATAGAAATGTTACAGGGGTCTGCCTATACTCTTGCTACAGAAATGTTACTGGGGTCTGCCTATACTCTTGCTATAGAAATGTTGCAGGGGTCTGCCTATACTCTTGCTACAGAAATGTTACTGGGGTCCGTCTTTCTCTTGTTACAGAAATGTTACAGGGGTCTGGCTAAACTTTTGCTACAGAAAAGTTACTGGGGTCCGCCTATATTTTTGCTACAGAACTTTTACTGGGGTCTCCCTATACATTTGCTACAAAAATGTTACTGGGCTCCGCCTATACTGTTGCTATGGAAATGTTACAGGGGTTCGCCTATTTTTTTTTTTCTACAAAAATGTTACTGGGGTCCGCCTATACTCTTGCTATAGAAATGTTACTGTGGTCCGCCTATACTTTTGCTATAGAAATTTGACTGGGGTCCACCTATATTCTTGCTACTGAAATGTTACTGATGTCCGCCTATGCAGTTTCTACTGAACGGTTTGAGGGGTTCGAATATAATCTTGCTACAGAAATGTTACTGGGGTCTCCCTATACTTTTGCTACAGAATGTCACTGGGGTCCGCCGATACTCTTGCTACGGAAATGTTACTGGGGTCCGCCTATACTCTTGCTATATAAATGTTACTGGGGTCCGCCTATACTTTTTCTACAGAAATGTTAGTGGGGTCCACCTATGCAGTTTTTACTGAATGGTTTGAGGGGTTCGCCTATACTCTTGCTACAGAAATATTAGTGGGGTCTCCCTATACTTTTGCTACAGATTGTCACTGGGGTCCACCGATACTCTTGGTACAGAAATGTTACTGGGGTCCGCCTATACTCTTACTATAGAAATGTTACAGGGGTTTGCCTATACTCTTGCTACAGAAATGTTACAGGGGTCTGGCTAAACTTTTGCTACAGAAATGTTACTGGGGTCCGCCTATATTCTGGCTACAGAAATGTTACTGGGGTCTCCCTATACATTTGCTACAGAAATCTTACTGGGGTCCGGCTATACTGTTGCTATGGAAATGTTACAGGGGTTCGCCTATTTTTTTTTAAATACAGAAATGTTACTGAGGTCCGCCTATACTCTTGCTATAGAAATGTTACTGGGGTCTGCCTATACTCTTGCTATAGAAATGTTACTGCGGTCCGCCTTATACTTGTTACAGAAATGTTACAGGGGTCTGGCTAAACTTTTGCTACAGAAATGTTACAGGGGTCCGCCTATATTCTTGCTACAGAACTGTTACTGGGGTCTCCCTATACATTTGCTACAAAAATGTTACTGGGCTCCGCCTATACTGTTGCTATGGAAATGTTACAGGGGTTCGCCTATTTTTTTTTTTTCCACAAAAATGTTACCTGGGGTCCGCCTATACTCTTGCTATAGAAATGTTACTGGGGTCCGCCTATACTTTTGCTACAGAAATTTTACTGGGGTCCATCTATATTCTTGCTACAGAAATGTTACTGATGTCCGCCTATGCAGTTTCTACTGAATGGTTTGAGGGGTTCGCCTATACTCTTGCTACAGAAATATTAGTGGGGTCTCCCTATACTTTTGCTACAGAATGTTACTGGGGTCCGCCGATACTCTAGCTATAGAAATGTTATTGGGGTCTGCCTATACTATTGCTACAGAAATATTAGTGGGGTCTCCCTATACTTTTGCTACAGAATGTTACTGGGGTCCACCTATACTCTTGCTATAGAAATGTTACTGGGGGGGCGTGGCCTAGCCTTGGGAGAAAGCAGTCGCACATCTAAAGAGCTCCTGCTACTGAGAACGTTACTCAGCTCTGAGCCGGGCACTGAGCCCGTTACGCACTGCTGAACATAAGCACCAGCTGTCCCACAGGCCAGGGATCAAGAAGAGGGGTTTTGAGCCACTTCGGAAAAACTTAAAGAACGGGGCCTACCTGCAGGGGTGAAGCCGGGACCTCGAGTTGAAGGCCGAGACAGACCAGAAGTTCGGGGCCTCCACTTCTATTGCGGAGAACCCGCTCGCACTGCCGCCGGATCGGACACCGGAGCCTCACCAGCCTAAGGTCGGTAGGGAGGAGGAGTGCGGTGAGCAGAACAGAAGAAACGAGACAGCTGAGCGTCGGCCCGGACCCCCCCCCCCCCGCCCCCTCCCTCGACTCCTGAGGGTAAAAAAGCGGGGAGACTACAGCCAGGCAAGCTGCAATAGCGATCCTGAGCCTGACACACAGAATATATCCCATCACTGGGGAGTCAGGCCAGGACACAGCAGACAGTCTGAAGCACTCTCAGATACACAGCAACCTGCGGAGTAACAAGAGTGCTCCCTCACCCCCCTCCCTCCCGTTGTTCCTTGAACACACATTAGCTTCACAGCAGGGGATCCTGCCTGCTCTCCTCTCCCCCCCCCCCCCCCTTCCCGCTACTGATACTGAAACTAAACAGTTAACTGCTGAGTGAAAGGCTCTAGCCGGGGGAGACAGATCCTGGAGAGAGATAGGGAGTTATGGAGTGCATCACTGCAATTTGCAGTTATTTAAAGAACTAGTGCATCCAAAAGAAACCAAGACACCTAGCCAGTAAACCCTGGGGATCTGCACACTGCTCAATTGAGACATCCTCCCCCTCCCACGACCCACCACTCTCCCATTACTAACAGAGAGAGGAGAAAGAGCACAGAAACTGACCGGAGATTAATAAGCGCAGGCATAGCCTGAATTGCTACAGGTACTCCGAAAAGGGTACTGAGCAGCTACATTTTCAAACACCTTGGGCCAACCCCGTCAACTCGCACTCTCTCCCCCGCTGTCATATAAAGAAAATCGCTCAGCCTGAATTTTTTCGCGCACCAAGAGCGGCGCTAGAACTTCTGCCACTTCAACTGGATCGACCAGGAATGCATACACTGCCCTCCCTCAGCACCTAATCCTCCCACTGTCCCTGAGGAGGGAAACACACTGTGCTGCCCGCCTGCCTCCCGGTAGAGGATAAAGGTAGAAAAAAGCAAATTTACAAATCTTAACTACCTACCATACCGACCTAAGTAATCCTTTAACAGGGACACACGCACAAAATGGCCCCCTGAACGGGCGGGCTGAGCACGGGGCCCCGTCACACGAATAATTCCGCAACATACCCCAGTACGTAATGGGGAAAAACAACAGAGATAGGAGCAGTGACTCAATCGGCACCCCGAGACCATCTAAAGGACAGTCCGACATGCAAAAGTTCTTCAGAGAAAGGGTCTCAAGATCCCCCCACACGACGAGCAAAAAGTCACTGAATTTAACTACACCGATCTCAGCCGACTTAGAGAGAGAGGATGCTGCGTCCACGGAGGGTGAGGAAGGCGAGCAACTCTCGAAAAGTATTATGAGGGATCTACTTACTAGCTCTCTAAGGCCAATCAGAGCAGATCTCCTGGAGATCAAAGAGGACATTAAATCCATGGGGAAAAGGGTCGAAACCTTAGAATCCTCGTCAACAAACCTCATCAAGCACTCGACAGAATTGGCCCACCTGGTATAAGAACATCACCACCAACTGAACCGTACCTTGATTCTTCAGGAAGATATCGAGAACCGCAATAGGCGGAACAACATCAGAATTAAAGGGCTTCCAGAGTCGTGGGCGGTGGAAGCGCTACCCAGAATCGCCTCAGAACTGTTTGCCTTACTGCTAGGTGAGGAAAGAGCTTCAAGCATTCTGATAGAACGCATTCACAGATCGCTGAGACCTCCACCATCAGGCACAGACCCCTCCAGGGATGTAATCTGCAAGCTCCTGGCTTACCCAGACACACAAGCAGTGCTAGATGCCTCCAGAACTAAAAGAGAGCTGCAATATAACGGAACCCCCATTCAATTTTACCAAGACCTCGCACCGACGACCTTGGTTAAACGACGTTTAATGAGACCCCTACTAGAAGCCCTCCGAGCGAAAAATATTAAATATTCTTGGCTCTTCCCCTTCGGGCTGGGCATCAACATGAAAGGTCGCAGACTAAACATCAGAACACCAGAGGATCTCCAGAACTGTTGGCAATTCTTAGAAATGGAGCCAGTTGAAGTTCCATCATGGTTACCCTTACCAGATTTGCCTACACTCCCTTTACTGCCGATTGAGCAGCAGACAGGCGGCACTAAGTCACCCAGAGAGAGGAGAAAGAAGAGCAGAGAAAGCATCGCAGATGAGGACACTTGAGAAGAAACAGGGCGAATTGCCCAGAAGGAGTAAACAAAGAACTGTCAAGTGTCTACTAATCTAAATAAGTATCTCACTGCACTGCCTTATACTAACCTCTCCTTTCTGACTCTAACTCACGTTTCGCTTATGCCCTATGTTAACCCTACTCTTATGTTTGAGTTATAATTTGCAAGTGATGGGGCCCGCTTACTCGGGCCACCCATAGTTCAAAAAGTTCTATATCAACAAAAACCAGATCCGAGATCTCCCATCTAGGTGGGGGACCCCGGTGAACCTGTCCACAGGATCTTCCCGTCACCTGGTGGGTAACGGAGAGTTATTGCCAGTGTTTAACTGGCTTTCAAGTTGAATCCCGTTGGGAAGGGTGATTAACATTATCCTTCTAATACCCGCCCCCCTGCAACCCTTTCTCCCCCCCCCCCGTGTCAATACCTAGGTCTACCCCCCTTTCCCCGCTAAGTCATAGGCACTCCTGCCTGGGAAGTGACGAGTGGCTGAAATCCGGCGACTCCCGGTGAACTAACATACAACTGCTCCACTGAACTGAATAGAAAGTCGTTGTCTCATTCTCTCTCTCTTATTTACCTAGATTTACAGGTCCGGCTCCCGACAAATAATTCTGGGACGAACATGGCCTCGATCCGCCTCACGTCATTCAACGCCCGGGGCCTCAACTCACCTCGCAAAAGGCACAGTGTTGCACATCTCCTCAAGAAGTGTAAGACCAAAATTTTATTACTTCAAGAAACACATTTCAAAAAGAATAGACAGTTCCCATTGTCAGGGTTGGGGTTCCAACAATATTATCACAACACACACCCTACTACAGCAGCCAAGGGGGTCACCATAGCGATCCACAAGTCAATCCCCTTTCAACTTGAAACGGAGTTTCAAGACGGGGAGGGAAGAGTCCTCTTTTTAAGAGGCTCAATTAATAACATAAAAGTGACAATCGCTAATCTCTATACTCCAAATTCAGAGCAAGTCCCCTGGCTCATCAAACAGTTAGAAATCTTAAAACAATTCGCAATAGGGCATATCCTATTGGGGGGGGGGGGACCTGAACGTCGCACTAAATCCCTTGATGGACTCCTCGACGGGGCGCTCCCAGACCTCACAGAGAAAAATAAACCGGTTATTACGCTCCATTAAGGAACTGGGGATCCTGGATGCATGGCGCTCCCTCCACCCCTCCACTAAGGACTTCTCCCATTTCTCCCAGGTACATCACTCATTTCAAAGACTAGACTACTTTCTCATCTCTGCAAATCTACTCACCCACCTAAGTAAAGCGAGTATTGATCCAGTCACCGTCTCGGACCATGCCCCCATTCACATTGACATCAATCTGCCGCAGCTCGCCCCCGGCGAGTGGCGTTGGCGGCTAAACGACTCCCTCTTAGACCCCCCAGAGGAGAAAGCTAAAATAAGCGAGTTATTAGAAGAGTATTTTAAATTCAACTCGGAGGGAAACATAGAACTACCAATAGTATGGGAGGCACACAAGGCCTTTGTCAGAGGCCTCTTAATAGCTTTGGGTGCAAAGACGAAAAAACAGCATCAAAAAGAAGTAGACAGCTTGTTAACCCAAATAACGAAACTGGAGCAGGTTACAAAACACTCGCAGTCCAAAAAAAATCTAGACGAATTAACGGCCCTTAGACATCGGCTGAAGTGCCATCTAGCAGAAAACTTCAACAAAAAACATATGCACCTAAAACAGACCTTCTATGCCCACGGCAATAGGGGGAGTAAGCTCATGACCCATCTCCTAAAAAAGACCAAGAAAAGGAATGCGATCCTTACCATAAAAACGAAATCCGGCTCTCTGGCTTCCGCCACTGCAGACATAGCGAAGGAGTTTCAACTCTTTTATTCAAAACTTTACAACCTAAAGGAGGAGGAATACACAATTCCCCAGAAAGACGCAATCAACAGAATAGACGCCTTCCTGAGTTCACTTAAATTGCCGGAGCTGAGTGAAACGGATGCGCTCTCGCTAATGTCTACAATCACAGAAAAAGAGGTGGAACAGGTACTTAACTCCTTCCCACAGGGCAAAAGTCCAGGCCCGGATGGTCTAACAATTACCTACTACAAGGCATTCAAATCACAACTGGTCCCTAAGCTCACCGATACGCTAAACGCACTTCTTAAAGGAGCGGATCTTCCCAGGCAAGCGTAAGAGGCACACATAACCCTCATTCTGAAGGAAGGTAAAGACCCGACGCAGTGTAGTAGCTATAGACCGATTTCACTTATTAATCTAGACACAAAGATTTGGGCCAAGCTATTAGCTAAAAGACTAGGAGAATTCATCCCCACATTGATTAATTCGGAACAGGCAGGGTTTGTTCGGGGAAGAGAGGGAAAGGGTAATTGCCTGAGACTTCTCCACGCCATCAAATACGCTCACTCCAGCAAAATCCCTGTAGCCTTCGTAAGCACTGATGCGGAGAAGGCTTTTGACAGGGTAGACTGGACTTTCATGGAGAGAGCCCTGCTGCGCTTTAACCTCCCACAACCTTTTATTTCGGCAATATTCACCCTTTACTCAAATCCCCATGCCAGACTCAAAATAAATGAAGCACTGTCACCAGCGTTTGAGATCAAGAACGGGACCCGCCAGGGTTGCCCCTTGTCCCCCATACTATTTATTCTCTCACTAGAACCCCTGTTGCAGTGGGTAAGACAGGACACGGTCTTGGAGGGCCTGAAGATTTCTTCACATACCTTGTCGGCCGCGGCATTTGCGGACGACATTATGTTTGTTATCACTAAGCCAGAAAAGAGCCTGCCCAGACTGGTTTCTATCTTAAGCGACTTTGGCAAGTTGTCAAATTTTAAAATCAATTTCACCAAGTCCACAATACTCAATATCTCAATCCCAGAAAAGAAATGTGGCCCCTTGAGAGCGAAATCTCCCTTCGCCTGGTCCGAGACGGTGACAGACTACTTAGGAATAAAACTCACAAAAAGAACTGAAGAACTGTATGCACACAACTTCCACCCACTATTAGCCCAAATTAAAGCTATGCTACAAACGTATGACTTACCTACCCTTTCATGGTTTGGTCGCAAGAACATTCTGAAATCCTACGTCCTCCCCATAATAATATATAAACTACGCATGATCCCAATACATCTCCCGCTCTCCTTCTTCAAAGCTATCAGAGTGATATGTACGGGCTTTGTGTGGAAACAAAAGAGACCTAGGTTGGCATACAACTTAATGACCAAAAGGAGGGCGGAGGGGGGGATGGATCTGCCATGTATCCGGGAATACTACCAAGCCATTCAACTCAGTTACTGGGCAGACTTAACACAACCGGCGAGGGACCCATTGCTACAAGAGCTGGCTAGGGCTTCACATGGGAATTACCTAGTGGAGGACCTCTGGTTCCCTAAAAGAAACCTCTACAGAGCGAGGGGATTTAGCGCTCTCCTCAGAGGCCCATGCGAGATCTGGGACAAACTTAAAGACAAACTGGCCCCTACACCATCTCCACTGATTCCTATTCGCAGCCTGAACAGACTATTGGAGATCCCACCAGACCCGGGATCTCTGAGCGTCTGGACGCAACTCCAGGGTACCAAAATAGGGGACGTTCAGGTCCTGGCGCACAGGACACCCGAGGATATTATCAAAACATTGGCCCCTAATAGTAACCCCTCATTCCTGCAGTTGGCACACATGAGAGAAGTAATTGGGAAATTCCTAACTAAATATAGCTCCACCAGACCAAGGACAAGCTTCGAAACTGCTTTAGAGAAAGATAGAGCCAACACTAGGAAAATCTCCTATACTAGGAGAAATTTCATAGCACCACCGTTATACGCAAAACCAGCCTTCCTGTTATCATGGGAAAAAGAACTAAAAATAACTCTATCTCCAGAGGATTCTAAACTAATACTAAAACTGGCTTACGGCATGTCCATGTGTGTCCTGATGCAAGAAAGCCACTTTAAACTGCTGGTTAGGTGGTACAAAACCCCCCAATGGCTGAAAGCATACAAACTGTCTGCCCACGACAGATGCTGGAGGTGTGACGCGGCAGTGGGCTCCTACCTGCACATCTGGTGGGAATGCGGACTAATTTCTCACTTCTGGAGGGAGGTGGAGGGAGACTTGAGAGTCCTTTCCCCCAACCTGGTAATTACACCAGAAATGATCTTCCTCTGGAAACCTTCCACAAATTTTCACCCATGCAGAAACAAATTGATAGCCTTTGCGATAGATGCAGCTAAGGCCCTGATCTCCTTAAACTGGCTACAACAAAAACCACCCTCTGTTACGCAATGGAGAGAAAAGATGGACTTGATATGTAATCTTGAAGAGCTAACAAGCTGGGCAAAAGGCACACATAAGGACTTCATTCTCACATGGTACCCGTGGAGGGAGGCAAGGAGGGGACATTAAGACCCATCCGTGCAGGGCGGTGGATCGTGGAAACCTGACCTGTCTCCCCTTAATCGAGAGGCGCATCTGTCGGGGGTGGAGTATACGAGGCTGTCGGAGCTACAAGACCTAGACAGAGAGGAGAAGAGCAACCACAGGAAAAGTGGTAGATCACACCGCTACCCACATATCCCATCCTTCCCCCCCACCTTGTCTTGTCTTTTATCCCGTCTCATTCCAATGTCCCCCCCCACCCCCCAATCATCCTACCTATTCCTTACTTTAAGAATACTGCAACCTTGCAGTTAAGTTCAGTTTGTCTCTTTACCTTTTTTTTAGGCGAAGTTAATCTTATATTCTCAGCTCATATCTTTTTCTCCCTCTCTTCGCTAATACAGTGTTTGCATATATTTTGTTTAAGTAATGAGAAATAAGCAGTTATTGCCTTGCCTTTTTGCAATGTATGTTTGAAAAATATAATGAAAATCCAAATAAAACTTGATTTAAAAGAAAAAAAAAAAAAAAGAAATGTTACTGGGGTCCGCCTATACTTTTGCTGCAGAAATGTTTCTGGGGTCCACCTATGCAGTTTCTACTGAATGGTTTGAGGGGTTCGCCTATACTTTTGCTACAGAAATGTTACTGGGGTCCGCCTATACTCTTCCTGCAAAAATGTTACAGGGGTCTGCCTATACTTTTGCTACAGAAATGTTACAGGGGTCTCCCTATACTTTTGCTACAGAAATCTTACTGGGGTCCGCCTGTACTCTTGCTAAAGAAATGTTACTGGGGCCTGCCTATCACTTTGCTACAGAAATGTTGCTCGGGTCTGCATATACTTTTGCTACAGAAATGTTACAGGGGTCTCCCTATACTTTCGCTACAGAAATCTTACTGGGGTCCGCCTATACTCTTCCTATAGAAAGGTTACTGGGGTCCACCTATACTCCTGCTACAGAAATGTTACTGGGGTCCACCTATACTCTTGCTACAGAAATGTTACTGGGGTCCGCTTATGCTCTTGCTATAGAAATGTTACTGGGGTCCGCTTATGCTCTTGCTATAGAAATGTTACTGAGGTCCGCCTATGCAGTTTCTACTGAATGGTTTGAGGGGTGCTAGTAAACTTTTGCTACAGAAATGTTACTGGTGTGTGCCTATACTCTTGCTATAGAAATGCTACTGGGGTCCGCTTTACTCTTTCTACAGAAATGTTACTGGGGTCCGCCTATATTCTTGCTACACAAATGGTACTGGGATCTCCCTACACATTTGCTATAGAAATGTTACTGGGGTCCGCCTATAGTTTTGCTACAGAAATGTTACTGGGGTCCACCTATATTCTTGCTACAGAAATGTTACTGAGGTCCGCCTATACGTTTGCTACAGAAATGTTACCGGGGTCTCCCTATACTCTTGCTACAGAAATGTTACAGGGGTTCGCCTTTATTGTTTTTTCTACAGAAATGTTACAGGGGTATGCCTATACTCTTGCTATAGAAATGTTACTGGGGTCTGCCTATACTCTTGCTATAGAAATGTTACTGGGGTCCGCCTTACTCTTGCTACAGAAATGTTACTGGGGTCTGCCTATACTCTTGCTATAGATATGTTACTGGGGTCTGCCTATACTCTTGCTATAGAAATGTTACTGGGGTCCGCCTTACTCTTGTTACAGAAATGTTACAGGGGTCTGGCTAAACTTTTGCTACAGAAATGTTACTGGGGTCCGCCTATATTCTTGCTACAGAACTGTTACTGGGGTCTCCCTATACATTTGCTATAAAAATGTTACTGGGCTCCGCCTATACTGTTGCTAAGGAAATGTTATAGGGGTTCGCCTATTTTTATTTTTTTTTCTACAAAAATGTTACTGGGTTCCGCCTATACTCTTGCTATAGAAATGTTACTGGGGTCCGCCTATATTTTTGCTACAGAAATGTTACTGATGTCCGCCTATGCAGTTTCTACTGAATGGTTTGAGGGGTTCGCCTATATTCTTGGTACAGAAATGTTAGTGGGGTCTCCCTATACTTTTGCTACAGATTGTCACTGGGGTCCGCCGATACTCTTGGTACAGAAATGTTACTGGGGTCCGCCTATACTCTTGCTATAGAAATGTTACTGGGGTCCACCTTACTCTTGCTACAGAAATGTTACAGGGGTCTGGCTAAACTTTTGCTACAGAAATGTTACTGGGGTCCGCCTATATTCTGGCTACAGAAATGTTACTGGGGTCTCCCTATACATTTGCTACAGAAATGTTACTGGGGTCCAGCTATACTCTTGCTATAGAAATGTTACTGGGGTCCGCCTATACTATTGCTACAGAAATGTTACTGGGGTCCACCTATACACTTGCTACAGAAATGTTACTGATGTCTGCCTATGCAGTTTCTACTGAATGGTTTGAGGGGTTCGCCTATACTCTTGCTACAGAAATGTTACTGGGGTCTCCCTATACTTTTGCTAGAGAATGTCACTGGGGTCCGCCGATACTCTTGCTACGGAAATGTTACTGGGGTCCGCTTATACTCTTGCTATATAAATGTTACTGGGGTCCGCCTATACTTTTTCTACAGAAATGTTAGTGGGGTCCACCTATACTTTTGCTACTGACATGTTACTGAGGTCCGCCTATGCAGTTTTTACTGAATGGTTTGAGGGGTTCGCCTATACTCTTGCTACAGAAATATTAGTGGGGTCTCCCTATACTTTTGCTACAGATTGTCACTGGGGTCCGCCGATACTCTTGGCACAGAAATGTTACTGGGGTCCGCCTACACTCTTGCTATAGAAATGTTACTGGGGTCCGCCTTACTCTTGCTACAGAAATGTTACAGGGGTCTGGAAAACTTTTGCTACAGAAATGTTACTGGGGTCCGCCTATATTCTGGCTACAGAACTGTTACTCGGGTCTCCCTATACATTTGCTACAGAAATGTTACTGGGGTCCGGCTATACTGTTGCTATGGAAATGTTACAGGGGTTCGCCTATACACTTGCTACAGAAATGTTAGTGGGGTCCGGCTATACTCTTGCTATAGAAATGTTACTGGGGTCCGCCTATACTATTGCTACAGAAATGTTACTGGGGTCCACCTATACACTTGCTACAGAAATGTTACTGAGGTCCGCCTATGCCATTTCTACTAAATGGTTTGAGAGGTTCGCCTATACTTTTACTACAGAAATGTTACTGGGGTTCCGCCTATACTCTTGCTACCGAAATATTACAGGGATCTGCCTATACTTTTGCTACAGAAATGGTACTGGGGTCCGCCTATAGTCTTGCTATAGAAATGTTACTGGGGTCCGCCTATACTCTTCCTGCAAAAATGTTACAGGGGTCTGCCTATACTTTTGCTACAGAAATGTTACAGGGGTCTCCCTATATTTTTGCTACAGAAATCTTACTGGGGTCCGCCTGTACTGCTGCTAAAGAAATGTTACTGGGGTCAGCCTATCACTTTGCTACAGAAATGTTGCTCGGGTCTGCATATACTTTTGCTACAGAAATGTCACTGGGGTCCGCCTTTACTCTTCCTATAGAAAGGTTACTGGGGTCCACCTATACTCCTGCTACAGGAATGTTACAGGGGTTTGCCTTAACTTTTGCTATAGAAATGTTACTGGGGTCCACCTATACTCTTGCTACAGAAATGTTACTGGGGTCCGCTTATGCTCTTGCTATAGAAATGTTACTGAGGTCCGTCTATGCATTTTTTACTGAATAGTTTGAGGGGTTCTCCTATACTTTTGCTACAGAAATGTTACTGGTGTCTGCCTATACTCTTGCTATAGAAATGCTACTGGGGTCCGCCTTACTCTTTCTACAGAAATGTTACAGGGGTCTGGCTAAACTTTTGCTACAGAAATGTTACTGGGGTCCGCCTATATTCTTGCAAGAGAAATGGTACTGGGGTCTCCCTATACATTTGCTATAGAAATGTTACTGTGGTCCGCCTATACATTTGCTATAGAAATGTTACTGAGGTCCGCCTATGCAGTTTCTACTGAATGGTTTGTGGGGTTCGTGTATACTTTTGCTACAGAAATGTTACAGGGGTCCACCTATACTCTTGCTACAGAAATGTTACTGGGGTCTGCCTATGCTTTTGCTACAGCAATGTTACTGAGGTTCGTCTATGCAGTTTATACTGAATGGTTTGACGGGTTCGCCGGTAATTTTGCTACAGAAATGTTATCGGGGTCTCCCTATACTCTTGGTATAGAAATGTTACGGGGTCCGCCCATACTTTTGCTACAGAAATGTTACCGGGGTCTACCTATACTCTTGCTACAGAAATGTTACTGGGGTCCACCTATACTCTTGCTACAGAAGTGTTTCTGGCTTCAGCCTGTGCAGTTTCTACTGAATGGTTTGAGGTGTTCGCCCATACTTTTGCTACAGAAATGTTACCGGGGTCTACCTATACTTTTGCTACAGAAATGTTACCGGGGTCTACCTATACTCTTGCTACAGAAATGTTACTGGGGTCCGCCTATACTCTTGCTATAGAAATGTTACTGGGGTCCGCCTTACTCTTGCTACAGAAATGTTACTGGCCTCTGGCTATACTTTTGCTATAGAAATGTTACTGGGGTCCACCTATGCTTTTGCTACAGAAATGTTACTGGGGTCTGGCATGTTAAAACGCCCGTGTGACTGAGCCTTAAGACGTCCTAATCTTATTTCTAAGCGTGCAAAAAATAATGCTTTAGATAGAAGAATGACTGCACACAAGAGAGCGACCAACACACCAGAAATTTCCAGTGATTCCAACACTGTGCAATGTTTTTACTAGACCTATTGAAAACAATGGGCAAGGCATTCCGTGGGAATGCCCAAAGATAGGAACTGCCGCAATTTTTTCCCGTATCGTGATGCAGATACGACATCAGAAACAATTCTCACGAAGATGAACTGTGAGGTATCTGTTGCCCAGCAGATTGTCCCATGTAAATGCACCCTTAGATGTCCTAATTTAATTTCTAAACATGCAAAAAATAATGCTTTAGATAGAAGAATGACTGCACACAAGAGAGCGACCAACACACCAGAAATTTCCAGTGATTCCAACCTTTATTGAGAGAGTAACATATTCTGCGTGTGTATATATGTACAGCAGTGAATATCATTGAAAAACCCCATTATTCCTGTTGTGAGGTTATTGATGTGGTGGAACCAATTCCTTTATTGTATATATTTCCAGGATGTATGTTCTCCAGTCCTCCTGCACTCAGACTCCCTTCCATCTGTTCCCAACTTTAGGCTAGTCATACATTTATTCAGTTAGAAGGATGTAGAGGGTCGAATTGCTGAGAGTATGATGGCAGAATAAGACAATAAAGGGTTTGTTGTCTGTTACCATGGAGACACACCGTTCTGCACTGGAGCTGTTCAAGTTAGACAATAGGAAATTTGTGATACATTTTGCAAAGCTGTTTCATTTTTCATTTTATATATATTGGGGCAATAAAAATAATCTCTTTGTGGCCAAGCACCCCACAAGGTGGGACGAAGGCCATTCACCGCCTCCGGTTTGCACCACTGCCTCTCCCCCTGTGCCCCAACCTGCCACTGAGATCCAACCCCCCTCTGAGGACACAGACACTACCGTCTCCTGGCCTGCACCCACACCCTCACCTCCGCTGTCCTCGGCCCCATCCAGCAATGTCTCTCAGCGCAGCGTCCAGACGTCGCTAGCGCCACTGTTTGAGTGCAAGCGCAAGTATGACGCCACGCACCCGCACGCTCAAGCGTTAAACGTGCACATTGCCAAATTGATCAGTCTGGAGATGCTGCCGTATAGGCTTGTGGAAACGGAGGCTTTCAAAAGCATGATGGCGGCGGCGGCCCCGCGCTACTCGGTTCCCAGTCGCCACTACTTTTCCCGATGTGCCGTCCCAGCCCTGCATGACCACGTCTCCCGCAACATTGTACGCGCCCTCACCAACGCGGTTACTGCCAAGGTCCACTTAACAACGGACACGTGGACAAGCACAGGCAGGCAGGGCCACTATATCTCCCTGACGGCACATTGGGTGAATTTAGTGGAGGCTGGGACCGAGTCAGAGCCTGGGACCACTCACGTCCTACCCACCCCCAGAATTGCGGGCCCCAGCTTGGTGCTGGTATCTGCGGCGGTGTATGCTTCCTCCACTAAACCACCCTCCTCCTCCTCCAACGCAACCTCTGTCTCGCAATCAAGATGTGTCAGCAGCAGCAGCACGTCGCCAGCAGTCGCTGTCGCGCGGCGTGGCAGCACAGCAGTGGGCAAGCGTCAGCAGGCCGTGCTGAAACTACTCAGCTTAGGAGAGAAGAGGCACACGGCCCACGAACTGCTGCAGGGTCTGACAGAGCAGACCGACCGCAGGCTGGCGCCGCTGAGCCTCCAATCGGGCATGGTCGTGTGTGACAACGGCCGTAACCTGGTGGCGGCTCTGCAGCTCGGCAGCCTCACGCACGTGCCATGCCTGGCCCATGTCTTTAATTTGGTGGTTCAGCGGTTTCTGAAAAGCTACCCACACTTGTCAGACCTGCTCGGAAAGGTGCGCCGGGTCAGCGCACATTTCTGCAACTCCAAGACGGACGCTGCCACCCTGCAGACCCTGCAACATCGGTTTAATCTGCCAGTGCACTGACTGCTGTGCGACATGCCCACACGGTGGAACTCTACGCTCCACATGTTGGCCAGACTCTATGAGCAGCGTAGAGCTATAGTGGAATACCAACTCCAACATGGGCGGCGTAGTGGGAGTCAGCCTCCTCAATTCTTTACAGAAGAGTGGGCCTGGTTGGCAGCCATCTGCCAGCTCCTTGGAAACTTTGAGGAGTCTACCCAGATGGTGAGCGGGGATGCTGCAATCATTAGCGTCACCATTCCTCTGCTATGCCTCTTGAGAAGTTCCCTGCAAAGCATAAAGGCAGACGCTTTGCACTCGGAAACTGAGGCGGGGGAAGACAGTATGTCGCTGGATAGTCAGAGCACCCTCATGTCTATATCTCAGCGCGTTGAGGAGGGGGAGGAGCATGAGGAGGAGGGGGAAGAGACAGCTTGGCCCACTGCTGAGGGTACCCATGCTGCTTGCCTGTCTTCCTTTCAGCGTGTATGGCCGGAGGAGGAGGAGGAGAATCCTGAAAGTGATCTTCCTAGTGAGGACAGCCATGTGTTGCGTACAGGTACCCTGGCACACATGGCTGACTTCATGTTAGGATGCCTTTCTCGTGACCCTCGCCTTACACGCATTCTGGCCACTACAGATTACTGGGTGTACACACTGCTCGACCCACGGTATAAGGAGAACCTTTCCACTCTCATACCCGAAGAGGAAAGGGGTTCGAGAGTGATGCTATACCACAGGACCCTGGCGGACAAACTGATGGTAAAATTCCCATTCGACAGCGCTAGTGGCAGAAGGCGCAGTTCCGAGGGCCAGGTAGCAGGGGAGGCACAGAGATCAGGCAGCATGTACAGCGCAGGCAGGGGAACATTCTCCAAGGCCTTTGCCAGCTTTATGGCTCCCCAGTCAAGACTGTGTCACCGCTCCCCAGTCAAGGCTGAGTTGGCGGGAGCACTGTAAAAGGATGGTGAGGGAGTACGTAGCCGATCGCACGACCGTCCTCGGTGACACCTCTGCCCCCTATAACTACTGGTTGTCGAAGCTGGACACGTGGCCTGAACTCGCGATGTATGCCCTGGAGGTGCTTGCTTGTCCTGCGGCTAGCGTCTTGTCAGAGAGGGTGTTTAGTGCGGCTGGGGGAATCATCACGGATAAGCGTACCCGCCTGTCAACCGACAGTGCCGACAGGCTTACACTCATCAAGATGAACAAAGCCTGGATTTCCCCAGACTTCTCTTCTTCACCAGTGGACAGCAGCGATACGTAAGCAATACGTAGGCTGCACCCGCGGATGGAAGCATCGTTCTCTATCACCATCAAAAACGGGGACATTTTTGCTTTATCAATCTGTGTATAATATTCCTCCTCCTCCTGCTCCTCCTCCTGAAACCTCACGTAATCACGCCGAACGGGCAATTCTTCTTAGGCCCACAAGGCTCAGTCATATAATTTTTCTAAACAATTTTTATACGTTTCAATGCTCATTAAAGCGTTGAAACTTGCACCTGAACCAATTTTTATTTTAACTGGGCTGCCTCCAGGCCTAGTTACCACTTAAGCCACATTAACCAAAGCGATTAATGGGTTTCACCTGCCCTCTTGGTTGGGCATGGGCAATTTTTCTGAGGTACATTAGTACTGTTGGTACACCAATTTTTTTGGGCCCTCGCCTACAGTGTAATCCAATTAATTTTTTGCCCACCTGCATTACAGCTGACGTTTCTTCAGCTGTGCTGGACACTGCAATGGGATATATTTATGTACCGCCGGTGGGTTCCAGGGAGCCACCCATGCTGTCGGTCCACACGGAGTTGTAACTACATGTGTCCACTTCTAAAGAATCCCAGTTTGACTGGGGCATGCAGTGTGGGCCGAAGCCCACCTGCATTAAACATGACATTACCTTAGCTGTGATGGGCAATGCTATAGGATATATTTATGTGCCGCCGGTGGCTTCCTGGCACCCACCCATGCTGTCGGTCCACAGGGACTTCACAATAGGGAGTTGTACCTGCCTGTGTCTATGAATTAAAAAGCCCGGTCAGGTTGGGGCATGCAGTGTGGGCCGAAGCCCACCTGCATTTAATCTGACGTTAGCTCTGCTGTCCAGGGCACTGCAATGGGATACATTTATGTACAGCCGGTGGGTTCCAGGGAGCCACCCATGCTGTGGGTGCACACGGAATTCCCATTGCGGAGTTGTACCTGCCTGTGACTATTTATAAAAAACTGCGGTCTGACTAGGGCATGCAGACACCTTGACAGAATGAATAGTGTGTGGCACATAGCTTCCCCATTGCTATGCCCACGTGTGCAGCTCCTGATGGCGGTGGCACAGGATTATATTTCTCATGGCTTCTGTACAGCATTGTGGGCTATCACCCCGCCCCTTTTAAAGAGGGTCGTTGCCTAGCCGTGCCAACCCTCTGCAGTGTGTGCCTGCAGTTCCTCCTCATGGCAGACGCACTTATAAATAGACATGAGTGTGGCGTGGCATGAGGGCAGCTGAAGGCTGCGCAGGGACAATTTGGTGTGCGCTGTGGACACTGGGTCGTGCGGGGGGGGGGGGTTAGTTGGGCAGCATGTAACCCAGGAGAAGTGGCAGTGGAGTGTCATGCAGGCAGTGATTGTGCTTTGTTGGAGGTAGTGTGGTGCTTAGCTAAGGTATGCCTTGCTAATGAGGGCTTTTCAGAAGTAAAAGTTGTTGGGAGGGGGGGGGCACTCTTGCCGCTATTGTGGCTTAATAGTGGGACCTGGGAACTTGAGATGCAGCCCAACATGTAGCCCCTCGCCTGCCCTATCCGTTGCTGTGTCGTTCCCATCACTTTCTTGAATTGCCCAGATTTTCACAAATGGAAACCTTAGCGAGCATCGGCGATATACAAAAATGCTCTGGTCGCCCATTGACTTCAATGGGATTCATTACTCGAAACGAACCCTCGAGCATCGCGATAATTTCGTCCCGAGTAACGAGCACCCGAGCATTTTGGTGCTCGCTCATCTCTATTAACAAACCTTGCAACATGTCTAGGCTGTCAACGACTCTAAATAATACACTTGTTCATGTTCCCTAGCTAGGAGTCTTGGTGCGCCCCTTTATTTAGGTGGTGATTGCTGACAAGCATTGTAGCTTTGTGTGATCTTATTGTCATCAGTCCACAATAAATGCAGGATTAGATAAGAAGGTAAAGGCAGTATTATAGGATGTGCACAGTAAGTTAGGGATTCTTTGGCTTGTCATCATCATCATCTTCCTCTTACCATGAGCAGTCACTCTAGGTCCACTCAGCTGCTCTTTGTAGTAGGGTTCTCCAACGTTCTCCTAGTAAACAAATCTAAGGAACAAAGCAGACATTTATTAAGTTGATACCAGCTGGTAGGGTGAATGCGGATGGGCGGAATTTATTCCCATGCACGCTTCCATAGAATTGCATGTGTGCACGCAATCCTATGCAGGCAGCCGCTGTTTGACCGCGTAATAACTCGTACGGTAAACAAATCGCGGAGGCCCGCACAGAAATGTCACTGGTGATGCTCCGGCACATAGAAGAGCAGAGACAAGATGCCAGGAGGAGGTGAGCTGCCCGTCAGTGTGTAAGATGGTGAAACAGTCCTCCTGCTGTAAATGTCCTGGTTTCTGTTGTAACTGTCATTTTGTTTTTGACCACAAGAGGTCACTGTGCTCTGGACTGAGACAGAGAAAAAAGAAGTGCATCATGACGATAGAGAGTAGGAGAGAAAAGCGGTTAGGTGCGTGCGAGCGAGCTGAGATGAGCTGGTGAGGACTGCAGCTAGCGAGAGAGACACTGCGATCGACCGGGAAAAGGACCCCAACGAGGACCGGACCTACCGTGAGGGGAGCTGCATTAGAGACTGTTCCAGAGTTTGTCAGACTACCATCTTAACGGAGAAGATGGTCATTACAGACCGGGCTCAGAAGTAGCGGCGTCAGTGAGTTCATATGGTTCTTGGATGAAATCCTATTCCTGCGTTCCGGACAAAGTCTAAAGGTACCCACCAGACCCGGGTCAGCCAGAGAACTAAGGCCTCTGGTGTAACCGTGCACGCACCGCCAATCTGACTGAGACTAATAACAAGGCCGGCAGTTAGTTAGTTAGTTAGGCATACTGATGGCCGCCGGCCGCACTGCTGGGGACTGAGCTGTCCGACATAGTCCTAACACACAGAGAACTCTATACTCGTAGAGCTGTCTAAGGATATCTACAAGTCACACGTTACACAACTGTACTTTGCCTTGACTTGTGAGCTATATATATTGTTATATCTGTTGAGTGGTGTTGTGTAAGGGGAGAATACGGGTGTGTTGATAAGATTGTAAGCTCTTGTGCTGTGCCGCCAGTGCTTCCCTAGCATCCTCACTGATTGTTCCTACTTCCAGGGTGATAGAAGGTAATAGCGGCTGGTTAGAGACGGCCTGCGGCTAGGCAAAAGCTTGGAGGATATTGAAGGCGCACATTATAGAGCACAGCGCTGCATGGCACAAGAGTCTCAGCTTCCCCGCTGAGTGTATGTAACTTTCTGGGGGAGTTCGGGTTGGTTAAGGGTTCTGCCAAATTAAGTAAAATCTCATTGCTACGGATTGGTTTTGAGTCGCGTCTTTTGTTCAGGACTTCGCTGTATTCTGGAAAGCCCACCCCGGTCGGCGGCTAACACTTGGCGTAGTTCGGCAGGATACAGCGATCGTCATGGACGGAGACGTGGCGGGAAACATTCCCCTAGCGCCAGCGGCCCAGGGTGCCCCTGCGCAACAAGAATTCCTAGCCCCAGTACCTGTCACGCCAGCCCAAGTAGGGTACTTATCGGCTGGAGCACTAATGCAGCACTTGCCAAAGTTTAACGGTAAAAATATGGGGCTGCAGGACTGGACCGAAAGGGTACAAAGTATAGTTAAATTGAGTAATTTGATACCTGCGCTGCGTGCAGAGATAGCATTGGGGGCCCTGGAAGGCGACGCTAGACGGACCGTGATGGTACGACCCGAGTCAGAAAGAGACACTTTGGAGAAAATATTCTCCCTGCTGGAGGGGGCACAGGGAGGGCGAACCAGGGTAGCGCAGTTGCGCAGCAGCTTCTTCAACCGGTCCCAGCGAGAGGGTGAAACGTTAATACAATACTCTAACGCCCTACAGGAAGTGTTGAATGAAGTGCAACGACGGGATTCAAGGGCCATGGGAGCTTTCAAGGAAGTGGATCGGCTACTACGAGACCAATTTATTCTAGGACTATCCAATAGATTTTTACAGGATAAACTGCAAGAGATGACCCGGGCAGATGCTGACCTGACATTTTATAATGTTTACCGGGCTGCTGTAGAGAGAGAAGAAGAGCCCATGGCTGTGAGTGTGAAGGCAGTGAGTAGCACCCAAGTGACAGGGGCCCGGGGAGGTCTTGAAGACTCCGAGTCCTTGAAGGATGTGGTCCAGGCCCTACGAGCAGAAATGAGAGAACTCCGCCTGGAAGTGTCCCAGATGAAGGCGGACTCATCCAGGGCCCCGGGATTGACCCCATCGTCCTGCCCACCTCCACAGAGAGTGTTCCGGGGGCGAGGATCCATTAATCCAGACCCATCCGGGGTGCGGGGATCAAGGGGACCTCTTTGCTGGAACTGCCGACGGTATGGCCATATCGCTCGAGAGTGCCACCAACAGACGGAACCTGAGCTGGCTTTAAACTTCCGACTGCCGCAGTAACAGGGCATCCTGCGGCAGTTCCCTCAGAGCTAAGCCCACTACGCAATGAACGCGATCTCTATGCTAGCAGTCCCATTATGGAAGCTGAGCTGGAGGGCCAAAAGGTACACTGCCTAGTGGATACCGGATCGGAATGCACCCTGATGCCGTTGGAGTTTTTCGAGAGACACTTCGGGCATATGATGGAACCGGAAGATGGAAGTGTTATCCGGTTGACAGCTGCCAATAATGGTGCAATGGATGTACAAGGGATCGTCTGGATGCGAGTCCGGCTGTTTGGGCAGGACATTGGCAAAAAGGGGATCGTGCTGGTAGATCATCCGTCCCGAAAGGGACTCGATGTAACGCTGGGCATGAACGTGCTGAGAGACCTCGATCATCACCTCTATGCCAAGGAAGGGCCTAAATACTGGCAGCGGACCACCACGCACCGGCCAACTCAAAAGGTCCTACAGCAGATGGTGAGGAGCTGCAGTTTACAGAAGAGCCTCATGTCAGGGTGTCCTATTGGGCATGTGAGAGTACCGCTGAGAGCTCCAGTGAAGATTCCACCACGCCAGGAGAAAATTTTGATGCTTCCAGTGGGAGCTGGGCGGCCACTGAATGGACTGGAGGTCCTGATCGAACCTGCTCCACGGGGAGAACTGCAGAACCGCCCGCTGGTAGCCCGAGCACTCGTCACCGTGAAAGATGGGTGCGTGCCTATACGCTGCCTCAATGTCTGGGACAGTGAGTCGATCGTTCCTGGGAATACCCTGCTGGCTGAAGTTCATGTGCCCGAGGGCGGTGTCATTCACCGGAGGAGCTTCACGCTACAGCCAGATGGGAGGTCAGCTTGGACCTTTGCTGTGAAGGTCCAGCAAGAACAGGCCCCAACAGCTGAGTGGAACGGTCGAGTGATCATGTCTCTGATGGGAGTGGACCCCCGCTCTCTGACCCCGGGGCAACAAAAGCTTCTGGAAGACACGCTATGGGAATACCAGGAAGCGTTCTCAAGGCATGATGAAGACTTCGGGTGTGCCACCGCTATCGAGCATGAAATCCCTACCCGCGACGCTGCGCCAGTTCGAGAACGGTACAGGCAAATCCCACCCAAGATGTATCAAGAGGTGAAAAATATGGTGGCCTGCATGCTGGAAAACCAGGTGATACAGGAAAGTAAAAGCCCGTGGGCTGCTCCTGTGGTCCTGGTGCGAAAGAAAGACGGAAGTCTTCGGTTCTGTGTAGATTATCGGAAATTGAATGCCCAAACCATCCGGGATGCTTATCCTCTTCCACGGATCGAAGAGTCACTATCCTCCTTGGGTCGAGCCAAGTACTTTTCCACGCTCGACCTGGCTAGTGGATATTGGCAAGTGCCAGTAGCTGAAAAAGACAAGGCAAAGACAGCCTTTATCTTGCCCATGGGACTATATGAGTTCAATAGGATGCCGTTCGGACTGACCAACGCTCCAGGGACGTTTCAGCGGTTGATGGAGCACTGTCTGGGTGACCTAAACTTTGAATCAGTATTGATATATCTGGATGACATTGTGGTGTTTGGGACTTCATTCGAAGATCATCTTAAAAAACTGCGGCAGGTCCTGGGACGACTACAAGATCATGGTCTGAAAATCAAGCCCAAAAAGTGTCAACTGCTTCAACAGCGCATAGAGTTCCTGGGACATGTGGTCACTCCAGAAGGGGTACAACCGGCCCCTAGCAAGGTGGAGGCCGTGCAAAAGTGGCCCCAGCCAAGAACCCTACGGGAAGTACAAGCGTTCCTAGGCCTGGCCGGTTATTACAGGAGATTTATACCCAAGTTCTCTCATCTGGCCGGTCCACTAAACGAGCTGCTGAGAGGCACAACTGGAGGGCCCAGGAATCGCCCCATTGAGTGGGGGCCACGACAGCAAGAAGCCTTCGAGGCATTGAAAAGAACTCTGACCAGCGCCCCAATCCTGGCCTATGCACAGTTTGATAGCCCGTTCTTGCTGTACACGGATGGAAGTTTACATGGTCTTGGAGCTGTGTTATCTCAAGTTCAAGACGGGCGTGAGAGGGTCATTGCCTATGGCAGTAGGTCGTTAAGGGAGTCGGAGCGCAACCCTGACAACTATAGCTCCTTTAGGTTGGAGCTTTTGGCGCTGGTCTGGGCCATGACTGAGAAGTTTGCAGAGTATCTGACGGGTGCAGAAGTGACTGTGATGACGGACAATAACCCGCTAGCGCACTTGGAGAACGCTAAGCTAGGCGCCCTTGAGCAGCGATGGATGGCCCGCCTTTCCAAGTATCGATACCGCATCCAGTTCCGGTCAGGGAGGGAGAACGGCAACGCCGATGCCCTCTCCCGAGTTCCAGTGGGGTCGCCGACCAAGAGGGGAGAAGAGGATTTAGAAGACACTGAAATTCCACACCTCGGCAGAGTACCACCATTCCAGAATCTGACACATTCAAGTGGGGTGGCTTCAGGGATGCCGATGGTGTTGGGGAAGACGTTGGGAGATTGGGAAAGAGTCCAAAGTAGCTGCTCGGACCTATGGAAAGTGAGAGAGTGGGTCCGAACTAAGGTTTGGCCTCGCCCGGACGAGCGGGCCAGTCTGACGCAGGAAGGTCAGAAGTTGCTGAGACAATGGGATAAGCTGAGTATTAACCAGGGGCTCCTGTGCCGGACCATATACGTACAGTCAGAGCTGCAGCACCGGCAACAGGTTGTCATCCCTATGTCACTGGGACCAGCTGCCGCTCAAGAAGCCCATGAGAGGGGGGCTCATTTCGGGAGCGCGAAGACGTACCAATGGCTCCAGCGCTTTGTATATTGCCCGGATTTGGGAGAAATGGTGACCGAGGCATGTCTGAAATGTCGGTCCTGCGGGCTGAGTAAAAGCCCCGAGCAACGGGCCCCTGTGCAAACTATCCGCACTTCCGCCCCCCTGGAAATCTTATTGATTGATTATGTACAGATCGGGTACTCTACCTCAGGACACCCCTACTGTTTGGTCATGACGGACCACTTCACAAAATATGCAGTGGCCGTGCCCACCAGAGATCAGACGGCTGAATCGGCTGCTGAGGCAGTCTGTAAACACTTTATACAAGTGTTTGGGTGTCCGCGGAGAATTCATTCAGATCAGGGGGCATGTTTCCAGGGTGCTTTGATGAGGGAGCTGTATCTGCTCTATGGTATCGAACGTTCCCGCACGACTCCGTACCATCCACAAGGGAATGGGGCGTGTGAGCGGTTCAACCGCACCTTGATACAGATGCTGCGGACTCTAGAGGAAAGTCAAAAAGCCCAGTGGCCAGAGTACTTACCTGAGCTGATGTGGGCCTACAACAATAGGGTTCACAATACCACTGGTTACTCTCCACACATGCTTATGTTTGGGAGAGCAGGCCAGGAGATCGAGGATCTTCACATGCCGGATCCGAGGCAGCCTCCGCCGAGGAGCACCACCGCCTGGGTGCAAGACCATCGCCGCCGACTGAGAGCAATACATAAGGTTGTGGGTGAGCGCCTGAGACAAGTGGTGCACCCCAACCCGGGGCCAGTGCAGATGGACGAGTATGCTCCAGGTGATCGTGTGATGGTCAGAGCCAAGAGGCCAACCGGAAAATTGGATGGGCGGTGGGAGGCGGTTCCATACATAGTGAAGCAGAAGGTAGATCCTGATATCCCCGTGTATGAGGTTGAGCCCGAGGGGACTGGGGGACCCTCAAGGAACCTCCACCGTAACATGTTGAGACACTGTCACTTTCAGCAACCTGCGGCTGATAAGGAGATGCTTATCCCTACCCCTAGTATTGGGGAACCCCTGGTAGATAATGAATGGTGGGTAGTTCCTGTCCCGGCCATGTCGGAGTCCCCGGTCGTGACAAGCTCGCCACCCAGGGAGAGAGATGCCCAGCCAGCAGAACCACATCCACCGAGTGTGCCAACTGTCCCTGGTCCTATGACTCTGCGCAGGACGGCCAGGTCCACCGCTGGTGTACCCCCACAGCGCTACGCGCAGGATGAGTTTGAGTGGGGGAGGTTGCCGGGGACGGCAACATCTAGTGGGGTGGCATGTAAGATGGTGAAACAGTCCTCCTGCTGTAAATGTCCTGGTTTCTGTTGTAACTGTCATTTTGTTTTTGACCACAAGAGGTCACTGTGCTCTGGACTGAGACAGAGAAAAAAGAAGTGCATCATGACGATAGAGAGTAGGAGAGAAAAGCGGTTAGGTGCGTGCGAGCGAGCTGAGATGAGCTGGTGAGGACTGCAGCTAGCGAGAGAGACACTGCGATCGACCGGGAAAAGGACCCCAACGAGGACCGGACCTACCGTGAGGGGAGCTGCATTAGAGACTGTTCCAGAGTTTGTCAGACTACCATCTTAACGGAGAAGATGGTCATTACAGACCGGGCTCAGAAGTAGCGGCGTCAGTGAGTTCATATGGTTCTTGGATGAAATCCTATTCCTGCGTTCCGGACAAAGTCTAAAGGTACCCACCAGACCCGGGTCAGCCAGAGAACTAAGGCCTCTGGTGTAACCGTGCACGCACCGCCAATCTGACTGAGACTAATAACAAGGCCGGCAGTTAGTTAGTTAGTTAGGCATACTGATGGCCGCCGGCCGCACTGCTGGGGACTGAGCTGTCCGACATAGTCCTAACACACAGAGAACTCTATACTCGTAGAGCTGTCTAAGGATATCTACAAGTCACACGTTACACAACTGTACTTTGCCTTGACTTGTGAGCTATATATATTGTTATATCTGTTGAGTGGTGTTGTGTAAGGGGAGAATACGGGTGTGTTGATAAGATTGTAAGCTCTTGTGCTGTGCCGCCGGTGCTTCCCTAGCATCCTCACTGATTGTTCCTACTTCCAGGGTGATAGAAGGTAATAGCGGCTGGTTAGAGACGGCCTGCGGCTAGGCAAAAGCTTGGAGGATATTGAAGGCGCACATTATAGAGCACAGCGCTGCATGGCACAAGAGTCTCAGCTTCCCCGCTGAGTGTATGTAACTTTCTGGGGGAGTTCGGGTTGGTTAAGGGTTCTGCCAAATTAAGTAAAATCTCATTGCTACGGATTGGTTTTGAGTCGCGTCTTTTGTTCAGGACTTCGCTGTATTCTGGAAAGCCCACCCCGGTCGGCGGCTAACAAGTGCAGGGGCACAGGGAGCATCTCTCTGCGAGAATTCTCGCAGCGGGATCCAATCCGGCCCTCTGCATTGACCCGTAAGAGGGAAATGGTACAACTACCCCGTTTCCCTGAAAATAAGGCCTGCCCCAAAAAAGAAAACCCTAGCATAATTTTTAAATAGTGTCCAGGTAGCTATACATGTAAAAAAGAAATATTTTGGAGCAAAAATTAATATAAGATCCTGTCTTATTTTGGGGGAAATGGAGTAGTACTACTAGATATATTGACAGACAAAGATGTGAAGTGAGAAGAAACATGACATCTTATGTTAATGATAATCTCTTATTGTATCTCAGACTAGATTTACACCATGTTTGCATCATGCATGCAGACATTCTGGTATAAATATCTAACATACCTAGTAGCTATCCATAGCCAAACACATGTCATAAGAGTGACTTTTAGGCCTCCTTCCCACGAACGGATTTCCGCCGCGTAATTCGCGGCGAAAATCCGCTGCGTTGCCCGCAGCTATTAGGTTCTATTGAACCTAATAGCACAATGCTCACGATGCGTAATTCCACCGCGGAATTACGCACCGCGATTTCTCCCGTCCTCACCCGCAGCATGCTCTATTTTCTGCGGGTGAGGACGGGCTGTACGCACTGACGGCTTCCATTGCAGTCAATGGAAGCCGTCCATTCACGCTATCTCCCGCTGTAACCAGCGGGAGATAGCGTGAAAAAACGCTTTCCCGCCCACCGCCGAGCGTCATATGACGCCAAATGACGCGGTCCGGCCGCGTCACGTGACACGGCCGGCCGTGCACGTGACACGGCTGGTGACGCGCGGCGGTGGGCGGTGACGCGCGGTGACGCGGCGGCGGTGGGCGGGGAAGCGATTTCACGCTATCTCCCGCAGGTAAGTATAGGGGCTCTGGGGGGCGCCGTGACGGGCTTCACAGCGTAATATTACGCGGCGGAGCCCGTCACGCTCGTGGGAAGGAGGCCTTAGTGTACATTTGGCTGGTATTCTTCGGTGTCGCTTTCTCTAAACTGTATTTAAAATCTATGCTATGGAGTATAAGAGTATACGAAAAAAAATGTGTTCTATGTTTTTTTCAATGGGAATCAATGGCAAATGTATAGAACTATACAGCCGTAACATTGTATGCCTTAGGCTTCATTCACACAGGTGCGATGATTTTTGGCTGGCTGTGCCACAGAGCGCGGCCGAAAATCACGTGAACGAGAGGTAGCCGTGACCGAGTAATAGGTGCATCTCCCGTTTATGCATCTGTTCAGACGGTGCAGAAGGAGACGGGAAACGTACAGAGGCAGAAATACATGGACATCGGCTACATCTGATTCAGCAGATGATTCAGGTGCCTCATTGGCCTCTGATGTACGTCGTAATAACTCCTCTTTTTTAGGCTTTTGTCCTCCAGTGACAGGGAGGATTGTGTCACTACTAGGGATGAGCGAGCATACTCGGAAAAGCACTAATTGCTCGAGTAATGTGCTTTATCCGAGTATCGCAGTGCTCGTCCCTGAAGATTCGGGTGCCGGCACGGAGTGGGGAGCTGCAGGGGAGAGCGGGGAGGAACGGAGGGAAGATCTTTCTCTCCCTCTCTCCCGCCCGCTCTCCCCTGCTCCCCGCTGCGACTCACCTGTCAGCCGCAGCGGCACCCGAATCTTCAGGGACGAGCACTGCGATACTCGGATAAAGCACATTACTCGAGCGAGTAGTGCTTTTCTGAGTATGCTCGCTCATCCCTAGTCACTACCCAAAGATACCAGAGGAGGCGGGGAGGCCTCAGGCATAACCGGAGCAAGAAGAAAGGAAGATCAGTGTCCCGAGGGAGAGGGAGGATGACTTATCAGTAATTAATATCTCCTCCAAGGAGTTATTGACACACGAGATTGAGGTACTGTCTAAGGGACTCTCGTACTGTTTGGTTCCCTCCATGGATTGGTTTTCGTGTTGATTTGGACTGTAGAAATGTATTTCGCAATGTTCGTCTTAAGGCCTATTTTTCTGATAGTTCCCCCACAGGTGGTCAGGTTGCGCAGTCCAAGCCCCGTGAGGGTTTTACCTCGAGGGGAGTTGGACTGCGCAACAAGAGCACGTTTGTCCCTCCAGTGGTTGATCACTCGATTGATGTTTTTGAAAACATGATATGACAAGATATTGAGAGGCTAAGAAATTCTGAGAGATACAGAGTTCAGAGATACAATCTGAGTAAACAGGAGCGTAAGACATTGAAGTTGCTCAGTACCGACACCTCTATAACTGTAAGACCGGCGGATAAAGGGGGAGCGGTGGTTGTGCAGGATACGATCAAATATGTGGCTGAGCTGGAGAGACAGCTCTCGGATTCAGATACATATGAGTTACTTCCACGGGATCCAACAGATACGTATCGTAGGGATCTGTTGCTCCTCCTTGATGATGCTCAACTGAATGATACCATTGATAAGGGACGGTATGATTTTTTGTCGATTAGGTTTACAATCACTCCGGTCCTTTATTCTCTTCCTAAGGTCCATAAGAGCTTGGTCGATCCTCCTGGACGACCAATAGTTTCGGGAAGGGGGTCACTATTTAGTAACCCCTCACGTTTCTTGGATGTTGTCCTTAGGGATTTTGTGGTTAATTCGAGATCTTATTTAAGAGACACCTCTGATTTTCTGATGAAGATTAAGAAGTTGAAGGTGGCCCCATCCTCCATTCTTGGGTCCTTCAACGTGGTGTCTCTTTACACAAACATTGAGCAACAACTTGGTTTAGAGGCGGTCATGAAGAAGCTATTGAGCTCTGATATGCCCACTGATTGTATTAACTTCATTATAACGCTGTTGGATGATGTTTTATCAAAAAACTATTTCATCTTTGATAACAAATATTATCGTCAAAAGAGGGGTACCGCCATGGGGTCCCATGTGGCCCCCACATATGCGAACTTGTATATGGCGGATGTGGAAAAGTCGTCTATTTATACCTCCCCGGCCTGGACCTTTGTCTAGGTCTGGTGGAGGTATATAGACGACATTTTCTTTATTTGGACGGGCACAGAGCGTGAGCTAAAAACCTTTCAGGTTGACTTGAATGGTATTCACCCATTGTTGAAATTTACCCTTACGTCCTCTATTCACCAACTTCAATTTTTGGATGTGCTAGTTCTAAAACAAGGGGAGGAACTCTGCACTGATCTTTTTATCAAGTCTACGGATCGCAATACGTTGTAACGATTTGACAGTTTTCATCCCTCAGGAATGCTCAGATCACTCCCCTGGAGTCAAGTCCTGAGGATTCGTCGTATTGTGGATGACAGGTACCTGGATGAGCGTTTAACACAAATGTGTTGTAAGTTTAGAGCTAGAGGCTATCCAGAGGATCTGGTCACAGATTTGAGTGTCAAAGCAAAACAGAAAGATCGTGCCTCTCTGTTCGAGAGGAGTACCAATACTGATCAAGCATGTAGGCTCCCATTTGTGAGTACGTATTGTCCTGCCAGCGGTAAAATTGCACATATTGTTCGGAAGCACTGGCCACTACTGAAATGTTGTCACCCTGGAGTAGCAGAATTTGATTCCCCCCCCCCCCCCCTTATGGCCTATAGAAGGGGTTTGAATTTTAGAGATAAATTGGTTCATTCGAATATTAACTCCTCCGGTAAGGCCAAGATAGAGGGTAAGGCTGGTAATTTCCCGTGCCTCTCATGTGCAAGCTGCAACAACCTGCAGAAGGGCTCCTTTTTTGCACATCCATATACAGGTAAACGTTATTACATCAGACATCACTATACCTGTCTTTTATCATTTGTCGTGTATCTAATTACGTTCCCCTGTGGGTATTTATATGTTGGTGAGACCATTAATTCGTTAAGGATAGAATCAGCAAACACAAGAGCACGATTAGAACACGCAAATTGGATGCTCCTGTAGCTAAACACTTCTGCGACACTAACCATTCAATCAGTCAGTTGAGATATCGCATCATCGACCATTTACCACGAAACAACAGGGGTGGCGATAGAGAGGAACGGCTTAGATGGCTGGAGTTGAGGTGGATTTTCGAGTTAAATACGCTTTAACCCAATGGCCTCAATATAGAGTATAATGCGCTGCCTTTTGTATAATTGGTTTTCTGCGGGTAGTACATACAGTTTATTGTTGCTTTTCCCATTTCCTTGTCATGATTTATGTCTTGTTATATATATTTTTACATTGATTGTGTTTTTGTTTCTTTCCATGTGTCGTTTGGAGGTACACTTAGCCATGGTCCGGAGACTATTCGTTTTTTTGCGTTTTTTGCATGTTTTTTTTTTTATGTGTTTACATTTATTTTTGGTTTAAATAAAGTTTATTTGATTTGGTATATTTGATTATTGTTTTCTTTGGGGGTGTTCTCCTTTATTATGTTTCGGGTGGGACTGGTGATGCAATCCGGTTAATAATGGTTTTATCAGGCACTATCTCCACCATGGATTATGGACAAACTTTATTATGCTGTGTTGCCCATTCATTGTGGGACGAATATACACAGCAATGTGGGTCTGGATATATGCACAGCAATGCTTTCTGTGCGGTTTCACTATAATAAGGTATGCCCATATCTCATCATAGTATTATATGCAGCCCGTTCTGGTTGCTAGGTAGCGCTAGACGCTGAGGGCGGAATCTGGACGCGCTATATGACTGGGTTACACGTCTTTGGCACGCATGATGATGCCGGACGCACACCCATGACGCGCAAGATGACGCCGATCCGTGCCTCTCTCTGATTGGCCACGAGATAGCTGCGCATGCGCAGTACAGCTTGGTTTGCCCACAGTTACTGTGTGGGCATTTTGCTTTGTGGACATGCGCGGTATATCGGGTAGGACGCTGATGTTACAGGCGGGAAGCATGGCTGAAGGTACCTCCGGATAGACACAGGTGAGTGCTGTTGTTTTTAATTTTTGAGTATATATATATGTATGTTCAGCTCCTGGTGTAATAGCTTGACATACTGACCTTGGCCGAAACGTCGCTGTTAAAAGATGCCAGTTTTTTATTTAATAAAAGTGGGGAGGTTATTTTAACCCAACTTTCTCGTGCTTTGTGGATGAAGGATCCCATTTACTTGCTGCCTCTCCCTGTGGATGACTTTGCCTTGGATAAGTGGATCCCTGGTGTCCGGGTCCGGATTGGGGCTTGCAAGGCGAGTACTCATATAGAAGTGCACTATCAATTGCGTGGTGATGCTGTGATTTGTGTGTTATATCACACGGCGCAGGGGTGACATGTATACGCTGCACCCGGAATTCTGTCGGGCAGAGGGAGAGAGTTTAGCTCTGCTAAACTCCCTCCCTTTCTACGCCCCTTACTCACTCCTAGCAATGGTGGGGGTGGGACTGGGCGGGAGATGCAACATCTCTGCCCCTTGCCACCTGCCAGCAATGGGAGGGGGCAGGGTACTACTCACCTGCCCCGTCCCACCCCTCCCTTTGCCCACAGCTGGCAAGGGGCAAAGAGAAGGAGGGAGTTTAACAGAGCCACTGCTAAACTCCCTCTCACCTCCCTTTTTCCTGGCAGCTCCCATAGGCTCCCACAGGAGTCTATTGGACCGGTGTATTCCCGCCAGGAAAGATAGGTCCAGAACTATGCGCTATGTTGGCTGTTTTTATGCACCAGCAAATTGGCAATCTGAACTGAGGCAATGGAAGCCAATGCCTCAGATGGGTGACATATATCAGCCAGGCTGTGAAAACACAGCCAATACACGCCTGTGTGAATTTAGCCTTACTGTTATTAAATGTGCAGGGTTCATTAGTGAATATATCAAAGCATACACTATACAACTGTATCAAAAGACACCAAAGATGTGCCATAAACGTCGGATAGGTGGGATTTCCACTTATGGGACCCTCACCTACTGGGAGTACAGAGACCCCTGACACCTGTTCTGCGGGGTCAGAGAGCCTCCATATTCAGGCAGGGATAGAACTGGAGAGGACTGCCTAATCCTGAAGATACGGCATAAATGTATTTAGTGGTAAAACCCCCTTGATCCAGTGGTAACTGAGAGAACCTCTAGGAATATCCAGTGACTAACCATGCCTAAAATAAAAGCTTCACATTAATAACTACCGGAGGATATAGGTCATAATGTCGTGCCAGTTTCTCTGGGCTATACGGCATATTGTGGTACTCTAAGTATTCCATCAGCTGATCAGGGATTTCTAGCTTTTTCATTTTGCCTGATAGGTGAGAGTCACACTTTTATGAGCTTCACCTCATGAGAGTACAGAGCCCCCTGAAACCCGTTCTGCGGGGTCAGACGGCCTCCATATTCAGACAGAGATAAAACTGGAGAGGGCTGCCTAATCCTGAACATACGGCATAAATGTATTTGCTGGTAAAACCCCCTCGATCCAGAGGTAACTGAGAGAACCTCTAGGAATATCCAGTGACTAAATTGCCTACAATTAATGCTTTACCTTGGTATCTATACAAGGTAGATCATAATATCTTGGCAGCTTCTTTATGTCATCAAACTCATTGTGGTGCTGTAAGTATTCCATCAGCTCATTAGGGATTTCTAGCTGATGGATGAGACGAAGCTTCCCCACTTGTTTTAGCCGCCTTCTTATAGCAATACGACACTGAGACTTCAGGGATCTCGGATGAGCTGTACAGAAGATAAGACCAGAGTACAGGATGAGAATGTAGTCTGACACTATTGTACAGTACAGCGATCTATACAGGAAGAAAGTATATTAGAACTAGTCCAAAGAAGGAAAGATGTGCTCAAAGTAAGTTAATTACAGCAGGGGCGTAAGCTAAAGACTCTGGGGCCCTGGTGCAAGAGCTCAGCTCACCAGCCAACTTCCCCCACCCCCCTCTGCCTTACACACACCTGTACCTCTACCTGTACCCAGATCTAAATTGTGATGCATGCAGCTGCAAAACAAATTTACCTACATGATCTAGCCCCTTGGCATTGGCTTTCCAAACACGACGCATTTCCTGGACTACTTGAAAATCAGTTTGCAGTCCCTTAGACTGCATTCATAATTTTTGTTGCATTTTCAAATCACAGTTAAAAAACACATCCAAAAACTGCATATCGGATTCAAAAACCACATGTGCCTTTAATACACTGCATACACTATTAGAAACTGCATGTGGATTTAAACAATACATTCGACTTTTTAAAACTGCATGCAGGTTTCTGATGCATTTTTGAATTGTGTGTAAAGTATTCAGTCATATACAGTAAATAACCAGCTTATACCATCATGCTCCATATCACTATATACAGGACTAGCTGATATATCCGGCTTTGCCCCAATTAATTTGATACAGGTGTTTACGTGTTGTGCACATGGAAAATTTTATGAAGTAAAGGTTACCTTAGAAGAACAGAGGAATAAAGTATGTATACACAGAAAGGGAGCATTAGATTCTCCTCAGTCTGCATGTACTGATGTCCCTCTGCAGAATATGCCAGTCCCCCCCCCCAGTGTCCACTATTATGACCTAAAGAAGGCCCGCGCCAAATTTCACGCTTGTACGACACTGCAAAGTTAAATCATACAGGGGTGCACTTACTTTTGCATTTGGCATTGAATAATCGAGTTGTGACCCCTTTACTTTATCTATTTAGGACCTTACTTTTCCTATTTAGGACCTAAAGAATGCTTGTGCCAAATTTCACACTTGTACAACACCGGGAAGTTACATTACATGGGAGTGCACTCTCTTTTGCAATTAGCATTGAATTTTCAAGCTGTGACCCCTTTACTTTTCCAATTTAGGACCTGAAGAATGCTCGTGCCAAATTTCATGTTTGTATGACATAGAGAAGTTAGAGACTTAGATTAGGTACATTACACAGGGGTGCCAATACGTTTGCACTTAGCACTGAATAATTGAGTTGTGCCTCTTTAACTTTACCTATTTATGGCCTCGGTCACATGGGCGTTTTTTGCCGCGATTTGCGGATCGCATGACGTATCCGCATCCGCAAATCGCGTGACGGGGGCCGAAAAATCGCCCGAAAAATCTGCTCCTAGCTGCGTTTCCTTTGGAACGGGCCGGAGCAGTGGAGAACTGTCCAGCCCATTGAATTCAATGGAGCCGGCAATACAGCCGGCTTCATAGAAAGCAATGGGCTGCCGGCGATCGGGGATGAATTTCCCTGAAAATCATCCAAAAATGTGTAAAAAGTAAAAAAAAAAAAAAATACTCACCTTGTCCCGGCAGACGGAGTTCAGCAGCGGCCGGCCGGCAGTTCTCCTGAACTGCTGTGAGTAGTATTCAGCAGGCAGGGATTTAAAATCCCCGCCTGCTGAATGAGCTGCCTCTGATTGGTCACAGCCCTCACCAATCAGAGGCAGCTCTCACTCACCCATTCATGAATTCATGAATGGGTGAGTGAGTGCTGCCTCTGATTGGCTCAGCAAAGGGACCAATCAGGGGCAGCTCTCAGCTATTGAATGACAGCTGAGAGCTGCCCCTGATTGATCCCTGCGCTGAGCCAATCAGAGGCAGCACTCACTCGCCATTCATGAATGGGTGAGTGAGAGCTGCCTCTGATTGGTGAGGGCTGTGACCAATCAGAGGCAGCTCATTCAGCAGGCGGGGATTTTAAATCCCCGGCTGCTGAATACTACTCACAGCAGTTCAGGAGAACTGCCGGCCGGCTGCGGCTGAACTCCGTCTGCCGGGAGAAGGTGAGTATATTTTTGTTTTTACTTTTTACACATTTTTGGATGATTTTCAGGGAAGGGCTTATATTTTTAAGCCCTTCCCGAAAATTCATCCTGCGATCGCCGGCAGCCCATTGCTTTCAATGGAGCCGGCTGTATTGCTGGCTCCATTGAATCAATGGGCAACTATCATTTTTCTCTGCTACAGCTGTGGCAGAGGAGAATGATTTGTGTAGTAAATGTTGTCAATGGGGTCGGCGCTGCTGCTGCCGGCCCTATTGAGCGCATATAGAGAAGAACAGGAATCGCAGATCGCAGATAGGCGCGATCTGCGATTTCTGTTCTATAATTAATCGGACGAGCGCATAAAAAGCGCTCATGTGTCCGATACCATTGCAAAGCAATGGTTCTATAAAATCGGCGATCGCATGCGCATATCGCACGAAAAATCGCCCGTGTGACCGAGGCCTTTAAGATGTAAAGAATGCTTGTGCTAATTTCAAGCTTATACAACATCGGGAAGTTACATTACATAGGAGTGCCAATACTTTTGCACTTAGCATTAAATAATCAAGTTGTGACCCCTTTACTTTTCCTATTTAGGACATAAAGAATGTTCGTGCCAAAGTTTATGCTTGTACGACATGAGAAGTTAGAGAATTAACCCCTTCATGACCAATGACATACCGGTACGTCATGGTGTGTCGGGGTATGTATGAAGAGAGGTTGCGTTGCAACTTCTCTTCATACAGTGCGGGCGTCAGCTGTTTATAACAGCTGACACCCGCGGCCGATCGCGGCTATTAACCATTTAAATGCCGCTGTCAATTCTGACAGCGGCATTTTAAATCCTCCGAACGATGTTCGGGGGTCCTGCACAGCCCCCCCCCCCCCCCCCCCCGCGCGGTGAGATCGGGGGAGCCGTGCAGGTGTCATGGCAGCCAGTGGCCTATTGAAAGGCCCCAGGGCTGCCTTAGCAGACTGCCTATCAAGCCATCCCCGTGGGGTGGCTCGATAGACTGCCTGTCAAAAAGCAGTATGATATAGCTATAGCATTACGTCATACATCAGGAGCGATCAGAGCATCGCATATTAAAGTCCCCCAGGGGGACTTCAAAGTAATGTTAAAAAAAAATCAATAAAGTTTTTTTAATTGAAAAAAAAAAGTTGCAAAAGTTTAAATCACCCCCTTTTGCCATATCTATTATTAAAAAATGTAAATAATAAATTAAAAATATGTATTTGGTATCGCTGCGTCTGTAAAAGTCCGAACTATCAAAGCAGTGCATTATTTTTCCCGCACGGTGAATGACGTCCGGAAAAAAATTAAAGAACGCCAGAAATACACTTTTTTGGTTACCCTGTCTCCCAGAAAAAACGCAATAAAAAGTCGTATGCACTCCAAATTGGTACTATCAGAAACTACAGAACATCCCGCAAAAAATGAGCCCTTGCTAAACTATGTCGATGGAAAAATAAAAAAGTTATTGCGCGCACAAAATGACGGCAGAAAGTAATTGAAAAAAATTAAATGCCTCTAGAAAAAAAAAGAGGAGTATAGTAAAAAAAAAACTATACATGTTTGGTATCGTAGTAATCATACCGACCCATAGAATAAAGTTATCATGTCATTTTTTTTGCTGTTTGTGCGCCGTACAAAACAAGATGCACTAAAAGATGACGAAATGTTGTTTTTCTTTTTCATTTTACTCCACTTAGAATTTTTTAAAAGTTTTTCAGTACATTATATGGTACTTTAAATAGCACCGTTGAAAAATACAACTCGTCCCGCAAAAAACAAGCCCTCATACAGTGAAGTCGATGGATAAATAAAGAAGTTACGATTTTTTAAAGGGGGGAGGAAAAAACGAAAATGGAAAAAGAAAAAGGGCCGCGTCATTAAGGGGTTAAATTAGGTACATTACATAGAGGTTCCAATACTTTTGCTATTACCATTGAATTTTTGAGTTGTGATTCTTTTATTTTTCCTATTTAGGATGTAAAGGATCCTTGTGCCTAATTTCACGCTTGTATGACACTGGGAAGTTTGAGAATTAGATTAGGTACATTTTATAGGGGTGTCAATACTTTTGCAATTAGCATTGCATTTTCGAGATGTGACATCTTTACTTTTCCTATCTAGGACCTAAAGAATGCTTGTGCCAAATTGCATGGCTGTAGGACACCAGGAAGTTAGAGAATTAGATTAGGTACATTACATAGGGGTGCAAATAGTTTTGCACTTAGCATCGAATAATCTAGTTGTGACCCATTTACTTTTCCTATTTACGACCGAAAGAATGCTCCTTTCAAATTTCATGTTTGTACGACATTGGGAAGTTAGAGAATTAGTGGTAAGTCAGTCTATCAGTCAGTCAGAGAGGGCTTTCACCTTTATTTCTAACTTATACCAGCTGCACATATATAGTTATATACAGAAGATGCCCAGGTTGTAAATAGATGTGAACTCTCTCCCCTTGACAAAATTCTTACCCATTTGCGTTATTAGTCTTCTTGTGGATTACAAATAACCAAAGCAGTTGTCAGGGCAAGAACTCCAGACCCCACACAGAAGAGCAATTTGGGGAGCTCTCCATAGTATATTAAAGAATGCCCCGGCATTATCTATTACCTGAAGCTTATAGAATCATATTTGACTGCAGTCACTGAACTCATTGTGCATTTATCAACCTGGTAGGTTGCTGTTAGCTATATAGTGCCATTAAGGGACCAAGTGTGCCTGTCTTCTCAGTGAGGAGAGAGGAATAAGCAGTCAGACAACTCTGGCAACGGTCTATCTCAGATTTCATATACAATATCCTCTATTGAGAAGAAACAGATGTCATTACCCTTTTCCCTATCCAGAAGTCTTGTGGCATCATTATCAACTTCGAGAAGGGCTTTCTGTATATCCGGTAAGTACATATTAGCACCAAACTGGATGAGAAGTTCCACAAATGGGGCTTCAAAGTTCTTTTTAAGACACATTCCTAGTACTGATGTATCATCTGGAGTACCGGCTACTAAATCATAGTGGAAACACTTATAATCAGGGTCAGCCCCATAAAGAAGTAACATTCTAAAGCATTCAAAATCTCCATGGTTTGCTGCAATGTACAAGGGTTTAGCTGATTCTGGACTCTTATCAGAATCTGCGCTTGCTCCATACTCCAACAGCAGCTGGAGGAGTCTGACATTCCCTCGACGATAAAGTATGTATGGCACAGAGCAACTATCAAGCAGAATCCTTGGGTTGGCTCCAGCTTTTAACAATTCTTCAATACATTCAATATATTTGTTAACCATAGCAACTTTAAGACAACGCCTTAGCACGTTCCCACTGGTTTTCCTGATAAGTTTCTTGGCTTCATTCTTGGACAGTAACGCACGTAGTTCTTCTTCCTTACAAGCCCGTATTAATGTGCAGGCTTTACGATGCAGCGCCAACTCCTTTATAGGGCTAAGAAAGCCTGCCATGATGACACTTTGTATCGAGGCAGAATGTCCGTGACCGTATATGTACAATACAAAGTAACGGGTTACATATCTCTGCGCTCCTCAGATGAAAGCAAAGTCTCCTTCATTTCAGAGTCTGAACAGGTTAATAAAGTCTCCTCCCAGCATTCCGCCGAGTCATTTCCCGAAGGTTTATCCTGCGCCGACTGATTCTTCGTGCTGAAAGGACCTTGGGTGACATCACAGCCACGTGATAGACAGGAGGCAATGGGTTGGGCAGAAGCAGAGTGCAGTTGTAGAAGCAGCTGCTGTTTATGTAGATGACGCTTGTTTGGAATGAAATTCATAAAACATCTGGAATATTTCTTTTTGGTTTGGTAGGTCGGACGTGCTAAGGAGGGAATGTCATGTGAAGGGAACTGCAGCCATCCTACATCTCATTCAATGTAACACTTCATTCTTATCTTACAGGGTCATATTATATTTATCACATACATCAGTATTGCTAATTTCATACACCATTATTAACTGATCTGTGATAAGAAAAAATTGTCAGTCTAACAATTCCCACACTTTAACCCCTTACTCACCACACAGATTTAGATTATCTATTTTCATATGCCCTACTGGGGGTTTCAGATTTGGGTGTCTCTTTTTTTTTTACTTGATGACCTAGCCCCTATCATAGCAGAAGGAGACCACTTCCGGTACACGTTCCTTACTTCAGTAATAGTAGCTGTCCCATGACACTAAGAGAGACACAGAAAGCATTTTTTTTTTTTACTTCTCACAAGCTTCTTCTGAACTTTGCAATCGGGTTTTACTGTCTATCTCTTACAGGGGCCATAACAAATAATTGAAATTCATGTTCTGGGGTTCCCTAGGGCCCGCGTGCCATACCATTGTGTAGGCATCCATGCCTTCTTGGTCAAGTACGTTCTTGTTATTTCAGTATAGGACAGCAGTATTGTGCTGGATCCACACCCTGTATAGCCCCATAGCTTTTAATGGGGCTGAATGCTGCCCATGGAAGCACACAGACAGCCCACAGCCCAAAAATATGGTCATGTCCAACTAGCTTAAGGCTAATTTCACCTGGGCAGACATGATATTGAGCCGTAAAACTCAGCGCAATATCGCACTCGGAAACATGCGATGTCCGTGTAGATGTGAGGCATTTTTGTGTCAAGTAGCAATCTTTATTGTTTTCAATGGGAAACCTTGCATCACGTTCCATTCGGGTGCACCTCGCACACCATGCAATGTTTTTACTAGACCCATTGAAAACAATGGGAAAGGCATTCTGTGGGGATTTTTTTCCAGTATCGCGATGCATGAAACAACATCAGGAACAGAGATGAGCGAGCACACTCGTCCGAGCTTGATGCTCGTTCGAGTATTAGAGTACTCGAGATGCTCGTTACGCGAGTCGAACACCACGCAGTACTCAAGTCAATTGCATTTCCTTCCCTGCATGTTTAGCGCCATTTTCTAGCCAATAGACATGCAGGGACGGCATTACCACTTCCTGCTGGGACGTGCCAGCCCTCACCCCCCCACACAGCAGTGAGTGGCTGGGCCGATCAGGTGACCGCCGAGTACTTAAACTGGTCCCACCCGCAGCTCGCCTCAGACGCATGCTGGCAGAGATTAGGGAAAGTGCTGCTGCTGATATAGGGACAGTGTTAGGGCTCCCACCCACTAGCGTTTTTTTTGACTGCGAAATTCGCACGTTTTTTTTTTCTACAGGGGGTCTATGGGACTTATAAAGCTAAAATCGCGATCGCGCAAAATCGCGATTTACCGCGAAATCGCGATTTTGCGCAATCGCGATTTTAGCTTTACAACTCCCATAGCCCAAAGACCCCTGCAGAAAAAAAAAACGCAGCGAATTTCGCAGTAAAAAAACGCTAGTGGGTGGGAGCCCTTAGAGTAGGATCCTGTCTTCAAGAACCCCAACGGTCCTTCTTAGGGCTACTCCTCATAGTGTGCATTACTGTTGTGGCTGGCTGGGAGCACTAGTGCACCAATTTTTTTTTTTAAGCATCTAGGGCTGTGCAGGCTATTTTAGCTATACTGTTTTGTGGGTGCAGTGCATAAGGCAGAGTGTATAAGGCAGCTACTTATATAGGGAAAGTTTTACAGTCCTCCTGATCCTCTGTACAAGAACCTCAACGGTCCTTCTTAGGGCTACATCTCACTGTGTGCATTATAGTTGTGGCTGGCTGGGAGCAGTAGTGCATCAATTTTTGTATTACGCATCTAGGCCTGTTCTCAGCCTTTCAGTAATAGCGTTCTCAGCCTGCAGTGCTGTACAACCAGCTCTCACCGTGAAACTGCACTTTAACATTTCCTAGCCTACTGCAAACTACTTCAGTTATACCGTTCTGTGTCTGCAGTGCATAACGCAGAGTTTAGGGACGCAGCCACTTCTATAGGAAAAGTTATACAGTCCTGATTCTCCGTGCAAGTACCCCAACGCTTCTTCTTAATGCTACATCTGACTGTGTGCTTTAGAGTTGTGGCTGGCTGGGAGCAGTAGTGCACCAACTTTTGTATTACGCATCTAGGCCTGTTCCCCGCATTTCCGTAATAGTGTTCTCAGCCTGCAGTGCCCTACAACCAGTTCTCACCGTGAAACTGCACTTTAACATTTCCTAGCCTACTGCAAACTATTTCAGTTATACAGAGGTCTCACTGCACTGCTAAACAGTACTGTAATATTTCCTGGGCCACTGCAAAGTATTTCAGCTCTGCCGCTGTGCAGAGCGTCTCACAATAACCTTTCCATGGTGGGTTTGAGATAGCCGCAGTTACCAGCACTATCCGCTGGCTTTAGAGTCTTCTCCCACACTATACAGCCTCTCTTATCTACAAGTCTCTGCGAGTAGTAAATTACCCCTAGGTATCAGCGCAAGACAGAGGGTTAATTTTTTCAAGTCACAGCATTGAGCCTCCACTATCTACAAGTCTTTGTGTGCGGTGAATTAAGCCACAGTTGTCAGTGCTGTACAGTGGAGTAATTTATTTGGGCCCTGTTTTATTCTTAATCCGCCATGATGAGGAGTAGGGGTAAGGGTCGAGGATGCGGACGCGGGCGTCCAAATAAAGGTATGGGCACAGGCTGAGTTCCTGGGCGTGGTGAATCACAGCCGGCTGCTGCCGGGTTAGGAAAGAGACAAGTTTCTGGGCTCCCAAGCTTCATATCCCAATTTACAGGTCCGCGTGGTAGACCTTTATTACAAACAGAGCAGTGCGAGCAGGTCCTGTTGTGGATGGCAAAAAACGCGTCCAGCAATGTATTGACCGCCCAGTCTTCTACGCAGTCCACTACTTCCGCCCTAGGGACTGCAACTCTGAATCCTCTGGCTTCTCCTCCTTCCTCCCAGCCTCCTCACTCCATGAAAATGACATATTCTGAGCAGGCAGACTCCCAGGAACTGTTCCCGGGTCGCTGCCATGAGTGGGAAAAAATGGTTCCTCTCTCACCTGAGGAGTTTGTCGTGACCGATGCCCAACCTTTGGAAAGTGATGAGGCTGGGGACTTCCGGCAACTGTCTCAAGAGCTTTTTGTGGATGAGGATTCAGAGGAAGAGCAGCCTGACTATGAGGTGACTGACCTCAGCTGGTTTGCTAAGCCTACTGAGGACAGGTTTTCAGAGGGGGAGGCAAGTGCAGCAGCAGGACAGGTTGGAAGAGGCAGTGGAGTGGCCAGGGGTAGAGGCAGGGCCAGAGCGAAGAATCCCCCAACTGTTTCCCAAAGCACCCCCTCGCAGCAATCCTCCGGGCAGAAAGCTAGGTGTTCAAAGATGTGGATGCTTTTTAGTGAGAGCACGGACGACCGATGAACAGTGGTGTGCAACCTGTGTCGCACCAAGATCAGCCGGGAAGCTACCAGTACCAGCCCCACCAACACCAGCATGCACAGGCATATGATGGCCGAGCACCCCACAAGGTGGGACGAAGGCCATTCACCGCCTCTGGGTCACACCACTGCCTCTTCCCCTGTGCCCCAACCTGCCACACAGATCTAATCCCCCTCCCAAGATACAGGCACGAGCATCTCCTGGCCTGCACCCACACCCTCCCATCCCCCGTCTTCCACTCCATCCGGCAACATCTCTCAGCGGAGCATTCGGCTGTTGCTAACACAAGCGTTGGAGCGAAAGCGCAAATACGCCGCCACCCACTCGCATGCACAAGCTTTAAACGTGCACATTGCCAAACTAATCAGCCTGGAGATGCTGCCGTACAGGCTTGTGGAAACAGAGGCTTTCAAAAACATGTCCTGTGCTACTCAGTCCCCAGTCGCCACCATTTTTCCCGATGTGCCATCCCAGCCCTACACCAGCACGTCTCCCGCAACGTAAATCATGCCCTCACCAACGTGGTTACTGGAAAGGTCCACTTAACCACAGACAAGTACTGGCGGGCAGGGCCACTCTATCTCCCTGACGGCACATTGGGTGAATGGTGGAGGCTGGGACCGAGTCAGAGCTTGGGACCTCTCACGTCCTACCCTCACCCAGAATAGCAGGTCCTACCTCAGTGCTGGTAATTGCAGCGTTTTATGCCACCTCCTCCAAACTCTCCCCCTCCTCCTCCTCTGCCACCTCTACCTCTCAATTAAGAAGTGTGAGCACGTCGCCAGAAGGAGGTAGCGTGCGGCGCGGCAGCACAGCAGTGGGCAAGCGTCAACAAGCCATGCTGAAATTAATCAGCTTAGGTGACAAGAGGCACATGGCCCCCGAGCTGCTGCCGGGTCTTACAGAACAGACTGACCTCTGGCTGAGCCTCCAACCGGGCATGGTCGTGTGTGACAACAGCCGTAACCTGGTGGTGGCTCTGCAGCTCGGCAGCCTCACACACGTGCCTGGCCCACATCTTCACTCTGGTGATTCAGCGGTTTCTGAAAAACTACCCCCACTTGTCTGACCTGTTCGGCAAGGTGCGCCACATCTGCGCACATTTCCGCAAGTCCACCACGGACACTGCCACCCTGAGGACCCTGCAACTTCTATTTCAGCTGCCAGAGCACCGACTGCTGTGCGACGTGTCCAAACGCTGGAATCCTATGCTGCACATGTTGGCCAGGCTGTACATGCAGCGTAGAGCAATAGTGGAATACCAGCTGCAACATGGGCGGCGGAGTGGTAGTCAGCCTCTGCCATTCATGACTGAGAAGTAGGCATGAATGGCAGATATCTGCCAGGTCTTTGGAAACTTTGAGGAGTCTACCCAGATGGTGAGCGGCGATGCAGCAATCATTAGCGTTACCATCCCGCTGCTTTGCCTGCTGAGAAGTTCGCTGCTAAGCATAAAGGCCGACGCTTTGCGGTTGGAACAGGAGATGGGGGATGACAGTATGTCACTTGATAGTCAGACCACCCTCATGTCTATATCTCAGCGCGTTTTGGAGAAGGAGGAGGAGGGGGAAGAGACAGCTGGCCTCACTGCAGAAGGTACCCATGCTTCTTGCCTCTCATCTCTTCAGCTTGTATGGGCTGAAGAGGAGGAGGATCCTGAAAGTAATCCTCCTAGTGAGAGGACAGCAATGTGTTGCGTACTTGGACCCTGGCACACATGGCTGACTTCATGTTAGGCTACCTTTCCCGTGACCCTCGCGTTAGACGCATTCTGGCCAACACGGATTACTGGGTGTACACCCTTCTTGACCCACGGTATAAGGAGAACCTTTCCACTCTCATTCCCGAAGAGGAAAGGGGTTTGAGAGTGATGCAATACCACAGGACCCTGGTGGAAAAGGTGATGCTAAAGTTCCAATCTGACAGCGCTAGTGTCAGAAGAGGCAGTTCAAAGTACCAAGTAGCAGGGAAGGAGCGGGTTTCAGGCAGCATGTCCAGCGTAGGCAGGGGAACACTCTCCAAGGCCTTTGCCAGCTTTATGGCTCCCCAGCTAGACTGTGTCACCACTCCCCAGTCAAGGCTGAGTCAGAGGGAGCACTGTAAAAAGATGGTGAGGGAGTACGTAGCCGATCATACCACCGTCCTCTGTGATGCCTCTGCTCCATACAACTATTGGGTGTCAAAGCTGGACAAGTAGCACGAACTTGCGCTGTACACCCTGGAGGTGCTGGCCTGCCCTGCCGCTAACGTCTTGTCAGAGAGGGTGTTTAGTGCAGCTGGGGGAATCATCACGTATAAGCGTACCCGCCTGTCAACTGCCAGTGCCGACATGCTTCTACTGATAAAGATGAACAAAGGCTGGATTTCCCCAGACTCCTCTTCTCCACCGGCGGAGAGCAGCGGAACCTAATGATTCGTTTCGCTGCAACAGGAGAAAAATGCATCCTCTATCACCACAAAAAAAGGGGGAATTAGCTTTGTCAATCACTCTCGGATATTATTACTTCTCCTCCTACTACTCCTCCTCCTAAAACAGCATGTCAGCACGCTAAACTGCCAATTTTTCTGCGGCCCAAAAGGCTCTGTTTAAAAGTGTTTTACAATTTTTCAAAGTTTCAAAAGTATTGATACTTTAAAAGAAACCAATTTTTTTTCACAGGGCTGCCTCCAGGCTCTGTTGCAAATTAAGCAACAGCAAGCTATATCTTTAAAAAATGTTTATGGGTTTCACTTGCCCTCGCGTTTGAGCAACTTTTCAGGGGTGCACTTGTACTCTTGGAACACCAATTTTTTTCAGGTGTTCGCCTATACTCTTGGTACACCAATGTTTCAGGGGTTCGCTACACTCTTGATAAAGAAATGTTACAGGGGTCTGCCTATACTTCTGCTACATAAATGTTACAGGGGTCGGCCTATACTCTTGCTACAGAAATGTTACTGGGGTCCACCTATACTCTTCCTACAGAAATGTTACAGGGGTCAGCCTATAACTTTGCTACAGAAATGTTACTGGGGTCTGCCTATACTTTTGCTACAGAAATGTTACTGGGGTCCGCCTATATTCTTGCTACAGAAATGTTACTGAGGTTCGCCTATGCAGTTTCTGCTGAATGGTTTGAGGGGTTCGCCTATACTCTTGCTACAGAAATGTTACTGGGGTCCGCCTATATTCTTGCTACAGAAATGTTACTGGGCTCTCCCTATACATTTGCTACAGAATGGGGTCCGCCGATACTCTTGCTACGGAAATGTTACAAGGGTTTGCCTATATTTTTTTTTCTACAGAAATGTTACTGGGGTCCACCTATACTCTTGCTATAGAAATGTTACTGGAGTCCGCCTATACTTTTGCTACAGAAATGTTACTGGGGTCCACCTTTACTCTTGCTACAGGAATGTTACTGAGGTTCGCCTATGCAATTTCTGCTGAATGGTTTGAGGGGTTCGCCTATACTCTTGCTACAGAAATGTTACTGGGGTCCGCCTATATTCTTGCTACAGAAATGTTACTGGGCTCTCCCTATACATTTGCTACAGAATGGGGTCCGCCGATACTCTTGCTACGGAAATGTTACAAGGGTTTGCCTATATTTTTTTTTCGACAGAAATGTTACTGGGGCCCACCTATACTCTTGCTATAGAAATATTACTGGAGTCCGCCTATACTTTTGCTACAGAAATCTTATTGGGGTTCACCTCTTCTCTTGCTACAGGAATGTTTCTGAGGTTCGCCTATGCAGTTTCTACTGAATGGCTTGAGGGGTTCGCCTATACTCTTGCTACAGAAATGTTACTGGGGTCTCCCTATACATTTGCTACAGAATGTCACTGGGGTCCGCCGATACTCTTGCTACGGAAATTTTACACGGGTTCGCCTATATTTTTTTTTTTACAGAAATGTTACTGGGGTCCACCTATACTCTTGCTATAGAAATGTTACTGCGGTCCGCCTATACTTTTGCTACAGAAATGTTACTGGGGTCCACTTTTATTCTTGCTACAGAAATGTTACTGGAGTCTCCTTATACTTTTGCTACAAAATGCCACTGGGGTTCGCCGATAGTCTTGCTATGGAAATGTTACAGGGGTTCGCCTATATTTTTTTTTCTACAGAAATGTTACTGGGGTCCGCCTATACTCTTGCTATAGAAATGTTACTAGGGATTCGCCTATAGTTTTGCTACAAAAATGTTACTGGGGTCCACCTATACTCTTGCTACAAAAATGTTACTGGGGTCTCCCTATACTTTTGCTACAGAATGTCACTGGGGTCCGCCGATACTCTTGCTACGGAAATGTTTCAGGGGTTCGCCTTTATTTTTTTTTCTATAGAAATGTTACTGGGGTCCGCCTATACTTTTGCTACAGAAATGTTACTGAGGTCCGCCTATACTCTTGCTATAGAAATGTTACTGGGGTCCGCCTATACTCTTCCTACAGAAATGTTGCAGGGGTCTGCCTATAACTTTGCTACAGAAATGTTACTGGGGTCCGCCTATACTTTTGCTACAGAAATGTTACTGAGGTCCACCTATACTCTTGCTATAGAAATGTTACTGGGGTCTGCCTATACTCTTCCTACAGAAATGTTGCAGGGGTCTGCCTATAACTTTGCTACAGAAATGTTACTGGGGTCTCCCTATACTTTTACTACAGAAATGTGGCAGGGGTATGCCTATACTTTTGCTACAGAAATCTTACTGGGGCCCGCTTATACTCTTGCTACAGAAATGTTACTGAGGTCCGCCTATGCCGTTTCTACTGAATGGTTTGAGGGGTTCGCCTACACTTTTGCTACAGAAATGTTACTGGGGTTCCGCCTATGCTCTTGCTACAGAAATGTTACTGGGGTCTCCCTATAATTTTGCTACAGAATGTCACTGGGGTCCGCCAACACTCTGGCTACGGAAGTGTTACAGGGGTGCGCCTATATTTTTTTTTCTATTGAAATGTTACTGGGGTCCACCTATACTCTTGCTATAGAAATGTTACTGGGGTCCGCCTATACTTTTGCTACAGAAATGTTACTGAGGTCCACCTATACTCTTGCTATAGAAATGTTACTGGGGTTCCGCCTATACTCTTCCTACAGAAATGTTGCAGGGGTCTGCCTATAACTTTGCTACAGAAATGTTACTGGGGTCTTCCTATACTTTTTTTTTTATAAATCAAATTTTTTATTGACATTTTAGATATGAATAACAAGAAGGACAAAGACAGTTTGTAAGAAACATCTGCTACAATTTGCATCCCCGGTAGGTCAGAACTGAAGCAATAGGGTCGACAAAGTTCCAAGTCGGATGTAAGGAAAGTTCCATAGGTGTGACGCTGTTGAGGTTTCTTCTTTCGGACCGATGAGGGAACCTGTCTTTTCTTTTTGATGCAAGCGGGTTAGAACAGTCTAATGTCCATAAGAGAGAACGTGGAGTGTGATTTATCATGGCAGACAAATTCGTCTTAACTTCGGGACCACAACGAACTCTAAAATAGGTGTGGGGGGGGGGGGTAGGCAGGAAAGGGGACAGACAGAGGGGGGGAGGGTTTATTAAAAAAAAAAAAAAAAGGGAGGGGGGGGGTTATTGTAGGATCAATATATAGCTGTTATTACCAAGCTCCAGTTACGGGCTGGTTATTCCGTGTGTATATTAGGTCTTTTTCATGGGCGAGAGATAAGTTGGCCATTTTGAATGCCACTCATGGTGGAGTGAGGGGGGGGTCAGTCCCAACCATATACGGAGGGGGTGGCGGAGGTCTGTATTAACTAGAGCGACTTAGCGGGTGTAGGGGACTCCATGCCACCATGTATGTGTTTTGCTCACCATAGTCCCGAGCTTCGAGACGCCCCCCCCCCCGGGGAGGGGGATTCGATCTGGTATGGTATGATGGAGGTTGGAGAGTGTCGTCCCTCCGTGAGAGGCCCCAGATCCGTAGGACCCATCATGTGGTCCTCAGCTGTCTCCAAGGACCCCAGGTGTTCCAGAACTTTTCATGAGAACCATTGGCCCAACTGGAGAGCTCCTCTAGGTTAGCAATGGCGTCCACTTTTTCCATCCACTGATTTAGTGTAGGGGGGATCTTTTGTAACCACAGTAGCGGGATTAATGCTTTGGCAGCGTCCAAAAGGAAGGCAATGAGTGGGTTCCTCTTAGGATGGAATTCTTTAGATGGTTTCCAGAGGAATAACATCTCCGGGAAGATAGATATTCCGGGTACAAATTTTTGTAAAGTCACCTCCACCTCTGTCCAGAAGGGGGCCAGGACCGGGCAGCTCCACCAAATGTGGGAATAAGAACCGACGTCGCTCCCGCATCTCCAGCATTTCCCGTGTGGGGTTAAGTTATAGGCGGCCAACCACTGGGGGGTTTTGTACCACCTTACCAGCAGCTTGTAGTGGCTTTCTTGGGCTATTATGCAGGGTGAGATGCCGCATGAGGTGTTCAGAATTATTTTAATATCGGACGGTGACAGGGAGATGCCCAGCTCTTTTTCCCAAGAAAGGAGAAAATTGGGTTTGGTATGGGAGGGTTTTGTAATGATTTGTTTTCGTATATATGAAATTTTCCTAGATTTGGGGTTATTATCTGTCAGGATTTTTTCAAAGCTTGTAAGTGACCTGGTGGAGTTGAATTTTTTAAGGAAGCACGCTATGGTTCTTTTGATGTAGATCTGTTGCAGGAATGAGAAGTTGTGCCCAGGGAGGAGGTCGTTTAAGATTTCGTCTGTGTTTTTATGGGCTAGTGTTTGTAAGGCTCCTATCTTAACTTCCTTAAATTTCTCCCACACTGAGTGGGAGGCAGGGTCGTCTGAGATGTTTAGAAGGTTAGGGATGGCTCTCATGGGGGTGCATGGGGATGGGATTGGAGCCAAGGAATCCCTTAGCTTAGACCAAATCTCACAAGGACCCCTAATGAGAGGGTTAAAACTCTTGGATCTGCATCTAATGTTCGAAGGAAACCACAGGTCTTTCAGGCAAGATCTCCCCTCCGAGGCTTCTACTAGTGTGGATAATATTTTGTCTTTTGTTGGGGATGCCAGAGCCATCCAATATCCTAATTGGGAAGCTTCATAGAAATCAGCGACGTTGGGGAGATCTATGCCTCCTTCTGTTATTCTTTTAGTCATGAGGCTGTAGGCCAATCTAGGCCTTTTATTCCTCCAGACAAATCCAGAGAAGATTGATCTTAATGTTTTAAAGAAGCTCCTCGGAATATGGATTGGGAGCATTCTAATTTTGTATAGGATTATTGGGAGAGTGTAAGTCTTTAAGATGTTTTTTCTCCCGAACCAAGATATTAGAGGAATATCATAGTTCCTAAGGAGGTTTTTAATGTGGCCAATTAGTGGGGGGAAGTTCGCTTGGTAGAGATCCTCTATTCTTTTAGTCAATTTTATACCCAGGAAATCCATTGAGTTATCAGCCCAGTTGAAAGGTGATTTTTCTTTATTAGCTTTATAACGCGCCTCCAAAATTGAGACATTTAAAACAGTGGACTTAGTAAAATTAATTTTGAAATTAGACAATGTCCCATAATTGATGAGCGCGGTTTCTAGTTTAGCTAGTCCATTCTCCGGGTTAGTAATTAGGAATACTATGTCATCGGCGAAGGCCGCGGAGGACAGGGAATGTTTTCCCCATTCCAAGCCATGGATTTCCGGGTCCAGTCTGATCGACTGGAGAAAAGGTTCCAGTGCCAACACGAATAGGGAGGGAGATAGGGGGCATCCCTGATGGGTGCCGTTTTTAATATCGAAAGCTGGGTTTAGGATCTCATTGATTTTTAGTCTGGCGTTTGGGGAAGCGTATAGGGAAAAGATGGCAGTGACAAAAGTCTGAGGGATGTTAAAGTGGAGTAAGGTTTTCTTCATGTAGCCCCAGTCTACCCGGTCAAAAGCCTTTTCGGCATCAGTTCCGACCAGGAGTAAGGGTATTTTAGATTTATGAGCGTACCGGATTGCATGGAGGATTCTTCTACTGTTGTGTCTGCCTTCCCTCCCACTCACAAACCCCATCTGTTCTTCATTGATCAGGGATGGCAAGAAGCTTTCAAGCCTTTTGGCTAGGAGCTTAGCCCACAGTTTCAAGTCGAAGTTTAGAAGAGAGATTGGGGGGTAGCTGCCGCATGATTCAGGGCTTTTGTTATCTTTGTGTAGTAAGGTAATGTGGGCTTCCAGGGATTGTTTGGGGAGTGGGGCCCCTTGTAAGAGGGCATTGAAGAGATCAGTGAGTCTGGGCACAAGAATTTGCTTGAAAGAGTTATAGTACAGGAGGCTTAGGCCGTCCGGGCCTGACTTTTGCCCTTTGGGCAGGATTTTAGGAGAAGCTCGACTTCTTCCCGGGAGACAGGGACCATCAGGGATTCTGCTTGTTCGTTGTCTAGCTTAGGAAGATGGGCTTGGCGTAGGAAAGTATCGGTCTTTTTTTCTAATTCGTCTTCTTCTTCGCGAGAGGGTTTTTTTTGTTGTCTTATGTTATAAAGGTCAGAGTAGTATTGATGGAAAGCTTTTGCGTTTTCCTCCGATCCATTAGTGGTTTTAATAGAATGGATGTGGTTTTTGGCGCGTGCTTTTTTAATCAAGGAAGACATGAACTTACTGCCTCTATTACCTTGTGCGTAAACCACATGTTTCAGATAAAGATGTTTTTTGTTGTAGCGGGAGTCTAATCGTTGTTTAAGGTCCCTTCTCAGGGCCTCCAATTCCTCCAACGCTAGTTTAGATTGGGATAGTTTTCTTAATTTTTCTAGTTTTGCTATTTTGTTTAATCTAACGTCTATATCTTTTTGGAGGAGTTTCTTAGTCCTAGTCCCCAGTGCTATCAGCAGTCCTCGCATGAAAGCCTTGTGGGCTTCCCAGACCAGAGGGACCCCCACATTCTACCCTGAATTGATGGAGAAATATTCCTCCAGTGAGGCAGAAAGCCGGTCTTTCTCCTCTGGGGAGTCCAGCAAGGAAGCATTAAGTCTCCATCTCCATTCTTTGGGTTTAGGTTGGAGAAGGTGGAGGTCCACATGGACCGGGGCATGGTCCGAGACTGTGGTTACATCAATTTTGTCTCTCACTATGTAAGCAAGAAGGTCAGCACTGAGGAATATGTAGTCCAGTCTTTGGTGGGATTTATGTACCTTTGAGAAAAAGGTATAATCTTTTACCGTGGGGTTCAGAAGGCGCCATGCGTCGGTCAAATTTAATTCTTGCAGGCAGCGAAGGAGCTTCCTGATTTTTATTTGCGAGATATGGGAGCGCCCGGTGGAGGAGTCATTTAGCGGGTGTAAGGTTATATTTAGATCACCTCCCAAGATCAGTTGGCCCTCTGTGAAGTGTTTTAAGATCGTCAGATTTTTAATCAGCCAAGGGACTTGGTCCGAGTTGGGGGCATAGAGGTTAGCTATAGTAGTTTTAGTGTTATTGCAAATCCCCTTCAAGAATAGGACCCTTCCCTCCCCATCCTCAAAAGTAGCCTGACATTTGAAGTTTAAGGCTTTGTGGATGAAAATCGAGAGCCCCTTTGAGGCAGAGGTGGGGTGGGCACAATGAAAGGCCTGATCAAAGTATTTGCCTGGTAGTGATAGGCATTTACCTTTTTTAAAATGGGTTTCCTGTAAGAGAAGAACACTCGTGCCATACCTTTTTGCTAGTAGAGAGACGTTGTGTCTTTTTGAGGGTGAATTGAGGCCTCTCACGTTAAAGGACGTGACCCGCACACCTCCCATCCAGAGACTTTAGTCGTAGGGGCTGGCCCTGGCGTAGTGTTCTCCCACGGGGGAGATGGTAGGGGGTGGGGATGGGGTGTGGGAATAAGACAAGAACACGTAAGGGAAATACGGTGAGGATAAGGTTCTATGGATCTTAATTCACTATCAAATTCAAGTGAAAGTATAATGTTAAAGGATAAAGAACAAAAAAGAAAAACAAGGTAGATCGGTCTCGTTGTTCGGTTGAGACTGACCTATATTTAAGGACAAGGGGATGGAGTGACTGCTAGATTACCAGCAGTCGGTCTAATGGGTTTTGCTGTCGGCCTAACCTGACCGGCACAAAGGGGGACCAGTTTAAATGGGTAAAAAACTAGAGACCCATGATGGCACGGGGCGCAGTATTAGCTCTGGGGGGGGGGGGGGTAGCCCACAGTCGCCTTCTACTAAAGAGGGGAAACATTCTCCTCTGAAAAAGGAGGTAAACACGTGCAAAACATAGGTAAAATATAAGCAAAGCATAGGTTATACGCAAGGCATAGGAGCCGCATACTCAACTTATTGTTAAAGAAAGCATTACTACACCCTCAATTTCCATCTCCACGATAATGCCCTGTGGGAAACGTGGCTGTGGAGTTCGGCACAGGAAGGGTGTAATCAAGGCGATTTTCTCATACGTTTGGCAGGAGAGAGGGGTGCCCTCCTGGGCAGTATCTTCCTTCAGGTCTCAGAACCTGTGGCCTCTTCTCGGGGTTTCTTTCTTTTTCCCCTGGGCGATTTTGCGCTTCCCGCCAGCTGCCATCTTTCCGAAGGTTCCAGCCTCGTGAATTTAGGTAGCTCTGGTAACGGCTGCCAGCAGGGAAGCTCAATTGGGTCGAGGTCCAAAGACTGCCAGCATTTTTCCAAGTCGTCAGGGGAGCGAATATTTAATCTGCGACCCTTGTGTGTTATGCCCAGCCCAAAAGGAAAGAGCCAAGCGTAGCGAATGTTTTTTTTCCCTCAGAGCGTCCAGTAAGGGTCGCAGTAAGCGACGTTTCGCCAGCGTGGAAGGCGTTAAATCTTGGAAAATTTGTAGAGAAGCGCCTCCGTATTTGATGTCGTTGTGGTTCCTTGCAGCTCTAAGGATTGCAGCTGCATCTGGAAAGGCGAGCATTTTGCAGATGACATCCCTTGGAGGGTCGGACGTTGAAGGTGGTGGTCTCAGTGCTCTGTGAATCCTTTCGATTGCGATGGATGACACTCTTTCTGCGCCCAAAAGCGAAGCGAAGATTTCTTTCGCTACTTTTTCGAGTACCTCCGACGCCCAGGATTCGGGGAGGCCCTTTATTCGCACGTTGTTTCGCCTACTCCTGTTCTCTATATCCTCCTGCATTAGGATAGCTTTGTTGATCTGTGCGTGTTGTTCTTTTAGGGCGCTCTCCATTTCCATGGTGTGTGATGAGATGGCAGCTGTGGAAGTTTCAAGATCTTCTGTTCTTCCTAGCTGCTTCATCTCCTCTTTTATTTCGGTGAGTTCTAGGAGTATGGGTCTTATGGTACGTGTCAGGAGGTCTTTCATAAATCCTTTGGAAATACGTTCATTCTCTTCCTCCTCAGAGGAGACATCATCCTCTCTGTCCCTTCCTCCTGCTCCGCTCGGTTCGTGGGCGGGCGCCATCTTGGATGTCTCATGCGGAGGCCGAGCACTCTTTTCTTTCAAGTAGCGCTGCATGTCTGCTGGCCCTTTGCTCTTTCTTGGCGTTTCTTGGGGGTCACTGCTCCTATCCCTGCCGATCTTCCCCATTTTGAGGCTGTCAATGAGCTGCAGAAGGTCCCGATATGTGCCGCTATCACGGAGCTCCTCTCTCAGGACTCCATGCTGCTCAGCGGTTAGGCTCCGCCCCGTCTCCCTATACTTTTACTACAGAAATGTTGCAGGTGTCTGCCTATACTTTTGCTACAGAAATGTTACAGGGGTCTCCCTATACTTTTGCAACAGAAATCTAACTGGGGTCCGCCTATGCTCTTGCTAAAGAAATCTTACTGGGGTCCGCCTATACTCTTGCTACAGAAATGTTAAAGGGGTCTGCGTATACTTTGCTAGAGAAATGTTACTGGGGTCTGCCTACACCTTTGCTACAGAAATGTTACAGGGGTCTCCCTATACTTTTGCTGAAGAAATCTTACTGGGGTCCGCCTATACTCTTGCTACAGAAATGTTACTGAGGTCCGCCTATGCCGTTTCTACAGAATGGTTTGAGGGGTTCGCCTATACTTTTGCTACAGAAATGTTACTGGGGTTCCGCCTATGCTCTTGCTACAGAAATGTTACTGGGGTCTCCCTATAATTTTGCTACAGAATGTCACTGGGGTCCGCCAACACTCTGGCTACGGAAGTGTTACAGGGGTTCGCCTATATTTTTTTTTTGCTACAGAAATGTTACTGGGGTCCGCCTATACTTTTGCTACAGAAATGTTACTGAGGTCCACCTATATTCTTGCTACAGAAATGTTGCAGGGGTCTGCCTATAACTTTGCTACAAAAATGTTACTGGGGTCTGCCTATACTTTTGCTACAGAAATGTTACAGGGGTCTCCCTATACTTTTGCTACAGAAATCTAAAAGGGGTCCGCCTATGCTCTTGCTAAAGAAATCTTACTGGGGTCCGCCTATACTCTTGCTACAGAAATGTTAAAGGGGTCTGCGTATACTTTGCTAGAGAAATGTTACTGGGGTCTGCCTACACTTTTGCTACAGAAATGTTACAGGGGTCCCCCTATACTTTTCCTATAGAAATGTTACAGGGGTTAGCCTATACTTTTGCTACAGAAATCTTACTGGGGTCCGCCTATACTCTTGCTATAGAAATGTTACTGGGGTCCACCTATACTCCTGCTACAGAAATGTCACAGGGGTCTGCCTATACTTTTGCTACAGAAATGTTACTGGGGTCCACCTATACTCTTGCTACAGAAATGTTACTGAGGTCCGTCTATACAGTTTCTACTGAATGGTTTGAGGGGTTTGCCTATACTTTTACTACAGAAATGGTACTGGGGTCCGCCTATAATCTTGCTGCAGAAATGTTTCTGGGGTCCATCTATGCAGTTTCTACTGAATGGTTTGAGGGGTTCGCCTATAATTTTGCTACAGAAATGTTACAGGTGTCTGGCTAAACTTTTGCTACAGAAATGTTACTGGGGTTCGCCTATATTCTTGCTACAGAACTGTTACTGGGGTCTCCCTATACATTTGCTACAAAAATATTACTGTGCTCCGCCTATACTGTTGCTATGGAAATGTTACAGGGGTTCGTCTATTTTTTTTTTTCTACAAAAATGTTACTGGGGTCCGCCTATACTTTTGCTACAGAAATTTTACTGGGGTCCGCCTATACTCTTGCCCTAGAAATGTTACTGGGGTCCGCCTATACTCTTGCCCTAGAAATGTTACTGGGGTCCTCCTATACTTTTGCTACAGAAATGTTACTGGGGTCCACCTATATTCTTGCTACAGAAATGTTACTGATGTCCGCCTATGCAGTTTCTACTGAATGGTTTGAGGGGTTCGCCTATACTCTTGCTACAGAAATGTTACTGGGGTCTCCCTGTACTTTTGCTACAGAATGTCACTGGGGTCCACCGATGCTCTTGCTACGGAAATATAACTGGGGTCCACCTTTACTCTTGCTACAGAAATATTACTAAGGTATGCCTATGCAGTTTCTACTGAATGGTTTGAGGGGTTCGCCTATACTTTTACTACAGAAATGTTACTGGGGTTTGCCTATACTCTTGCTACAGAAATGTTTCTGGGGTCCGCCTACGCAGTGTCTACTGAATGGTTTGAAAGGTTTGCCTATAATTTGGCTGCAGAAATGTTACCGGGGTCAACCTATGCTCTTGCTACAGAAATGTTACTGGGGTCCGCCTATGCAGTTTCTACTGAATGGATTGAGGGGTTCGCCTATACTTTTACTACAGAAATGTTACTGGGGTCCGCCTATACTCTTGCTGCAGAAATGTTTCTGGGGTCCATCTATGCAGTTTCTACTGAATGGTTTGAGGGGTTCGCCTATAATTTTGCTACAGAAATGTTACCGGGGTCCGCCTATACAGTTTCTACTGAATGGTTTGAGGGGTTCGCCTATACTTTTACTACAGAAATGTTACTGGGGTTTGCCTATACTCTTGCTACAGAAATGTTTCTGGGGTCCGCCTATGCAGTGTCTACTGAATGGTTTGAAAGGTTTGCCTATAATTTGGCTGCAGAAATGTTACCGGGGTCAACCTATGCTCTTGCTACAGAAATGTTACTGGGGTCCGCCTATGCAGTTTCTACTGAATGGATTGAGGGGTTCGCCTATACTCTTGCTACAGAAATGTTACTGGGGTCTTCCTATACATTTGCTACAGAATGTCACTGGGGTCCGCCGATACTCTTGCTACGGAAATTTTACACGGGTTCGCCTATATTTTTTTTTCTACAGAAATGTTACTGGGGTCCGCCTATACTCTTGCTATAGAAATGTTACTGCGGTCCGCCTATACTTTTGCTACAGAAATGTTACTGGTGTCCACCTATATTCTTGCTACAGAAATGTTACTGGGGTCTCCTTATACTTTTGCTACAGAATGTCACTGGGGTCCGCCGATAGTCTTGCTACGGAAATGTTACAGGGGTACGCCTATATTTTTTTTTCTACAGAAATGTTACTGGGGTCCGCCTATACTCTTGCTATAGAAATGTTACTAGGGGTTTGCCTACAGTTTTGCTACAGAAATGTTACTGGGGTCCACCTATACTCTTGCTCTACAGAAATGTTACTTGGGTTTCCCTATACTTTTGCTAAAGAATGTCACTGGGGTTCGCCGATACTCTTGCTACGGAAATATTACAGGGATTCGCCTATATATTTTTTTCTATAAAAATGTTACTGGGGTCCACCTATACTCTTGCTATAGAAATGTTACTGGGGTCCGCCTATATATTTGCTACAGAAATGTTGCAGGGGTCTGCCTATAACTTTGCTACAGAAATGTTACTGGGGTCTGCCTATACTTTTCCTACAGAAATGTTACTAGGGTCTCCCTATACTTTTACTACAGAAATGTTGCAGAGTTCTGCCTATACTTTTGCTACAGAAATGTTACATGGGTCTCCCTATACTTTTGCTACAGAAATCTTACTGGGGTCCACCTATACTCTTGCTACAGAAATGTTACTGAGGTCCACCTATGCCGTTTCTACTGAATGGTTTGAGGGGTTCGCCTATATTTTTGCTACAGAAATGTTACTGGGGTTCCGCCTATGCTCTTGCTACAGAAATGTTACGGGGGTCTCCCTATACTTTTGCTACAGAATGTCACTGGGGTCCGCCTTACTCTTGCTACAGAAATGTTACAGGGGTCTGGCTAAACTTTTGCTACAGAAATGTTACTGGGGTCCGCCTATATTCTTGCTACAGAAATGTTACTGGGGTTTCCCTATGCATTTGCTACAAAAATATTACTGAGCTCCGCCTATACTGTTGCTATGGAAATGTTACAGGGGTTCGCCTATTTTTTTTTTTTCTACAAAAATGTTACTGGGGTCCGCCTATACTCTTGCTATAAAAATGTTACTGGGTTCCGCCTATACTCTTGCTATAGAAATGTTTCTAGGGGTCCGCCTATACTTTTGCTGCAGAAATGTTTCTGGGGTCCGCCTATGCAGTTTCTACTGAATGGTTTGAGGGGTTCGCCTATACTTTTGCTACAGAAATGTTACTGGGGTCCGCCTATACTCTTGCTATAGAAATGTTACTGGGGTCCACCTATACTCTTCCTACAAAAATGTTACAGGGGTCTGGCTAAACTTTTGCTACAGAAATGTTATAGGGGTCTCCCTATACATTTGCTACAAAAATGTTATTGAGCTCCGCCTATACTGTTCCTATGGAAATATTACAGGGGTTCGCCTATTTTTTTTTTTACTACAAAAATGTTACTGGGGTCCGCCTATACTCTTGCTATAGAAATGCTACTGGGGTCCGCCCATACTTTTGCTGCAGAAATGTTTCTGGGGTCCACCTATGCAGTTTCTACTGAATGGTTTGAGGGGTTCGCCTATACTCTTGCTACAGAAATTTTACTGGGGTCTCCCTATACTTTTGCTACAGAATGTCACTGGGGTCCGCCCATACTCTTGCTACAGAAATGTTACAGGGATTTGCCTATACTTTTGCTACAGAAATGTTACAGGGGTCTCCCTATACTTTTGCTACAGAATTGTTACAGGGGTCCGCCTATACTCTTGCTATAGAAATGTTACTGGGGTCCACCTATACTCTTCCTACAAAAATGTTACAGGGGTCTGCCTATACTTTTGCTACAGAAATGTTACAGGGGTCTCCCTATACTTTTGCTGCAGAAATCTTACTGGGGTCCGCCTGTACTCTTGCTAAAGAAATGTTACTGGGGTCTGCCTATCACTTTGCTACAGAAATGTTGCTCGGGTCTGCATATACTTTTGCTACAGAAATGTCACTGGGGTCCGCCTATACTCTTCCTATAGAAGGGTTACTGGGGTCCACCTATACTCCTGCTACAGAAATGTTACAGGGGTCCGCCTATACTTTTGCTACAGAAATGTTTCTGGGGTCCACCTATGCAGTTTCTACTGAATGGTTTGATGGGTTCGCCTTACTCTTGCTACAGAAATGTTACAGGGGTCTGGCTAAACTTTTGCTACAGAAATGTTACTGGGGTCCGCCTATATTCTGGCTACAGAAATGTTAATGGGGTCTCCCTATACATTTGCTACAGAAATGTTACTGGGGTTCGGCTATACTGTTGCTATGGAAATGTTACAGGGGTTCGCCTATTTTTTTTTAAATACAGAAATGTTACTGAGGTCCGCCTATGTCGTTTCTACTGAATGGTTTGAGGGGTTCGCCTATACTTTTGCTACAGACTAGAGATGAGCGAACGTGTTCGGCTCCGCCCCTTTTCGCCCGAGCACCGAACTTTGCGAGCAATTCCGTGCTCGGGCGAAAAAAGTTTGGGGGTCGCCGTGGCAGCGCGGGGGGGTGCGGCGGGGAGTGGGGGGGAGAGGGAGAGAGAGAGGGCTCCCCCCTGTTCCCCGCTGCTGCCGCCCGCGCCGCCGCGCCTCTCCCCGCCCCCCGGCGCCGGCCGAATCTTTACGCGCGGACACTGAAGTCCTCGGTAAAGCCGGTGTCTGGGTGCGTAAGTGTTCGTTTAGAACACGTTCGCTCATCTCTACTACAGACATGTTACTGCGGTCCGCCTATACTCTTGCTATAGAAATGTTACTGGGGTCCACCTATAGTCTTTCTACAAAAATGTTACAGGGGTCTGCCTATACTTTTGCTACAGAAATGTTACAGGGGTCTCCCTATACTTTTGCTACAGAAATCTTACTGGGGTCCGCCTGTACTCTTGCTAAAGAAATGTTACTGGTGTCCGCCTATACTTTTGCTGCAGAAATGTTTCTGGGGTCCACCTATGCAGTTTCTACTGAATGGTTTGAGGGGTTCGCCTATACTCTTGTTACAGAAATGTTACTGGGGTCGGCCTATGCTCTTGCTATAGAAATGTTACTGGGGTCCGCCTTACTCTTGCTACAGAAATGTTACAGGGGTCTGGCTAAACTTTTGCTGCAGAAATGTTACTGGAGTCCGCCTTTATTCTTGCTACAGAACTGTTACTGGGGTCTCCCTATACATTTGCTACAAAAATGTTATTGAGCTCCGCCTATACTGTTGCTATGGAAATATAACAGGGGTTCGCCTATTTTTTTTTTTTTTCTACAAAAATGTTACTGGGGTCCGCCTATAATCTTGCTATAGAAATGTTACTGGGGTCTGCCTATACTTTTGCTGCAGAAATGTTTCTGGGATCCTCCTATGCAGTTTCTACTGAATGGTTTGAGGGGTTCGCCTATACTCTTGCTACAGAAATTTTACTGGGGTCTCCCTATAGTTTTGCTACAGAAATGTTACAGGGGTCTCCCTATACTTTTGCTACAGAAATGTTACAGGGGTCCGCCTGTACTCTTGTTAAAGAAATGTTACTGTGGTCTGCCTATCACTTTGCTACAGAAATGTCACTGGGGTCCGCCTATACTCTTCCTATAGAAAGGTTACTGGGGTCCACAAATACTCCTGCTACAGAAATGTTACAGGGGTCCGCCTATACTTTTGCTGCAGAAATGTTTCTGGGGTCCACTTATGCAGTTTCTACTGAATGGTTTGTGGGGTTCACCTATACTTTTGCTACAGAAATGTTACTGGGGTTCCGCCTATACTCTTGCTACAGAAATATTACTGGGGTCTCCCTATACTTTTGCTGCAGAAATCTTATTGGGGTCCTCCTTTACTCTTGCTAAAGATATGTTACTGGAGTCTGCCTATCACTTTGCTACAGAAATGTTGCTCGGGTCTACATATACTTTTGCTATAGAAATGTCACTGGGGTCTCCCTATACTTTTGCTACAGAAATCTTACTGGGGTCCGCCTATACTCTTCCTATAGAAAGGTTACTGGGGTCCACCTATACTTCTGCTACAGAAATGTTACAGGGGTTTGCCTATACTTTTGCCACAGAAATGTTACTGGGTCCACCTATACTCTTGCTAAAGAAATGTTACTGGGGTCCGCTTATGCTCTTGCTACAGAAATGTTACTGGGGTCTGCCTATAGTTTTGCTACAGAAATGTTACTGGGGTCCACCTATATTCTTGCTACAGAAATGTTACTCAGGTCCGCCTATGTAGTTTCTACTGAATGGTTTGAGGGGTTCGCCTATACTTTTACTACAGAAATGTTACTGGGGTCCACCTATACTTTTGCTACGGAAGTGTTACAGGGGTTCGCCTTTATTGTTTTTTCTACAGAAATGTTACTGGGGTCTGCCTATACTCTTGCTATAGAAATGTTACTGGGGTTTGCCTATACTCTTGCTATAGAAATGTTACTGGGGTCTGCCTATACTCTTGCTATAGAAATGTTACTGGGGTCAGCCTTACTCTTGTTACAGAAATGTTACAGTTGTCTGGCTAAACTTTTGCTACAGAAATGTTACTGGGGTCCGCCTATATTCTTGCTACAGAACTGTTACAGGGGTCTCCCTATACATTTGCTACAAAAATGTTACTGGGCTCCGCCTATACTGTTGCTATGGAAATGTTACAGGGTTCGCCTATTTTTTTTTTTTCTACAAAAATGTTACTGGGGTCCGCCTATACTCTTGCTATAGAAATGTTACTGGGGTCCGCCTATACTTTTGCTATAGAAATTTGACTAGGGTCCACCTATATTCTTGCTACAGAAATGTTACTGATGTCCGCCTATGCAGTTTCTACTGAATGGTTTGAGGGGTTCGCCTATAATCTTGCTACAGAATTGTTACTGGGGTCTCCCTATACTTTTGCTACAGAATGTCACTGGGGTCCGCCGATACTCTTGCTACGGAAATGTTACTGGGGTCCGCCTATACTCTTGCTATATAAATGTTACTGGGGTCCACCTATACTCTTGCTACTGAAATGTTACTGAGGTCCACCAATGCAGTTCTTACTGAATGGTTTGAGGGGTTCGCCTATACTCTTGCTACAGAAATATTAGTAGGGTCTGCCTATACTTTTGCTACAGATTGTCACTGGGGTCCGCTGATACTCTTGGTACAGAAATGTTACTGGGGTCCGCCTATACTCTTACTATAGAAATATTACTGAGTCCGCCTTACTCTTGCTAAAGAAATGTTACAGGGGTCTGGCTAAACTTTTGCTACAGAAATGGTACTGGGGTCCGCCTATATTCTGGCTACAGAAATGTTACTGGGGTCTCCCTATACATTTGCTACAGAAATGTTACTGGGGTCCGGCTATACTGTTGCTATGGAAATGTTAGAGGGGTTCGCTTTTTTTTTTTTTAATACAGAAATGTTACTGGGGTCTGCCTATACTCTTGCTATAGAAATGTTACTGGGGTCAGCCTTACTCTTGCTACAGAAATGTTAATGGGGTCTGCCTATACTCTTGCTACAGAAATGTTACAGGTGTCTGGCTAAACTTTTGCTACAGAAATGTTACTGGGGTCCGCCTATATTCTTGCTACAGAACTGTTACTGGGGTCTCCCTATACATTTGCTACAAAAATGTTACTGGGCTCCACCTATACTGTTGCTATGGAAATGTTACAGGGGTTCGCTTATTTTTTTTTTTTCTACAAAAATGTTACCTGGGGTCCGCCTATACTCTTGCCCTAGAAATGTTACTGGGGTCCGCCTATACTTTTGCTACAGAAATTTTACAGGGGTCCACCTATATTCTTGCTACAGAAATGTTACTGATGTCCGCCTATGCAGTTTCTACTGAATGGTTTGAGGGGTTCGCCTATACTCTTGCTACAGAAATATTAGTGGGGTCTCCCTATACTTTTGCTACAGAATGTTACTGGGGTCCACCTATACTCTTGGTACAGAAATGTTACAGGGGTCCGCCTATACTCTTTCTATAGAAATGTTATTGGGGTCCGCCTATACTATTGCTACAGAAATGTTACTGGGGTCCACCTATACTCTTGCTATAGAAATGTTACTGGGGTCAGCCTATACTTTTGCTGCAGAAATGTTTCTGGGGTCCACCTATGCAGTTTCTACTGAATGGTTTGAGGGGTTCGCCTTTACTCTTGCTACAGAAATTTTACTGGGGTCTCCCTATACTTTTGCTACAGAATGTCACTGGGGTCCGCCGATACTCTTGCTACGGAAATGTTACTGGGGTCTCCCTATACTTTTGCTACAGAATGTCACTGGGGTCCCCCTATACTCTTGCTACAGAAATGTTACAGGGATCTGCCTATACTTTTGCTACAGAAATGTTACAGGGGTCTCCCTATACTTTTGCTACAGAAATGTTACAGGGGTCCGCCTATACTCTTGCTATAGAAATGTTACTGGGGTCCACCTATACTCTTCCTACAAAAATGTTACAGGGGTCTGCCTATACTTTTGCTACAGAAATTTTACTGGGGTCTCCCTATACTTTTGCTACAGAAATCTTACTGGGGTCCGCCTGTACTCTTGCTAAAGAAATGTTACTGGGGCCTGCCTATCACTTTGCTACAGAAATGTTGCTCGGGTCTGCATATACTTTTGCTACAGAAATGTCACTGGGGTCCGCCTATACTTTTGCTAGAGAAATCTTACTAGGGTCCGCCTATACTCTTCCTATAGAAAGGTTACTGGGGTCCACCTATACTTCTGCTACAGAAATGTTACAGAGGTTTGCCTATACTTTTGCCATAGAAATGTTACTGGGGTCCACCTATACTCTTGCTACAGAAATGTTACTGGGGTCCGCTTATGCTCTTGCTATAGAAATGTTACTGGGGTCCGCCTATATTCTTGCTACAGAAATGGTACTGGGGTCTCCCTATACATTTGCTATAGAAATGTTACTGGGGTCTGCCTATAGTTTTGCTACAGAAATGTTACTGGGGTCCGCCTGTACTCTTGCAAAAGAAATGTTACTGGGGTCTGCCTATCACTTTGCTACAGAAATGTTGCTCGGGTCTGCATATACTTTTGCTACAGAAATGTCACTGGGGTCCGCCTATACTCTTCCTATAGAAAGGTTACTGGGGTCCACCTATACTCCTGCTGCCGAAATGTTACAGGGGTCCGCCTATACTTTTGCTGCAGAAATGTTTCTGGGGTCCACCTTTGCAGTTTCTACTGAAAGGTTTGAGGGGTTCACCTATACTCTTGCTATAGAAATGTTACTGGGGTCTCCCTATACTTTTGCTACAGAATGTCACTAGGGTCCGCCGATACTCTTGCTACAGAAATGTTACTGGGGTCCGCCTTTGTCTTGCTACAGAAATGTTACAGGGGTCTGGCTAAACTTTTGCTACAGAAATGTTACTGGGGTCCGCCTATATTCTGGCTACAGAAATGTTACTGGGGTCTCCCTATACATTTGTTACAGAAATGTTACTGGTGTCCGGCTATACTGTTGCTATGGAAATGTTACAGGGGTTCGCCTATATTTTTTTTAATACAGAAATGTTACTGAGGTCCGCCTATGCCGTTTCTACTGAATGGTTTGAGGGGTTCACCTATACTTTTGCTACAGAAATGTTACTGGGTCTGCCTATACTCTTGCTACAGAAATATTACTGGGATCTGCCTATACTTTTGCTACAGAAATGTTACTGGGGTCCGCCTATACTCTTGCTATAGAAATGTTACTGGGGTCCACCTATACTCTTCCTACAAAAATGTTACAGGGCTCTGCCTATACTTTTGCTACAGAAATGTTACAGGGGTCTCCCTATACTTTTGCTGCAGAAATCTTATTGGGGTCCGCCTGTACTCTTGCTAAAGAAATGTTACTGGGGTCTGCCTATCACTTTGCTACAGAAATGTTGCTCGGGTCTGCATATACTTTTGCTACAAAAATGTCACTGGGGTCTCCCTATACTTTTGCTACAGAAATCTTACTGGGGTCCGCCTATACTCTTCCTATAGAAAGGTTACTGGGGTCCACCTATACTTCTGCTACAGAAATGTTACAGGGGTTTGCCTATACTTTTGCCACAGAAATGTTACTGGGGTCCACCTATACTCTTGCTACAGAAATGTTACTGGGGTCCGCTTATGCTCTTGCTAAAGAAATGTTACTGGGGCCTATATTCTTGCTACAGAAATGGTACTGGGATCTCCCTATACATTTGCTATAGAAATGTTACTGGGGTCTGCCTTTAGTTTTGCTACAGAAATGTTACTGGGGTCCACCTATATTCTTGCTACAGAAATGTTACTGAGGTCCGCCTATGCAGTTTCTACGGAATGGTTTGAGGGGTTGGCCTATACTTTTACTACAGAAATGTTACTGGGGTCCACCTATACTTTTGCTACAGAAATGTTACAGGGGTTCGCCTTTATTGTTTTTTCTACAGAAATGTTACAGGGGTATGCCTATACTCTTGCTATAGAAATGTTACTGGGGTCTGCCTATACTCTTGCTACAGAAATGTTACTGGGGTCTGCCTATAGTTTTGCTACAGAAATGTTACTGGGGTCCACCTATATTCTTGCTACAGAAATGTTACTCAGGTCCGCCTATGTAGTTTCTACTGAATGGTTTGAGGGGTTCGCCTATACTTTTACTACAGAAATGTTACTGGGGTCCACCTATACTTTTGCTACAGAAATGTTACAGGGGTTCGCCTTTATTGTTTTTTCTACAGAAATGTTACTGGGGTCTGCCTATACTCTTGCTATAGAAATGTTACTGGGGTTTGCCTATACTCTTGCTATAGAAATGTTACTGGGGTCTGCCTATACTCTTGCTATAGAAATGTTACTGGGGTCAGCCTTACTCTTGTTACAGAAATGTTACAGTTGTCTGGCTAAACTTTTGCTACAGAAATGTTACTGGGGTCCGCCTATATTCTTGCTACAGAACTGTTACAGGGGTCTCCCTATACATTTGCTACAAAAATGTTACTGGGCTCCGCCTATACTGTTGCTATGGAAATGTTACAGGGTTCGCCTATTTTTTTTTTTTCTACAAAAATGTTACTGGGGTCCGCCTATACTCTTGCTATAGAAATGTTACTGGGGTCCGCCTATACTTTTGCTATAGAAATTTGACTTGGGTCCACCTATATTCTTGCTACAGAAATGTTACTGATGTCCGCCTATGCAGTTTCTACTGAATGGTTTGAGGGGTTCGCCTATAATCTTGCTACAGAATTGTTACTGGGGTCTCCCTATACTTTTGCTACAGAATGTCACTGGGGTCCGCCGATACTCTTGCTACGGAAATGTTACTGGGGTCCGCCTATACTCTTGCTATATAAATGTTACTGGGGTCCACCTATACTCTTGCTACTGAAATGTTACTGAGGTCCACCAATGCAGTTCTTACTGAATGGTTTGAGGGGTTCGCCTATACTCTTGCTACAGAAATATTAGTAGGGTCTGCCTATACTTTTGCTACAGATTGTCACTGGGGTCCGCTGATACTCTTGGTACAGAAATGTTACTGGGGTCCGCCTATACTCTTACTATAGAAATATTACTGAGTCCGCCTTACTCTTGCTAAAGAAATGTTACAGGGGTCTGGCTAAACTTTTGCTACAGAAATGGTACTGGGGTCCGCCTATATTCTGGCTACAGAAATGTTACTGGGGTCTCCCTATACATTTGCTACAGAAATGTTACTGGGGTCCGGCTATACTGTTGCTATGGAAATGTTAGAGGGGTTCGCTTTTTTTTTTTTTAATACAGAAATGTTACTGAGGTCCGCCTATACTCTTGCTATAGAAATGTTACTGGGGTCAGCCTTACTCTTGCTACAGAAATGTTAATGGGGTCTGCCTATACTCTTGCTACAGAAATGTTACAGGTGTCTGGCTAAACTTTTGCTACAGAAATGTTACTGGGGTCCGCCTATATTCTTGCTACAGAACTGTTACTGGGGTCTCCCTATACATTTGCTACAAAAATGTTACTGGGCTCCACCTATACTGTTGCTATGGAAATGTTACAGGGGTTCGCTTATTTTTTTTTTTTCTACAAAAATGTTACCTGGGGTCCGCCTATACTCTTGCCCTAGAAATGTTACTGGGGTCCGCCTATACTTTTGCTACAGAAATTTTACAGGGGTCCACCTATATTCTTGCTACAGAAATGTTACTGATGTCCGCCTATGCAGTTTCTACTGAATGGTTTGAGGGGTTCGCCTATACTCTTGCTACAGAAATATTAGTGGGGTCTCCCTATACTTTTGCTACAGAATGTTACTGGGGTCCACCTATACTCTTGGTACAGAAATGTTACAGGGGTCCGCCTATACTCTTTCTATAGAAATGTTATTGGGGTCCGCCTATACTATTGCTACAGAAATATTACTGGGGTCCACCTATACTCTTGCTATAGAAATGTTACTGGGGTCCGCCTATACTTTTGCTGCAGAAATGTTTCTGGGGTCCACCTATGCAGTTTCTACTGAATGGTTTGAGGGGTTCGCCTTTACTCTTGCTACAGAAATTTTACTGGGGTCTCCCTATACTTTTGCTACAGAATGTCACTGGGGTCCGCCGATACTCTTGCTACGGAAATGTTACTGGGGTCTCCCTATACTTTTGCTACAGAATGTCACTGGGGTCCCCCTATACTCTTGCTACAGAAATGTTACAGGGATCTGCCTATACTTTTGCTACAGAAATGTTACAGGGGTCTCCCTATACTTTTGCTACAGAAATGTTACAGGGGTCCGCCTATACTCTTGCTATAGAAATGTTACTGGGGTCCACCTATACTCTTCCTACAAAAATGTTACAGGGGTCTGCCTATACTTTTGCTACAGAAATGTTACTGGGGTCTCCCTATACTTTTGCTACAGAAATCTTACTGGGGTCCGCCTGTACTCTTGCTAAAGAAATGTTACTGGGGCCTGCCTATCACTTTGCTACAGAAATGTTGCTCGGGTCTGCATATACTTTTGCTACAGAAATGTCACTGGGGTCCGCCTATACTTTTGCTAGAGAAATCTTACTAGGGTCCGCCTATACTCTTCCTATAGAAAGGTTACTGGGGTCCACCTATACTTCTGCTACAGAAATGTTACAGAGGTTTGCCTATACTTTTGCCACAGAAATGTTACTGGGGTCCACCTATACTCTTGCTACAGAAATGTTACTGGGGTCCGCTTATGCTCTTGCTATAGAAATGTTACTGGGGTCCGCCTATATTCTTGCTACAGAAATGGTACTGGGGTCTCCCTATACATTTGCTATAGAAATGTTACTGGGGTCTGCCTATAGTTTTGCTACAGAAATGTTACTGGGGTCCGCCTGTACTCTTGCAAAAGAAATGTTACTGGGGTCTGCCTATCACTTTGCTACAGAAATGTTGCTCGGGTCTGCATATACTTTTGCTACAGAAATGTCACTGGGGTCCGCCTATACTCTTCCTATAGAAAGGTTACTGGGGTCCACCTATACTCCTGCTGCCGAAATGTTACAGGGGTCCGCCTATACTTTTGCTGCAGAAATGTTTCTGGGGTCCACCTTTGCAGTTTCTACTGAAAGGTTTGAGGGGTTCACCTATACTCTTGCTATAGAAATGTTACTGGGGTCTCCCTATACTTTTGCTACAGAATGTCACTAGGGTCCGCCGATACTCTTGCTACAGAAATGTTACTGGGGTCCGCCTTTGTCTTGCTACAGAAATGTTACAGGGGTCTGGCTAAACTTTTGCTACAGAAATGTTACTGGGGTCCGCCTATATTCTGGCTACAGAAATGTTACTGGGGTCTCCCTATACATTTGTTACAGAAATGTTACTGGTGTCCGGCTATACTGTTGCTATGGAAATGTTACAGGGGTTCGCCTATATTTTTTTAAATACAGAAATGTTACTGAGGTCCGCCTATGCCGTTTCTACTGAATGGTTTGAGGGGTTCACCTATACTTTTGCTACAGAAATGTTACTGGGTCTGCCTATACTCTTGCTACAGAAATATTACTGGGATCTGCCTATACTTTTGCTACAGAAATGTTACTGGGGTCCGCCTATACTCTTGCTATAGAAATGTTACTGGGGTCCACCTATACTCTTCCTACAAAAATGTTACAGGGCTCTGCCTATACTTTTGCTACAGAAATGTTACAGGGGTCTCCCTATACTTTTGCTGCAGAAATCTTATTGGGGTCCGCCTGTACTCTTGCTAAAGAAATGTTACTGGGGTCTGCCTATCACTTTGCTACAGAAATGTTGCTCGGGTCTGCATATACTTTTGCTACAAAAATGTCACTGGGGTCTCCCTATACTTTTGCTACAGAAATCTTACTGGGGTCCGCCTATACTCTTCCTATAGAAAGGTTACTGGGGTCCACCTATACTTCTGCTACAGAAATGTTACAGGGGTTTGCCTATACTTTTGCCACAGAAATGTTACTGGGGTCCACCTATACTCTTGCTACAGAAATGTTACTGGGGTCCGCTTATGCTCTTGCTAAAGAAATGTTACTGGGGCCTATATTCTTGCTACAGAAATGGTACTGGGATCTCCCTATACATTTGCTATAGAAATGTTACTGGGGTCTGCCTTTAGTTTTGCTACAGAAATGTTACTGGGGTCCACCTATATTCTTGCTACAGAAATGTTACTGAGGTCCGCCTATGCAGTTTCTACGGAATGGTTTGAGGGGTTGGCCTATGCTTTTACTACAGAAATGTTACTGGGGTCCACCTATACTTTTGCTACAGAAATGTTACAGGGGTTCGCCTTTATTGTTTTTTCTACAGAAATGTTACAGGGGTATGCCTATACTCTTGCTATAGAAATGTTACTGGGGTCTGCCTATACTCTTGCTATAGAAATGTTACTGGGGTCTGCCTATACTCTTGCTACAGAAATGTTACTGGGGTCTGCCTATACTCTTGCTACAGAAATGTTACTGGAGTACGCCTTTCTCTTGTTACAGAAATGTTACAGGGGTCTGGCTAAACTTTTGCTACAGAAATGTTACTGGGGTCCGCCTATATTCTTGCTACAGAACTGTTACTGGGGTCTCCCTATACATTTGCTACAGAATGTCACTGGGGTCCGCCTATACTCTTGCTACGGAAATGTTACTGGGGTCCGCCTATACTCTTGCTATATAAATGTTACTGGGGTCCGCCTATACTTTTTCTACAGAAATTTTAGTGGGGTCCACCTATACTCTTGCTACGGAAATGTTACTGGGCTCCGCCTATACTGTTGCTATGGAAATGTTACAGGGGTTCGCCTATTTTTTTTTTTTCTACAAAAATGTTACTGGGGTCCGCCTATACTCTTGCTATAGAAATGTTACTGGGGTCCGCCTATACTTTTGCTATAGAAATTTTACTGGGGTCCACCTATATTCTTGCTACAGAAATGTTACTGATGTCCGCCTATGCAGTTTCTACTGAATGGTTTGAGGGGTTCGAATATAATCTTGCTACAGAAATGTTACTGGGGTCTCCCTATACTTTTGCTACAGAATGTCACTGGGGTCCGCCGATACTCTTGCTACGGAAATGTTACTGGGGTCCGCCTATACTCTTGCTATATAAATGTTACTGGGGTCCGCCTATACTTTTTCTACAGAAATTTTAGTGGGGTCCACCTATACTCTTGCTACTGAAATGTTACTGAGGTCCACCTATGCAGTTTTTACTGAATGGTTTGAGGGGTTCGCCTATACTCTTGCTACAGAAATATTAGTGGGGTCTCCCTATACTTTTGCTACAGATTGTCACTGGGGTCCGCCGATACTCTTGGTACAGAAATGTTACTGGGGTCCGCCTATACTCTTACTATAGAAATGTTACTGGGTCCGCCTTACTCTTGCTACAGAAATGTTACAGGGGTCTGGCTAAACTTTTGCTACAGAAATGTTACTGGGGTCCGCCTATATTCTGGCTACAGAAATGTTACTGGGGTCTCCCTATACATTTGCTACAGAAATGTTACTGGGGTCCGGCTATACTGTTGCTATGGAAATGTTACAGGGGTTCGCCTATTTTTTTTTTAATACAGAAATGTTACTGAGGTCCGCCTATACTCTTGCTACAGAAATGTTACCGGGATCTCCCTATACTCTTGCTACAGAAATGTTACAGGGGTTCACCTTTATTGTTTTTTCTACAGAAATGTTACAGGGGTCTGCCTATACTCTTGCTATAGAAATGTTACAGGGGTCTGCCTATACTCTTGCTACAGAAATGTTACTGGGGTCTACCTATACTCTTGCTACAGAAATGTTACTGGGGTCCGCCTTACACTTGTTACAGAAATGTTACAGGGGTCTGGCTAAACTTTTGCTACAGAAATGTTACTGGGGTCCGCCTATATTCTTGCTACAGAACTGTTACTGGGGTCTCCCTATACATTTGCTACAAAAATGTTACTGGGCTCCGCCTATACTGTTGCTATGGAAATGTTACAGGGGTTCGCCTATTTTTTTTTTTTCCACAAAAATGTTACATGGGGTCCGCCTATACTCTTGCTATAGAAATGTTACTGGGGTCCGCCTATACTTTTGCTACAGAAATTTTACTGGGGTCCACCTATATTCTTGCTACAGAAATGTTACTGATGTCCGCCTATGCAGTTTCTACTGAATGGTTTGAGGGGTTCGTCTATACTCTTGCTACAGAAATATTAGTGGGGTCTCCCTATACTTTTGCTACAGAATGTTACTGGGGTCCACCTATACTCTTGGTACAGTAATGTTACTGGGGTCCGCCTATACTCTTGCTATAGAAATGTTATTGGGGTCCGCCTATACTATTGCTACAGAAATGTTACTGGGGTCCACCTATACTCTTGCTATAGAAATGTTACTGGGGGGGGGGCGTGGCCTAGCCTTGGGAGAAAGCAGTCGCACATCTAAAGAGCTCCTGCTACTGAGAACGTTACTCAGCTCTGAGCCGGGCACTGAGCCCGTTACGCACTGCTGAACATAAGCACCAGCTGTCCCACAGGCCAGGGATCAAGAAGAGGGGTTTTGAGCCACTTCGGAAAAACTTAAAGAACGGGGCCTACCTGCAGGGGTGAAGCCGGGACCTCGAGTTGAAGGCCGAGACGGACCGGAAGTTCGGGGCCTCCACTTCTATTGCGGAGAACCCGCTTGCACTGCCACCGGATCGGATACCGGAGCCTCACCAGCCTAAGGTCGGTAGGGAGGAGGAGTGCGGTGAGCAGAACAGAAGAAACGAGACAGCTGAGCCAACCCCGTCAACTCGCACTCCCTCCCCCGCTGTCATATAAAGAAAATCGCTCAGCCTGAATTTTTTCGCGCACCAAGAGCGGCGCTAGAACTTCTGCCACTTCAACTGGATCGACCAGGAATGCATACACTGCCCTCCCTCAGCACCTAATCCTCCCACTGTCCCTGATGAGGGAAACGGACTGTGCTGCCCGCCTGCCTCCCGGTAGAGGATAAAGGTAGAAAAAAGCAAATTTACAAATCTTAACTACCTGCCATACCGACCTAAGTAATTCTTTAACAGGGACACACGCACAAAATGGCCCCCTGAACGGGCGGGCTGAGCACGGGGCCCCGTCACACTAATAATTCCGCAACATACCCCAGTACGTAATGGGGAAAAACAACAGAGATAGGAGCAGTGACTCAATCGGCACCCCGAGACCATCTAAAGGACAGTCCGACATGCAAAAGTTCTTCAGAGAAAGGGTCTCAAGATCCCCCCACACGACGAGCAAAAAGTCACTGAATTTAACTACACCGATCTCAGCCGACTTAGAGAGAGAGGATGCTGCGTCCACGGAGGGTGAGGAAGGCGAGCAACTTTCGAAAAGTTTTATGAGGGATCTACTTACTAGCTCTCTAAGGCCAATCAGAGCAGATCTCCTGGAGATCAAAGAGGACATTAAATCCATGGGGAAAAGGGTCGAAACCTTAGAATCCTCGTCAACAAACCTCATCAAGCACTCGACAGAATTGGCCCACCTGGTACAAGAACATCACCACCAACTGAACCGTACCTTGATTCTTCAGGAAGATATCGAGAACCGCAATAGGCGGAACAACATCAGAATTAAAGGGCTTCCAGAGTCGTGGGCGGTGGAAGCGCTACCCAGAATCGCCTCAGAACTGTTTGCCTTACTGCTAGGTGAGGAAAGAGCTTCAAGCATTCTGATAGAACGCATTCACAGATCGCTGAGACCTCCACCATCAGGCACAGACCCCCCCAGGGATGTAATCTGTAAGCTCCTGGCTTACCCAGACACACAAGCAGTGCTAGATGCCTCCAGAACTAAAAGAGAGCTGCAATATAACGGAACCCCCATTCAATTTTACCAAGACCTCGCACCGACGACCTTGGCTAAACGACGTTTAATGAGACCCCTACTAGAAGCCCTCCGAGCGAAAAATATTAAATATTCTTGGCTCTTCCCCTTCGGGCTGGGCATCAACATGAAAGGTCGCAGACTAAACATCAGAACACCAGAGGATCTCCAGAACTGTTGGCAATTCTTAGAAATGGAGCCAGTTGAAGTTCCATCATGGTTACCCTTACCAGATTTGCCTACACTCCCTTTACTGCCCTCAGTCACGATTGAGCAGCAGACAGGCGGCACTAAGTCACCCAGAGAGAGGAGAAAGAAGAGCAGAGAAAGCATCGCAGATGAGGACACTTGAGAAGAAACAGGGCGAATTGCCCAGAAGGAGTAAACAAAGAACTGTCAAGTGTCTACTAATCTAAATAAGTATCTCACTGCACTGCCTTATACTAACCTCTCCTTTCTGACTCTAACTCACGTTTCGCTTATGCCCTATGTTAACCCTACTCTTATGTTTGAGTTATAATTTGCAAGTGATGGGGCCCGCTTACTCGGGCCACCCATAGTTCAAAAAATTCTATATCAACAAAAACCAGATCCGAGATCTCCCATCTAGGTGGGGGACCCCGGTGAACCTGTCCACAGGATCTTCCCGTCACCCGGTGGGTAACGGAGAGTTATTGCCGGTGTTTAACTGGCTTTCAAGTTGAATCCCGTTGGGAAGGGTGATTAACATTATCCTTCTAATACCCGCCCCCCTGCAACCCTTTCTCCCCCCCCCCCCTGTGTCAATACCTAGGTCTACCCCCCTTTCCCCGCTAAGTCATAGGCACTCCTGCCTGGGAAGTGACGAGTGGCTGAAATCCAGCGACTCCCAGTGAACTAACATACAACTGCTTCACTGAACTGAATAGAAAGTCGTTGTCTCATTCTCTCTCTCTTATTTACCTAGATTTACAGGTCCGGCTCCAGACAAATAATTCCGGGACGAACATGGCCTCGATCCGCCTCACGTCATTCAACGCCCGGGGCCTCAACTCACCTCGCAAAAGGCACAGTGTTGCACATCTCCTCAAGAAGTGTAAGACCAAAATTTTATTACTTCAAGAAACACATTTCAAAAAGAATAGACAGTTCCCATTGTCAAGGTTGGGGTTCCAACAATATTATCACAACACACACCCTACTACAGCAGCCAAGGGGGTCACCATAGCGATCCACAAGTCAATCCCCTTTAAACTTGAAACGGAGTTTCAAGACGGGGAGGGAAGAGTCCTCTTTTTAAGAGGCTCAATTAATAACATAAAAGTGACAATCGCTAATCTCTATACTCCGAATTCAGAGCAAGTCCCCTGGCTCATCAAACAGTTAGAAATCTTAAAACAATTCGCAATAGGGCATATCCTATTGGGGGGGGGGACCTGAACGTCGCACTAAATCCCTTGATGGACTCCTCGACGGGGCGCTCCCAGACCTCACAGAGAAAAATAAACCGGTTATTACGCTCCATTAAGGAACTGGGGATCCTGGATGCATGGCGCTCCCTCCACCCCTCCACTAAGGACTTCTCCCATTTCTCCCAGGTACATCACTCATTTCAAAGACTAGACTACTTTCTCATCTCTGCAAATCTACTCACCCACCTAAGTAAAGCGAGTATTGATCCAGTCACCGTCTCGGACCATGCCCCCATTCACATTGACATCAATCTGCCGCAGCTCGCCCCCGGCGAGTGGCGTTAGCGGCTAAACGACTCCCTCTTAGACCCCCCAGAGGAGAAAGCTAAAATAAGCGAGTTATTAGAAGAGTATTTTAAATTCAACTCGGAGGGAAACATAGAACTACCAATAGTATGGGAGGCACACAAGGCCTTTGTCAGAGGCCTCTTAATAGCTTTGGGTGCAAAGACGAAAAAACAGCATCAAAAAGAAGTAGACAGCTTGTTAACCCAAATAACGAAACTGGAGCAGGTTACAAAACACTCGCAGTCCAAAAAAAATCTAGACGAATTAACGGCCCTTAGACATCGGCTGAAGTGCCATCTAGCAGAAAAGTTCAAAAAAAAACATATGCACCTAAAACAGACCTTCTATGCCCACGGCAATAGGGGGAGTAAGCTCATGACCCATCTCCTAAAAAAGACCAAGAAAAGGAATGCGATCCTTACCATAAAAACGAAATCCGGCTCTCTGGCTTCCGCCACTGCAGACATAGCGAAGGAGTTTCAACTCTTTTATTCAAAACTTTACAACCTAAAGGAGGAGGAATACACAATTCCCCAGAAAGACGCAATCAACAGAATAGACGCCTTCCTGAGTTCACTTAAATTGCCGGAGCTGAGCGAAACGGATGCGCTCTCGCTAATGTCTACAATCACAGAAAAAGAGGTGGAACAGGTACTTAACTCCTTCCCACAGGGCAAAAGTCCAGGCCCGGATGGTCTAACAATTACCTACTACAAGGCATTCAAATCACAACTGGTCCCTAAGCTCACCGATACGCTAAACGCACTTCTTAAAGGAGCGGATCTTCCCAGGCAAGCCCAAGAGGCACACATAACCCTCATTCTGAAGGAAGGTAAAGACCCGACGCAGTGTAGTAGCTATAGACCGATTTCACTTATTAATCTAGACACAAAGATTTGGGCCAAGCTATTAGCTAAAAGACTAGGAGAATTCATCCCCACATTGATTAATTCGGAACAGGCAGGGTTTGTTCGGGGAAGAGAGGGAAAGGGTAATTGCCTGAGACTTCTCCACGCCATCAAATACGCTCACTCCAGCAAAATCCCTGTAGCCTTCGTAAGCACTGATGCGGAGAAGGCTTTTGACAGGGTAGACTGGACTTTCATGGAGAGAGCCCTGCTGCGCTTTAACCTCCCACGACCTTTTATTTCGGTAATATTCACCCTTTACTCAAATCCCCATGCCAGACTCAAAATAAATGAAGCACTGTCACCAGCGTTTGAGATCAAGAACGGGACCCGCCAGGGTTGCCCCTTGTCCCCCATACTATTTATTCTCTCACTAGAACCCCTGTTGCAGTGGGTAAGACAGGACACGGTCTTGGAGGGCCTGAAGATTTCTTCACATACCTTGTCGGCCGCGGCATTTGCGGACGACATTATGTTTGTTATCACTAAGCCAGAAAAGAGCCTGCCCAGACTGGTTTCTATCTTAAGCGACTTTGGCAAGTTGTCAAATTTTAAAATCAATTTCACCAAGTCCACAATACTCAATATCTCAATCCCAGAAAAGAAATGTGGCCCCTTGAGAGCGAAATCTCCCTTCGCCTGGTCCGAGACGGTGACAGACTACTTAGGAATAAAACTCACAAAAAGAACTGAAGAACTGTATGCACACAACTTCCACCCACTATTAGCCCAAATTAAAGCTATGCTACAAACGTATGACTTACCTACCCTTTCATGGTTTGGTCGCAAGAACATTCTGAAATCCTACGTCCTCCCCATAATAATATATAAACTACGCATGATCCCAATACATCTCCCGCTCTCCTTCTTCAAAGCTATCAGAGTGATATGTACGGGCTTTGTGTGGAAACAAAAGAGACCTAGGTTGGCATACAACTTAATGACCAAAAGGAGGGTGGAGGGGGGGATGGATCTGCCATGTATCCGGGAATACTACCAAGCCATTCAACTCAGTTACTGGGCAGACTTAACACAACCGGCGAGGGACCCATTGCTACAAGAGCTGGCTAGGGCTTCACATGGGAATTACCTAGTGGAGGACCTCTGGTTCCCTAAAAGAAACCTCTACAGAGCGAGGGGATTTAGCGCTCTCCTCAGAGGCCCATGCGAGATCTGGGACAAACTTAAAGACAAACTGGCCCCTACACCATCTCCACTGATTCCTATTCGCAGCCTGAACAGACTATTGGAGATCCCACCAGACTCGGGATCTCTGAGCGTCTGGACGCAACTCCAGGGTACCAAAATAGGGGACGTTCAGGTCCTGGCGCACAGGACACCCGAGGATATTATCAAAACATTGGCCCCTAATAGTAACCCCTCATTCCTGCAGTTGGCACACATGAGAGAAGTAATTGGGAAATTCCTAACTAAATATAGCTCCACCAGACCAAGGACAAGCTTCGAAACTGCTTTAGAGAAAGATAGAGCCAACACTAGGAAAATCTCCTATACTAGGAGAAATTTCATAGCACCACCGTTATACGCAAAACCAGCCTTCCTGTTATCATGGGAAAAAGAACTAAAAATAACTCTATCTCCAGAGGATTCTAAACTAATACTAAAACTGGCTTACGGCATGTCCATGTGTGTCCTGATGCAAGAAAGCCACTTTAAACTGCTGGTTAGGTGGTACAAAACCCCCCAATGGCTGAAAGCATACAAACTGTCTGCCCACGACAGATGCTGGAGGTGTGACGCGGCAGTGGGCTCTCACCTGCACATCTGGTGGGAATGCGGACTAATTTCTCACTTCTGGAGGGAGGTGGAGGGAGACTTGAGAGTCCTTTCCCCCAACCTGGTAATTACACCAGAAATGATCTTCCTCTGGAAACCTTCCACAAATTTTCACCCATGCAGAAACAAATTGATAGCCTTTGCGATAGATGCAGCTAAGGCCCTGATCCCCTTAAACTGGCTACAACAAAAACCACCCTCTCTTACGCAATGGAGAGAAAAGATGGACTTGATATGTAATCTTGAAGAGCTAACAAGCTGGGCAAAAGGCACACATAAGGACTTCATTCTCACATGGTACCCGTGGAGGGAGGCAAGGAGGGGACATTAAGACCCATCCGTGCAGGGCGGTGGATCGTGGAAACCTGACCTGTCTCCCCTTAATCGAGAGGCGCATCTGTCGGGACGGAGGGGACCCCGGGCGTTGATACGGGGGTGGAGTATACGAGGCTGTCGGAGCTACAAGACCTAGACAGAGAGGAGAAGAGCAACCACAGGAAAAGTGGTAGATCACACCGCTACCCACATATCCCATCCTTCCCCCCCACCTTGTCTTGTCTTTTATCCCGTCTCATTCCAATGTCCCCCCCCACCCCCCAATCATCCTACCTATTCCTTACTTTAAGAATACTGCAACCTTGCAGTTAAGTTCAGTTTGTCTCTTTACCTTTTTTTTAGGCGAAGTTAATCTTATATTCTCAGCTCATATCTTTTTCTCCCTCTCTTCGCTAATAGTGTTTGCATATATTTTGTTTAAGTAATGAGAAATAAGCAGTTATTGCCTTGCCTTTTTGCAATGTATGTTTGAAAAATATAATGAAAATCCAAATAAAACTTGATTTAAAAGAAAAAAAAAAAAAAAAAAAAAAAGAAATGTTACTGGGGTCCGCCTATACTTTTGCTGCAGAAATGTTTCTGGGGTCCACCTATGCAGTTTCTACTGAATGGTTTGAGGGGTTCGCCTATACTTTTGCTACAGAAATGTTACTGGGGTCCGCCTATACTCTTCCTGCAAAAATGTTACAGGGGTCTGCCTATACTTTTGCTACAGAAATCTTACTGGGGTCCGCCTGTACTCTTGCTAAAGAAATGTTACTGGGGCCTGCCTATCACTTTGCTACAGAAATGTTGCTCGGGTCTGCATATACTTTTGCTACAGAAATGTTACAGGGGTCTCCCTGTACTTTCGCTACAGAAATCTTACTGGGGGCCGCCTATACTCTTCCTATAGAAAGGTTACTGGGGTCCACCTATACTCCTGCTACAGAAATGTTACTGGGGTCCACCTATACTCTTGCTACAGAAATGTTACTGGGGTCCGCTTATGCTCTTGCTATAGAAATGTTACTGGGGTCCGCTTATGCTCTTGCTATAGAAATGTTACTGAGGTCCGCCTATGCAGTTTCTACTGAATGGTTTGAGGGGTTCTAGTAAACTTTTGCTACAGAAATGTTACTGGTGTGTGCCTATACTCTTGCTATAGAAATGCTACTGGGGTCCGCTTTACTCTTTCTACAGAAATGTTACTGGGGTCCGCCTATATTCTTGCTACACAAATGGTACTGGGATCTCCCTACACATTTGCTATAGAAATGTTACTGGGGTCCGCCTATAGTTTTGCTACAGAAATGTTACTGGGGTCCACCTATATTCTTGCTACAGAAATGTTACTGAGGTCCGCCTATGCAGTTTCTACTGAATGTTTTGAGGGGTTCGCCTATACTTTTACTACAGAAATGTTACTGGGGTCCACCTATACGTTTGCTACAGAAATGTTACCGGGGTCTCCCTATACTCTTGCTACAGAAATGTTACAGGGGTTCGCCTTTATTGTTTTTTCTACAGAAATGTTACAGGGTTATGCCTATACTCTTGCTATAGAAATGTTACTGGAGTCTGCATATACTCTTGCTATAGAAATGTTACTGGGTCCGCCTTACTCTTGCTACAGAAATGTTACTGGGGTCTGCCTATACTCTTGCTATAGATATGTTACTGGGGTCTGCCTATACTCTTGCTATAGAAATGTTACTGGGGTCCGCCTTACTCTTGTTACAGAAATGTTACAGGGGTCTGGCTAAACTTTTGCTACAGAAATGTTACTGGGGTCCGCCTATATTCTTGCTACAGAACTGTTACTGGGGTCTCCCTATACATTTGCTATAAAAATGTTACTGGGCTCCGCCTATACTGTTGCTAAGGAAATGTTATAGGGGTTCGCCTATTTTTTTTTTTTTTCTACAAAAATGTTACTGGGTTCCAACTATACTCTTGCTATAGAAATGTTACTGGGGTCCGCCTATACTTTTGCTACAGAAATTTTACTGGGGTCCACCTATATTTTTGCTACAGAAATGTTACTGATGTCCGCCTATGCAGTTTCTACTGAATGGTTTGAGGGGTTCGCCTATACTCTTGGTACAGAAATGTTAGTGGGGTCTCCCTATACTTTTGCTACAGATTGTCACTGGGGTCCGCCGATACTCTTGGTACAGAAATGTTACTGGGGTCCGCCTATACTCTTGCTATAGAAATGTTACTGGGGTCCGCCTTACTCTTGCTACAGAAATGTTACAGGGGTCTGGCTAAACTTTTGCTACAGAAATGTTACTGGGGTCCGCCTATATTCTGGCTACAGAAATGTTACTGGGGTCTCCCTATACATTTGCTACAGAAATGTTACTGGGGTCCAGCTATACTCTTGCTATAGAAATGTTACTGGGGTCCGCCTATACTATTGCTACAGAAATGTTACTGGGGTCCACCTATACACTTGCTACAGAAATGTTACTGATGTCTGCCTATGCAGTTTCTACTGAATGGTTTGAGGGGTTCGCCTATACTCTTGCTACAGAAATGTTACTGGGGTCTCCCTATACTTTTGCTAGAGAATGTCACTGGGGTCCGCCTATACTCTTGCTACGCAAATGTTACTGGGGTCCGCTTATACTCTTGCTATATAAATGTTACTGGGGTCCGCCTATACTTTTTCTACAGAAATGTTAGTGGGGTCCACCTATACTCTTGCTACTGACATGTTACTGAGGTCCGCCTATGCAGTTTTTACTGAATGGTTTGAGGGGTTCGCCTATACTCTTGCTACAGAAATATTAGTGGGGTCTCCCTATACTTTTGCTACAGATTGTCACTGGGGTCCGCCGATACTCTTGGTACAGAAATGTTACTGGGGTCCGCCTATACTCTTGCTATAGAAATGTTACTGGGGTCCGCCTTACTCTTGCTACAGAAATGTTACAGGGGTCTGGAAAACTTTTGCTACAGAAATGTTACTGGGGTCCGCCTATATTCTGGCTACAGAACTGTTACTGGGGTCTCCCTATATATTTGCTACAGAAATGTTACTGGGGTCCGGCTATACTGTTGCTATGGAAATGTTACAGGGGTTCGCCTATACACTTGCTACAGAAATGTTAGTGGGGTCCGGCTATACTCTTGCTATAGAAATGTTACTGGGGTCCGCCTATACTATTGCTACAGAAATGTTACTGGGGTCCACCTATACACTTGCTACAGAAATGTTACTGAGGTCCGCCTATGCCATTTCTACTAAATGGTTTGAGGGGTTCGCCTATACTTTTACTACAGAAATGTTACTGGGGTTCCGCCTATACTCTTGCTACCGAAATATTACAGGGATCTGCCTATGCTTTTGCTACAGAAATGGTACTGGGGTCCGCCTATACTCTTGCTATAGAAATGTTACTGGGGTCCGCCTATATTCTTCCTGCAAAAATGTTACAGGGGTCTGCCTATACTTTTGCTACAGAAATGTTACAGGGGTCTCCCTATATTTTTGCTACAGAAATCTTACTGGGGTCCGCCTGTACTGCTGCTAAAGAAATGTTACTGGGGTCTGCCTATCACTTTGCTACAGAAATGTTGCTCGGGTCTGCATATACTTTTGCTACAGAAATGTCACTGGGGTCCGCCTATACTCTTCCTATAGAAAGGTTACTGGGGTCCACCTATACTCCTGCTGCAGGAATGTTACAGGGGTTTGCCTTAACTTTTGCTATAGAAATGTTACTGGGGTCCACCTATACTCTTGCTACAGAAATGTTACTGGGGTCCGCTTATGCTCTTGCTATAGAAATGTTACTGAGGTCCGTCTATGCATTTTTTACTGAATGGTTTGAGGGGTTCTCCTATACTTTTGCTACAGAAATGTTACTGGTGTCTGCCTATACTCTTGCTATAGAAATGCTACTGGGGTCCGCCTTACTCTTTCTACAGAAATGTTACAGGGGTCTGGCTAAACTTTTGCTACAGAAATGTTACTGGGGTCCGCCTATATTCTTGCAACAGAAATGGTACTGGGGTCTCCCTATACATTTGCTATAGAAATGTTACTGTGGTCCGCCTATACATTTGCTATAGAAATGTTACTGAGGTCCGCCTATGCAGTTTCTACTGAATGGTTTGTGGGGTTCGCGTATACTTTTGCTACAGAAATGTTACAGGCGTCCACCTATACTCTTGCTACAGCAATGTTACTGAAGTTCGTCTATGCAGTTTATACTGAATGGTTTGACGGGTTCGCCGGTAATTTTGCTACAGAAATGTTATCGGGGTCTCCCTATACTCTTGGTATAGAAATGTTACGGGGTCCGCCCATACTTTTGCTACAGAAATGTTACCGGGGTCTACCTATACTCTTGCTACAGAAATGTTACTGGGGTCCATCTATACTCTTGCTACAGAAGTGTTTCTGGCTTCAGCCTGTGCAGTTTCTACTGAATGGTTTGAGGTGTTCGCCCATACTTTTGCTACAGAAATGTTACCGGGGTCTACCTATACTTTTGCTACAGAAATGTTACCGGGGTCTACCTATACTCTTGCTACAGAAATGTTACTGGGGTCCGCCTATACTCTTGCTATAGAAATGTTACTGGGGTCCGCCTTACTCTTGCTACAGAAATGTTACAGGGGTCTGGCTATACTTTTGCTATAGAAATGTTACTGGGGTCCACCTATGCTTTTGCTACAGAAATGTTACAGGGGTCTGGCATGTTAAAACGCCCGTGTGACTGAGCCCTAAGACGTCCTAATTTTATTTCTAAGCGTGCAAAAAATAATGCTTTAGATAGAAGAATGACTGCACACAAGAGAGCGACCAAAACACCAAAAATTTCCAGTGACTCCAACACTGTGCAATGTTTTTACTAGACCTATTGAAAACAATGGGCAAGGCATTCCGTGGGAATGCCCAAAGATAGGAACTGCCGCAATTTTTTCCCGTATCGCGATGCAGATACGACATCAGAAACAATTCTCACGACGATGAACTGTGAGGTATCTGTTGCCCAGCAGATTGTCCCATGTAAATGCACCCTTAGATGTCCTAATTTAATTTCTAAACATGCAAAAAATAATGCTTTAGATAGAAGAATGACTGCACACAAGAGAGCGACCAACACACCAGAAATTTCCAGTGATTCCAACCTTTATTGAGAGAGTAACATATTCTGCGTGTGTATATATGTACAGCAGTGAATATCATTGAAAAGCCCCATTATTCCTGCTGTGAGGTTATTGATGTGGTGGAACCAATTCCTTTATTGTATATATTTCCAGGATGTATGTTCTCCAGTCCTCCTGCACTCAGACTCCCTTCCATCTGTTCCCAACTTTATGCTAGTCATACATTTATTCAGTTAGAAGGATGTAGAGGGTCGGATTGCTGAGAGTATGATGGCAGAATAAGACAATAAAGGGTTTGTTGTCTGTTACCATGGAGACACACCGTTCTGCACTGGAGCTGTTCAAGTTAGACAATAGGAAATTTGTGATACATTTTGCAAAGTTGTTTCATTTTTCATTTTATATATATTGGGGCAATAAAAATAATCTCATTGTGAAGGTGAACATAGACATCATTCCATTAGCTACATATGACAGAAATGTGTAACATAGGCCATACAGTAAGTATGGAGGAGACTCGGCAGCGAAACCGACTCCATACCCAGTTGACACTCACTCTCAACATAAATACAGTGGCTTTGACAACTGTGACATCCATGACATAATCAAGTGAGCTCTCGATTGCCCCATGGTCGTTCCCCTAACAAGCAATGGCAAGGTGCGGATGGGTTACCGTAGCAGTCCAGGGCCTAGTTCAGACAGACATACATGTTTTTCTTGTTTTCTTATGATTGTCATTGCTAACATAATTTCCATAGTCACCTACCTCTGTCAGTCACTACCACCATAGGACATGAGAATTGACCTCCATGTGTCAACTTTATGTTCCAGTACTCTTCCTCCAACCAGCTCAAATATCTGCTATATGTTTAACTACTAGACATTAATTTTGATTTTTAGCTTTCCAAGTTCTCTATTGTAGGACATATACCCCATTCTGGCCAGGTCACTTGCTTTATGGGCCTGATGGCCTGATGACCAGGCAAGAATGTTCCTAGAGATATTAGTGTCTCCGAGCTGTGGGAAGGACTTGGGAGGAGGGGGAAGAGTTCTGGTTCTTAGTAAGTAGACCCAGTTGTGTGTGCAGTTTTATTGGCAATGCTCCATAGGAAAAAAATTAAAATTAACTCCCTTTCAACAGCCATCTCTTTGAAGTATTTTTTTGCCTGTTATTCAATGTCTGACCCTTTGTAGGGGTATTCCCTTCTGGAACTTTCATTGCATATTCTGTGGCTATATGCAAATCTGATAGATGTAGGTCCCAGGTGGTCAGGACTTAGAAGTACAGCCAAGCAGGCTTCACTATGCTGTTTCCTATAGAAGTCAACAGGAGTTATGCAAACTGCGCAATACAGAAAGATCAGCTGTTTCAGTAACTCTGTTTGTACAACTTTGTAGCCATCAGACTTTCATGACATGTCCTGTGAATATGCCATGAAAGTGTTAACAAATAGAGATGAGCGAACGTACTCGTCCGAGCTTGATACTCGTTCGAGTATTAGCGTGTTCGAGATGCTCATTACTCGAGACGAGTACCACGCGATGTTCGAGTTACTTTCACTTTTATCTCTGAGATGTTAGCACGCTTTTCTGGCCAATAGAAAGACAGGGAAGGCATTACAACTTCCCCCTGCGACATTCAAGCCCTATACCACCCCCCTGCAGTGAGTGGCTGGCGAGATCAGGTGTCACCCGAGTATATAAATTGGCCCCTCCCGCGGCTCGCCACAGATGCATTCTGACATAGTTCAGGGAAAGTGCTGTCTTGCTGGAGTTGCTATAGGGAGAGTGTTAGGAGTTATTTTAAGCTTCAAGAACCCCAACGGTCCTTCTTAGGGCCACATCTAACCGTGTGCAGTAGTGTGGAGGCTGCTTTTTGCAGTGTTGCACTTTTTTTTTTTTTGTATATCAACCGTGCAGAGCATTGCGCCCTGCAGTAATTATACATAGTCCAGGGCCAGTAGTGGTGGTGAGGCAGGGACAGAAGACATATTTATTGAATATAGGCAGTGGGCCTTTCCAAAAACATTTGGGGAAAAAAATCTATTTGGGCTGCCTGTGACCGTCCTCAGTGTACTGGGTCTATGCTGGGGGTAGTTGTCCTAATTCATACGCAGCCAGCTAAGTGTTACAGCAGGCTTGTGCAAAATTATTTCCTGGCTCTGTGTTGGCTGTTACATCACCGCTGTATTCCAGTTCACAGTGCAACAGTTTGCAGTTATTTTACATACTCCAGGGCCAGTAGTGGTGACGCAGAGAGAGAAGACATATACAGTGTATATAGGCAGTGGGCCTTTCCAAAAACATTTGGGAAAAAAAATCTGTTTGGACTGCCTGTGACTGTCCTCAGTGTTCTGGGTCTGTGCTGGGGGTAGTTGTCCTAATTCATACGCAGTCAGCTAAGTGTTACAGCAGGCTTGCGCAAAATTATTTCCTGGCTCTGCTGTGCGTTCCGTAAGCGAAGTCAGCCTCCAACCACAGGCCAATAAGTGGCACATTTAATTACAGCGTTCTGTTTCTGCACTACTGGTAATACACCATGCTGAGGGGTAGGGGTAGGCCTAGAGGACGTGGACGCGGGCGAGGACGCGGAGGCCCAAGTCAGGGTGTGGGCACAGGCCGAGCCAGTGCGGTGGCCAGGGGTAGAGGCAGGGCCAGACCGAATAATCCTCCAACTGTTTCCCAAAGCGCCCCCTCGTGCCATGCCACCCTGCAGAGGTCATGGTGCTCTACGGTGTGGCAGTTTTTCACAGAGACGCCTGACGACCGACGAACAGTGGTGTGCAACCTTTGTCGCGCCAAGATCAGCTGGGGAGCTACCACCACCAGCATGCGCAGGCATATGATGGCCAAGCACCCCACAAGGTGGGACGAAGGCCATTCACCGCCTCCGGTTTGCACCACTGCCTCTCCCCCTGTGCCCCAACCTGCCACTGAGATCCAACCCCCCTCTGAGGACACAGACACTACCGTCTCCTGGCCTGCACCCACACCCTCACCTCCGCTGTCCTCGGCCCCATCCAGCAATGTCTCTCAGCGCAGCGTCCAGACGTCACTAGCGCCACTGTTTGAGTGCAAGCGCAAGTATGCCGCCACGCACCCGCACGCTCAAGCGTTAAACGTGCACATTGCCAAATTGATCAGTCTGGAGATGCTGCCGTATAGGCTTGTGGAAACGGAGGCTTTCAAAAGCATGATGGCGGCGGCGGCCCCGCGCTACTCGGTTCCCAGTCGCCACTACTTTTCCCGATGTGCCGTCCCAGCCCTGCACGACCACGTCTCCCGCAACATTGTACGCGCCCTCACCAACGCGGTTACTGCCAAGGTCCACTTAACAACGGACACGTGGACAAGCACAGGCAGGCAGGGCCACTATATCTCCCTGACGACACATTGGGTGAATTTAGTGGAGGCTGGGACCGAGTCAGAGCCTGGGACCACTCACGTCCTACCCACCCCCAGAATTGCGGGCCCCAGCTTGGTGCTGGTATCTGCGGCGGTGTATGCTTCCTCCACTAAACCACCCTCCTCCTCCTCCAACGCAACCTCTGTCTCGCAATCAAGATGTGTCAGCAGCAGCACGTCGCCAGCAGTCGCTGTCGCGCGACGTGGCAGCACAGCAGTGGGCAAGCGTCAGCAGGCCGTGCTGAAACTACTCAGCTTAGGAGAGAAGAGGCACACGGCCCACGAATTGCTGCAGGGTCTGACAGAGCAGACCGACCACTGGCTTGCGCCGCTGAGCCTCCAATCGGGCATGGTCGTGTGTGACAACGGCCGTAACCTGGTGGCGGCTCTGCAGCTCGGCAGCCTCACGCACGTGCCATGCCTGGCCCATGTCTTTAATTTGGTGGTTCAGCGCTTTCTGAAAAGCTACCCACACTTGTCAGACCTGCTCGGAAAGGTGCGCCGGGTCAGCGCACATTTCTGCAACTCCAAGACGGACGCTGCCACCCTGCGGACCCTGCAACATCGGTTTAATCTGCCAGTGCACTGACTGCTGTGCGACATGCCCACACGGTGGAACTCTACGCTCCACATGTTGGCCAGACTCTATGAGCAGCGTAGAGCTATAGTGGAATACCAACTCCAACATGGGCGGCGTAGTGGGAGTCAGCCTCCTCAATTCTTTACAGAAGAGTGGGCCTGGTTGACAGCCATCTGCCAGGTCCTTGGAAACTTTGAGGAGTCTACCCAGATGGTGAGCGGGGATGCTGCAATCATTAGCGTCACCATTCCTCTGCTATGCCTCTTGAGAAGTTCCCTGCAAAGCATAAAGGCAGACGCTTTGCACTCGGAAACTGAGGCGGGGGAAGACAGTATGTCGCTGGATAGTCAGAGCACCCTCATGTCTATATCTCAGCACGTTGAGGAGGGGGAGGAGCATGAGGAGGAGGGGGAAGAGACAGCTTGGCCCACTGCTGAGGGTACCCATGCTGCTTGCCTGTCATCCTTTCAGCGTGTATGGCCGGAGGAGGAGGAGGAGAATCCTGAAAGTGATCTTCCTAGTGAGGACAGCCATGTGTTGCGTACAGGTACCCTGGCACACATGGCTGACTTCATGTTAGGATGCCTTTCTCGTGACCCTCGCCTTACACGCATTCTGGCCACTACAGATTACTGGGTGTACACACTGCTCGACCCACGGTATAAGGAGAACCTTTCCACTCTCATACCCGAAGAGGAAAGGGGTTCGAGAGTGATGCTATACCACAGGACCCTGGCGGACAAACTGATGGTAAAATTCCCATCCGACAGCGCTAGTGGCAGAAGGCGCAGTTCCGAGGGCCAGGTAGCAGGGGAGGCACAGAGATCAGGCAGCATGTACAGCGCAGGCAGGGGAACATTCTCCAAGGCCTTTGCCAGCTTTATGGCTCCCCAGTCAAGACTGTGTCACCGCTCCCCAGTCAAGGCTGAGTTGGCGGGAGCACTGTAAAAGGATGGTGAGGGAGTACGTAGCCGATCGCACGACCGTCCTCGGTGACACCTCTGCCCCCTATAACTACTGGGTGTCGAAGCTGGACACGTGGCCTGAACTCGCGATGTATGCCCTGGAGGTGCTTGCTTGTCCTGCGGCTAGCGTCTTGTCAGAGAGGGTGTTTAGTGCGGCTGGGGGAATCATCACGGATAAGCGTACCCGCCTGTCAACCGACAGTGCCGACAGGCTTACACTCATCAAGATGAACAAAGCCTGGATTTCCCCAGACTTCTCTTCTTCACCAGTGGACAGCAGTGATACCTAAGCAATACGTAGGCTGCACCCGCGGATGGAAGCATCGTTCTCTATCACCATCAAAAACGGGGACATTTTTGCTTTATCAATCTGTGTATAATATTCCTCCTCCTCCTGCTCCTCCTCCTGAAACCTCACGTAATCACGCCGAACGGGCAATTCTTCTTAGGCCCACAAGGCTCAGTCATATAATTTTTCTAAACAATTTTTATACGTTTCAATGCTCATTAAAGCGTTGAAACTTGCACCTGAACCAATTTTTATTTTAACTGGGCTGCCTCCTGGCCTAGTTACCAATTAAGCCACATTAACCAAAGCGATTAATGGGTTTCACCTGCCCTCTTGGTTGGGCATGGGCAATTTTTCTGAGGTACATTAGTACTGTTGGTACACCAATTTTTTTGGGCCCTCGCCTACAGTGTAATCCAATAAATTTTTTGCCCACCTGCATTACAGCTGACGTTTCTTCAGCTGTGCTGGGCACTGCAATGGGATATATTTATGTACCGCCGGTGGGTTCCAGGGAGCCACCCATGCTGTCGGTCCACACGGAGTTGTAACTACATGTGTCCACTTCTAAAGAACCCCAGTCTGACTGGGGCATGCAGTGTGGGCCGAAGCCCACCTGCATTAAACATCACATTACCTCAGCTGTGATGGGCAATGCAATGGGATATATTTATGTACCGCCGGTGGGTTCCAGGGAGCCACCCATGCTGTCGGTCCACACGGAGTTGTAACTACATGTGTCCACTTCTAAAGAATCCCAGTTTGACTGGCTTCCTGGCACCCACCCATGCTGTCGGTCCACAGGGACTTCACAATAGGGAGTTGTACCTGCCTGTGTCTATGAATTAAAAAGCCCGGTCAGGTTGGGGCATGCAGTGTGGGCCGAAGCCCACCTGCATTTAATCTGACGTTAGCTCTGCTGTCCAGGGCACTGCAATGGGATACATTTATGTACAGCCGGTGGGTTCCAGGGAGCCACCCATGCTGTGGGTGCACACGGAATTCCCATTGCGGAGTTGTACCTGCCTGTGACTATTTATAAAAAACCGCGGTCTGACTAGGGCATGCAGACACCTTGACAGAATGAATAGTGTGTGGCACATAGCTTCCCCATTGCTATGCCCACGTGTGCAGCTCCTGATGGCGGTGGCACAGGATTATATTTCTCATGGCTTCTGTACAGCATTGTGGGCTATCACCCCGCCCCTTTTAAAGAGGGTCGTTGCCTAGCCGTGCCAACCCTCTGCAGTGTGTGCCTGCAGTTCCTCCTCATGGCAGACGCACTTATAAATAGACATGAGTGTGGCGTGGCATGAGGGCAGCTGAAGGCTGCGCAGGGACAATTTGGTGTGCGCTGTGGACACTGGGTCGTGCGGGGGGGGGGGGGGGGGTTGGGCAGCATGTAACCCAGGAGAAGTGGCAGCGGAGTGTCATGCAGGCAGTGATTGTGCTTTGTTGGAGGTAGTGTGGTGCTTAGCTAAGGTATGCATTGCTAATGAGGGCTTTTCAGAAGTAAAAGTTGTTGGGAGGGGGGGGGCACTCTTGCCGCTATTGTGGCTTAATAGTGGGACCTGGGAACTTGAGATGCAGCCCAACATGTAGCCCCTCGCCTGCCCTATCCGTTGCTGTGTCGTTCCCATCACTTTCTTGAATTGCCCAGATTTTCACAAATAGAAACCTTAGCGAGCATCGGCGATATACAAAAATGCTCGGGTCGCCCATTGACTTCAATGGGATTCATTACTCGAAACGAACCCTCGAGCATCGCGATAATTTCGTCCCGAGTAACGAGCACCCGAGCATTTTGGTGCTCGCTCATCTCTATTAACAAACCTTGCAACATGTCTAGGCTGTCAACGACTCTAAATAATACACTTGTTCATGTTCTCTAGCTAGGAGTCTTGGTGCGCCCCTTTATTTAGGTGGTGATTGCTGACAAGCATTGTAGCTTTGTGTGATCTTATTGTCATCAGTCCACAATAAATGCAGGATTAGATAAGAAGGTAAAGGCAGTATTATAGGATGTGCACAGTAAGTTAGGGATTCTTTGGCTTGTCTTCATCATCATCTTCCTCTTACCATGAGCAGTCACTCTAGGTCCACTCAGCTGCTCTTTGTAGTAGGGTTCTCCAACGTTCTCCTAGTAAACAAATCTAAGGAACAAAGCAGACATTTATTAAGTTGATACCAGCTGGTAGGGTGAATGCAGATGGGCGGAATTTTCTCCCATGCACGCTTCCATAGAATTGCATGTGTGCACGCAATCCTATGCAGGCAGCCGCTGTTTGACCGCGTAATAACTCGTACGGTAAACAAATCGCGGAGGCCCGCACAGAAATGTCACTGGTGATGCTCCGGCACATAGAAGAGCAGAGACAAGATGCCAGGAGGAGGTGAGCTGCCCGTCAGTGCAGGGGCACAGGGAGAATCTCTCTGCGAGAATTCTCGCAGCGGGATCCAATCCGGCCCTCTGCATTGACCCGTAAGAGGGAAATGGTACAACTACCCCGTTTCCCTGAAAATAAGGTCTGCCCCAAAAAAGAAAACCCTAGCATGATTTTTAAATAGTGTCCAGGTAGCTATACATGTAAAAAAGAAATATTTTGGAGCAAAAATTAATATAAGATCCTGTCTTATTTTGGGGGAAATGGGGTAGTACTACTAGATATATTGACAGACAAAGATGTGAAGTGAGAAGAAACATGACATCTTATGTTAATGATAATCTCTTATTGTATCTCAGACTAGATTTACACCATGTTTGCATCATGCATGCAGACATTCTGGTATAAATATCTAACATACCTAGTAGCTATCCATAGCCAAACACATGTCATAAGAGTGACTTTTAGTGTACATTTGGCTGGTATTCTTCGGTGTCGCTTTCTCTAAACTGTATTTAAAATCTATGCTATGGAGTATAAGAGTATACGAAAAAAAATGTGTTCTATGTTTTTTTCAATGGGAATCAATGGCAAATGTATAGAACTATACAGCCGTAACATTGTATGCCTTAGGCTTCATTCACACAGGTGCGATGATTTTTGGCTGGCTGTGCCACAGAGCGCGGCCGAAAATCACGTGAACGAGAGGTAGCCGTGACCGAGTAATAGGTGCATCTCCCGTTTATGCATCTGTTCAGACGGTGCAGAAGGAGACGGGAAACGTATAGAGGCAGAAATACATGGACATCGGCTACATCTGATTCAGCAGATGATTCAGGTGCCTCATTGGCCTCTGATGTACGTCGTAATAACTCCTCTTTTTTAGGCTTTTGTCCTCCAGTGACAGGGAGGATTGTGTCACTACTAGGGATGAGCGAGCATACTCGGAAAAGCACTAATTGCTCGAGTAATGTGCTTTATCCGAGTATCGCAGTGCTCGTCCCTGAAGATTCGGGTGCCGGCACGGAGTGGGGAGCTGCAGGGGAGAGCGGGGAGGAACGGAGGGGAGATCTTTCTCTCCCTCTCTCCCGCCCGCTCTCCCCTGCTCCCCGCTGCGACTCACCTGTCAGCCGCAGCGGCACCCGAATCTTCAGGGACGAGCACTGCGATACTCGGATAAAGCACATTATTCGAGCGAGTAGTGCTTTTCTGAGTATGCTCGCTCATCCCTAGTAACTACCAAGAGATACCAGAGGAGGCGGGGAGGCCTCAGGCATAACCGGAGCAAGAAGAAAGGAAGATCAGTGTCCCGAGGGAGAGGGAGGATGACTTATCAGTAATTAATATCTCCTCCAAGGAGTTATTGACACACGAGATTGAGGTACTGTCTAAGGGACTCTCGTACTGTTTGGTTCCCTCCATGGATTGGTTTCGTGTTGATTTGGACTGTAGAAAAGTATTTCGCAATGTTCGTCTTAAGGCCTATTTTTCTGATAGTTCCCCCACAGGTGGTCAGGTTGCGCAGTCCAAGCCCCGTGAGGGTTTTACCTCGAGGGGAGTTGGACTGCGCAACAAGAGCACGTTTGTCCCTCCAGTGGTTGATCACTCGATTGATGTTTTTGAAAACATGATATGACAAGATATTGAGAGGCTAAGAAATTCTGAGAGATACAGAGTTCAGAGATACAATCTGAGTAAACAGGAGCGTAAGACATTGAAGTTGCTCAGTACCGACACCTCTATAACTGTAAGACCGGCGGATAAAGGGGGAGCGGTGGTTGTGCAGGATACGATCAAATATGTGGCTGAGCTGGAGAGACAGCTCTCGGATTCAGATACATATGAGTTACTTCCACGGGATCCAACAGATACGTATCGTAGGGATCTGTTGCTCCTCCTTGATGATGCTCAACTGAATGATACCATTGATAAGGGACGGTATGATTTTTTGGCGATTAGGTTTACAATCACTCCGGTCCTTTATTCTCTTCCTAAGGTCCATAAGAGCTTGGTCGATCCTCCTGGACGACCAATAGTTTTGGGAAGGGGGTCACTATTTAGTAACCCCTCACGTTTCTTGGATGTTGTCCTTAGGGATTTTGTGGTTAATTCGAGATCTTATTTAAGAGACACCTCTGATTTTCTGATGAAGATTAAGAAGTTGAAGGTGGCCCCATCCTCCATTCTTGGGTCCTTCAACGTGGTGTCTCTTTACACAAACATTGAGCAACAACTTGGTTTAGAGGCGGTCATGAAGAAGCTATTGAGCTCTGATATGCCCACTGATTGTATTAACTTCATTATAACGCTGTTGGATGATGTTTTATCAAAAAACTATTTCATCTTTGATAACAAATATTATCGTCAAAAGAGGGGTACCGCCATGGGGTCCCATGTGGCCCCCACATATGCGAACTTGTATATGGCGGATGTGGAAAAGTCGTCTATTTATACCTCCCCGGCCTGGACCTTTGTCTAGGTCTGGTGGAGGTATATAGACGACATTTTCTTTATTTGGACGGGCACAGAGCGTGAGCTAAAAACCTTTCAGGTTGAGTTGAATGGTATTCACCCATTGTTGAAATTTACGTTACGTCCTCTATTCACCAACTTCAATTTTTGGATGTGCTAGTTCTAAAACAAGGGGAGGAACTCTGCACTGATCTTTTTATCAAGTCTACGGATCGCAATACGTTGTAACGATTTGACAGTTTTCATCCCTCAGGAATGCTCAGATCACTCCCCTGGAGTCAAGTCCTGAGGATTCGTCGTATTGTGGATGACAGGTACCTGGATGAGCGTTTAACACAAATGTGTTGTAAGTTTAGAGCTAGAGGCTATCCAGAGGATCTGGTCACAGATTTGAGTGTCAAAGCAAAACAGAAAGATCGTGCCTCTCTGTTCGAGAGGAGTACCAATACTGATCAAGCATGTAGGCTCCCATTTGTGAGTACGTATTGTCCTGCCAGCGGTAAAATTGCACATATTGTTCGGAAGCACTGGCCACTACTGAAATGTTGTCACCCTGGAGTAGCAGAATTTGATTCCCCCCCCCCCCCCCCTTATGGCCTATAGAAGGGGTTTGAATTTTAGAGATAAATTGGTTCATTCGAATATTAACTCCTCCGGTAAGGCCAAGATAGAGGGTAAGGCTGGTAATTTCCCGTGCCTCTCATGTGCAAGCTGCAACAACCTGCAGAAGGGCTCCTTTTTTGCACATCCATATACAGGTAAACGTTATTACATCAGACATCACTATACCTGTCTTTTATCATTTGTCGTGTATCTAATTACGTTCCCCTGTGGGTATTTATATGTTGGTGAGACCATTAATTCGTTAAGGATAGAATCAGCAAACACAAGAGCACGATTAGAACACGCAAATTGGATGCTCCTGTAGCTAAACACTTCTGCGACACTAACCATTCAATCAGTCAGTTGAGATATCGCATCATCGACCATTTACCACGAAACAACAGGGGTGGCGATAGAGAGGAACGGCTTAGATGGCTGGAGTTGAGGTGGATTTTCGAGTTAAATACGCTTCAACCCAATGGCCTCAATATAGAGTATAATGCGCTGCCTTTTGTATAATTGGTTTTCTGCGGGTAGTACATACAGTTTATTGTTGCTTTTCCCATTTCCTTGTCATGATTTATGTCTTGTTATATATGTTTTTACATTGATTGTGTTTTTGTTTCTTTCCATGTGTCGTTTGGAGGTACACTTAGCCATGGTCCGGAGACTATTCGTTTTTTTGCGTTTTTTGCATGTTTTTTTTTTTATGTGTTTACATTTATTTTTGGTTTAAATAAAGTTTATTTGATTTGGTATATTTGATTATTGTTTTCTTTGGGGGTGTTCTCCTTTATTATGTTTCGGGTGGGACTGGTGATGCAATCCGGTTAATAATGGTTTTATCAGGCACAATCTCCACCATGGATTATGGACAAACTTTATTATGCTGTGTTGCCCATTCATTGTGGGACAAATACACACAGCAATGTGGGTCTGGATATATGCACAGCAATGCTTTCTGTGCGGTTTCACTATAATAAGGTATGCCCATATCTCATCATAGTATTATATGCAGCCCGTTCTGGTTGCTAGGTAGCGCTAGACGCTGAGGGCGGAATCTGGACGCGCTATATGACTGGGTTACACGTCTTTGGCACGCATGATGATGCCGGACGCACACCCATGACGCGCAAGATGACGCCGATCCGTGCCTCTCTCTGATTGGCCACGAGATAGCTGCGCATGCGCAGTACAGCTTGGAGACGGTTTGCCCACAGTTACTGTGTGGGCATTTTGCTTTGTGGACATGCGCGGTATATCGGGTAGGACGCTGATGTTACAGGCGGGAAGCATGGCTGAAGGTACCTCCGGATAGACACAGGTGAGTGCTGTTGTTTTTAATTTTTGAGTATATATATATGTATGTTCAGCTCCTGGTGTAATAGCTTGACATACTGACCTTGGCCGAAACGTCGCTGTTAAAAGATGCCAGTTTTTTATTTAATAAAAGTGGGGAGGTTATTTTAACCCAACTTTCTCGTGCTTTGTGGATGAAGGATCCCATTTACTTGCTGCCTCTCCCTGTGGATGACTTTGCCTTGGATAAGTGGATCCCTGGTGTCCGGGTCCGGATTGGGGCTTGCAAGGCGAGTACTCATATAGAAGTGCACTATCAATTGCGTGGTGATGCTGTGATTTGTGTGTTATATCACACGGCACAGGGGTGACGTGTATACGCTGCACCCGGAATTCTGTCGGGCAGAGGGAGAGAGTTTAGCTCTGCTAAACTCCCTCCCTTTCTACGCCCCTTACTCACTCCTAGCAATGGTGGGGGTGGGACTGGGCGGGAGATGCCCCATCTCTGCCCCTTGCCACCTGCCAGCAATGGGAGGGGGCAGGGTACTACTCACCTGCCCCGTCCCACCCCTCCCTTTGCCCACAGCTGGCAAGGGGCAAAGAGGAGGAGGGAGTTTAACAGAGCCACTGCTAAACTCCCTCTCACCTCCCTTTTTCCAGGCAGCTCCCATAGGCTCCCACAGGAGTCTATTGGACCGGTGTATTCCCGCCAGGAAAGATAGGTCCTGAACTATGCGCTATGTTGGCTGTTTTTATGCACCAGCAAAATGGCAATCTGAACTGAGGCAATGGAAGCCAATGCCTCAGATGGGTGACATATATCAGCCAGGCTGTGAAAACACAGCCAATATACGCCTGTGTGAATTTAGCCTTACTGTTATTAAATGTGCAGGGTTCATTAGTGAATATATCAAAGCATACACTATACAACTGTATCAAAAGACACCAAAGATGTGCCATAAACGTCGGATAGGTGGGATTTCCACTTATGGGACCCTCACCTACTGGGAGTACAGAGACCCCTGACACCTGTTCAGCGGGGTCAGAGAGCCTCCATATTCAGGCAGGGATAGAACTGGAGAGGACTGCCTAATCCTGAAGATACGGCATAAATGTATTTAGTGGTAAAACCCCCTTGATCCAGTGGTAACTGAGAGAACCTCTAGGAATATCCAGTGACTAACCATGCCTAAAATAAAAGCTTCACATTAATAACTACCGCAGGAAATAGGCCATAATATCGTGCCAGTTTCTCTGGGCTATACGGCATATTGTGGTACTCTAAGTATTCCACCAGCTGATCAGGGATTTCTAGCTTTTTCATTTTGCCTGATAGGTGAGAGTCACACTTTTATGACCTTCACCTCATGAGAGTACAGAGCCCCCTGAAACCCGTTCTGTGGGGTCAGACAGCCCCCATATTCAGACAGAGATAAAAGTGGAGAGGGCTGCCTAATCCTGAACATACGGCATAAATGTATTTGCTGGTAAAACCCCCTCGATCCAGAGGTAACTGAGAGAACCTCTAGGAATATCCAGTGACTAAATTGCCTAAAATTAAAGCTTTACATCGGCACGTAGATAACCATCTCGCTCATAACATCTTGGCAGCTTCTTTATGTCATCAAACTCATTGTGGTACTGTAAGTATTCCATCAGCTCATTAGGGATTTCTAGCTGATGGATGAGGCGAAGCTTCCCCACTTGTTTTAGCCGCCTTCTTATAGCAATACGACACTGAGACTTCAGGGATCTCGGATGAGCTGTACAGAAGATAAGACCAGAGTACAGGATGACATTGTAGTCTGACACTACTGTACAGTACAGCGATCTATACAGGAAGAAAGTATATTAGAATTAGTCCAAAGAAGGAAAGATGTGCTCAAAGTAAGTTAATTACAGCAGGGGCGTAAGTTAAAGACTCTGGGGCCCTGGTGCAAGAGCTCAGCTCACCAGCCAACTTCCCCCACCCCCCTCTGCCTTACACACACACCTGTACCTCTACCTGTACCCAGATCTAAATTGTGATGCATGCAGCTGCAAAACAAATTTACCTACATGATCTAGCCCCTTGGCATTGGCTTTCCAAACACGACGCATTTCCTGGACTACTTGAAAATCAGTTTGCAGTCCCTTAGACTGCATTCATAATTTTTGTTGCATTTTCAAATCACAGTTAAAAAACACATCCCAAAACTGCATATCGGATTCAAAAACCACATGTGCCTTTAATACACTGCATACACTATTAAAAACTGCATGTGGATTTAAACAATACATTCGACTTTTTAAAACTGCATGCAGGTTTCTGATGCATTTTTGAATTGTGTGTAAAGTATTCAGTCATATACAGTAAATAACCAGCTTATACCATCATGCTCCATATCACTATATACAGGACTAGCTGATATATCCGGCTTTGCCCCAATTAATTTGATACAGGTGTTTACGTGTTGTGCACATGGAAAATTTTATGAAGTAAAGGTTACCTTAGAAGAACAGAGGAATAAAGTATGTATACACAGAAAGGGAGCATTAGATTCTTCTCAGTCTGCATGTACTGATGTCCCTCTGCAGAATATGCCAGTCCCCCCCCCCCAGTGTCCACTATTATGACCTAAAGAAGGCCCGCGCCAAATTTCACGCTTGTACGACACTGCAAAGTTAAATCATACAGGGGTGCACTTACTTTTGCATTTAGCATTGAATAATCGAGTTGTGACCCCTTTACTTTATCTATTTAGGACCTTACTTTTCCTATTTAGGACCTAAAGAATGCTTGTGCCAAATTTCACACTTGTACAACACCGGGAAGTTACATTACATGGGAGTGCACTCTCTTTTGCAATTAGCATTGAATTTTCAAGTTGTGACCCCTTTACTTTTCCAATTTAGGACCTGAAGAATGCTCGTGCCAAATTTCATGTTTGTATGACATAGAGAAGTTAGAGACTTAGATTAGGTACATTACACAGGGGTGCCAATACGTTTGCACTTAGCACTGAATAATTGAGTTGTGCCTCTTTAACTTTACCTATTTAGGATGTAAAGAATGCTTGTGCTAATTTCAAGCTTATACAACACCGGGAAGTTACATTACATAGGAGTGCCAATACTTTTGCACTTAGCATTAAATGATCAAGTTGTGACCCCTTTACTTTTCCTATTTAGGACATAAAGAATGTTCGTGCCAAAGTTCATGCTTGTACGACATGAGAAGTTAGAGAATTAACCCCTTCACGACCAATGATGTACTGGTACGTCATGGTGTGTCGGGGTATGTATGAAGAGAGGCTGCGTAGCAACCTATCTTCATTCAGTGCGGGCGTCAGCTGTTTATAACAGCTGACACCTGCGGGCAATAGCCGCGAGCGGCCGATTGCGGCTATTAACCATTTAAATGCCGCTGTCAATTGACAGCGGCATTTAAATCCTGCACAGCCCCCCCCCCCCCCCCCCCCCCGCGGTGAGATCAGGGAAGCCGTGCAGGTGTCGTGGCAGCCGGGGGCCTAATGAAAGGCCCCAGGGCTGCCTTAACAGACTGCCTATCAAGCCATCCCCGTGGGGTGGCTCGATAGACTGCCTGTCAAAAAGCAGTATGAAGTAATAATAATGCTATAGCATTACGTCATACTGCAGGAGTGATCAAAGCATCGCATATTAAAGTCCCCCAGGGGGACTTCAAAGTAATGTAAAAAAAAAATCAATAAAGTTTTTTTAAATTGAAAAAAAAAAAAGTTGCAAAAGTTTAAATCACCCCCCTTTTGCCATATCTATTATTAAAAAATGTAAATAATAAATTAAAAATATGTATTTTGTATCACCGCGTCCGTAAAAGTCCAAACTATCAAAGCAGCACATTATTTTTCCCGCAAGGTGAACAACGTCCGAAAAAAAAAAAAAGCATTACTTACGTTTTTAGATGATCTGCGGCGCTCCTGCAGGCTGTCACTCCCTCCTAATCCACGGCAGACAAGCTTTCTCTATGAAAGGCTTTAAATCCCTGCCTCCAGAAAGACACGTGCCTTCAGCCAATCACAGCCAATGACAATGATGTCATTGAATGGCTGTGATTGGCTGTGTTTCTGGAGGCGGGGATTTCAAGGCTTGAAATCCCCGCCTCCAGAAACACAGCCAATCACAGCCATTCAATGACATCATTGTCATTGGCTGTGATTGGCTGAAGGCACGTGTGCTTCTGGAGGCAGGGATTTAAAGTCTTTCGTGGAGAAAGCAATACTCTGCCGTGGACCAGGAGGGAGCGACAGCCTGCAGGAGCGCCGCAGATCATCTAAAAACGTAAGTAATGCTTTTTATTCTTTGCTCCACTGTATTACCGGCGTATAAGGTGACAGTTGGGGGGTCGTCTTATACGCCCCGTCGCCTTATACGCCGGTATATATTTTTAGTGTAACACATTTCTGGATGAATTGCAGGAAAGGGGTTATATATTTAACCCCTTTCCGACCATTCATCCTGCGATCGCCGGCAGCCCATTGCATTCAGTGGAGTCGGCTGTATTGCCGGTTCCATTGAATTCAATGGGCAAACATCGTTCTTCTCTGCTACAGCTGTTACAGCTGTGCCAGAGAAGAAGGATTTGTCTTCTATATGTTCTCAATGGGGTCAGCGCTGCTGCCGCTGGCCCCATTGAGTGCATATAGAATGCATCCATAGCGAACCGCGGGAGGGGCCGACTTTTATGTTCGGGTGACACCTTATCTCCCCAGCCACTCACAGCAGGGGGGTGGTATAGGGCTTAAACGTTGCAGGGGGAAGTTGTAATGCCTTCCCTGTCTTTATATTGGCCAAAAAAAAGCGCTAACGTCTCAGGGAAGAAAGTTTAAGTAACCCGGACACCGCATGGTGTTCGTTACGGATAACGAACATACCGAACACCCTAATATTCGCACGAATATCAAGCTCGGAAGAACACGTTCGCTCATCTCTATTTGTACGACATTGGGAAGTTAGATAATTAGTGCTAAGTCAGTCTATCAGTCAGTCAGAGAGGGCTTTCACCTTTATTTCTAAAGATGTATAACTTATACCAGCTGCACATGTATAGTTATATACAGAAGATGCTCAGGTTATAAATAGATGTGAACTCTCTCCCCATGACAAAATTCTTACCCATTTGTGTTATTTAGTCTTCTTGTGGATTAAAAATAACCAAAGCAGTTGTCAGGGCAAGAACTCCAGACCCCACACAGAAGAGCAATTTGGGCAGCTCTCCATAGTATATTAAAGAATGCCCCGGCATTATCTATTACCTGAAGCTTATAGAATCATATTTGACTGCAGTCACTGAACTCATTGTGCATTTATCAACCTGGTAGGTTGCTGTTAGCTATATAGTGCCATTAAGGGACCAAGTGTGCCTGTCTTCTCAGTGAAGAGAGAGGAATAAGCAGTCAGACAACTCTGGCAACGGTCTATCTCAGATTTCACATACAATATCCTCTATTGAGAAGAAACAGATGCCATTACCCTTTTCTCTGTCCAGAAGTCTTGTGCCATCATTATTAACTTCGAGAAGAGCTTTCTGTATATTAGGTAAATACATATTAGCACCAAACTGGATGAGAAGTTCCACAAATGGGGCTTCATAGTTCTTTTCAAGACATATCCCTAGTACTGATGTATCATCTGGAGTACCGGCTACTAAATCATAGTGGAAACACTTATAATCAGAGTCAGCCCCATAAAGAAGTAACATTCTAAAGAATTCAAAATCTCCATGGTTTGCTGCAATGTACAAGGGTTTAGATGATTTCAGACCGTCATAAGAAACTGCATTTGCTCCATACTCCAACAGCAGCTGGAGGAGTCTGGCATTCCCTCGATCATAAATTATGTCTATCACACGGTACCTATCAAGCAGAATCCTTGGGTTGGCTCCAGCTTTTAACAATTCTTCAATACATCCAATATATTTGTTATCCATAGCAACTTTAAGACATCGCCTTAGCACGTTCCCACTGGTTTTCCTGATAAGTTTCTTGGCTTCATTCTTGGACAGTAACGCACTTAGTTCTTCTACCCTATAAGCCCGTATAGCTGTGCAGGCTTTACGATGCAGCGTTAACTCCTTTATAGGGCTAAGAAAGCCTGCCATGATGACACTTTGTATCGAGGCAGAATGTCTGTGACCGTATATGTACAATACAAAGTAATGGGTTACATATCTCTGCGCTCCTCAGATGAAAGCAAAGTCTCCTTCATTTCAGAGTCTGAACAGGTTAATAAAGTCTCTTCCCAGCAATCCGCCGAGTCATTTCCCGAAGGTTGATCCTGCGCCGACTGATTCTTCATGCTGAAGGGACCTTGGATGACATCACAGCCACGTGACGGACAGGAGGCAATGGGCTGGGCAGAAGCAGAGCGCAGTTGTAGAAGCAGCTGCTGTTTATGTAGATGACGCTTGTTTGGAATGAAATTCATAAAATATCTGGAATATTTCTTTTTGGTCTTGGTAGGTCGGACGTGCTAAGGAGGGAAAGTCATGTGAAGGGAACTGCAGCCATCCTACATCTCATTCAATATAACACTTCATTCTTATCTTACAAGGTCATATTATATTTATCACATACATCAGTTCTGCTAATTTCATACACCATTATTAGAGATGAGCGAGCACCAAAATGCTCGAGTGCTCGTTACTCGAGTCGAACTTTTCACGATGCTTGAGGGTTCGTTTCGAGTAACGAACCCGATTGAAGTCAATGGGCGACCCGAGCATTTTTGTATATCGCCGATGCTCGCTAAGGTTTTCATTTGTGAAAATCTGGGAAATTCAAGAAAGTGATGGGAACGACACAGAAACGGATAGGGCAGGCGAGGGGCTACATGTTGGGCTGCATCTCAAGTTCCCAGGTCCCACTAGTAAGCCACAACAGCGGCAAGAGTGCCCCCCCCCCTCCCAACAATTTTTACTTCTGAAAAACCCTCATTAGCAAGGCATACCTTAGCTAAGCACCACACTACCCCCAACAAAGCACAATCACTGCCTGCATGACACTCCGCTGCCACTTCTCCTGGGTTACATGCTGCCCAACACCCCCCGCGCGCGCGCACGACCCAGTGTCCACAGCGCACACCAAAGTGTCCCTGCGCAGCCTTCAGCTGCCCTCATGCCACATGCTGGCCTCATAGCCACACCACCCTCATGTCTATTTGTAAGTGCGTCTGCCATGAGGAGGAACAGGAGGCGCACACTGCAGAGGGTTGGCAGGGCCAGGCAGTGACCCTCTTTAAAAGGGGTGGGGCGATAGCCCACAATGCTGTACAGAAGCAATGAGAAATCCAATCCTGTGCCACCTCCATCAGGAGCTGCACACGTGGGCATAGCAATGGGGAACCCATGTGCCACACACTATTCATTCTGTCAAGGTGTCTGCATGCCCCAGTCAGACCGGGGTTTTTTATAAATAGTCACAGGCAGGTACAACTCCGCAATGGCAATTCCGTGTGCACCCACAGCATGGGTGGCTCCCTGGAACCCACCGGCTGTACATAAATGTATCCCATTGCAGTGCCCTGGACAGCAGAGCTAACGTCAGATGAAATGCAGGTGGGCTTCGGCCCACACTGCATGCCCCAGTCAGACTGGGGTTTTTTATAAGTAGACACAGGCAGGTACAACTCCCTATTGTGAAGTCCGTATGGACCAACAGCATGGGTGGCTCCCTGGAACCCACCGGCGGTACATAAACAAATCCCATTGCAGTGCCCAGCACAGCTGAGGTAATGTCAGGTTTAATGCAGGTGGGCTTCGGCCCACACTGCATGCCCCAGTCAGACTGGGGTTCTTTATAAGTAGACACATGCAGTTACAACTCTGTGTGGACCGACAGCATAGGTGGGTCCCAGGAAGCCACAGGCGGTACATAAATATATCCTATTGCATTGCCCAGCACAGCTCAGGTAACGTCCAATTAAATGCAGGTGGTCTTCGGCCCACACTGCATGCCCCAGTCTGACCAGTGTTTTTAATACATAGACACTGGCAGGTACAAATCCCTAATGTGAAGTCCCTGTGGACCCACAGCATGGGTGGCTCCCTGGAACCCATCGGCGGTACATAAATGTATCCCATTGCAGTGCCCTGCTCAGCAGAGCTAACGTCACATACAATACAGGTGTGCTTCGGCCCACAGTGCATGCCCCAGTCAGAGTGGTAATATGTACGTTAACAGTAACCGCGTTGGTGGGAATGTGGTGGTGACTGCGGACCTAGTAGCGCGGTTTTATTTAGTTGGTTTTCCGAATGTGGCCAGGATTAAGTGGGCCGTGGCAGTGGGATGGTGGGGGGGGCTCTCTTGTTGTGTCGGTAAAGGTGAAATTCTTGGACTGCGACCAGACGGACCAATGCAAAGGTATTTGCCAAGAATGTTTTCATTGTTGGAGGAGGAGGGGGATGTTTTTGAGGCACTACGTGTCCGTGGTTATATGCACCTTAACAGTAACCGCGTTGGTGGGAAATGGCCTCGCCACCATCATGTCTTTAGGAAGCCTCCGTTTCCACACCCCAGTGACATAGCATTAGCAGCGGTATAGGCAGAGCCCAGAATTAGTAACATTTCAGCGGTAGCATTAGGGACAGGCCCCAGTAACATATCACTAGCAGCAGTATAGGGGGAGCACAGTCTTAGTTCTATTTCAGTAATAGTAGCACTGAAGACAGGCCCAGTAACAATTCCGAAGCAGCAGTATAGGGGGAGCACAGTATTAGTTCCATTTCAGTAGTAGTAGCAGTCAAGACAGGCCCCAGTAACAATTCCGAAGCAGCAGTATAGGGGGAGCACAGTATTAGTTCCATTTCAGTAGTAGTAGCAGTCAAGACAGGCCACAGTAACATTCCCGTTGCAGCAGTTTAGGGAGATAACAGTCTCTTTCACATTTCAGTAGTTGCAGTATAGACAAGGCCCCAGTTACATTTATGTAGCAAAAGTGTAGGCCAACCCCACACACCTTGCTGTAGCATGAGTGCAGGCGAAGCCCATAAAAATTACTAGGATTACACTGTAGGCGAGGGCCCAAAAAAATTGGTGTACCAACAGTACTAATGTACCTCAGAAAAATTGCCCATGCCCAACCAAGAGGGCAGGTGAAACCCATTAATCGCTTTGGTTAATGTGGCTTAATTTGTAACTAGGCCTGGAGGCAGCCCAGTTAAAATAAAAATTGGTTCAGGTGCAAGTTTCAACGCTTTAATGAGAATTGAAACGTATAAACATTGTTTACAAAAGTAATATGACTGAGCCTTGTGGGCCTAAGAAAAATTGCCCGTTCGGCGTGATTACGTGAGGTTTCAGGAGGAGGAGCAGGAGGAGGAGGATGAATATAATATACAGATTGATGAAGCTAAAAGGTCCCCGTTTTTGATGGTGATCGAGAACGATGCTTCCATCCGCGGGTGCAGCCTACATATTGCTTAGGTACCGCTGCTGTCCGCTGGTGGAGAAGAGAAGTCTGGGGAAATCCAGGCTTTGTTCATCTTTATGAGTGTAAGCCTGTCGGCACTGTCAGTTGACAGGCGGGTACGCTTATCCGTGATGATTCCCCCAGCCGCACTAAACACCCTCTCTGACAAGACGCTAGCCGCAGGACAAGCAACCCTTCACAGATATAGATTAAAATATAATGACATTTATTGAAAATTTCTAAAATTGTGGGCTCACATATAACACTTATAGACAATACGTAAAAGGGACAGGTAACATATAAGCAAAGAATAGGCCCTTATGGATATATGTAAGACAACGTATCTCTCGGATAGATTTTTAGAGATAGCTGCCGCTCATACAAATGAGAGAGGATAGAACTCCAGAAGGTGAAAGAGTGATATCCACGTCTAAGGATTATTTGCACTTAGATGTTGATATGGTACAGGAATTGGTACCTGTACTAGGGCACAGTATTCTTATGTGTACTCTTGTTGCTAGAACACTTTATTTAATAACTTCGCATTGGTAGCACAGTTATTGTGTATACAGGTGCTAAACACATGGGCTCATTGTGTGTCAGTGATGCTGACCAGAACGTTTCGGAAAGCTCGCTCGACGTGTTTCCCTACCCATGTAGGGGGCAGTTCCGCAGGACAAGCAAGCACCTCCAGGGCATACAGCGCGAGTTCAGGCCACATGTCCAGATTCGACACCCAGTAGTTGTAGGGAGCAGAGGCGTCAAGGAGGACGGTCGTGCGATCGGCTACATACTCCCTCACCATCCTTTTACAGTGCTCCCGCCGACTCAGCCTTGACTGGGGACCGGTGACACAGTCTTGCTGGGGAGCCATAAAGCTGGCAAAGGCCTTGGAGAGTGTTCCCCTGCCTGTGCTGTACATGCTGCCTGATCTCCGCGCCTCCCCTGCTACCTGGCCCTCGGAACTGCGCCTTCTGCCACTAGCGCTGTCGGATGGGAATTTTACCATCAGTTTGTCCGCCAGGGTCCTGTGGTATAGCATCACTCTCGAACCCCTTTCCTCTTCGGGTATGAGAGTGGAAAGGTTCTCCTTATACCGTGGGTCGAGCAGTGTGTACACCCAGTAATCCGTAGTGGCCAGAATGCGTGTAACGCGAGGGTCACGAGAAAGGCATCCTAACATGAAGTCAGCCATGTGTGCCAGGGTACCTGTACGCAACACATGGCTGTCCTCACTAGGAAGATCACTTTCAGGATCCTCCTCCTCCTCCTCAGGCCATACACGCTGAAAGGATGACAGGCAAGCAGCATGGGTACCCTCAGCAGTGGGCCAAGCTGTCTCTTCCCCCTCCTCCTCATGCTCCTCCCCCTCCTCCTTCTCCTCTTCAATGCGCTGAGATATAGACATGAGGGTGCTCTGACTATCCAGTGACATACTGTCTTCCCCCGCCTCCGTTTCCGAGCGCAAAGCGTCTGCCTTTATGCTTTGCAGGGAACTTCTCAAGAGGCATAGCAGAGGAATGGTGACGCTAATGATTGCAGCATCCCCGCTCACCATCTGGGTAGACTCCTCAAAGTTTCCAAGGACCTGGCAGATATCTGCCAACCAGGCCCACTCTTCTGAAAAGAATTGAGGAGGCTGACTCCCACTACACCGCCCATGTTGGAGTTGGTATTCCACTATAGCTCTACGCTGCTCATAGAGCCTGGCCAACATGTGGAGCGTAGAGTTGCACCGTGTGGGCACGTCGCACAGCAGTCGGTGCACTGGCAGATTAAACTGATATTGCAGGGTCCGCAGGGTGGCAGCGTCCGTGTTGGACTTGCGGAAATGTGCGCTGAGCCGGCGCACCTTTCCGAGCAGGTCTGACAAGCGTGGGTAGCTTTTCAGAAACCGCTGAACCACCAAATTAAAGATGTGGGCCAGGCATGGCACGTGCGTTAGGCTGCCGAGCTGCAGAGCCGCCACCAGGTTACGGCCGTTGTCACACATGACCATGCCCGGTTGGAGGCTAAGCGGCGAAAGCCAGCGGTCGGTCTGCTCTGTCAGACCCTGCAGCAGTTCGTGGGCCGTGTGCCTCTTCTCACCTAAGCTGAGTAGTTTCAGCACGGCCTGCTGACACTTGCCCACCGCTGTGCTGCCACGCCGCGCGACACCGACTGCTGGCGACGTGCTGCTGCTGACACATCTTGATTGCGAGACAGAGGTTGCGTAGGAGGAGGGTGGTTTAGTGGAGGAAGCATACACCACCGCAGATACCAGCACTGAGCTGGGGCCCGCAATTCTGGGGGTGGAAGGACGTGAGCGGTCCCAGGCTCTGACTCGGTCCCAGCCTCCACTAAATTCACCGAATGTGCTGTCAGGGAGATATAGTGGCCCTGCCCGCCTGTGCTTGTCCACGTGTCCGTGGTTAAGTGGACCTTGGCAGTAACCGCGTTGGTGAGGGCGCATACAATGTTGCGGGAGACGTGGTCGTGCAGGGCCGGGACGGCACATCGGGAAAAGTAGTGGCGACTGGAAACCGAGTAGCGAGGGGCCGCCGCCGCCATCATGTTTTTGAAAGCCTCCGTTTCCACAAGCCTATACGGCAGCATCTCCAGGCTGATCAATTTGGCTATGTGCATGTTTAACGCCTGAGCGTGCGGGTGCGTGGCGGCGTACTTGCACTTGCGCTCAAACAGTTGCACTAGCGACGGTTGGACGCTGCGCTGAGAGACATTGCTGGATGGGGCCAAGGACAGCGGAGGTGAGGGTGTGGGTGCAGGCCGGGAGACGGTAGTGCCTGTGTCCTGAGAGGGGGGTTGGATCTCAGTGGCAAATTGGGGCACAGGGGGAGAGGCAGTGGTGCAAACCGGAGGCGGTGAACGGCCTTCGTCCCACCTTGTGGGGTGCTTGGCCATCATATGTCTGCGCATGCTGGTGGTGGTGAGGCTGGTGGTGGTGGCTCCACAAACCCTGCACACCACAGTTCGTCGGTCGTCTGCACTCTCAGTGAAAAACTGCCACACCTTTGAGCACCTCGGCCTCTGCAGGGTGGCATGGCGCGAGGGGGCGCTTCGGGAAACAGTTGGTGGATTATTCCGTCTGGCCCTGCCTCTACCCCTGGCCACCGCACTGCCTCTTCCAACCTGCCCTGCTGCTGCACTTGCCTCCCCCTCTGAAGACCTGTCCTCAGTTGGCTTATCACACCAGGTGGGGTCAGTCACCTCATCATCCAGCTGCTCTTCCTCCGAATCCTCTGTGCGCTCCTCCCTCGGACTTACTGCCCTTACTACTACCTCACATCGTCATCGTCCTCCTCACCCACTGAAAGCTCTTGAGACAGTTGCCGGAAGTCCCCAGCCTCATCCCCCGGACCCCGGGAACTTTCCAAAGGTTGGGCATCGGTCACGACAAACTCCTCCGGTCGGAGAGGAACCATTGCTGCCCATTCTGGGCAGGGGCCCGAGAACAGTTCCTGGGAGTCTACCTGCTCCTCAGAATGTGTCATTGTAATAGAGTGAGGAGGCTGGGAGGAAGGAGGAGCAGCAGCCAGAGGATTCAGAGTTGCAGCAGTGGACGGCGTAGAAGTCTGGGTGGTCGATAGATTGCTGGATGCACTTTCTGCCATCCACGACAGGACCTGCTCACACTACTCATTTTCTAATAAAGGTCTACCGCGTGGACCCATTAATTGTGAGATGAATCTGGGGACCCCAGAAACTTGCCTCTCTCCTAATCCCGCAGCAGTCGACTGCGATACACCTGGACCAGGAGCTCGGCCTGTGCCCACACCCTGACTTGGGCCTCCGCGTCCTCGGCCGCGTCCACATCCTCTAGGCCTACCCCTACCCCTCAGCATGGTGTATTACGAGTAGAGCAGAAACAGAACGCTGTAATTAAACGTGCCGCTTATTGGCCTGTGGTTGGAGGCTGACTTCGCTTACGGAACGCACAGAAGAGCCAGGAAACAATTATGCACAAGCCTGTAGTGTGACGTAGGTGCGTATGACTCAGCTACTGGAATTCACTGCGCAGAAGCAGTCAAGTGGCCAAAGGCCAGTGGTACGCCTTAAGTATTTTGCTTCTATCTTTTTAAATGGTGAGCTGAAACACCAGACAGACCCTGTATGCAGCGTATATTATGTATACTGTTTCCCTCTGGCGGTATGATGGCAGTGATGTAACGGGCACAGCAGAGCCAGGAAACAATTTTGTGCAAGCCTGTAGTGAGACGTAGGTGCGTATGACTCAGCTACTGGAATTCACAGCACAGAAGCAGTCAAGTGGCCAAAGGCCAGTGGTAGGGCTTAAGTATTTTGCTTCTATTTTTTTAAATGGTGAGCTGAAACACCAGACAGACCCTGTATGCAGCGTATATTATGTATACTGTTTCCCTCTGGCGGTATGACGATGTAACGGGCACAGCAGAGCCAGGAAACAATTATGCGCAAGCCTGCTGTAGCGCTTAGCTGGGTATTAATTATGACTACTACCCCCAGCAGACACGCAGTACACTGAAGACGGTCACAGGCAGCCCAAATATAGTATTTTTGCCCATTTTTTTTTTTAAAAGCCCACTGCCTATATAGACAGTATATCTCTTTCACCTTTCCCACTGTCCCTGCCTCAACAGTACTGCCCCTATACTCTGTAAAATGACTGCGGACTGAGGACGCAATGCTCCGCACGCCCAATATACAAAAAAAAATAAATTGTGCAACACTGCTAAAAGCAGCCTCAACAGTACTGCACACGGTCAGATGTGGCCCTAAGAAGGACCGTTGGGGTTCTTGAAGACTAAAATAACACCTAGCACTCTCCCTATAGCAGCTCCAGCAAGACAGCACTTTCCCTGATCTCTGTTGGCATGCATCTGTGGGGAGCCGCGGGCTGGGCAAATTTTAATACTGGGGTGTCACCTGATCTCCCCAGTCACTCACTGCAGGGCGGAGGTATAGGGCTGGAATGTCACAGGAGGAAGTTGTAATGCCTTCCCTGTCTTTCTATTGGCCAGAAAAGCGCGCACATTTCTCAGGGAAGAAAATGAAAGTAACTCGAACATCGCGTGGTGCTCGCCTCGAGTAACGAGCATCTCGAACACCCTAATACTCGAACGAGCATCAAGCTCGGACGAGTACGCTAGCTCATCTCTAACCATTATTAACTGATCTGTGATTAAAATAAATTGTCAGTCTAACAATTCCCACACTTTAACCCCTTACGCACCACACAGATTTAGATAATCTCTTTTCATATGCCCTACTGGGGGTTTCAGATTTGGGTGTCTCTTTTTTTTTTACTGGATGACCTAGCCCCTATCATAGCAGAAGGAGACCACTTCCAGTACACGTTCCTTACTTCAGTAATAGTAGCTGTCCCACGACACTAAGAGAGACACAGAAAGCATTTTTTTTTTACTTCTCACAAGCTTCTTCTGAACTTTGCAATCGGGTTTTACTGTCTATCTCTTACAGGGGCCATAACAAATAATTGAAATTCATGTTCTGGGGTTCCCTAGGGCCCGCGTGCCATACCATTGTGTAGCAATCCATGCCTTCTTGGTCAAGTACGTTCTTGTTATTTCAGTATAGGACAGCAGTATTGTGCTGGATCCACACCCTGTATAGCCGCATAGCTTTTAATGGGGCAGAATGCTGCCCATGGAAGCACACAGACAGCCCACAGCCCAAAAATATGGTCATGTCCAACTAGCTTAAGGCTAATTTCACCTGGGCAAGCATGATATTGAGCCGTGAAACTCAGCGCAATATCGCACTCGGAAACATGCGATGTCCATGTAGATGTGAGGCATTTTTGTGTCAAGTAGCAATCTTTATTGTTTTCAATGGGAAACCTTGCATCACGTTCCATTCGGGTGCACCTCGCACACCATGCAATGTTTTTACTAGACCCATTGAAAACAATGGGAAAGGCATTCTGTGGGAATGCCCAAAGATAGGACATGCCGCGATTTTTTTCCAGTATCGCGATGCATGAAACAACATCAGGAACAGAGATGAGCGAGCACACTCGTCCGATCTTGATGCTCGTTCGAGTATTAGAGTACTCGAGATGCTTGTTACGCGAGTCGAACACCACGCGGTACTCGAGTCAATTGCATTTCCTTCCCTGCATGTTTAGCGCCATTTTCTAGCCAATAGACATGCAGGGACGGCATTACCACTTCCTGCTGGGACGTGCCAGCCCTCACCCCCCCACACAGCAGTGAGTGGCTGTGCCGATCAGGTGACCGCCGAGTACTTAAACTGGTCCCACCCGCAGCTCGCCTCAGACGCATGCTGGCAGAGATTAGGGAAAGTGCTGCTGCTGATATAGGGACAGTGTTAGGGCTCCCACCCACTAGCGTTTTTTTTCACTGCGAAATTCGCACGTTTTTTTTTTCTACAGGGGGTCTATGGGACTTATAAAGCTAAAATCGCGATCGCGCAAAATCGTGATTTACCGCGAAGTCGCGATTTTGCGCAATCGCGATTTTAGCTTTACAACTCCCATAGCCCAAAGACCCCTGCAGAAAAAAAAAAACGCAGCGAATTTCGCAGTAAAAAAACGCTAGTGGGTGGGAGCCCTTAGAGTAGGATCCTGTCTTCAAGAACCCCAACGGTCCTTCTTAGGGCTACTCCTCATAGTGTGCATTACTGTTGTGGCTGGCTGGGAGCACTAGTGCACCAATTTTTTTTTTTTAAGCATCTAGGGCTGTGTAGGCTATTTTAGCTATACTGTTTTGTGGGTGCAGTGCATAAGGCAGAGTGTATAAGGCAGCTACTTATATAGGGAAAGTTTTACAGTCCTCCTGATCCTCTGTACAAGAACCTCAACGGTCCTTCTTAGGGCTACATCTCACTGTGTGCATTATAGTTGTGGCTGGCTGGGAGCAGTAGTGCATCAATTTTTGTATTACGCATCTAGGCCTGTTCTCAGCCTTTCAGTAATAGTGTTCTCAGCCTGCAGTGCCGTACAACCAGCTCTCACCGTGAAACTGCACTTTAACATTTCCTAGCCTACTGCAAACTACTTCAGTTATACCGTTCTGTGTCTGCAGTGCATAACGCAGAGTTTAGGGACGCAGCCACTTCTATAGGAAAAGTTATACAGTCCTGATTCTCCGTGCAAGTACCCCAACGCTTCTTCTTAATGCTACATCTGACTGTGTGCTTTAGAGTTGTGGCTGGCTGGGAGCAGTAGTGCACCAACTTTTGTATTACGCATCTAGGCCTGTTCCCCGCATTTCCGTAATAGTGTTCTCAGCCTGCAGTGCCCTACAACCAGTTCTCACCGTGAAACTGCACTCTAACGTTTCCTAGCCTACTGCAAACTATTTCAGTTATACAGAGGTCTCACTGCACTGCTAAACAGTACTGTAATATTTCCTGGGCCACTGCAAAGTATTTCAGCTCTGCCGCTGTGCAGAGGGTCTCACAATAACCTTTCCATGGTGGGTTTGAGATAGCCGCAGTTACCAGCACTATCCGCTGGCTTTAGAGTCTTCTCCCACACTATACAGCCTCTCTTATCTACAAGTCTCTGCGAGTAGTAAATTACCCCAAGGTATCAGCGCAAGACAGAGGGTTAATTTTTTCAAGTCACAGCATAGAGCCTCCACTATCTACAAGTCTTTGTATGCGGTGAATTAAGCCACAGTTGTCAGTGCTGTACAGTGGAGTAATTTATTTGGGCCCTGTTTTATTCTTAATCCGCCATGATGAGGAGTAGGGGTAAGGGTCGAGGATGCGGACGCGGGCGTCCAAGTAAAGGTATGGGCACAGGCTGAGTTCCTGGGCGTGGTGAATCACAGCCGGCTGCTGCGGGGTTAGGAAAGAGACAAGTTTCTGGGCTCCCAAGCTTCATATCCCAATTTACAGGTCCGCGTGGTAGACCTTTATTACAAACAGAGCAGTGCGAGCAGGTCCTGTTGTGGATGGCAAAAAACGCGTCCAGCAATGTATTGACCGCCCAGTCTTCTACGCAGTCCACTACTTCCGCCCTAGGGACTGCAACTCTGAATCCTCTGGCTGCTCCTCCTTCCTCCCAGCCTCCTCACTCCATGAAAATGACATATTCTGAGCAGGCAGACTCCCAGGAACTGTTCCCGGGTCCCTGCCATGAGTGGGAAAAAATGGTTCCTCTCTCACCTGAGGAGTTTGTCGTGACCAATGCCCAACCTTTGGAAAGTGATGAGGCTGGGGACTTCCGGCAACTGTCTCAAGAGCTTTTTGTGGATGAGGATTCAGAGGAAGAGCAGCCTGACTATGAGGTGACTGACCTCAGCTGGTTTGCTAAGCCTACTGAGGACAGGTTTTCAGAGGGGGAGGCAAGTGCAGCAGCAGGACAGGTTGGAAGAGGCAGTGGAGTGGCCAGGGGTAGAGGCAGGGCCAGAGCGAAGAATCCCCCAACTGTTTCCCAAAGGACCCCCTCGCAGCAATCCTCCGGGCAGAGAGCTAGGTGTTCAAAGATGTGGATGCTTTTTAGTGAGAGCACGGATGACTGACGAACAGTGGTGTGCAACCTGTGTCGCACCAAGATCAGCCGGGAAGCTACCAGTACCAGCCTCACCAACACCAGCATGCGCAGGCATATGCTGGCCGAGCACCCCACAAGGTGGGACGAAGGCCATTCACTGCCTCCGGGTCACACCACTGCCTCTTCCCCTGTGCCCCAACCTGCCACACAGATCTAATCCCCCTCCCAAGATACAGGCACGAGCATCTCCTGGCCTGCACCCACACCCTCTCCTCCCTCGTCTTCCACTCCATCCGGCAACGTCTCTCAGCAGAGCATTCGGCTGTTGCTAACACAAGCGTTGGAGCGAAAGCGCAAATACGCCGCCACCCATTCGCATGCACAAGCTTTAAACGTGCACATTGCCAAACTAATCAGCCTGGAGATGCTGCCGTACAGGCTTGTGGAAACAGAGGCTTTCAAAAACATGTCCTGTGCTACTCGGTCCCCAGTCGCCACTATTTTTCCCGATGTGCCATCCCAGCCCTACACCAGCACGTCTCCCGCAACATAAATCATGCCCTCACCAACGCGGTTACTGGAAAGGTCCACTTAACCACAGACAAGTACTGGCGGGCAGGGCCACTCTATCTCCCTGACGGCACATTGGGTGAACCTGGTGGAGGCTGGGACTGAGTCAGAGCCTGGGACCTCTCACGTCCTACCCTCACCCAGAATAGCAGGTCCTACCTCGGTGCTGGTAACTGCAGCGTTTTATGCCACCTCCTCCAAACTCTCCCCCTCCTCCTCCTCTGCCACCTCTACCTCTCAATTAAGAAGTGTGAGCACGTCGCCAGCAGGCGGTAGCGTGCGGCGCGGCAGCACAGCGGTGGGCAAGCGTCAACAAGCCATGCTGAAATTAATCAGCTTAGGTGACAAGAGGCACATGGCCCCCGAGCTGCTGCCGGGTCTTACAGAACAGACCGACCTCTGGCTGAGCCTCCAACTGGGCATGGTCGTGTGTGACAACAGCCGTGACCTGGTAGTGGCTCGGCAGCTCGGCAGCCTCACACACGTGCCATGCCTGGCCCACGTCTTCACTCTGGTGATTCAGCGGTTTCTGAAAAACTACCCCCACTTGTCTGACCTGTTCGGCAAGGTGCGCCACGTCTGCGCACATTTCCGCAAGTCCACCACGGACACTGCCACCCTGAGGACCCTGCAACGTCTGTTTCAGCTGCCAGAGCACCGACTGCTGTGCGACGTGTCCAAACGCTGGAATTCTATGCTGCACATGTTGGCCAGGCTGTACATGCAGCGTAGAGCAATAGTGGAATACCAGCTGCAACATGGGCGGTGGAGTGGTAGTCAGCCTCCGCAATTCATGACTGAGAAGTAGGCATGAATGGCAGATATCTGCCAGGTCTTTGGAAACTTTGAGGAGTCTACCCAGATGGTGAGCGGCGATGCAGCAATCATTAGCGTTACCATCCCGCTGCTTTGCCTGCTGAGAAGTTCGCTGCTAAGCATAAAGGCCGCCGCTTTGCGGTTGGAACAGGAGATGGGGGATAACAGTATGTCGCTTGATAGTCAGACCACCCTCATGTCTATATCTCAGCGCGTTTTGGAGAAGGAGGAGGAGGGGGAAGAGACAGCTGGCCTCACTGCAGAAGGTACCCATGCTTCTTGCCTCTCATCTCTTCAGCTTGTATGGGCTGAAGAGGAGGAGGATCCTGAAAGTTATCCTCCTAGTGAGAGGACAGCGATGTGTTGCGTACTTGGACCCTGGCACACATGGCTGACTTCATGTTAGGCTACCTTTCCCATGACCCTCGCGTTAGACGCATTCTGGCCAACACGGATTACTGGGTGTACACCCTTCTTGACCCACGGTATAAGGAGAACCTTTCCACTCTCATTCCCGAAGAGGAAAGGGGTTTGAGAGTGATGCAATACCACAGGACCCTGGTGGAAAAGGTGATGCTAAAGTTCCAATCTGACAGTGCTAGTGTCAGAAGAGGCAGTTCAGAGTACCAAGTAGCAGGGAAGGAGCGGGTTTCAGGCAGCATGTCCAGCGTAGGCAGGGGAACACTCTCCAAGGCCTTTGCCAGCTTTATGGCTCCCCAGCTAGACTGTGTCACCACTCCCCAGTCAAGGCTGAGTCAGAGGGAGCACTGTAAAAAGATGGTGAGGGAGTACGTAGCCGATCATACCACCGTCCTCTGTGATGCCTCTGCTCCATACAACTATTGGGTGTCAAAGCTGGACAAGTAGCACGAACTTGCGCTGTACACCCTGGAGGTGCTGGCCTGCCCTGCGGCTAGCATCTTGTCAGAGAGGGTGTTTAGTGCAGCTGGGGGAATCATCACGTATAAGCGTACCCGCCTGTCAACTGCCAGTGCCGACATGCTTCTACTCATAAAGATGAAGAAAGGCTGGATTTCCCCAGACTCCTCTTCTCCACCGGCGGAGAGCAGCGGAACCTAATGATTCGTTTCGCTGCAACAGGAGAAAAATGCATCCTCTATCACCACAAAAAAAGGGGGAATTAGCTTTGTCAATCACTCTCGGATATTATTACTTCTCCTCCTACTACTCCTCCTCCTAAAACAGCATGCCAGCACGCTGAACTGCCAATTTTTCTGCAGCCCAAAAGGCTCTGTTTAAAAGTGTTTTACAATTTTTCAAAGTTTCAAAAGTATTGATACTTTAAAAGAAACCAATTTTTTTCACAGGGCTGCCTCCAGGCTCTGTTGCAAATTAAGCAACAGCGAGCTATATCTTTAAAAAATGTTGATGGGTTTCACTTGCCCTCGCGTTTGAGCAATTTTTCAGGGGTGCACTTGTACTCTTGGAACACCAATTTTTTTCAGGTGTTCGCCTATACTCTTGGTACACCAATGTTTCAGGGGTTCGCCTACACTCTTGATAAAGAAATGTTACAGGGGTCTGCCTATACTTCTGCTACATAAATGTTACAGGGGTCGGCCTATACTCTTGCTACAGAAATGTTACTGGGGTCCACCTATACTCTTCCTACAGAAATGTTACAGGTGTCTGCCTATAACTTTGCTACAGAAATGTTACTGGGGTCTGCCTATACTTTTGCTACAGAAATGTTACTGGGGTCCGCCTATATTCTTGCTACAGAAATGTTACTGGGCTCTCCCTATACATTTGCTTCAGAATGGGGTCCGCTGATACTCTTGCTACGGAAATGTTACAAGGGTTTGCCTATATTTTTTTTTCTAGAGAAATGTTACTGGGGTCCACCTATACTCTTGCTATAGAAATGTTACTGGAGTCCGCCTATACTTTTGCTACAGAAATCTTATTGGGGTTCACCTCTTCTCTTGCTACAGGAATGTTACTGAGGTTCGCCTATGCAGTTTCTACTGAATGGTTTGAGGGGTTCGCCTATACTCTTGCTACAGAATGTCACTGGGGTCCGCCGATACTCTTGCTACGGAAATTTTACACGGGTTCGCCTATATTTTTTTTTTTACAGAAATGTTACTGGGGTCCACCTATACTCTTGCTATAGAAATGTTACTGCGGTCCGCCTATACTTTTGCTACAGAAATGTTACTGGGGTCCACTTTTATTCTTGCTACAGAAATGTTACTGGAGTCTCCTTATACTTTTGCTACAAAATGCCACTGGGGTTCGCCGATAGTCTTGCTACGGAAATGTTACAGGGGTACGCCTATATTTTTTTTTCTACAGAAATGTTACTGGGGTCCGCCTATACTCTTGCTATAGAAATGTTACTAGGGATTCGCCTATAGTTTTGCTACAAAAATGTTACTGGGGTCCACCTATACTCTTGCTACAAAAATGTTACTGGGGTCTCCCTATACTTTTGCTACAGAATGTCACTGGGGTCCGCCGATACTTTTGCTACGGAAATGTTACAGGGGTTCGCCTATATTTTTTTTTCTATAGAAATGTTACTGGGGTCAGCCTATACTTTTGCTACAGAAATGTTACTGAGGTCCACCTATACTCCTGCTTTGGAAATGTTACTGGGGTACGCCTATACTTTTGCTACAGAAATGTTACTGAGGTCCACCTATACTCTTGCTATAGAAATGTTACTGGGGTTCGCCTCTACTCTTCCTACAGAAATGTTGCAGGGGTCTGCCTATAACTTTGCTACAGAAATGTTACTGGGGTCTGCCTATACTTTTCCCACAGAAATGTTACTGGGGTCTCCCTATACTTTTACTACAGATATGTGGCAGGGGTCTGCCTATACTTTTGCTACAGAAATGTTACAGGGGTCTCCGTATACTTTTGCTACAGAAATCTTACTGGGGCCCGCCTATACTTTTGCTACAGAAATGTTACTGAGGTCCGCCTATGCCGTTTCTACTGAATGGTTTGAGGGGTTCGCCTATACTTTTGCTACAGAAATGTTACTGGGGTTCCGCCTATGCTCTTGCTACAGAAATGTTACTGGGGTTCCGCCTATGCTCTTGCTACAGAAATGTTACTGGGATCTCCCTATAATTTTGCTACAGAATGTCACTGGGGTCCGCCAACACTCTGGCTACGGAAGTGTTACAGGGGTTCGCCTTTATTTTTTTTTCTACTGAAATGTTACTGGGGTCCACCTATACTCTTGCTATAGAAATGTTACTGGGGTCCGCCTATACTTTTGCTACAGAAATGTTACTGAGGTCCACCTATACTCTTGCTATAGAAATGTTACTGGGGTCCGCCTATACTCTTCCTACAGAAATGTTGCAGGGGTCTGCCTATAACTTTGCTACAGAAATGTTACTGGGGTCTCCCTATACTTTTTTTTTTATAAATAAAATTTTTTATTGACATTTTAGATATGAATAACAAGAAGGACAAAGACAGTTTGTAAGAAACATCTGCTACAATTTGCATCCCCGGTAGGTCAGAACTGAAGCAATAGGGTCGACAAAGTTCCAAGTCGGATGTAAGGAAAGTTCCATAGGTGTGACTCTGTTGAGGTTTCTTCTTTCGGTCCGATGAGGGAACCTGTCATTTCTTTTTGATGCAAGCGGGTTAGAACAGTCTAATGTCCATAAGAGAGAACGTGGCGTGTGATTTATCACAGCAGACAAATTCGTCTTAACTTCGGGACCACAACGAACTCTAAAATAGGTGTAGCGGGGGGGGGGGGGGGGTAGGCAGGAAAGGGGACAGACAGAGGGGGAGAGGGTTAATTAAAAAAAAAAAAAAAGGGAGGGGGGGGTTATTGTAGGATCAATATATAGCTGCTACCAAGCTCCAGTTACGGGCTGGTTATTCCGTGTGTATATTAGGTCTTTTTCATGGGCGAGAGATAAGTTGGCCATCTTGAATGCCACTCATGGTGGAGTGAGGGGGGGGGGTCAGTCCCAACCATATACGGAGGGGGTGGCGGAGGTCTGTATTAACTAGAGCGACTTAGCGGGTGTAGGGGACTCCATGCCACCACGTATGTGTTTTGCTCACCATAGTCCCGAGCTTCGGGACGCCCCCCCCCCCCCGGGGAGGGGGATTCGATCTGGTATGGTATGATGGAGGTTGGAGAGTGTCGTCCCTCCGTGAGAGGCCCCAGATCCGTAGGACCCATCATGTGGTCCTCAGCTGTCTCCAAGGACCCCAGGTGTTCCAGAACTTTTCATGAGAACCATTGGCCCAACTGGAGAGCTCCTCTAGGTTAGCAATGGCGTCCACTTTTTCCATCCACTGATTTAGTGTAGGGGGGATCTTTTGTAACCACAGTAGCGGGATTAATGCTTTGGCAGCGTCCAAAAGGAAGGCAATGAGTGGGTTCCTCTTAGGATGGAATTCTTTAGACGGTTTCCAGAGGAATAACATTTCCGGGGAGATAGATATTCCGGGTACAAATTTTTGTAAAGTCACCTCCACCTCTGTCCAGAAGGGGGCCAGGACCGGGCAGCTCCACCAAATGTGGGAATAAGAACCGACGTCGCTCTCGCATCTCCAGCATTTCCCGTGTGGGGTTACGTTATAGGCGGCCAACCACTGGGGGGTTTTGTACCACCTTACCAGCAGCTTGTAGTGGCTTTCTTGGGCTATTATGCAGGGTGAGATGCCGTATGAGGTGTTCAGAATTATTTTAATATCGGACGGTGAAAGGGAGATGCCCAGCTCTTTTTCCCAAGAAAGGAGAAAATTGGGTTTGGTATGGAAGGATTTTGTAATGATTTGTTTTCGTATATATGAAATTTTCCTAGATTTGGGGTTATTATCTGTCAGGATTTTTTCAAAGCTTGTAAGTGGCCTGGTTGAGTTGAATTTTTTAAGGAAGCACGCTATGGTTCTTTTGATGTAGATCTGTTGCAGGAATGAGAAGTTGTGCCCAGGGAGGAGGTCGTTTAAGATTTCGTCTGTGTTTTTATGGGCTAGTGTTTGTAAGGCTCCTATCTTAACTTCCTTAAATTTCTCCCACACTGAGTGGGAGGCAGGGTCGTCTGAGATGTTTAGAAGGTTAGGGATGGCTCTCATGGGGCTGCATGGGGATGGGATTGGAGCCAAGGAATTCCTTAGCTTAGACCAAATCTCACAAGGACCCCTAATGAGAGGGTTAAAACTCTTGGATCTGCATCTAATGTTCGAAGGAAACCACAGGTCTTTCAGGCAAGATCTCCCCTCCGAGGCTTCTACTAGTGTGGATAATATTTTGTCTTTTGTTGGGGATGCCAGATCCATCCAATATCCTAATTGGGAAGCTTCATAGAAATCAGCGACGTTGGGGAGATCTATGCCTCCTTCTGTTCTTCTTTTAGTCATGAGGCTGTAGGCCAATCTAGGCCTTTTATTCCTCCAGACAAATCCAGAGAAGATTGAGCTTAATGTTTTAAAGAAGCTCCTCGGAATATGGATTGGGAGCATTCTAATTTTGTATAGGATTATTGGGAGAGTGTAAGTCTTTAAGATGTTTTTTTCTCCCGAACCAAGATATTAGAGGAATATCATAGTTCCTAAGGAGGTTTTTAATGTGGCCAATTAGTGGGGGGAAGTTCGCTTGGTAGAGATCCTCTATTCTTTTAGTCAATTTTATACCCAGGAAATCCATTGAGTTATCAGCCCAGTTGAAAGGTGATTTTTCTTTATTAGCTTTATAACACGCCTCCAAAATTGAGACATTTAAAACAGTGGACTTAGTAAAATTAATTTTGAAATTAGACAATGTCCCATAATTGATGAGCGCGGTTTCTAGTTTAGCTAGTCCATTCTCCGGGTTAGTAATTAGGAATACTATGTCATCGGCGAAGGCCGCGGAGGACAGGGAATGTTTTCCCCATTCCAAGCCATGGATTTCCGGGTCCAGTCTGATCGACTGGAGAAAAGGTTCCAGTGCCAACACGAATAGGGAGGGAGATAGGGGGCATCCCTGATGGGTGCCGTTTTTAATATCGAAAGCTGGGGATAGGATCTCATTGATTTTTAGTCTGGCGTTTGGGGAAGCGTATAGGGAAAAGATGGCAGTGACAAAAGTCTGAGGGATGTTAAAGTGGAGTAAGGTTTTCTTCATGTAGCCCCAGTCTACCCGGTCAAAAGCCTTTTCGGCATCAGTTCCGACCAGGAGTAAGGGTATTTTAGATTTATGAGCGTACCGGATTGCATGGAGGATTCTTCTACTGTTGTCTCTGCCTTCCCTCCCACTCACAAACCCCGTCTGTTCTTCATTGATCAGGGATGGCAAGAAGCTTTCAAGCCTTTTGGCTAGGAGCTTAGCCCACAGTTTCAAGTCGAAGTTTAGAAGAGAGATTGGGGGGTAGCTGCCGCATGATTCAGGGCTTTTGTTATCTTTGTGTAGTAAGGTAATGTGGGCTTCCAGGGATTGTTTGGGGAGTGGGGCCCCTTGTAAGAGGGCATTGAAGAGATCAGTGAGTCTGGGCACAAGAATTTGCTTGAAAGAGTTATAGTACAGGAGGCTTAGGCCGTCCGGGCCTGACTTTTGCCGTTTGGGCAGGATTTTAGGAGAAGCTCGACTTCTTCCCGGGAGACAGGGACCATCAGGGATTCTGCTTGTTCGTTGTCTAGCTTAGGAAGATGGGCTTGGCGTAGGAAAGTATCGGTCTTTTTTTCTAATTCGTCGTCTTCTTCGGGAGAGGGTTTTTTTTGTTGTCTTATGTTATAAAGGTCAGAGTAGTATTGATGGAAAGCTTTTGCGATTTCCTCCGAGGACGTGGCCTGCGATCCATTAGAGGTTTTAATAGAATGGATGTGGTTTTTGGCGCGTGCTTTTTTAATCAAGGAAGACATGAACTTACTGCCTCTATTACCTTGTGCGTAAACCACATGTTTCAGATAAAGATGTTTTTTCTCAGGGCCTCCAATTCCTCCAACGCTAGTTTAGATTGGGATAGTTTTGTTAATTTTTCTAGTTTTGCTATTTTGTTTAATCTAACGTCTATATCTTTTTGGAGGAGTTTCTTAGTCCTAGTCCCCAGTGCTATCAGCAGTCCTCGCATGAAAGCCTTGTGGGCTTCCCAGACCACAGGGACCCCCACATCCTCCCCTGAATTGATGGAGAAATATTCCTCCAGTGAGGCAGAAAGCCGGTCTTTCTCCTCTGGGGAGTCCAGCAAGGAAGCATTAAGTCTCCATCTCCATTCTTTGGGTTTAGGTTGGAGAAGGTGGAGGTCCACATGGACCGGGGCATGGTCCGAGACTGTGGTTACATCAATTTTGGCTCTCACTATGTAAGCAAGAAGGTCAGCACTGAGGAATATGTAGTCCAGTCTTTGGTGGGATTTATGTACCTTTGAGAAAAAGGTATAATCTTTTACCGTGGGGTTCAGAAGGCGCCATGCGTCGGTCAAATTTAATTCTTGCAGGCAGCGAAGGAGCTTCCTGATTTTTATTTGCTAGATATGGGAGCGCCCGGTGGAGGAGTCATTTAGCGGGTGTAAGGTTATATTTAGATCACCTCCCAAGATCAGTTGGCCCTCTGTGAAGTGTTTTAAGATCGTCAGATTTTTTATCAGCCAAGGGACTTGGTCCGAGTTGAGGGCATAGAGGTTAGCTATAGTAGTTTTAGTGTTATTGCAAATCCTCTTCAAGAATAGGACCCTTCCCTCCACGTCCGCAAAAGTGGCCTGACATTTGAAGTTTAAGGCTTTGTGGATGAAAATCGAGAGCCCCTTCGAGGCAGAGGTGGGGTGGGCACAATGAAAGGCCTGATCAAAGTATTTGCCTGGTAGTGATAGGCATTTACCTTTTTTAAAATGGGTTTCCTGTAAGAGAAGAACACTCGTGCCATACCTTTTTGCTAGTAGAGAGACGTTGTGTCTTTTTGAGGGTGAATTGAGGCCTCTCACATTAAAGGACGTGACCCGCACACCTCCCATCCAGAGACTTTAGTTGTAGGGGCTGGCCCTGGCGTCTGAAGCTCCAACTTCTGCTGCGAACGAAGTACACACACGGTGAGTTATTGCAAGTAGTGTTCTCCCACGGGGGAGATGGTAGGGGGTGGGGATGGGGTGTGGGAATAACACAAGAACACGTAAGGGAAATACGGTGAGGATAAGGTTCTATGGATCTTAATTCACTATCAAATTCAAGTGAAAGTATAATGTTAAAGGATAAAGAACAAAAAAGAAAAACAAGGTAGATCGGTCTCGTTGTTCGGTTGAGACCGACCTATATTTAAGGGCAAGGGGATGGAGTGACTACTAGATTACCAGCGGTCGGTCTAATGGGTTTTGCTGTCGGCCTAACCTGACCGGCACAAAGGGGGACCAGTTTAAATGGGTAAAGAACTAGAGACCCATGATGGCACGGGGCGCAGTATTAGCTCGGGGGGGGGGGGGGGTAGCCCACAGTCGCCTTCTACTAAAGAGGGGAAACATTCTCCTCTGAAAAAGGAGGTAAACACGTGCAAAACATAGGTAAAATATAAGCAAAGCATAGGTTATACGCAAGGCATAGGAGCAGCATACTTAACTTATTGTTAAAGAAAGCATTACTACACCCTCAATTTCCATCTCCACGATAATGCCCTGTGGGAAACGTGGCTGTGGAGTTCGGCACAGGAAGGGTGTAATCAAGGCGATTTTCTCATACGTTTGGCAGGAGAGGGGGGTGCCCTCCTGGGCAGTATCTTCCTTCAGGTCTCAGAACCTGTGGCCTCTTCTCGGGGTTTCTTTCTTTTTCCCCTGGGCGATTTTGCGCTTCCCGCCAGCTGCCATCTTTCCGAAGGTTCCAGCCTCATGAATTTAGGTAGCTCTGGTAACGGCTGCCAGTAGGGAAGCTCAATTGGGTCGAGGTCCAAAGACTGCCAGCATTTTTCCAAGTCGTCAGGGGAGCGAATATTTAATCTGCGACCCTTGTGTGTTATGCCCAGCCCAAAAGGAAAGAGCCAAGCGTAGCGAATGTTTTTTTCCCTCAGAGCGTCCAGTAAGGGTCACAGTAAGCGACGTTTCGCCAGCGTGGAAGGCGTTAAATCTTGGAAAATTTGTAGAGAAGCGCCTCCGTATTTGATGTCGTTGTGGTTCCTTGCAGCTCTAAGGATTGCAGCTGCATCTGGAAAGGCGAGCATTTTGCAGATGACATCCCTTGGAGGGTCGGACGTTGAAGGTGGTGGTCTCAGTGCTCTGTGAATCCTTTCGATTGCGATGGATGACACTCTTTCTGCGCCCAAAAGCGAAGCGAAGATTTCTTTTGCTACTTTTTCGAGTACCTCCGACGCCCAGGATTCGGGGAGGCCCTATATTCGCACGTTGTTTCGCCTACTCCTGTTCTCTATATCCTCCTGCATTAGGATAGCTTTGTTGATCTGTGCGTGTTGTTCTTTTAGGGCGCTCTCCATTTCCATGGTGTGTGATGAGATGGCAGCTGTGGAAGTTTCAAGATCTTCTGTTCTTCCTAGCTGCTTCATCTCCTCTTTTATTTCGGTGAGTTCTAGGAGTATGGGTCTTATGGTACGTGTCAGGAGGTCTTTCATAAATCCTTTGGAAATACGTTCATTCTCTTCCTCCTCAGAGGAGACATCATCCTCTCTGTCCCTTCCTCCTGCTCCGCTCGGTTCGTGGGCGGGCGCCATCTTGGATGTCTCATGCAGAGGCCGATCACTCTTTTCTTTCAAGTAGCGCTGCATGTCTGCTTGCCCTTTGCTCTTTCTTGGTGTTTCTTGGGGGTCACTGCTCCTATCCCTGCCGATCTTCCCCATTTTGAGGCTGTCAATGAGCTGCAGAAGGTCCCGATATGTGCCGCTATCACGGAGCTCCTCTCTCAGGACTCCATGCTGCTCAGCGGTTAGGCTCCGCCCCGTCTCCCTATACTTTTACTACAGAAATGTTGCAGGTGTCTGCCTATACTTTTGCTACAGAAATGTTACAGGGGTCTCCCTATACTTTTGCAACAGAAATCTAACTGGGGTCCGCCTATGCTCTTGCTAAAGAAATCTTACTGGGGTCCGCCTATACTCTTGCTACAGTAATGTTAAAGGGGTCTGCGTATACTTTGCTAGAGAATTGTTACTGGGGTCTGCCTACACCTTTGCTACAGAAATGTTACAGGGGTCTCCCTATACTTTTGCTGAAGAAATCTTACTGGGGTCCGCCTATACTCTTGCTACAGAAATGTTACTGAGGTCCGCCTATGCCGTTTCTACAGAATGGTTTGAGGGGTTCGCCTATACTTTTGCTACAGAAATGTTACTGGGGTTCCGCCTATGCTCTTGCTACAGAAATATTACTGGGGTCTCCCTATAATTTTGCTACAGAATGTCACTGGGGTCCGCCAACACTCTGGCTACGGAAGTGTTACAGGGGTTCGCCTATATTTTTTTTTTGCTACAGAAATGTTACTGGGGTCCGCCTATACTTTTGCTACAGAAATGTTACTGAGGTCGACCTATATTCTTGCTACAGAAATGTTGCAGGGGTCTGCCTATAACTTTGCTACAAAAATGTTACTGGGGTCTGCCTATACTTTTCCTACAGAAATGTTACTGGGGTCTCCCTATACTTTTACTACAGAAATGTTGCAGGTGTCTGCCTATACTTTTGCTACAGAAATGTTACAGGGGTCTCCCTATACTTTTGCAACAGAAATCTAACTGGGGTCCGCCTATGCTCTTGCTAAAGAAATCTTACTGGGGTCCGCCTATACTCTTGCTACAGTAATGTTAAAGGGGTCTGCGTATACTTTGCTAGAGAATTGTTACTGGGGTCTGCCTACACCTTTGCTACAGAAATGTTACAGGGGTCTCCCTATACTTTTGCTGAAGAAATCTTACTGGGGTCCGCCTATACTCTTGCTACAGAAATGTTACTGAGGTCCGCCTATGCCGTTTCTACAGAATGGTTTGAGGGGTTCGCCTATACTTTTGCTACAGAAATGTTACTGGGGTTCCGCCTATGCTCTTGCTACAGAAATATTACTGGGGTCTCCCTATAATTTTGCTACAGAATGTCACTGGGGTCCGCCAACACTCTGGCTACGGAAGTGTTACAGGGGTTCGCCTATATTTTTTTTTTGCTACAGAAATGTTACTGGGGTCCGCCTATACTTTTGCTACAGAAATGTTACTGAGGTCGACCTATATTCTTGCTACAGAAATGTTGCAGGGGTCTGCCTATAACTTTGCTACAAAAATGTTACTGGGGTCTGCCTATACTTTTCCTACAGAAATGTTACTGGGGTCTCCCTATACTTTTACTACAGAAATGTTGCAGGTGTCTGCCTATACTTTTGCTACAGAAATGTTACAGGGGTCTCCCTATACTTTTGCTACAGAAATCTTACTGGGGTCCGCCTATGCTCTTGCTAAAGAAATCTTACTGGGGTCCGCCTATATTCTTGCTACAGAAATGGTAAAGGGGTCTGCCTATACTTTGCTAGAGAAATGTTACTGGGGTCTGCCTACACTTTCGCTACAGAAATGTTACAGGGGTCCCCCTATACTTTTGCTATAGAAATGTTACAGGGGTCTACCTATACTTTTGCTACAGAAATGTTACTGAGGTCCACCTATATTCTTGCTACAGAAATGTTGCAGGTGTCTGCCTATAACTTTGCTACAAAAATGTCTCTGGGGTCTGCCTATACTTTTGCTACAGAAATGTTACAGGGGTCTCCCTATACTTTTGCTACAGAAATCTAACAGGGGTCCGCCTATGCTCTTGCTAAAGAAATCTTACTGGGGTCCGCCTATACTCTTGCTACAGAAATGTTAAAGGGGTCTGCGTATACTTTGCTAGAGAAATGTTACTGGGGTCTGCCTACACTTTTGCTACAGAAATGTTACAGGGGTCCCCCTATACTTTTGCTATAGAAATGTTACAGGGGTCAGCCTATACTTTTGCTACAGAAATCTTACTGGGGTCCGCCTATACTCTTGCTATAGAAATGTTACTGGGGTCCACCTATACTCCTGCTACAGAAATGTCACAGGGGTCTGCCTATACTTTTGCTACAGAAATGTTACTGGGGTCCACCTATACTCTTGCTACAGTAATGTTACTGAGGTCCGTCTATACAGTTTCTACTGAATGGTTTGAGGGGTTCGCCTATACTTTTACTACATAAATGTTACTGGGGTCCACCTATACTCTTGCTGCAGAAATGTTTCTGGGGTCCATCTATGCAGTTTCTACTGAATGGTTTGAGGGGTTCGCCTATAATTTTGCTACAGAAATGTTACCGGGGTCCGCCTATACTCTTGCTATAGAAATTTTACTGGGGTCCGCCTTACTTTTGCTACAGAAATGTTACAGGGGTCTGGCTAAACTTTTGCTACAGAAATGTTACTGGGGTCCGCCTATATTCTTGCTACAGAACTGTTACTGGGGTCTCCCTATACATTTGCTACAAAAATATTACTGGGCTCCGCCTATACTGTTGCTATGGAAATGTTACTGGGGTCCACCTATATTATTGCTATAGAAATGTTACTGATGTCCGCCTATGCAGTTTCTACTGAATGGTTTGAGGGGTTCGCCTATACTCTTGCTACAGAAATGTTACTGGGGTCTCCCTGTACTTTTGCTACAGAATGTCACTGGGGTCCACCGATGCTCTTCCTACGGAAATATTACTGGGGTCCACCTTTACTCTTGCTACAGAAATATTACTAAGGTATGCCTATGCAGTTTCTACTGAATGGTTTGAGGGGTTCGCCTATACTTATACTACAGAAATGTTACTGGGGTTTGCCTATACTCTTGCTACAGAAATGTTTCTGGGGTCCGCCTATGCAGTGTCTACTGAATGGTTTGAAAGGTTTGCCTATAATTTGGCTGCAGAAATGTTACCGGGGTCAACCTATGCTCTTGCTACAGAAATGTTACTGGGGTCCGCCTATGCAGTTTCTACTGAATGGATTGAGGGGTTCGCCTATACTCTTGCTACAGAAATGTTACTGGGGTCTTGCTATACATTTGCTACAGAATGTCACTGGGGTCCGCCGATACTCTTGCTACGGAAATTTTACACGGGTTCGCCTATATTTTTTTTTCTACAGAAATGTTACTGGGGTCCGCCTATACTCTTGCTATAGAAATGTTACTGCGGTCCGCCTATACTTTTGCTACAGACATGTTACTAGTATCCACCTATATTCTTGCTACAGAAATGTTACTGGGGTCTCCTTATACTTTTGCTACAGAATGTCACTGGGGTCCGCCGATAGTCTTGCTACGGAAATGTTACAGGGGTTCGCCTATATTTTTTTTTTTACAGAAATGTTACTGGGGTCCGCCTATACTCTTGCTATAGAAATGTTACTAGGGGTTTGCCTACAGTTTTGCTACAGAAATGTTACTGGGGTCCACCTATACTCTTGCTACAGAAATGTTACTTGGGTTTCCCTATTCTTTTGCTACAGAATGTCACTGGGGTTCGCCGATACTCTTGCTACGGAAATATTACAGGGATTCGCCTATATATTTTTTTCTATAAAAATGTTACTGGGGTCCACCTATACTCTTGCTATAGAAATGTTACTGGGGTCCGCCTATATATTTGCTACAGAAATGTTGCAGGGGTCTGCCTATAACTTTGCTACAGAAATGTTACTGGGGTCTGCCTATACTTTTCCTACAGAAATGTTACTAGGGTCTCCCTATACTTTTACTACAGAAATGTTGCAGGGGTCTGCCTATACTTTTGCTACAGAAATGTTACATGGGTCTCCCTATACTTTTGCTACAGAAATCTTACTGGGGTCCACCTATACTCTTGCTACAGAAATGTTACTGAGGTCCACCTATGCCGTTTCTACTGAATGGTTTGAGGGGTCCGCCTATACTCTTGCTACAGAAATGTTACGGGGGTCTCCCTATACTTTTGCTACAGAATGTCACTGGGGTCCGCCTTACTCTTGCTACAGAAATGTTACTGGGGTCCGCCTATATTCTTGCTACAGAACTGTTACTGGGGTCTCCCTATGCATTTGCTACAAAAATATTACTGAGCTCCGCCTATACTGTTGCTATGGAAATGTTACAGGGGTTCGCCTATTTTTTTTTTTTCTACAAAAATGTTGCTGGGGTCCGCCTATACTCTTGCTATAAAAATGTTACTGGGTTCCGCCTATACTCTTGCTATAGAAATGTTTCTAGGGGTCCGCCTATACTTTTGCTGCAGAAATGTTTCTGGGGTCCACCTATGCAGTTTCTACTGAATGGTTTGAGGGGTTCGCCTATACTTTTGCTACAGAAATGTTACTGGGGTCCGCCTATACTCTTGCTATAGAAATGTTACTGGGGTCCACCTATACTCTTCCTACAAAAATGTTACAGGGGTCTGCCTATACTTTTGCTACAGAAATGTTACAGGGGTCTCCCTATACTTTTGCTACAGAAATCTTACTGGGGTCCGCCTGTACTCTTGCTAAAGAAATGTTACTGGGGTCCGCCTATACTTTTGCAGCAGAAATGTTTCTGGGGTCCACCTATGCAGTTTCTACTGAATGGTTTGAGGGGTTCGCCTATACTCTTGCTACAGAAATGTTACTGGGGTCGGCCTATGCTCTTGCTACAGAAATCTTACTGGGGTCCGCCTGTACTCTTGCTAAAGAAATGTTACTGGGGTCCGCCTATACTTTTGCAGCAGAAATGTTTCTGGGGTCCACCTATGCAGTTTCTACTGAATGGTTTGAGGGGTTCGCCTATACTTTTGCTACAGAAATGTTACTGGGGTCCGCCTATACTCTTGCTATAGAAATGTTACAGGGGTCTGCCTATACTTTTGCTACAGAAATGTTACAGGGGTCTCCCTATACTTTTGCTACAGAAATCTTACTGGGGTCCGCCTGTACTCTTGCTAAAGAAATGTTACTGGGGTCCGCCTATACTTTTGCAGCAGAAATGTTTCTGGGGTCCACCTATGCAGTTTCTACTGAATGGTTTGAGGGGTTCGCCTATACTCTTGCTACAGAAATGTTACTGGGGTCGGCCTATGCTCTTGCTATAGAAATGTTACTGCGGGTCCGCCTTACTCTTGCTACAGAAATGTTACAGGGGTCTGGCTAAACTTTTGCTACAGAAATGTTACAGGGGTCTCCCTATACATTTGCTACAAAAATGTTATTGAGCTCTGCCTATACTGTTGCTATGGAAATATTACAGGGGTTCGCCTATTTTTTTTTTTTTTCTACAAAAATGTTACTGGGGTCCGCCTATAATCTTGCTATAGAAATGCTACTGGGGTCCGCCTATACTTTTGCTGCAGAAATGTTTCTGGGGTCCACCTATGCAGTTTCTACTGAATGGTTTGATGGGTTCGCCTATACTCTTGCTACAGAAATTTTACTGGGGTCTCCCTATACTTTTGCTACAGAATGTTACTGGGGTCCACCTATACTCTTGGTACAGTAATGTTACTGGGGTCCGCTTATGCTCTTGCTATAGAAATGTTACTGAGGTCCGCTTATGCTCTTGCTATAGAAATGTTACTGAGGTCCGCCTATGCAGTTTCTACTGAATGGTTTGAGGGGTTCTAGTAAACTTTTGCTACAGAAATGTCACTGGCGTCCGCCTATACTCTTCCTATAGAAGGGTTACTGGGGTCCACTTATACTCCTGCTACAGAAATGTTACAGGGGTCCGCCTATACTTTTGCTACAGAAATGTTTCTGGGGTCCACCTATGCAGTTTCTACTGAATGGTTTGAGGGGTTCGCCTTACTCTTGCTACAGAAATGTTACAGGGGTCTGGCTAAACTTTTGCTACAGAAATGTTACTGGGGTCTCCCTATACATTTGCTACAGAAATGTTACTGGGGTCCGGCTATACTGTTGCTATGGAAATGTTACAGGGGTTCGCCTATTTTTTTTAAAATACAGAAATGTTACTGAGGTCCGCCTATACTCTTGCTATAGAAATGTTACTGGGGTCAGCCTTACTCTTCCTACAGAAATGTTACTGAGGTCCGCCTATGTCGTTTCTACTGAATGGTTTGAGAGGTTCGCCTATACTTTTGCTACAGAAATGTTACTGGGGTCCGCCTATACTCTTGCTATAGAAATGTTACTGGGGTCCACCTATAGTCTTTCTACAAAAATGTTACAGGGGTCTGCCTATACTTTTGCTACAGAAATGTTACAGGGGTCTCCCTATACTTTTGCTACAGAAATCTTACTGGGGTCCGCCTGTACTCTTGCTAAAGAAATGTTACTGGGGTCCGCTTATACTTTTGCTGCAGAAATGTTTCTGGGGTCCACCTATGCAGTTTCTACTGAATGGTTTGAGGGGTTCGCCTATACTCTTGCTACAGAAATGTTACTGGGGTCGGCCTATGCTCTTGCTATAGAAATGTTACTGGGGTCCGCCTTACTCTTGCTACAGAAATGTTACAGGGGTCTGGCTAAACTTTTGCTGCAGAAATGTTACTTGAGTCCGCCTATATTCTTGCTACAGAACTGTTACTGGGGTCTCCCTATACATTTGCTACAAAAATGTTATTGAGCTCCGCCTATACTGTTGCTATGGAAATATAACGGGTTTGCCTATTTTTTTTTTTTTCTACAAAAATGTTACTGGGGTCCGCCTATACTCTTGCTATAGAAATGTTACTGGGGTCTGCCTATACTTTTGCTGCAGAAATGTTTCTGGGATCCACCTATACAGTTTCTACTGAATGGTTTGAAGGGTTCGCCTATACTCTTGCTACAGAAATTTTACTGGGGTCTCCCTATAGTTTGCTACAGAATGTCACTGGGGTTCGCCGATACTCTTGCTACAGAAATGTTACTGGGGTCTGCCTTACTCTTGCTACAGAAATGTTACAGGGATCTGCCTATACTTTTGCTACAGAAATGTTACAGGGGTCTCCCTATACTTTTGCTACAGAAATGTTACAGGGGTCCGCCTATACTCTTGCTATAGAAATGTTACTGGGGTCCACCTATACTCTTCCTACAAAAATGTTACAGGGGTCTGCCTATACTTTTGCTACAGAAATGTTACAGGGGTCTCCCTATACTTTTGCTACAGAAATCTTACTGGGGTCCGCCTATACTTTTGCTGCAGAAATGTTTCTGGGGTCCACCTATGCAGTTTCTACTGAATGGTTTGTGGGGTTCGCCTATACTCTTGCTATAGAAATGTTACTGGGGTCTCCCTATACTTTTGCTACAGAATGTCACTAGGGTCCGCCGATACTCTTGCTACAGAAATGTTACTGGGGTCCGCTTTTGTCTTGCTACAGAAATGTTACAGGGGTCTGGCTAAACTTTTGCTACAGAAATGTTACTGGGGTTCGCCTATATTCTGGCTACAGAAATGTTACTGGGGTCTCCCTATACATTTGTTACAGAAATGTTACTGGGGTCCGGCTATACTGTTGCTATGGAAATGTTACAGGGGCTCGCCTATATTTTTTTTAATACAGAAATGTTACTGAGGTCCGCCTATACCGTTTCTACTGAATGGTTTGAGGGGTTCACCTTTACTTTTGCTACAGAAATGTTACTGGGGTTCCGCCTATACTCTTGCTACAGAAATATTACTGGGATCTGCCTATACTCTTCCTACAAAAATGTTACAGGGGTCTGCCTGTACTTTTGCTACAGAAATGTTACAGGGGTCTCCCTATACTTTTGCTGCAGAAATCTTATTGGGGTCCTCCTGTACTCTTGCTAAAGATATGTTACTGGGGTCTGCCTATCACTTTGCTACAGAAATGTTGCTCGGGTCTGCATATACTTTTGCTATAGAAATGTCACTGGGGTCTCCCTATACTTTTGCTACAGAAATCTTACTGGGGTCCGCCTATACTCTTCCTATAGAAAGGTTACTGGGGTCCACCTATACTTCTGCTACAGAAATGTTACAAGGGTTTGCCTATACTTTTGCCACAGAAATGTTACTGGGGTCCACCTATACTCTTGCTAAAGAAATGTTACTGGGGTCCGCTTATGCTCTTGCTATAGAAATGTTACTGGGGTCCGCCTATAGTTTTGCTACAGAAATGTTACTGGGGTCCACCTATATTCTTGCTACAGAAATGTTACTCAGGTCCGCCTATGTAGTTTCTACTGAATGGTTTGAGGGGTTCGCCTATACTTTTACTACAGAAATGTTACTGGGGTCCACCTATACTTTTGCTACAGAAATGTTACAGGGGTTCGCCTTTATTGTTTTTTCTACAGAAATGTTACAGGGGTATGCCTATACTCTTGCTATAGAAATGTTACTGGGGTTTGCCTATACTCTTGCTATAGAAATGTTACTGGGATCTGCCTATACTCTTGCTATAGAAATGTTACTGGGGTCAGCCTTACTCTTGCTACAGAAATGTTACTGGGGTCCGCCTTTCTCTTGTTACAGAAATGTTACAGCGGTCTGGCTAAACTTTTGCTACAGAAATGTTACTGGGGTCCGCCTATATTCTTGCTACAGAACTGTTACTGGGGTCTCCCTATACATTTGCTACAAAAATGTTACTGGGCTCCGCCTATACTGTTGCTATGGAAATGTTACAGGGGTTCGCCTATTTTTTTTTTTTCTACAAAAATGTTACTGGGGTCCGCCTATACTCTTGCTATAGAAATGTTACTGGGGTCCGCCTATACTTTTGCTATAGAAATTTGACTGGGGTCCACCTATATTCTTGCTACAGAAATGTTACTGATGTCCGCCTATGCAGTTTCTACTGAATGGTTTGAGGGCTTCGCCTATAATCTTGCTACAAAATTGTTACTGGGGTCTCCCTATACTTTTGCTACAGAATGTCACTGGGGTCCGCCGATACTCTTGCTACGGAAATGTTACTGGGGTCCGCCTATACTCTTGCTATATAAATGTTACTGGGGTCCGCCTAAACTTTTTCTACAGAAATGTTAGTGGGGTCCACCTATACTCTTGCTACTGAAATGTGACTGAGGTCCACCTATACAGTTTTTACTGAATGGTTTGAGGGGTTCGCCTATACTCTTGCTACAGAAATATTAGTGGGGTCTCCCTATACTTTTGCTACAGATTGTCACTGGGGTCCGCCGATACTCTTGGTACAGAAATGTTACTGGGGTCCGCCTATACTCTTACTATAGAAATGTTACTGGGTCCGCCTTACTCTTGCTACAGAAATGTTACAGGGGTCTGGCTAAACTTTTGCTACAGAAATGTTACTGGGGTCCGCCTATATTCTGGCTACAGAAATGTTACTGGGGTCTCCCTATACATTTGCTACAGAAATGTTACTGGGGTCCGGCTATACTGTTGCTATGGAAATGTTACAGGGGTTCGCCTATTTTTTTTTTAATACAGAAATGTTACTGAGGTCCGCCTATACTCTTGCTATAGAAATGTTACTGGGGTCAGCCTTACTCTTGCTACAGAAATGTCACCGGGATCTCCCTATACTCTTGCTACAGAAATGTTACAGGGGTTCGCCTTTATTGTTTTTTCTACAGAAATGTTACAGGGGTCTGCCTATACTCTTGCTATAGAAATGTTACTGGGGTCTGCCTATACTCTTGCTATAGAAATGTTACTGCGGTCCGCCTTACACTTGTTACAGAAATGTTACAGGGGTCTGGCTAAACTTTTGCTACAGAAATGTTACTGGGGTCCGCCTATATTCTTGCTACAGAACTGTTACTGGGGTCTCCCTATACATTTGCTACAAAAATGTTACTGGGCTCCGCCTATACTGTTACTATGGAAATGTTACAGGGGTTCGCCTATTTTTTTTTTTTCCACAAAAATGTTACCTGGGGTCCGCCTATACTCTTGCTATAGAAATGTTACTGGGGTCCGCCTATACTTTTGCTACAGAAATTTTACTGGGGTCCACCTATATTCTTGCTACAGAAATGTTACTGATGTCCGCCTATGCAGTTTCTACTGAATGGTTTGAGGGGTTCGTCTATACTCTTGCTACAGAAATATTAGTGGGGTCTCCCTATACTTTTGCTACAGAATGTTACTGGGGTCCACCTATACTCTTGGTACAGTAATGTTACTGGGGTCCGCCTATGCTCTTGCTATAGAAATGTTATTGGGGTCCGCCTATACTATTGCTACAGAAATGTTACTGGGGTCCACCTATACTCTTGCTATAGAAATGTTACTGGGGGGGGGGGGGGGCGTGGCCTAGCCTTGGGAGAAAGCAGTCGCACATCTAAAGAGCTCCTGCTACTGAGAACGTTTCTCAGCTCTGAGCCGGGCACTGAGCCCGTTACGCACTGCTGAACATAAGCACCAACTGTCCCACAGGCCAGGGATCAAGAAGAGGGGTTTTGAGCCACTTCGGAAAAACTTAAAGAACGGGGCCTACCTGCAGGGGTGAAGCCGGGACCTCGAGTTGAAGGCCGAGACGGACCGGAAGTTCGGGGCCTCCACTTCTATTGCGGAGAACCCGCTCGCACTGCCACCGGATCGGACACCGGAGCCTCACCAGCCTAAGGTCGGTAGGGAGGAGGAGTGCGGTGAGCAGAACAGAAGAAACGAGACAGCTGAGCCAACCCCGTCAACTCGCACTCCCTCCCCCGCTGTCATATAAAGAAAATCGCTCAGCCTGAATTTTTTCGCGCACCAAGAGCGGCGCTAGAACTTCTGCCACTTCAACTGGATCGACCAGGAATGCATACACTGCCCTCCCTCAGCACCTAATCCTCCCACTGTCCCTGAGGAGGGAAACGGACTGTGCTGCCCGCCTGCCTCCCGGTAGAGGATAAAGGTAGAAAAAAGCAAATTTACAAATCTTAACTACCTGCCATACCGACCTAAGTAATTCTTTAACAGGGACACACGCACAAAATGGCCCCCTGAAAGGGCGGGCTGAGCACGGGGCCCCGTCACACGAATAATTCCGCAACATACCCCAGTACGTAATGGGGAAAAACAACAGAGATAGGAGCAGTGACTCAATCGGCACCCCGAGACCATCTAAAGGACAGTCCGACATGCAAAAGTTCTTCAGAGAAAGGGTCTCAAGATCCCCCCACACGACGAGCAAAAAGTCACTGAATTTAACTACACCGATCTCAGCCGACTTAGAGAGAGAGGATGCTGCGTCCACGGAGGGTGAGGAAGGCGAGCAACTTTCGAAAAGTTTTATGAGGGATCTACTTACTAGCTTTCTAAGGCCAATCAGAGCAAATCTCCTGGAGATCAAAGAGGACATTAAATCCATGGGGAAAAGGGTCGAAACCTTAGAATCCTCGTCAACAAACCTCATCAAGCACTCGACAGAATTGGCCCACCTGGTACAAGAACATCACCACCAACTGAACCGTACCTTGATTCTTCAGGAAGATATCGAGAACCGCAATAGGCGGAACAACATCAGAATTAAAGGGCTTCCAGAGTCGTGGGCAGTGGAAGCGCTACCCAGAATCGCCTCAGAACTGTTTGCCTTACTGCTAGGTGAGGAAAGAGCTTCAAGCATTCTGATAGAACGCATTCACAGATCGCTGAGACCTCCACCATCAGGCACAGACCCCCCCAGGGATGTAATCTGTAAGCTCCTGGCTTACCCAGACACACAAGCAGTGCTAGATGCCTCCAGAACTAAAAGAGAGCTGCAATATAACGGAACCCCCATTCAATTTTACCAAGACCTCGCACCGACGACCTTGGCTAAACGACGTTTAATGAGACCCCTACTAGAAGCCCTCCGAGCGAAAAATATTAAATATTCTTGGCTCTTCCCCTTCGGGCTGGGCATCAACATGAAAGGTCGCAGACTAAACATCAGAACACCAGAGGATCTCCAGAACTGTTGGCAATTCTTAGAAATGGAGCCAGTTGAAGTTCCATCATGGTTACCCTTACCAGATTTGCCTACACTCCCTTTACTGCCCTCGGTCACGATTGAGCAGCAGACAGGCGGCACTAAGTCACCCAGAGAGAGGAGAAAGAAGAGCAGAGAAAGCATCGCAGATGAGGACACTTGAGAAGAAACAGGGCGAATTGCCCAGAAGGAGTAAACAAAGAACTGTCAAGTGTCTACTAATCTAAATAAGTATCTCACTGCACTGCCTTATACTAACCTCTCCTTTCTGACTCTAACTCACGTTTCGCTTATGCCCTATGTTTACCCTACTCTTATGTTTGAGTTATAATTTGCAAGTGATGGGGCCCGCTTACTCGGGCCACCCATAGTTCAAAAAATTCTATATCAACAAAAACCAGATCCGAGATCTCCCATCTAGGTGGGGGACCCCGGTGAACCTGTCCACAGGATCTTCCCATCACCCGGTGGGTAACGGAGAGTTATTGCCGGTGTTTAACTGGCTTTCAAGTTGAATCCCGTTGGGAAGGGTGATTAACATTATCCTTCTAATACCCGCCCCCCTGCAACCCTTTCCCCCCCCCCCCTGTGTCAATACCTAGGTCTACCCCCCTTTCCCCGCTAAGTCATAGGCACTCCTGCCTGGGAAGTGATGAGTGGCTGAAATCCGGCGACTCCCAGTGAACTAACATACAACTGCTCCACTGAACTGAATAGAAAGTCGTTGTCTCATTCTCTCTCTCTTATTTACCTAGATTTACAGGTCTGGCTCCAGACAAATAATTCCGGGACGAACATGGCCTCGATCCGCCTCACGTCATTCAACGCCCGGGGCCTCAACTCACCTCGCAAAAGGCACAGTGTTGCACATCTCCTCAAGAAGTGTAAGACCAAAATTTTATTACTTCAAGAAACACATTTCAAAAAGAATAGACAGTTCCCATTGTCAGGGTTGGGGTTCCAACAATATTATCACAACACACACCCTACTACAGCAGCCAAGGGGGTCACCATAGCGATCCACAAGTCAATCCCCTTTAAACTTGAAACGGAGTTTCAAGACGGGGAGGGAAGAGTCCTCTTTTTAAGAGGCTCAATTAATAACATAAAAGTGACAATCGCTAATCTCTATACTCCGAATTCAGAGCAAGTCCCCTGGCTCATCAAACAGTTAGAAATCTTAAAACAATTCGCAATAGGGCATATCCTATTGGGGGGGGGACCTGAACGTCGCACTAAATCCCTTGATGGACTCCTCGACGGGGCGCTCCCAGACCTCACAGAGAAAAATAAACCGGTTATTACGCTCCATTAAGGAACTGGGGATCCTGGATGCATGGCGCTCCCTCCACCCCTCCACTAAGGACTTCTCCCATTTCTCCCAGGTACATCACTCATTTCAAAGACTAGACTACTTTCTCATCTCTGCAAATCTACTCACCCACCTAAGTAAAGCGAGTATTGATCCAGTCACCGTCTCGGACCATGCCCCCATTCACATTGACATCAATCTGCCGCAGCTCGCCCCCGGCGAGTGGCGTTGGCGGCTAAACGACTCCCTCTTAGACCCCCCAGAGGAGAAAGCTAAAATAAGCGAGTTATTAGAAGAGTATTTTAAATTCAACTCGGAGGGAAACATAGAACTACCAATAGTATGGGAGGCACACAAGGCCTTTGTCAGAGGCCTCTTAATAGCTTTGGGTGCAAAGACGAAAAAACAGCATCAAAAAGAAGTAGACAGCTTGTTAACCCAAATAACGAAACTGGAGTAGGTTACAAAACACTCGCAGTCCAAAAAAAATCTAGACGAATTAACGGCCCTTAGACATCGACTTAAGTGCCATCTAGCAGAAAAGTTCAACAAAAAACATATGCACCTAAAACAGACCTTCTATGCCCACGGCAATAGGGGGAGTAAGCTCATGACCCATCTCCTAAAAAAGACCAAGAAAAGGAATGCGATCCTTACCATAAAAACGAAATCCGACTCTCTGGCTTCCGCCACTGCAGACATAGCGAAGGAGTTTCAACTCTTTTATTCAAAACTTTACAACCTAAAGGAGGAGGAATACACAATTCCCCAGAAAGACGCAATCAACAGAATAGACGCCTTCCTGAGTTCACTTAAATTGCCGGAGCTGAGCGAAACGGATGCGCTCTCGCTAATGTCTACAATCACAGAAAAAGAGGTGGAACAGGTACTTAACTCCTTCCCACAGGGCAAAAGTCCAGGCCCGGATGGTCTAACAATTACCTACTACAAGGCATTCAAATCACAACTGGTCCCTAAGCTCACCGATACGCTAAATGCACTTCTTAAAGGAGCGGATCTTCCCAGGCAAGCCCAAGAGGCACACATAACCCTCATTCTGAAGGAAGGTAAAGACCCGACGCAGTGTAGTAGCTATAGACCGATTTCACTTATTAATCTAGACACAAAGATTTGGGCCAAGCTATTAGCTAAAAGACTAGGAGAATTCATCCCCACATTGATTAATTCGGAACAGGCAGGGTTTGTTCGGGGAAGAGAGGGAAAGGGTAATTTGCTGAGACTTCTCCACGCCATCAAATACGCTCACTCCAGCAAAATCCCTGTAGCCTTCGTAAGCACTGATGCGGAGAAGGCTTTTGACAGGGTAGACTGGACTTTCATGGAGAGAGCCCTGCTGCGCTTTAACCTCCCACGACCTTTTATTTCGGCAATATTCACCCTTTACTCAAATCCCCATGCCAGACTCAAAATAAATGAAGCACTGTCACCAGCGTTTGAGATCAAGAACGGGACCCGCCAGGGTTGCCCCTTGTCCCCCATACTATTTATTCTCTCACTAGAACCCCTGTTGCAGTGGGTAAGACAGGACACGGTCTTGGAGGGCCTGAAGATTTCTTCACATACCTTCTCGGCCGCGGCATTTGCGGACGACATTATGTTTGTTATCACTAAGCCAGAAAAGAGCCTGCCCAGACTGGTTTCTATCTTAAGCGACTTTGGCAAGTTGTCAAATTTTAAAATCAATTTCACCAAGTCCACAATACTCAATATCTCAATCCCAGAAAAGAAATGTGGCCCCTTGAGAGCGAAATCTCCCTTCGCCTGGTCCGAGACGGTGACAGACTACTTAGGAATAAAACTCACAAAAAGAACTGAAGAACTGTATGCACACAACTTCCACCCACTATTAGCCCAAATTAAAGCTATGCTACAAACGTATGACTTACCTACCCTTTCATGGTTTGGTCGCAAGAACATTCTGAAATCCTACGTCCTCCCCATAATAATATATAAACTACGCATGATCCCAATACATCTCCCGCTCTCCTTCTTCAAAGCTATCAGAGTGATATGTACGGGCTTTGTGTGGAAACAAAAGAGACCTAGGTTGGCATACAACTTAATGACCAAAAGGAGGGCGGAGGGGGGGATGGATCTGCCATGTATCCGGGAATACTACCAAGCCATTCAACTCAGTTACTGGGCAGACTTAACACAACCGGCGAGGGACCCATTGCTACAAGAGCTGGCTAGGGCTTCACATGGGAATTACCTAGTGGAGGACCTCTGGTTCCCTAAAAGAAACCTCTACAGAGCGAGGGGATTTAGCGCTCTCCTCAGAGGCCCATGCGAGATCTGGGACAAACTTAAAGACAAACTGGCCCCTACACCATCTCCACTGATTCCTATTCGCAGCCTGAACAGACTATTGGAGATCCCACCAGACCCGGGATCTCTGAGCGTCTGGACGCAACTCCAGGGTACCAAAAAAGGGGATGTTCAGGTCCTGGCGCACAGGACACCCGAGGATATTATCAAAACATTGGCCCCTAATAGTAACCCCTCATTCCTGCAGTTGGCACACATGAGAGAAGTAATTGGGAAATTCCTAACTAAATATAGCTCCACCAGACCAAGGACAAGCTTCGAAACTGCTTTAGAGAAAGATAGAGCCAACACTAGGAAAATCTCCTATACTAGGAGAAATTTCATAGCACCACCGTTATACGCAAAACCAGCCTTCCTGTTATCATGGGAAAAAGAACTAAAAATAACTCTATCTCCAGAGGATTCTAAACTAATACTAAAACTGGCTTACGGCATGTCCATGTGTGTCCTGATGCAAGAAAGCCACTTTAAACTGCTGGTTAGGTGGTACAAAACCCCCCAATGGCTGAAAGCATACAAACTGTCTGCCACGACAGATGCTGGAGGTGTGACGCGGCAGTGGGCTCCTACCTGCACATCTGGTGGGAATGCGGACTAATTTCTCACTTCTGGAGGGAGGTGGAGGGAGACTTGAGAGTCCTTTCCCCCAACCTGGTAATTACACCAGAAATGATCTTCCTCTGGAAACCTTCCACAAATTTTCACCCATGCAGAAACAAATTGATAGCCTTTGCGATAGATGCAGCTAAGGCCCTGATCCCCTTAAACTGGCTACAACAAAAACCACCCTCTCTTACGCAATGGAGAGAAAAGATGGACTTGATATGTAATCTTGAAGAGCTAACAAGCTGGGCAAAAGGCACACATAAGGACTTCATTCTCACATGGTACCCGTGGAGGGAGGCAAGGAGGGGACATTAAGACCCATCCGTGCAGGGCGGTGGATCGTGGAAACCTGACCTGTCTCCCCTTAATCGAGAGGCGCATCTGTTGGGACGGAGGGGACCCCGGGCGTTGATACGGGGGTGGAGTATACAAGGCTGTCGGAGCTACACGACCTAGACAGAGAGGAGAAGAGCAACCACAGGAAAAGTGGTAGATCACACCGCTACCCACATATCCCATCCTTCCCCCCCACCTTGTCTTGTCTTTTATCCCGTCTCATTCCAATGTCCCCCCCCCCCACCCCCCAATCATCCTACCTATTCCTTACTTTAAGAATACTGCAACCTTGCAGTTAAGTTCAGTTTGTCTCTTTACCTTTTTTTTAGGCGAAGTTAATCTTATATTCTCAGCTCATATCTTTTTCTCCCTCTCTTCGCTAATACAGTGTTTGCATATATTTTGTTTAAGTAATGAGAAATAAGCAGTTATTGCCTTGCCTTTTTGCAATGTATGTTTGAAAAATATAATGAAAATCCAAATAAAACTTGATTTAAAAGGAAAAAAAAAAAAAGAAATGTTACTGGGGTCCGCCTATACTTTTGCTGCAGAAATGTTTCTGGGGTCCACCTATGCAGTTTCTACTGAATGGTTTGAGGGGTTCGCCTATACTTTTGCTACAGAAATGTTACTGGGGTCCGTCTATACTCTTCCTGCAAAAATGTTACAGGGGTCTGCCTATACTTTTGCTACAGAAATGTTACAGGAGTCTCCCTATACTTTTGCTACAGAAATCTTACTGGGGTCCGCCTGTACTCTTGCTAAAGAAATGTTACTGGGGCCTGCCTATCACTTTGCTACAGAAATGTTGCTCGGGTCTGCATATACTTTTTCTACAGAAATGTTACAGGGGTCTCCCTATACTTTCGCTACAGAAATCTTACTGGGGTCCGCCTATACTCTTCCTATAGAAAGGTTACTGGGGTCCACCTATACTCCTGCTACAGAAATGTTACTGGGGTCCACCTATACTCTTGCTACAGAAATGTTACTGGGGTCCGCTTATGCTCTTGCTATAGAAATGTTACTGGGGTCCGCTTATGCTCTTGCTATAGAAATGTTACTGAGGTCCGCCTATGCAGTTTCTACTGAATGGTTTGAGGGGTTCTAGTAAACTTTTGCTACAGAAATGTTACTGGTGTGTGCCTATACTCTTGCTATAGAAATGCTACTGGGGTCCGCTTTACTCTTTCTACAGAAATGTTACTGGGGTCCGCCTATATTCTTGCTACACAAATGGTACTGGGATCTCCCTACACATTTGCTATAGAAATGTTACTGGGGTCCGCCTATAGTTTTGCTACAGAAATGTTACTGGGGTCCACCTATATTCTTGCTACAGAAATGTTACTGAGGTCCGCCTATGCAGTTTCTACTGAATGGTTTGAGGGGTTCGCCTATACTTTTACTACAGAAATGTTACTGGGGTCCACCTATACGTTTGCTACAGAAATGTTACCGGGGTCACCCTATACTCTTGCTACAGAAATGTTACAGGGGTTCGCCTTTATTGTTTTTTCTACAGAAATGTTACAGGGGTCTGCCTATACTCTTGCTATAGAAATGTTACTGGGGTCTGCCTATACTCTTGCTATAGAAATGTTACTGGGGTCCGCCTTACTCTTGCTACAGAAATGTTACTGGGGTCTGCCTATACTCTTGCTATAGATATGTTACTGGGGTCTGCCTATACTCTTGCTACAGAAATGTTACAGGGGTTCGCCTTTATTGTTTTTTCTACAGAAATGTTACAGGGGTATGCCTATACTCTTGCTATAGAAATGTTACTGGGGTCTGCCTATACTCTTGCTATAGAAATGTTACTGGGGTCCGCCTTACTCTTGCTACAGAAATGTTACTGGGGTCTGCCTATACTCTTGCTATAGATATGTTACTGGGGTCTGCCTATACTCTTGCTATAGAAATGTTACTGGGGTCCGCCTTACTCTTGTTACAGAAATGTTACAGGGGTCTGGCTAAACTTTTGCTACAGAAATGTTACTTGGGTCTGCCTATATTCTTGCTACAGAACTGTTACTGGGGTCTCCCTATACATTTGCTATAAAAATGTTACTGGGCTCCGCCTATACTGTTGCTAAGGAAATGTTATAGGGGTTCGCCTATTTTTATTTTTTTTTCTACAAAAATGTTACTGGGTTCCGCCTATACTCTTGCTATAGAAATGTTACTGGGGTCCGCCTATATTTTTGCTACAGAAATGTTACTGATGTCCGCCTATGCAGTTTCTACTGAATGGTTTGAGGGGTTCGCCTATACTCTTGGTACAGAAATGTTAGTGGGGTCTCCCTATACTTTTGCTACAGATTGTCACTGGGGTCCGCCGATACTCTTGGTACAGAAATGTTACTGGGGTCCGCCTATACTCTTGCTATAGAAATGTTACTGGGGTCCGCCTTACTCTTGCTACAGAAATGTTACAGGGGTCTGGAAAACTTTTGCTACAGAAATGTTACTGGGGTCCGCCTATATTCTGGCTACAGAACTGTTACTGGGGTCTCCCTATACATTTGCTACAGAAATGTTACTGGGGTCCGGCTATACTGTTGCTATGGAAATGTTACAGGGGTTCGCCTATACACTTGCTACAGAAATGTTAGTGGGGTCCGGCTATACTCTTGCTATAGAAATGTTACTGGGGTCCGCCTATACTATTGCTACAGAAATGTTACTGGGGTCCACCTATACACTTGCTACAGAAATGTTACTGAGGTCCGCCTATGCTATTTCTACTAAATGGTTTGAGAGGTTCGCCTATACTTTTACTACAGAAATGTTACTGGGGTTCCGCCTATACTCTTGCTACCGAAATATTACAGGGATCTGCCTATACTTTTGCTACAGAAATGGTACTGGGGTCCGCCTATAGTCTTGCTATAGAAATGTTACTGGGGTCCGCCTATACTCTTCCTGCAAAAATGTTACAGGGGTCTGCCTATACTTTTGCTACAGAAATGTTACAGGGGTCTCCCTATATTTTTGCTACAGAAATCTTACTGGGGTCCGCCTGTACTGCTGCTAAAGAAATGTTACTGGGGTCTGCCTATCACTTTGCTACAGAAATGTTGCTCGGGTCTGCATATACTTTTGCTACAGAAATGTCACTGGGGTCCGCCTTTACTCTTCCTATAGAAAGGTTACTGGGGTCCACCTATACTCCTGCTACAGGAATGTTACAGGGGTTTGCCTTAACTTTTGCTATAGAAATGTTACTGGGGTCCACCTATACTCTTGCTATAGAAATGTTACTGAGGTCCGTCTATGCATTTTTTACTGAATGGTTTGAGGGGTTCTCCTATACTTTTGCTACAGAAATGTTACTGGTGTCTGCCTATACTCTTGCTATAGAAATGCTACTGGGGTCCGCCTTACTCTTTCTACAGAAATGTTACAGGGGTCTGGCTAAACTTTTGCTACAGAAATGTTACTGGGGTCCGCCTATATTCTTGCAACAGAAATGGTACTGGGGTCTCCCTATACATTTGCTATAGAAATGTTACTGTGGTCCGCCTATACATTTGCTATAGAAAAGTTACTGAGGTCCGCCTATGCAGTTTCTACTGAATGGTTTGTGGGGTTCGTGTATACTTTTGCTACAGAAATGTTACAGGGGTCTGCCTATACTCTTGCTACAGAAATGTTACTGGGGTCTACCTATGCTTTTGCTACAGCAATGTTACTGAGGTTCGTCTATGCAGTTTATACTGAATGGTTTGACGGCTTCGCCGGTAATTTTGCTACAGAAATGTTATCGGGGTCTCTCTATACTCTTGGTATAGAAATGTTACGGGGTCCGCCCATACTTTTGCTACAGAAATGTTACCGGGGTCTACCTATACTCTTGCTACAGAAATGTTACTGGGGTCCACCTATACTCTTGCTACAGAAGTGTTTCTGGCTTCAGCCTGTGCAGTTTCTACTGAATGGTTTGAGGTGTTCGCCCATACTTTTGCTACAGAAATGTTACCGGGGTCTACCTATACTTTTGCTACAGAAATGTTACCGGGGTCTACCTATACTCTTGCTACAGAAATGTTACTGGGGTCCGCCTATACTCTTGCTATAGAAATGTTACTGGGGTCCGCCTTACTCTTGCTACAGAAATGTTACAGGGGTCTGGCTATACTTTTGCTATAGAAATGTTACTGGGGTCCACCTATGCTTTTGCTACAGAAATGTTACAGGGGTCTGGCATGTTAAAACGCCCGTGTGACTGAGCCCTAAGACGTCCTAATTTTATTTCTAAGCATGCAAAAAATAATGCTTTAGATAGAAGAATGACTGCACACAAGAGAGCGACCAAAACACCAAAAATTTCCAGTGATTCCAACACTGTGCAATGTTTTTACTAGACCTATTGAAAACAATGGGCAAGGCATTCCGTGGGTTGCCCAAAGATAGGAACTGCCGCAATTTTTTCCCGTATCGCGATGCAGATACGACATCAGAAACAATTATCACTAAGATGAACTGTCAGGCATCTGTTGCCCAGCAGATTGTCCCATGTAAATGCACCCTTAGATGTCCTAATTTAATTTCTAAACATGCAAAAAATAATGCTTTAGATAGAAGAATGACTGCACACAAGAGAGCGACCAACACACCAGAAATTTCCAGTGATTCCAACCTTTATTGAGAGAGTAACATATTCTGCGTGTGTATATATGTACAGCAGTGAATATCATTGAAAAGCCCCATTATTCCTGTTGTGAGGTTATTGATGTGGTGGAACCAATTCCTTTATTGTATATATTTCCAGGATGTATGTTCTCCAGTCCTCCTGCACTCAGACTCCCTTCCATCTGTTCCCAACTTTATGCTAGTCATACATTTATTCAGTTAGAAGGATGTAGAGGGTCGGATTGCTGAGAGTATGATGGCAGAATCAGTCAATAAAGGCTTTGTTGTCTGTTACCATGGAGACACACCGTTCTGCACTGGAGCTGTTCAAGTTAGACAATAGGAAATTTGTGATACATTTTGCAAAGCTGTTTCATTTTTCATTTTATATATATTGGGGCAATAAAAATAATCTCTTTGTGAAGGTAAACATAGACATCATTCCATTAGCTACATATGACAGAAATGTGTAACATAGGCCATACAGGAACTATGGAGCAGACTTGGCAGCGAAACCCACTCCATACCCAGTTGACACTCACTCTCAACATAAATACAGTGGCTTTGACAACTGTGACATCCATGACATAATCAAGTGAGCTCTCGATTGCCCCATTGTCGTTCCCCTAACAAGCAATGGCAAGGTGCGGATGGGTTACCGTAGCAGTCCAGGGCCTAGTTCAGACAGACATACATGTTTTTCTTGTTTTCTTATGATTGTCATTGCTAACATAATTTCCATAGTCACCTACCTCTGTCAGTCACTACCACCATAGGACATGAGAATTGACCTCCATGTGTCAACTTTATGTTCCAGTACTCTTCCTCCAACCAGCTCAAATATCTGCTATATGTTTAACTACTAGACATTAATTTTGATTTTTAGCTTTCCAAGTTCTCTATTGTAGGACATATACCCCATTCTGGCCAGGTCACTTGCTTTATGGGCCTGATGGCCTGATGACCAGGCAAGAATGTTCCTAGAGATATTAGTGTCTCCGAGCTGTGGGAAGGACTTGGGAGGAGGGGGAAGAGTTCTGGTTCTTAGTAAGTAGACCCAGTTGTGTGTGCAGTTTTATTGGCAATGCTCCATAGGAAAAAAATGAAAATTAACTCCCTTTCAACAGGAAGGAATCTGTCTGGCTGCTGCCATCTCTTTGAAGTATTTTTTTGCCTGTTATTCAATGTCTGACCCTTTGTAGGGGTATTCCCTTCTGGGACTTTCATTGCATATTCTGTGGCTATATGCAAATCTGATAGATGTAGGTCCCAGGTGGTCAGGACTTAGAAGTACAGCCAAGCAGGCTTCACTATGCTGTTTCCTATAGAAGTCAACAGGAGTTATGCAAACTGTGCAATACAGAAAGATCAGCTGTTTCAGTAACTCTGTTTGTACAACTTTGTAGCCATCAGACGTTCATGACATGTCCTGTGAATATGCCATGAAAGTGTTAACAAATAGAGATGAGCGAACGTACTCGTCCGAGCTTGATACTCGTTCGAGTATTAGCGTGTTCGAGATGCTCATTACTCGAGACGAGTACCACGCGATGTTCGAGTTACTTTCACTTTTATCTCTGAGATGTTAGCACGCTTTTCTGGCCAATAGAAAGACAGGGAAGGCATTACAACTTCCCCCTGCGACGTTCAAGCCCTATACCACCCCCCTGCAGTGAGTGGCTGGCGAGATCAGGTGTCACCCGAGTATATAAATCGGCCCCTCCCGCGGCTCGCCACAGATGCATTCTGACATAGTTCAGGGAAAGTGCTGTCTTGCTGGAGTTGCTATAGGGAGAGTGTTAGGAGTTATTTTAAGCTTCAAGAACCCCAACGGTCCTTCTTAGGGCCACATCTAACCGTGTGCAGTAGTGTGGAGGCTGCTTTTTGCAGTGTTGCACTTTTTTTTTTTTTGTATATCAACCGTGCAGAGCATTGCGCCCTGCAGTAATTATACATAGTCCAGGGCCAGTAGTGGTGAGGCAGGGACAGAAGACATATTTATTGAATATAGGCAGTGGGCCTTTCCAAAAACATTTGGGGAAAAAAATCTATTTGGGCTGCCTGTGACCGTCCTCAGTGTACTGGATCTATGCTGGGGGTAGTTGTCCTAATTCATACGCAGTTAGCTGTTACAGCAGGCTTGTGCAAAATTATTTCCTGGCTCTGTGTTGGCTGTTACATCACCGCTGTATTCCAGTCCACAGTGCAACAGTTTGCAGTTATTTTACATACTCCAGGGCCAGTAGTGGTGACGCAGAGAGAGAAGACATATACAGTGTATATAGGCAGTGGGCCTTTCCAAAAACATTTGGGAAAAAAAATCTGTTTGGACTGCCTGTGACTGTCCTCAGTGTTCTGGGTCTGTGCTGGGGGTAGTTGTCCTAATTCATACGCAGCCAGCTAAGTGTTACAGCAGGCTTGCGCAAAATTATTTCCTGGCTCTGCTGTGCGTTCCGTAAGCGAAGTCAGCCTCCAACCACAGGCCAATAAGTGGCACATTTAATTACAGCGTTCTGTTTCTGCACTACTGGTAATACACCATGCTGAGGGGTAGGGGTAGGCCTAGAGGACGTGGACGCGGGCGAGGACGCGGAGGCCCAAGTCAGGGTGTGGGCACAGGCCGAGCCAGTGCGATGGCCAGGGGTAGAGGCAGGGCCAGACCGAATAATCCTCCAACTGTTTCCCAAAGCGCCCCCTCGTGCCATGCCACCCTGCAGAGGTCATGGTGCTCTACGGTGTGGCAGTTTTTCACAGAGACGCCTGACGACCGACGAACAGTGGTGTGCAACCTTTGTCGCGCCAAGATCAGCTGGGGAGCCACCACCACCAGCATGCGCAGGCATATGATGGCCAAGCACCCCACAAGGTGGGACGAAGGCCATTCACCGCCTCCGGTTTGCACCACTGCCTCTCCCCCTGTGCCCCAACCTGCCACTGAGATCCAACCCCCCTCTGAGGACACAGACACTACCGTCTCCTGGCCTGCACCCACACCCTCACCTCCGCTGTCCTCGGCCCCATCCAGCAATGTCTCTCAGCGCAGCGTCCAGACGTCGCTAGCGCCACTGTTTGAGTGCAAGCGCAAGTATGCCGCCACGCACCCGCACGCTCAAGCGTTAAACGTGCACATTGCCAAATTGATCAGTCTGGAGATGCTGCCGTATAGGCTTGTGGAAACGGAGGCTTTCAAAAGCATGATGGCGGCGGCGGCCCCGCGCTACTCGGTTCCCAGTCGCCACTACTTTTCCCGATGTGCCGTCCCAGCCCTGCACGACCACGTCTCCCGCAACATTGTACGCGCCCTCACCAACGCGGTTACTGACAAGGTCCACTTAACAACGGACACGTGGACAAGCACAGGCAAGCAGGGCCACTATATCTCCCTGACGGCACATTGGGTGAATTTAGTGGAGGCTGGGACCGAGTCAGAGCCTGGGACCGCTCACGTCCTACCCACCCCCAGAATTGCGGGCCCCAGCTTGGTGCTGGTATCTGCGGCGGTGTATGCTTCCTCCACTAAACCACCCTCCTCCTCCTCCAACGCAACCTCTGTCTCGCAATCAAGATGTGTCAGCAGCAGCAGCACGTCGCCAGCAGTCGCTGTCGCGCGGCGTGGCAGCACAGCAGTGGGCAAGCGTCAGCAGGCCGTGCTGAAACTACTCAGCTTAGGAGAGAAGAGGCACATGGCCCACGAACTGCTGCAGGGTCTGACAGAGCAGACCGACCGCAGGCTTGCGCCGCTGAGCCTCCAATCGGGCATGGTCGTGTGTGACAACGGCCGTAACCTGGTGGCGGCTCTGCAGCTCGGCAGCCTCACGCACGTGCCATGCCTGGCCCATGTCTTTAATTTGGTGGTTCAGCGCTTTCTGAAAAGCTACCCACACTTGTCAGACCTGCTCGGAAAGGTGCGCCGGGTCAGCGCACATTTCTGCAACTCCAAGACGGACGCTGCCACCCTGCAGACCCTGCAACATCGGTTTAATCTGCCAGTGCACTGACTGCTGTGCGACATGCCCACACGGTGGAACTCTACGCTCCACATGTTGGCCAGACTCTATGAGCAGCGTAGAGCTATAGTGGAATACCAACTCCAACATGGGCGGCGTAGTGGGAGTCAGCCTCCTCAATTCTTTACAGAAGAGTGGGCCTGGTTGGCAGCCATCTGCCAGCTCCTTGGAAACTTTGAGGAGTCTACCCAGATGGTGAGCGGGGATGCTGCAATCATTAGCGTCACCATTCCTCTGCTATGCCTCTTGAGAAGTTCCCTGCAAAGCATAAAGGCAGACGCTTTGCACTGGGAAACTGAGGCGGGGGAAGACAGTATGTCGCTGGATAGTCAGAGCACCCTCATGTCTATATCTCAGCGCGTTGAGGAGGGGGAGGAGCATGAGGAGGAGGGGGAAGAGACAGCTTGGCCACTGCTGAGGGTACCCATGCTGCTTGCCTGTCATCCTTTCAGCGTGTATGGCCGGAGGAGGAGGAGGAGAATCCTGAAAGTGATCTTCCTAGTGAGGACAGCCATGTGTTGCGTACAGGTACCCTGGCACACATGGCTGACTTCATGTTAGGATGCCTTTCTCGTGACCCTCGCCTTACACGCATTCTGGCCACTACAGATTACTGGGTGTACACACTGCTCGACCCACGGTATAAGGAGAACCTTTCCACTCTCATACCTGAAGAGGAAAGGGGTTCGAGAGTGATGCTATACCACAGGACCCTGGCGGACAAACTGATGGTAAAATTCCCATCCGACAGCGCTAGTGGCAGAAGGCGCAGTTCCGAGGGCCAGGTAGCAGGGGAGGCACAGAGATCAGGCAGCATGTACAGCGCAGGCAGGGGAACATTCTCCAAGGCCTTTGCCAGCTTTATGGCTCCCCAGTCAAGACTGTGTCACCGCTCCCCAGTCAAGGCTGAGTTGGCGGGAGCACTGTAAAAGGATGGTGAGGGAGTACGTAGCCGATCGCACGACCGTCCTCGGTGACACCTCTGCCCCCTATAACTACTGGGTGTCGAAGCTGGACACGTGGCCTGAACTCGCGATGTATGCCCTGGAGGTGCTTGCTTGTCCTGCGGCTAGCGTCTTGTCAGAGAGGGTGTTTAGTGCGGCTGGGGGAATCATCACGGATAAGCGTACCCGCCTGTCAACCGACAGTGCCGACAGGCTTACACTCATCAAGATGAACAAAGCCTGGATTTCCCCAGACTTCTCTTCTTCACCAGTGGACAGCAGCGATACCTAAGCAATACGTAGGCTGCACCCGCGGATGGAAGCATCGTTCTCTATCACCATCAAAAACGGGGACATTTTTGCTTTATCAATCTGTGTATAATATTCCTCCTCCTCCTGCTCCTCCTCCTGAAACCTCACGTAATCACGCCGAACGGGCAATTCTTCTTAGGCCCACAAGGCTCAGTCATATAATTTTTCTAAACAATTTTTATACGTTTCAATGCTCATTAAAGCGTTGAAACTTGCACCTGAACCAATTTTTATTTTAACTGGGCTGCCTCCAGGCCTAGTTACCAATTAAGCCACATTAACCAAAGCGATTAATGGGTTTCACCTGCCCTCTTGGTTGGGCATGGGCAATTTTTCTGAGGTACATTAGTACTGTTGGTACACCAATTTTTTTGGGCCCTCGCCTACAGTGTAATCCAATTAATTTTTTGCCCACCTGCATTACAGCTGACGTTTCTTCAGCTGTGCTGGGCACTGCAAAGGGATATATTTATGTACCGCCGGTGGGTTCCAGGGAGCCACCCATGCTGTCGGTCCACACGGAGTTGTAACTACATGTGTCCACTTCTAAAGAACCCCAGTCTGACTGGGGCATGCAGTGTGGGCCGAAGCCCACCTGCATTAAACATCACATTACCTCAGCTGTGATGGGCAATGCAATGGGATATATTTACGTACCGCCGGTGGGTTCCAGGGAGCCACCCATGCTGTCGGTCCACACGGAGTTGTAACTACATGTGTCCACTTCTAAAGAATCCCAGTTTGAATGGGGCATGCAGTGTGGGCCGAAGCCCACCTGCATTAAACATGACATTACCTTAGCTGTGATGGGCAATGCTATAGGATATATTTATGTGCCGCCGGTGGCTTCCTGGCACCCACCCATGCTGTCGGTCCACAGGGACTTCACAATAGGGAGTTGTACCTGCCTGTGTCTATGAATTAAAAAGCCCGGTCAGGTTGGGGCATGCAGTGTGGGCCGAAGCCCACCTGCATTTAATCTGACGTTAGCTCTGCTGTCCAGGGCACTGCAATGGGATACATTTATGTACAGCCGGTGGGTTCCAGGGAGCCACCCATGCTGTGGGTGCACACGGAATTCCCATTGCGGAGTTGTACCTGCCTGTGACTATTTATAAAAAACCGCGGTCTGACTAGGGCATGCAGACACCTTGACAGAATGAATAGTGTGTGGCACATAGCTTCCCCATTGCTATGCCCACGTGTGCAGCTCCTGATGGCGGTGGCACAGGATTATATTTCTCATGGCTTCTGTACAGCATTGTGGGCTATCACCCCGCCCCTTTTAAAGAGGGTCGTTGCCTAGCCGTGCCAACCCTCTGCAGTGTGTGCCTGCAGTTCCTCCTCATGGCAGACGCACTTATAAATAGACATGAGTGTGGCGTGGCATGAGGGCAGCTGAAGGCTGCGCAGGGACAATTTGGTGTGCGCTGTGGACACTGGGTCGTGCGGGGGGGGGGGGGGTTGGGCAGCATGTAACCCAGGAGAAGTGGCAGCGGAGTGTCATGCAGGCAGTGATTGTGCTTTGTTGGAGGTAGTGTGGTGCTTAGCTAAGGTATGCATTGCTAATGAGGGCTTTTCAGAAGTAAAAGTTGTTGGGAGGGGGGGGCACTCTTGCCGCTATTGTGGCTTAATAGTGGGACCTGGGAACTTGAGATGCAGCCCAACATGTAGCCCCTCGCCTGCCCTATCCGTTGCTGTGTCGTTCCCATCACTTTCTTGAATTGCCCAGATTTTCACAAATGGAAACCTTAGCGAGCATCGGCGATATACAAAAATGCTCGGGTCGCCCATTGACTTCAATGGGGTTCATTACTCGAAACGAACCCTCGAGCATCGCGATAATTTCGTCCCGAGTAACGAGCACCCGAGCATTTTGGTGCTCGCTCATCTCTATTAACAAACCTTGCAACATGTCTAGGCTGTCAACGACTCTAAATAATACACTTGTTCATGTTCCCTAGCTAGGAGTCTTGGTGCGCCCCTTTATTTAGGTGGTGATTGCTGACAAGCATTGTAGCTTTGTGTGATCTTATTGTCATCAGTCCACAATAAATGCAGGATTAGATAAGAAGGTAAAGGCAGTATTATAGGATGTGCACAGTAAGTTAGGGATTCTTTGGCTTGTCATCATCATCATCTTCCTCTTACCATGAGCAGTCACTCTAGGTCCACTCAGCTGCTCTTTGTAGTAGGGTTCTCCAACGTTCTCCTAGTAAACAAATCTAAGGAACAAAGCAGACATTTATTAAGTTGATACCAGCTGGTAGGGTGAATGCAGATGGGCGGAATTTTCTCCCATGCACGCTTCCATAGAATTGCATGTGTGCACGCAATCCTATGCAGGCAGCCGCTGTTTGACCGCGTAATAACTCGTACGGTAAACAAATCGCGGAGGCCCCACAGAAATGTCACTGGTGATGCTCCGGCACATAGAAGAGCAGAGACAAGATGCCAGGAGGAGGTGAGCTGCCCGTCAGTGCAGGGGCACAGGGAGAATCTCTCTGCAAGAATTCTCGCAGCGGGATCCAATCCGGCCCTCTGCATTGACCCGTAAGAGGGAAATGGTACAACTACCCCGTTTCCCTGAAAATAAGGCCTGCCCCAAAAAAGAAACCCCTAGCATGATTTTTAAATAGTGTCCAGGTAGCTATACATGTAAAAAAGAAATATTTTGGAGCAAAAATTAATATAAGATCCTGTCTTATTTTGGGGGAAATGGGGTAGTACTACTAGATATATTGACAGACAAAGATGTGAAGTGAGAAGAAACATGACATCTTATGTTAATGATAATCTCTTATTGTATCTCAGACTAGATTTACACCATGTTTGCATCATGCATGCAGACATTCTGGTATAAATATCTAACATACCTAGTAGCTATCCATAGCCAAACACATGTCATAAGAGTGACTTTTAGTGTACATTTGGCTGGTATTCTTCGGTGTCGCTTTCTCTAAACTGTATTTAAAATCTATGCTATGGAGTATAAGAGTATACGAAAAAAAATGTGTTCTATGTTTTTTTCAATGGGAATCAATGGCAAATGTATAGAACTATACAGCCGTAACATTGTATGCCTTAGGCTTCATTCACACAGGTGCGATGATTTTTGGCTGGCTGTGCCACAGAGCGCGGCCGAAAATCACGTGAACGAGAGGTAGCCGTGACCGAGTAATAGGTGCATCTCCCGTTTATGCATCTGTTCAGACGGTGCAGAAGGAGACGGGAAACGTACAGAGGCAGAAATACATGGACATCGGCTACATCTGATTCAGCAGATGATTCAGGTGCCTCATTGGCCTCTGATGTACGTCGTAATAACTCCTCTTTTTTAGGCTTTTGTCCTCCAGTGACAGGGAGGATTGTGTCACTACTAGGGATGAGCGAGCATACTCGGAAAAGCACTAATTGCTCGAGTAATGTGCTTTATCCGAGTATCGCAGTGCTCGTCCCTGAAGATTCGGGTGCCGGCACGGAGTGGGGAGCTGCAGGGGAGAGCGGGGAGGAACGGAGGGGAGATCTTTCTCTCCCTCTCTCCCGCCCGCTCTCCCCTGCTCCCCGCTGCGACTCACCTGTCAGCCGCAGCGGCACCCGAATCTTCAGGGACGAGCACTGCGATACTCGGATAAAGCACATTACTCGAGCGAGTAGTGCTTTTCTGAGTATGCTCACTCATCCCTAGTCACTACCCAAAGATACCAGAGGAGGCGGGGAGGCCTCAGGCATAACCGGAGCAAGAAGAAAGGAAGATCAGTGTCCCGAGGGAGAGGGAGGATGACTTATCAGTAATTAATATCTCCTCCAAGGAGTTATTGACACACGAGATTGAGGTACTGTCTAAGGGACTCTCGTACTGTTTGGTTCCCTCCATGGATTGGTTTCGTGTTGATTTGGACTGTAGAAAAGTATTTCTTTTTTTTTTTTTTTTTTTTAAATCAAATTTTATTTCCATTTTTTAAAGAGTTAACAATACAAACAGCATCAACATATCATATACCAAATATGTACAGGTCTGAATATCAATTGTGTCTAGAAGCGTTCAGCTTAGCTTTGGCCCGGAGGGGAAGGGGGGAAGTGCCCCACCAACTTCAAAAAATACGAAACAGGGTAGATGAATCAGTGCGAGTCCATCCGGGTCCCCACAGGCGAACGATAGGACAGACCGTGTACATATGCAAATATAACCTAAAAGAAGAACGGGTAACGGACAAAATAATAAAGACAATACGAGAAGAAACATGAAAAAGAAAGCAGACTAAGAAGGGAAGAAAGAGGGAAAAGAGGGAAGGGGGGGGGGGTATAGGGAGGAAGGGAAGGAAGGTGGGGCGGAAGTCCCGGCCATCCTCAAATAATGTCTAGCAACAGGGAAACTAATGCCCGTCGTCCGAGTCCATCCCTACCATCTGATTCCACTACGTAGGAGTCTCGCCCAGCTAGTACATCTGAGGCTTTCATGGTTATGATTATGACTATCCAACTGGTAGTTAAGCCTACCAGATAACCGCTCGCCACGGAGCCCACAATTCAACATATTTATCGTGGGTTCCCTTAGACCAAGCAGAGAGCTCCTCAAAGTTTGCTAGAGTATCCACTCTGTCCTTCCACTGGGTGACTGTCGGAGGCTCCTTCTGCTTCCACCTTAGTGGAATGAGGGCTTTTGCTGCATCTATTATTAGGGCAACCAGTTTGTTCCGCAATGGGTGGAATGTCCCGGACGGTTTCCACAGGAGGACCAACTCAGGGGAGAGGATCAATTCTGGGGAGATCTTCCTCAGCACCTCCCCCACTTTTTCCCAGAATATCGCTAGGACCGGACATTCCCACCAGATATGTAAAAAGGAGCCAGTTGCCCCCTCGCATCTCCAACACACACCCTGTTCTATTAATTTGTGGTCAAAAAGCCACTGGGGAGTCCTGTACCACCTTGCTAGAAGCTTGTAATGAGTCTCCTGCGAGGTGACACAAGGGGAGAGTCCGAAGGCGGTTTTCAGGATAAGTTTGGTCTCACTTGGAGACAGAGAGACGCGGAGCTCTCTCTCCCATGAGACCAGGAAGGCAGGGCGCGTATCCGCTGGTGGGGAGATGAAGTGCCGACGAATATAAGACACTTTTCTAGCAAGGGGGTTACCCCCCGATATTGCTGTCTCAAATGGAGTCAGTGGTCTTTCCAGTTTGTAAGTTTTAAGAAAGGTGTTGAGGACTTTAAGCAGATGAGCCGAGATAAGAAAAGTGGAGGTATGATCAGGAAGTAGGTCTTCCAGCGAGGTGAGAGGGTATTTATGTGAGATGTCGAAAACATCTTGCAATTTATTGTTAGCTAATGTCTGCCACACTCTGGCAGTACAAGGATCTAACTTGAGATCCATGAGCTTATGTAATGAGAAGAGGGGGGTTATAGGGGAGGGGTTCGGGGCCAGGGTCGGCCCGATAGCCCTCCAAGTCTCCAAAGCGCCCCTCGTCAGCGGGTTAGAACTCTGTTTCTTGTTATATCTCACCTCTGGGAACCAAAGTTCCTTGATGAGGTGTGGGCCGTGGGCTCCTTTAGCTAGAATCTGTAAAAGCGGGTCCTTAATGGGATGTGTCAGTTCCATCCAGTGATTCAGTTGTGCGGCTCTATAGAATTCTTTGGGGCATGGCAGGTCCACTCCTCCCTCCGAGCGCCTCCTGACTAGTAAACAATGGGCTAATCTCGGCCTCCTTCCCATCCAAAGGTATCTGAGGAAGATTGTGCGTAAACTCTTGAAAAAGTTGAGAGGTATAAAGACTGGGAGGAGCCTGATTTTGTATAATATGATAGGAATGATATAAGATTTTAGCACATTCTTCCTTCCCAACCAGGAAATAAAAGGTAGGTCATAGGATCGTAATAGTTTTTTAACTTTCGCTAGTAGGGGAAGGAAATTAATAGCATATAAATCCTCGACTTTTTTAGTAATTTTGACGCCTAGGAAATCAATAGCCGTGTCCGACCAGGTGAAAGGGGAGCTGTTTTTAATTTTTTGAAATCTGTTGGATGGTATGGAGATATTTAGGGCTATTGATTTAGATAGGTTAGTTTTAAAGTTTGAGAGAGTTCCGAACTCTTCCAACAGGGAGACAAGATGGGGGAGACCTCCCTCCGGATTTGTAATGAGAAATGTTATATCGTCAGCATACGCTGAAATCGAGAGGGTCTCTCTTCCCACCCTGAGGCCCTGTATCAGAGGGTCGAGTCTCACCTTTTGAAGAAATGGCTCCAGGGCGAGGATAAAAAGGGAGGGGGAGAGGGGGCAGCCCTGTCTAGTACCGTTGTTTATATTAAACGGTGGGGAGAGGGAGTTATTAATTTTCAGTCTCGCATGGGGCGTTGCGTATAAGGAGAAGATCGCCTTGACGAATTTGTTTGGGATATTGAAGTGCAGAAGAACCTGTTCCATATAGACCCAGTTGATGCGGTCAAACGCTTTTTCCGCGTCAGTGCTCACAAGAGCAAGTGGGATATTATGCGTCTGAACGTATCTTGTTGCGTGTAGCAACCTAAGACAACCGTCTCTACCTTCTCTCCCCCTGACAAACCCCGATTGTTCGAAGTTGATCAGTTTTGTTATATGGATTTCTAAACGTTTCGTGAGAATTTTAGCCCAGAGCTTCATGTCGAAGCTTATCAAGGAGATTGGGCGGTAGCTACCGCAAGATTCAGGGTCTTTATTCTCCTTTCGGACCAGAGTGATGTGCGCCTCTTGTGCCTGCCTTGGGAGGGGAACTCCCTGCAGCAAAGCGTTAAAGAGTTCTGTTAATTGAGGGATTAGGGTATCTTTGAAAGTTTTATAATAAATCAGGGGGAGACCATCTGGGCCGGGACTCTTCCCGGGAGGGGAAGAGTCTATGAGTTCTTCTATTTCCTGATCAGTAATAGTTTCTAGAAAATTATCAGTGTCTTCCCGGCTGAGTTTTGGCAAGTTTAAGTCGTTAAGAAAGTGATTTATCTGTTCTTTCATATTAGTAGAGGCTTCTGGAGTTAGGGGGTCCCTAAGATTGTAGAGAGAGGAGTAAAAGCTTAGGAATTCGGTGGTAATCTCCTGTGTGGTAGAGACTTTTTGACCTTTCAGGGTTTTAATCGACTGTATATGATTTCTAGTCCTGGCTTTCTTTATAAGGGCGGACATGTATTTGCTCCCTCTATTTCCTTGGGCGTAGGTGATGTGTTTTAAGTACAGGTGTTTTTTGTTATATTTATTCTCAAGTAGGAGTTTGAGTTCCCTCCTGAGAGAGGCTAATTCCTCTAGCGAGGCCTCGCACATCGACTGCTTCGATGCCCGCTCTAGCTTAGCAATTTGGCGGAGTTTGTTGTCTATTTCTTTTTGTTGTTTTTTTTTGGCTCTGGAGCCTGCTGCAATCAGGAGGCCTCTGACGAAGGCCTTATGGGCCTCCCAGGTTGTAGGGATCGAGACCTCTTCGGATTTGTTTAACTGGAAATATTCCTCTATCGCCTTCTTCAGTTTTAGTTTCTCCTCCTCAGGGTCCAACAAAGAGGGATTGAGTCTCCAACGCCATTCCCTAGGGGACGGGCTAGGAAGACGGAGATCTAAGTGGACTGGGGCGTGATCAGTGATTGCAATAGGGTCAATAGACGCTTTGGACACGTACTGCAACAGGGAGGGGGATACGAAGATATAATCAAGGCGCTGGAAAGAGGAGTGGACCCGCGAAAAAAATGTATAATCTCTGGAGTTTGTATTTAAACATCTCCAGCTGTCTACAACATTGGTTTCTGATAGTACCCGTATAAGATTTTTAAGTTTTCTTTGGGATATTTGAGATTTTCCTACAGAGGAGTCTAGGAGTGGGCAGATAGTGAGGTTCAAATCGCCCCCTAATATTATCTGGCCAGTGGCAAAATGTTTTAATTAGAGATGAGCGAACACCAAAATGTTCGGGTGTTCGTTATTCGGAACGAACTTCCCGTGATGCTCGAGGGTTCGTTTCGAACAACGAACCCCATTGAAGTCAATGGGCGACCAGAACATTTTTGTATTTCGCCGATGCTCGCTAAGGTTTTCATGTGTGAAAATCTGGGCAATTCAGGAAAGTGATGGAGCGCCGCAGATCATCTAAAAACGTAAGTAATGCTTTTTATTCTTTGCTCCACTGTATTACCGGCGTATAAGGTGACAGTTGGGGGGTCGTCTTATACGCCCCGTCGCCTTATACGCCGGTATATATTTTTAGTGTAACACATTTCTGGATGAATTGCAGGAAAGGGGTTATATATTTAACCCCTTTCCGACCATTCATCCTGCGATCGCCGGCAGCCCATTGCATTCAGTGGAACATGCTGTATTGCCGCTCCATTGAATTCAATGGGCAAACATCGTTCTTCTCTGCTACAGCTATTACAGCTGTGCCAGAGAAGAAGGATTTGTCTTCTATATGTTCTCAATGGGGTCAGCGCTGCTGCCGCTGGCCCCATTGAGCGCATATAGAATGCATCCATAGCGAACCGCGGGAGGGGCCGACTTTTATATCAGGCGGACACCTTATCTCCCCAGCCACTCACAGCAGGGGGGTGGTATAGGGCTTAAACGTTGCAGGGGGAAGTTGTAATGCCTTCCCTGTCTTTATATTGGCCAAAAAAAAGCGCTAACGTCTCAGGGAAGAAAGTTAAATTAACCAGAACACCGCATGGTGTTCGTTACGAATAACGAACATCCCGAACACCCTAATATTCGCACGAATATCAAGCTCGGACGAACGCGTTCGCTCATCTCTAGTTTTAATGCTTCTATCTGTTTGACCAGCCAGGGTATTTGGTTGGTATTAGGAGCATACAAGTTTGCCAGAGTAATTTTGTTATCGTTAAGAACCCCCTTAACAAATAGGGCCCTGCCCTCCTCGTCTGAGTACTGTCCCTCACAGGAAAAGGTAAGGGATTTATGTAAAAAGACAGAAACTCCCTTTGCGGCCGACGAGGGGTGTGTGTTATGAAATGCGAGAGGGAACTGCTTTCCCGGTAGGGACAGACACCGATCTCCCCTGTAGTGGGTCTCCTGTAGAAAAACAATTTTTGAGCCATACCTTTTAAGCAGTAATGCGATATGATGCCTCTTGACTGGGGAGTTCAGACCGTTTACATTCAGCGTAGTGACTCGAATCTGCTCATCCATGTTGTCGCAGAGGTAATTTTATACTGGTCTCTCTCTCTATACAATAGCGGGCGAATAGAATGGAAGAGAAAATCGTTAGTCACACGTGATAAACTTTGCTCCGCTGCTCAAGGACACAAGGGTCAGCCGGGACTAAGAGGGCCCCAAGGGGAGGGGGAGGCGGGGTAGAGGGGTTAAGGATAAAGTGGTAGGGTAAGAATAAGAAGGGTAAGCAAAAAGATGAACAATAAACTGCACGTATGAGTGCAAGACAGACAGTTAAGACAAAGAACACACTATAGATGTGTTGCGAATACAACCTTCGTGCCCCCGAGGCCGGCACACTCCAAGGAGCCCGCCGGGCCCAGGACAAGAAGGGGGGGGGGGGCGAGTTGTCTACTCCTCCAGTTGTGAGGGGCAGACAACAGGATTCAGCCTGCTCATCCAGGCGCCCCCGGGTCACTGAAACAGATATGAATGCATACAAATTACATCGACCACAGCCTATGAAAAGATAGGGTTTTAACAGATATTCTATATAGCACGAGGATTACTTCACATAGACAAATTAAAACCACCCCAGAGATCATATCGCCATCCCGAATATCTCCACGTCCACGACTGTAGGAGGCAGTAGGGATCTCAATAAAAAGCAAAAAGTTCAAAAAAGGTAAAGAATGAACATTTGACAGTATAGGAAAAAGATAACCTTAAGAAATGTCCTTCCGAACTTCGGCGAAGGGCTCCCTGGAGACTCGCCGGCAGGCAAAATATGAACCACAAACAACGTCCGGAGGGCCCGTCAAGTGTCCAAGTTGTCCACTAGCTCTCTTGCTTTTTTCTTTTTGGGTTTTGGGGATTTGGGGTTGCTGGCTAGTTGCCACGGCTCGGGTGGTGTTAGCTTGGGGAGTTTAGGAAACTCCGGAAATGGCATCCAACAGGGCAGTTCAATGGGATCCATCCCCAGGTGTTCCCAGCAGGCGTGAAGATCTGCTGGAGAGCGGACAATCATCCTTCGGCTCTTGTAGGATATGCTGATTCCGAAGGGGAATAGCCAGGTGTAGCGAATTTCCCTTTCTCTAAGCGCCTCCAGCAGAGGGCGAAGTAAACGACGCTTCGCCAGGGTAGCAGGGGAAAGGTCCTGAAAGATCTGGATCAGAGCATCCTCATATTTAATTTCTTTGCGGGGTCTTGCTGTTTTTAGGATGATAGCAGTGTCCTGAAAGGATAACAGCCTACAGATAATGTCCCGAGGGGGTTCAGCAGGTCCAGGAGGGGGTCTAAGAGCTCTATGGATACGCTCTATGACTATCGAGGAAGCCCTCTCTGCACCCACCAGCTGCTGAAAAATCTCCATGGTTACCTTATGGAGGGACTCCGCTGCCCAGGATTCTGGAATACCTTTAAGCCTTAAGTTATTCCTCCTGCTGCGGTTTTCAAGATCCTCTTGAAGAATAAGGGCTCGGTTAAGATTTTCGTGCTGGTCCTTTAAAATTTTTTCAATTGCTATGGCATGAGAGGAAACAGCGGCTGAGGTAGCCTCCAGGTCCTCAACCCTGCGCCCCAGCTGTTTAATGTCCTCCTTTATCTCAGTAAGATTGGCGATGATGGGGGACAGTGCATTACTTATAAGTTCTCTCATAAATCCTCTAGAGACTCCTCCAGAGTCCTCCTCGTCTGAAGAGGACTCTCCCTCCCCAGCTTTACTGTGTAAAGCGCCGGCCTCGTGCGCCGGCGCCATTTTGGAAGGGGGGTGCGGGGAGCGGGAGCTGCGCTCCTTTAGGTAGCGCTGCATACCCGCTTGACTTTTAGCCGGTTTGGGAGTGCAGGGGAGTTCTCCAACCTTTTCCCTTGAAGCTTTCTTCATTTTGAAGGCTGCGGTCAGCGTAGCGGGACCTCCGTGGGCGCCGTTCAGAGGGAGCTCCGGGCTTAAGCGGCCATCTTGTTCCGCGGCAGGCTCCGCCCCTGTAGAAAAGTATTTCGCAATGTTCGTCTTAAGGCCTATTTTTCTGATAGTTCCCCCACAGGTGGTCAGGTTGCGCAGTCCAAGCCCCGTGAGGGTTTTACCTCGAGGGGAGTTGGACTGCGCAACAAGAGCACGTTTGTCCCTCCAGTGGTTGATCACTCGATTGATGTTTTTGAAAACATGATATGACAAGATATTGAGAGGCTAAGAAATTCTGAGAGATACAGAGTTCAGAGATACAATCTGAGTAAACAGGAGCGTAAGACATTGAAGTTGCTCAGTACCGACACCTCTATAACTGTAAGACCGGCGGATAAAGGGGGAGCGGTGGTTGTGCAGGATACGATCAAATATGTGGCTGAGCTGGAGAGACAGCTCTCGGATTCAGATACATATGAGTTACTTCCACGGGATCCAACAGATACGTATCGTAGGGATCTGTTGCTCCTCCTTGATGATGCTCAACTGAATGATACCATTGATAAGGGACGGTATGATTTTTTGTCGATTAGGTTTACAATCACTCCGGTCCTTTATTCTCTTCCTAAGGTCCATAAGAGCTTGGTCGATCCTCCTGGACGACCAATAGTTTCGGGAAGGGGGTCACTATTTAGTAACCCCTCACGTTTCTTGGATGTTGTCCTTAGGGATTTTGTGGTTAATTCGAGATCTTATTTAAGAGACACCTCTGATTTTCTGATGAAGATTAAGAAGTTGAAGGTGGCCCCATCCTCCATTCTTGGGTCCTTCAACGTGGTGTCTCTTTACACAAACATTGAGCAACAACTTGGTTTAGAGGCGGTCATGAAGAAGCTATTGAGCTCTGATATGCCCACTGATTGTATTAACTTCATTATAACGCTGTTGGATGATGTTTTATCAAAAAACTATTTCATCTTTGATAACAAATATTATCGTCAAAAGAGGGGTACCGCCATGGGGTCCCATGTGGCCCCCACATATGCGAACTTGTATATGGCGGATGTGGAAAAGTCGTCTATTTATACCTCCCCGGCCTGGACCTTTGTCTAGGTCTGGTGGAGGTATATAGACGACATTTTCTTTATTTGGACGGGCACAGAGCGTGAGCTAAAAACCTTTCAGGTTGAGTTGAATGGTATTCACCCATTGTTGAAATTTACCCTTACGTCCTCTATTCACCAACTTCAATTTTTGGATGTGCTAGTTCTAAAACAAGGGGAGGAACTCTGCACTGATCTTTTTATCAAGTCTACGGATCGCAATACGTTGTAACGATTTGACAGTTTTCATCCCTCAGGAATGCTCAGATCACTCCCCTGGAGTCAAGTCCTGAGGATTCGTCGTATTGTGGATGACAGGTACCTGGATGAGCGTTTAACACAAATGTGTTGTAAGTTTAGAGCTAGAGGCTATCCAGAGGATCTGGTCACAGATTTGAGTGTCAAAGCAAAACAGAAAGATCGTGCCTCTCTGTTCGAGAGGAGTACCAATACTGATCAAGCATGTAGGCTCCCATTTGTGAGTACGTATTATCCTGCCAGCGGTAAAATTGCACATATTGTTCGGAAGCACTGGCCACTACTGAAATGTTGTCACCCTGGAGTAGCAGAATTTGATTCCCCCCCCCCCCCCTTATGGCCTATAGAAGGGGTTTGAATTTTAGAGATAAATTGGTTCATTCGAATATTAACTCCTCCGGTAAGGCCAAGATAGAGGGTAAGGCTGGTAATTTCCCGTGCCTCTCATGTGCAAGCTGCAACAACCTGCAGAAGGGCTCCTTTTTTGCACATCCATATACAGGTAAACATTATTACATCAGACATCACTATACCTGTCTTTTATCATTTGTCGTGTATCTAATTACGTTCCCCTGTGGGTATTTATATGTTGGTGAGACCATTAATTCGTTAAGGATAGAATCAGCAAACACAAGAGCACGATTAGAACACGCAAATTGGATGCTCCTGTAGCTAAACACTTCTGCGACACTAACCATTCAATCAGTCAGTTGAGATATCGCATCATCGACCATTTACCACGAAACAACAGGGGTGGCGATAGAGAGGAACGACTTAGATGGCTGGAGTTGAGGTGGATTTTCGAGTTAAATACGCTTTAACCCAATGGCCTCAATATAGAGTATAATGCGCTGCCTTTTGTATAATTGGTTTTCTGTGGGTAGTACATACAGTTTATTGTTGCTTTTCCCATTTCCTTGTCATGATTTATGTCTTGTTATATATGTTTTTACATTGATTGTGTTTTTGTTTCTTTCCATGTGTCGTTTGGAGGTACACTTAGCCATGGTCCGGAGACTATTCGTTTTTTTGCGTTTTTTGCATGTTTTTTTTTTAATGTGTTTACATTTATTTTTGGTTTAAAGGGGTTGTCCCGCGCCGAAACGGGTTTTTTTTTTTTTTTAATGTCTTGTTATATATGTTTTTACATTGATTGTGTTTTTGTTTCTTTCCATGTGTCGTTTGGAGGTACACTTAGCCATGGTCCGGAGACTATTCGTTTTTTTGCGTTTTTTGCATGTTTTTTTTTTAATGTGTTTACATTTATTTTTGGTTTAAAGGGGTTGTCCCGCGCCGAAACGGGTTTTTTTTTTTTTTTTTAAACCCCCCCCCCCCCCCCCCCCGTTCGGCGCGAGACAACCCCGATGCAGGGGTTAAAAAAACAAACCGCTCAGCGCTTACCTGAATCCCGGCGGTCCGGCGTCTTCATACTTACCTGCTGAAGATGGCCGCCGGGGTCTGCTTCCTCCGTGGACCGCAGCTCTTCTGTGCGGTCCATTGCCGATTCCAGCCTCCTGATTGGCTGGAATCGGCACGTGACGGGGCGGAGCTACACGGAGCCGGCATTCTGCACGAGCGGCTCCATTGACTACAGCAGAAGACCCGGACTGCGCAAGCGCGGCTAATTTGGCCATCGGAGGGCGAAAATTAGTCGGCTCCATGGGAACGAGGACGCTAGCAACGGAGCAGGTAAGTAAAAAAACTTTTTATAACTTCTGTATGGCTCATAATTAATGCACAATGTACATTACAAAGTGCATTAATATGGCCATACAGAAGTGTATAGACCCACTTGCTGCCGCGGGACAACCCCTTTAAATAAAGTTTATTTGATTTGGTATATTTGATTATTGTTTTCTTTGGGGGTGTTCTCCTTTATTATGTTTCGGGTGGGACTGGTGATGCAATCCGGTTAATAATGGTTTTATCAGGCACTATCTCCACCATGGATTATGGACAAACTTTATTATGCTGTGTTGCCCATTCATTGTGGGACAAATACACACAGCAATGTGGGTCTGGATATATGCACAGCAATGCTTTCTGTGCGGTTTCACTATAATAAGGTATGCCCATATCTCATCATAGTATTATATGCAGCCCGTTCTGGTTGCTAGGTAGCGCTAGACGCTGAGGGCGGAATCTGGACGCGCTATATGACTGGGTTACACGTCTTTGGCACGCATGATGATGCCGGACGCACACCCATGACGCGCAAGATGACGCCGATCCGTGCCTCTCTCTGATTGGCCACGAGATAGCTGCGCATGCGCAGTACAGCTTGGAGATGGTTTGCCCACAGTTACTGTGTTGGCATTTTGCTTTGTGGACATGCGCGGTATATCGGGTAGGACGCTGATGTTACAGGCGGGAAGCATGGCTGAAGGTACCTCCGGATAGACACAGGTGAGTGCTGTTGTTTTTAATTTTTTAGTATATATATATGTATGTTCAGCTCCTGGTGTAATAGCTTGACATACTGACCTTGGCCGAAACGTCGCTGTTAAAAGATGCCAGTTTTTTATTTAATAAAAGTGGGGAGGTTATTTTAACCCAACTTTCTCGTGCTTTGTGGATGAAGGATCCCATTTACTTGCTGCCTCTCCCTGTGGATGACTTTGCCTTGGATAAGTGGATCCCTGGTGTCCGGGTCCGGATTGGGGCTTGCAAGGCGAGTACTCATATAGAAGTGCACTATCAATTGCGTGGTGATGCTGTGATTTGTGTGTTATATCACACGGCACAGGGGTGACGTGTATACGCTGCACCCGGAATTCTGTCGGGCAGAGGGAGAGAGTTTAGCTCTGCTAAACTCCCTCCCTTTCTACGCCCCTTACTCACTCCTAGCAATGGTGGGGGTGGGACTGGGCGGGAGATGCCCCATCTCTGCCCCTTGCCACCTGCCAGCAATGGGAGGGGGCAGGGTACTACTCACCTGCCCCGTCCCACCCCTCCCTTTGCCCACAGCTGGCAAGGGGCAAAGAGGAGGAGGGAGTTTAACAGAGCCACTGCTAAACTCCCTCTCACCTCCCTTTTTCCAGGCAGCTCCCATAGGCTCCCACAGGAGTCTATTGGACCGGTGTATTCCCGCCAGGAAAGATAGGTCCAGAACTATGCGCTATGTTGGCTGTTTTTATGCACCAGCAAAATGGCAATCTGAACTGAGGCAATGGAAGCCAATGCCTCAGATGGGTGACATATATCAGCCAGGCTGTGAAAACAGGGCCAATATATGCCTGTGTGAATTTAGCCTTACTGTTATTAAATGTGCAGGGTTCATTAGTGAATATATCAAAGCATACACTATACAACTGTATCAAAAGACACCAAAGATGTGCCATAAACGTCGGATAGGTGGGATTTCCACTTATGGGACCCTCACCTACTGGGAGTACAGAGACCCCTGACACCTGTTCTGCGGGGTCAGAGAGCCTCCATATTCAGGCAGGGATAGAACTGGAGAGGACTGCCTAATCCTGAAGATACGGCATAAATGTATTTAGTGGTAAAACCCCCTTGATCCAGAGGTAACTGAGAGAACCTCTAGGAATATCCAGTAACTAACCATGCCTAAAATAAAAGCTTCACATTAATAACTACCGCAGGAAATAGGCCATAATATCGTGCCAGTTTCTCTGGGCTATACGGCATATTGTGGTACTCTAAGTATTCCATCAGCTGATCAGGGATTTCTAGCTTTTTCATTTTGCCTGATAGGTGAGAGTCACACTTTTATGACCTTCACCTCATGAGAGTACAGAGCCCCCTGAAACCCGTTCTGCGGGGTCAGACAGCCTCCATATTCAGACAGAGATAAAACTGGAGAGGGCTGCCTAATCCTGAACATACGGCATAAATGTATTTGCTGGTAAAACCCCCTCGATCCAGAGGTAACTGAGAGAACCTCTAGGAATATCCAGTGACTAAATTGCCTACAATTAATGCTTTACCTTGGTATCTATACAAGGTAGATCATAATATCTTGGCAGCTTCTTTATGTCATCAAACTCATTGTGGTACTGTAAGTATTCCATCAGCTCATTAGGGATTTCTAGCTGATGGATGAGACGAAGCTTCCCCACTTGTTTCAGCCGCCTTCTTATAGCAATACGACACTGAGACTTCAGGGATCTCGGATGAGCTGTACAGAAGATAAGACCAGAGTACAGGATGAGAATGTAGTCTGACACTACGGTACAGTACAGCGATCTATACAGGAAGAAAGTATATTAGAACTAGTCCAAAGAAGGAAAAATGTGCTCAAAGTAAGTTAATTACAGCAGGGGCGTAAGCTAAAGACTCTGGGGCCCTGGTGCAAGAGCTCAGCTCACCAGCCAACTTCCCCCACCCCCCTCTGCCTTACACACACACCTGTACCCCTACTTGTACCCAGATCTAAATTGCGATGCATGCAGCTGCAAAACAAATTTACCTACATGATCTAGCCCCTTGGCATTGGCTTTCCAAACACGACGCATTTCCTGGACTACTTGAAAATCAGTTTGCAGTCCCTTAGACTGCATTCATAATTTTTGTTGCATTTTCAAATCACAGTTAAAAAACACATCCAAAAACTGCATATCGGATTCAAAAACCACATGTGCCTTTAATACACTGCATACACTATTAGAAACTGCATGTGGATTTAAACAACACATTCGACTTTTTAAAACTGCATGCAGGTTTCTGATGCATTTTTGAATTGTGTGTAAAGTATTCAGTCATATACAGTAAATAACCAGCTTATACCATCATGCTCCATATCACTATATACAGGACTAGCTGATATATCCGGCTTTGCCCCAATTAATTTGATACAGGTGTTTACGTGTTGTGCACATGGAAAATTTTATGAAGTAAAGGTTACCTTAGAAGAACAGAGGAATAAAGTATGTATACACAGAAAGGGAGCATTAGATTCTTCTCAGTCTGCATGTACTGATGTCCCTCTGCAGAATATGCCAGTCCCCCCCCCCCCCAGTGTCCACTATTATGACCTAAAGAAGGCCCGCGCCAAATTTCACGCTTGTACGACACTGCAAAGTTAAATCATACAGGGGTGCACTTACTTTTGCATTTAGCATTGAATAATCGAGTTGTGACCCCTTTACTTTATCTATTTAGGACCTTACTTTTCCTATTTAGGACCTAAAGAATGCTTGTGCCAAATTTCATACTTGTACAACACCGGGAAGTTACATTACATGGGAGTGCACTCTCTTTTGCAATTAGCATTGAATTTTCAAGCTGTGACCCCTTTACTTTTCCAATTTAGGACCTGAAGAATGCTCGTGCCAAATTTCATGTTTGTATGGCATAGAGAAGTTAGAGACTTAGATTAGGTACATTACACAGGGGTGCCAATACATTTGCACTTAGCACTGAATAATTGAGTTGTGCCTCTTTAACTTTACCTATTTAGGATGTAAAGAATGCTTGTGCTAATTTCAAGCTTATACAACACCGGGAAGTTACATTACATAGGAGTGCCAATACTTTTGCACTTAGCATTAAATGATCAAGTTGTGACCCCTTTACTTTTCCTATTTAGGACATAAAGAATGTTCGTGCCAAAGTTCATGCTTGTACGACATGAGAAGTTAGAGAATTAACCCCTTCACGACCAATGATGTACTGGTACGTCATGGTGTGTCGGGGTATGTATGAAGAGAGGCTGCGTAGCAACCTCTCTTCATTCAGTGCGGGCGTCAGCTGTTTATAACAGCTGACACCTGCGGGCAATAGCCGCGAGCGGCCGATTGCGGCTATTAACCATTGAAATGCCGCTGTCAATTGACAGCAGCATTTAAATCCTGCACAGCCCCCCCCTCCCCGCGGTGAGATCAGGGAAGCCGTGCAGGTGTCGTGGCAGCCGGGGGCCTAATGTAAGGCCCCAGGGCTGCCTTAACAGACTGCCTATCAAGCCATCCCCGTATAGGGGTGCCAATACTTTTGCAAGTAGCATTGCATTTTCGAGATGTGACCTGTTTACTTTTCCTATCTAAGACCTAAAGAATGCTTGTGCCAAATTTCATGTCTGTAGGACACCAGGAAGTTAGAGAATTAGATTGGGTACATTACATAGGGGTGCAAATAGTTTTGCACTTAGCATCGAATAATATAGTTGTGAGCCATTTACTTTTCCTATTTACGAGCCAAAGAATGCTCCTTTCAAATTTTATGTTTGTACGACATTGGGAAGTTAGATAATTAGTGCTAAGTCAGTCTATCAGTCAGTCAGAGAGGGCTTTCACCTTTATTTCTAAAGATGTATAACTTATACCAGCTGCACATGTATAGTTATATACAGAAGATGCCCAGGTTGTAAATAGATGTGAACTCTCTCCCCATGACAAAATTCTTACCCATTTGTGTTATTTAGTCTTCTTGTGGATTAAAAATAACCAAAGCAGTTGTCAGGGCAAGAACTCCAGACCCCACACAGAAGAGCAATTTGGGCAGCTCTCCATAGTATATTAAAGAATGCCCCGGCATTATCTATTACCTGAAGCTTATAGAATCATATTTGACTGCAGTCACTGAACTCATTGTGCATTTATCAACCTGGTAGATTGCTGTTAGCTATATAGTGCCATTAAGGGACCAAGTGTGCCTGTCTTCTCAATGAAGAGAGAGGAATAAGCAGTCAGACAACTCTGGCAACGGTCTATCTCAGATTTCACATACAATATCCTCTATTGAGAAGAAACAGATGCCATTACCCTTTTCTCTGTCCAGAAGTCTTGTGCCATCATTATCAACTTCGAGAAGGGCTTTCTGTATATTAGGTAAATACATATTAGCACCAAACTGGATGAGAAGTTCCACAAATGGGGCTTCATAGTTCTTTTCAAGACATATCCCTAGTACTGATGTATCATCTGGAGTACCGGCTACTAAATCATAGTGGAAACACTTATAATCAGGGTCAGCCCCATAAAGAAGTAACATTCTAAAGAATTCAAAATCTCCATGGTTTGCTGCAATGTACAAGGGTTTAGATGATTTCAGACCGTCATAAGAATCTGCGTTTGCTCCATACTGCAACAGCAGCTGGAGGAGTCTGGCATTCCCTCGATCATAAATTATGTCTATCACACGGTACCTATCAAGCAAAATCCTTGGGTTGGCTCCAGCTTTTAACAATTCTTCAATACATCCAATATATTTGTTATCCATAGCAACTTTAAGACAACGCCTTAGCACGTTCCCACTGGTTTTCCGGATAAGTTTCTTGGCTTCATTCTTGGACAGTAACGCACTTAGTTCTTCTACCCTATAAGCCCGTATAGCTGTGCAGGCTTTACGATGCAGCGTTAACTCCTTTATAGGGCTAAGAAAGCCTGCCATGATGACACTTTGTATCGAGGCAGAATGTCTGTGACCGTATATGTACAATACAAAGTAATGGGTTACATATCTCTGCGCTCCTCAGATGAAAGCAAAGTCTCCTTCATTTCAGAGTCTGAACAGGTTAATAAAGTCTCTTCCCAGCAATCCGCCGAGTCATTTCCCGAAGGTTGATCCTGCGCCGACTGATTCTTCATGCTGAAGGGACCTTGGATGACATCACAGCCACGTGATAGACAGGAGGCAATGGGTTGGGCAGAAGCAGAGTGCAGTTGTAGAAGCAGCTGCTGTTTATGTAGATGACGCTTGTTTGTAATGAAATTCATAAAATATCTGGAATATTTCTTTTTGGTCTTGGTAGGTCAGACGTGCTAAGGAGGTAAAGTCATGTGAAGGGAACTGCAGCCATCCTACATCTCATTCAATATAACACTTCATTGTTATCTTACAAGGTCATATTATATTTATCACATACATCAGTTCTGCTAATTTCATACACCATTATTAGAGATGAGCGAGCACCAAAATGCTCGAGTGCTCGTTACTCGAGTCGAACTTTTCACGATGCTCGAGGGTTCGTTTCGAGTAACGAACCCCATTGAAGTCAATGGCGACCCGAGCATTTTTGTATATCGCCGATGCTCGCTAAGGTTTTCATTTGTGAAAATCTGGGAAATTCAAGAAAGTGATGGGAACGACACAGAAACGGATAGGGCAGGCGAGGGGCTACATGTTGGGCTGCATCTCAAGTTCCCAGGTCCCACTAGTAAGCCACAACAGCGGCAAGAGTGCCCCGCCCCCCAACAATTTTTACTTCTGAAAAACCCTCATTAGCAAGGCATACCTTAGCTAAGCACCACACTACCTCCAACAAAGCACAATCACTGCCTGCATGACACTCCGCTGCCACTTCTCCTGGGTTACATGCTGCCCAACACCCCCCCGCGCGCACGTACGACCCAGTGTCCACGTGTCCACAGCGCACACCAAAGTGTCCCTGCGCAGCCTTCAGCTGCCCTCATGCCACACGCTGGCCTCATAGCCACACCACCCTCATGTCTATTTGTAAGTGCGTCTGCCATGAGGAGGAACAGGAGGCGCACACTGCAGAGGGTGGGCAGAGCCAGGCAGTGACCCTCTTTAAAAGGGGTGGGGCGATAGCCCACAATGCTGTACAGAAGCAATGAGAAATCCAATCCTGTGCCACCTCCATCAGGAGCTGCACACGTGGGCATAGCAATGGAGAACCCATATGCCACACACTATTCATTCTGTCAAGGTGTCTGCATGCCCCAGTCAGACCGGGGTTTTTTATAAATAGTCACAGGCAGGTACAACTCCGCAATGGCAATTCCGTGTGCACCCACAGCATGGGTGGCTCCCTGGAACCCACCGGCTGTACATAAATGTATCCCATTGCAGTGCCCTGGACAGCAGAGCTAACGTCAGATGAAATGCAGGTGGGCTTCGGCCCACACTGCATGCCCCAGTCAGACTGGGGTTTTTTATAAGTAGACACAGGCAGGTACAACTCCCTATTGTGAAGTCCGTATGGACCAACAGCATGGGTGGCTACCTGGAACCCACCGGCGGTACATAAACAAATCCCATTGCAGTGCCCAGCACAGCTGAGGTAATGTCAGGTTTAATGCAGGTGGGCTTCGGCCCACACTGCATGCCCCAGTCAGACTGGGGTTCCTTATAAGTAGACACATGCAGTTACAACTTCGTGTGGACCGACAGCATGGGTGGGTCCCAGGAAGCCACCGGCGGTACATAAATATATCCCATTGCAGTGCCCTGGACAGCAAAGCTAACGTCAGATTAAATGCAGGTGGGCTTCGGCCCACACTGCATGCCCCAACCTGACTGGGGTTTTTAATTCATAGACACAGGCAGATACAAATCCCCAATATGAAGTCCCTGTGGACCCACAGCATGGGTGGCTCCCTGGAACCCACTGACGGTACATAAATAAATCCTATTGCAGTGCCCAGCACAGCTGAGGTAACGTCAGGTTTAATACAGGTGGGCTTCGGCCCACACTGCATGCCCCAGTCAGACTGGGGTTCTTTATAAGTAGACACATGCAGTTACAACTCCGTGTGGACCGAAAGCATAGGTGGGTCCCAGGAAGCCACAGGCGGTACATAAATATATCCTATTGCATTGCCCAGCACAGCTCAGGTAACGTCCAATTAAATGCAGGTGGTCTTCGGCCCACACTGCATGCCCCAGTCTGACCAGTGTTTTTAATACATAGACACTGGCAGGTACAAATCCCTAATGTGAAGTCCCTGTGGACCCACAGCATGGGTGGCTCCCTGGAACCCATCGGCGGTACATAAATGTATCCCATTGCAGTGCCCTGCTCAGCAGAGCTAACGTCACATACAATACAGGTGTGCTTCGGCCCACAGTGCATGCCCCAGTCAGAGTGGTAATATGTACGTTAACAGTAACCGCGTTGGTGGGAATGTGGTGGTGACTGCGGACCTAGTAGCGCGGTTTTATTTAGTTGGTTTTCCGAATGTGGCCAGGATTAAGTGGGCCGTGGCAGTGGGATGGTGGGGGGGGCTCTCTTGTTGTGTCGGTAAAGGTGAAATTCTTGGACTGCGACCAGACGGACCAATGCAAAGGTATTTGCCAAGAATGTTTTCATTGTTGGAGGAGGAGGGGGATGTTTTTGAGGCACTACGTGTCCGTGGTTATATGCACCTTAACAGTAACCGCGTTGGTGGTAAATGGCCTCGCCACCATCATGTCTTTAGGAAGCCTCCGTTTCCACACCCCAGTGACATAGCATTAGCAGCGGTATAGGCAGAGCCCAGAATTAGTAACATTTCAGCGGTAGCATTAGGGACAGGCCCCAGTAACATATCACTAGCAGCAGTATAGGGGGAGCACAGTCTTAGTTCTATTTCAGTAATAGTAGCACTGAAGACAGGCCCAGTAACAATTCCGAAGCAGCAGTATAGGGGGAGCACAGTATTAGTTCCATTTCAGTAGTAGTAGCAGTCAAGACAGGCCCCAGTAACAATTCCGAAGCAGCAGTATAGGGGGAGCACAGTATTAGTTCCATTTCAGTAGTAGTAGCAGTCAAGACAGGCCACAGTAACATTCCCGTTGCAGCAGTTTAGGGAGATAACAGTCTCTTTCACATTTCAGTAGTTGCAGTATAGACAAGGCCCCAGTTACATTTATGTAGCAAAAGTGTAGGCCAACCCCACACACCTTGCTGTAGCATGAGTGCAGGCGAAGCCCATAAAAATTACTAGGATTACACTGTAGGCGAGGGCCCAAAAAAATTGGTGTACCAACAGTACTAATGTACCTCAGAAAAATTGCCCATGCCCAACCAAGAGGGCAGGTGAAACCCATTAATCGCTTTGGTTAATGTGGCTTAATTTGTAACTAGGCCTGGAGGCAGCCCAGTTAAAATAAAAATTGGTTCAGGTGCAAGTTTCAACGCTTTAATGAGAATTGAAACGTATAAACATTGTTTACAAAAGTAATATGACTGAGCCTTGTGGGCCTAAGAAAAATTGCCCGTTCGGCGTGATTACGTGAGGTTTCAGGAGGAGGAGCAGGAGGAGGAGGATGAATATAATATACAGATTGATGAAGCTAAAAGGTCCCCGTTTTTGATGGTGATCGAGAACGATGCTTCCATCTGCGGGTGCAGCCTACATATTGCTTAGGTACCGCTGCTGTCCGCTGGTGGAGAAGAGAAGTCTGGGGAAATCCAGGCTTTGTTCATCTTTGAGTGTAAGACTGTCGGCACTGTCAGTTGACAGGCGGGTACGCTTATCCGTGATGATTCCCCCAGCCGCACTAAACACCCTCTCTGACAAGACGCTAGCCGCAGGACAAGCAAGCACCTCCAGGGCATACAGCGCGAGTTCAGGCCACGTGTCCAGCTTCGACACCCAGTAGTTGTAGGGAGCAGAGGCGTCAAGGAGGATGGTCGTGCGATCGGCTACATATTCCCTCACCATCCTTTTACAGTGCTCCCGCCGACTCAGCCTTGACTGGGGAGCGGTGACACAGTCTTGCTGGGGAGCCATAAAGCTGGCAAAGGCCTTGGAGAGTGTTCCCCTGCCTGTGCTGTACATGCTGCCTGATCTCTGTGCCTCCCCTGCTACCTGGCCCTCGGAACTGCGCCTTCTGCCACTAGCGCTGTCGGATGGGAATTTTACCATCAGTTTGTCCGCCAGGGTCCTGTGGTATAGCATCACTCTCGAACCCCTTTCCTCTTCGGGTATGAGAGTGGAAAGGTTCTCCTTATACCGTGGGTCGAGCAGTGTGTACACCCAGTAATCCGTAGTGGCCAGAATGCGTGTAACGCGAGGGTCACGAGAAAGGCATCCTAACATGAAGTCAGCCATGTGTGCCAGGGTACCTGTACGCAACACATGGCTGTCCTCACTAGGAAGATCACTTTCAGGATCCTCCTCCTCCAGGCAAGCAGCATGGGTACCCTCAGCAGTGGGCCAAGCTGTCTCTTCCCCCTCCTCCTCATGCTCCTCCCCCTCCTCCTTCTCCTCTTCAACGCGCTGAGATATAGACATGAGGGTGCTCTGACTATCCAGTGACATACTGTCTTCCCCCGCCTCCGTTTCCGAGCGCAAAGCGTCTGCCTTTATGCTTTGCAGGGAACTTCTCAAGAGGCATAGCAGAGGAATGGTGACGCTAATGATTGCAGCATCCCCGCTCACCATCTGGGTAGACTCCTCAAAGTTTCCAAGGACCTGGCAGATATCTGCCAACCAGGCCCACTCTTCTGTAAAGAATTGAGGAGGCTGACTCCCACTACACCGCCCATGTTGGAGTTGGTATTCCACTATAGCTCTACGCTGCTCATAGAGCCTGGCCAACATGTGGAGCATAGAGTTCCACCGTGTGGGCACGTCGCACAGCAGTCGGTGCACTGGCAGATTAAACCGATATTGCAGGGTCCGCAGGGTGGCAGCGTCCGTGTTGGACTTGCGGAAATGTGCGCTGAGCCGGCGCACCTTTCCGAGCAGGTCTGACAAGCGTGGGTAGCTTTTCAGAAACCGCTGAACCACCAAATTAAAGACGTGGGCCAGGCATGGCACGTGCGTGAGGCTGCCGAGCTGCAGAGCCGCCACCAGGTTACGGCCGTTGTCACACACGACCATGCCCGGTTGGAGGCTAAGCGGCGAAAGCCAGCGGTCGGTCTGCTCTGTCAGACCCTGCAGCAGTTTGTGGGCCGTGTGCCTCTTCTCACCTAAGCTGAGTAGTTTCAGCACGGCCTGCTGACGCTTGCCCACCGCTGTGCTGCCACGCCGCGCGACACCGACTGCTGGCGACGTGCTGCTGCTGACACATCTTGATTGCGAGACAGAGGTTGCGTAGGAGGAGGGTGGTTTAGTGGAGGAAGCATACACCTCCGCAGATACCAGCACTGAGCTGGGGCCCGCAATTCTGGGGGTGGAAGGACGTGAGCGGTCCCAGGCTCTGACTCGGTCCCAGCCTCCACTAAATTCACCCAATGTGCTGTCAGGGAGATATAGTGGCCCTGCCCGCCTGTGCTTGTCCACGTGTCCGTGGTTAAGTGGACCTTGGCAGTAACCACGTTGGTGAGGGCGCATACAATGTTGCGGGAGACGTGGTCGTGCAGGGCCGGGACATCGGGAAAAGTAGTGGCGACTGGAAACCGAGTAGCGCGGGGCCGCTGCCGCCATCATGTTTTTTAAAGCCTCCGTTTCCACAAGCCTATACGGCAGCATCTCCAGGCTGATCAATTTGGCTATGTGCATGTTTAACGCCTGAGCGTGCGGGTGCATGGCGGCGTACTTGCACTTGCGCTCAAACAGTTGCACTAGCGACGGTTGGACGCTGCGCTGAGAGACATTGCTGGATGGGGCCAAGGACAGCGGAGGTGAGGGTGTGGGTGCAGGCCGGGAGACGGTAGTGCCTGTGTCCTGAGAGGGGGGTTGAATCTCAGTGGCAGGTTGGGGCACAGGGGGAGAGGCAGTGGTGCAAACCGGAGGCGGTGAACGGCCTTCGTCCCACCTTGTGGGGTGCTTGGCCATCATATGTCTGCGCATGCTGGTGGTGGTGAGGCTGGTGGTGGTGGCTCCACAAACCCTGCACACCACAGTTTGTCGGTCGTCTGCACTCTCAGTGAAAAACTGCCACACCTTTGAGCACCTCGGCCTCTGCAGGGTGGCATGGCGCGAGGGGGTGCTTCGGGAAACAGTTGGTGGATTATTCCGTCTGGCCCTGCCTCTACCCCTGGCCACCGCACTGCCTCTTCCAACCTGCCCTGCTGCTGCACTTGCCTCCCCCTCTGAAGACTTGTCCTCAGTAGGCTTAGCAAACCAGGTGGGGTCAGTCACCTCATCATCCAGCTGCTCTTCCTCCGAATCCTCTGTGCGCTCCTCCCTCGGACTTACTGCCCTTACTACTACCTCACATCGTCATCCTCACCCACTGAAAGCTCTTGAGACAGTTGCCGGAAGTCCCCAGCCTCATCCCCCGGACCCCAGGAACTTTCCAAAGGTTGGGCATCGGTCACGACAAACTCCTCCGGTCGGAGAGGAACCATTGCTGCCCATTCTGGGCAGGGGCCCGAGAACAGTTCCTGGGAGTCTACCTGCTCCTCAGAATGTGTCATTGTAATGGAGTGAGGAGGCTGGGAGGAAGGAGGAGCAGCAGCCAGAGGATTCAGAGTTGCAGCAGTGGACGGCGTAGAACTCTGGGTGGTCGATAGATTGCTGGATGCACTTTCTGCCATCCACGACAGGACCTGCTCACACTACTCATTTTCTAATAAAGGTCTACCGCGTGGACCCATTAATTGTGAGATGAATCTGGGGACCCCAGAAACTTGCCTCTCTCCTAATCCCGCAGCAGTCGACTGCGATACACCTGGACCAGGAGCTCGGCCTGTGCCCACACCCTGACTTGGGCCTCCGCGTCCTCGGCCGCGTCCACATCCTCTAGGCCTACCCCTACCCCTCAGCATGGTGTATTACGAGTAGAGCAGAAACAGAACGCTGTAATTAAATGTGCCGCTTATTGGCCTGTGGTTGGAGGCTGACTTCGCTTACGGAACGCACAGAAGAGCCAGGAAACAATTATGCACAAGCCTGTAGTGTGACGTAGGTGCGTATGACTCAGCTACTGGAATTCACAGCGCAGAAGCAGTCAAGTGGCCAAAGGCCAGTGGTACGCCTTAAGTATTTTGCTTCTATCTTTTTAAATGGTGAGCTGAAACACCAGACAGACCCTGTATGCAGCGTATATTATGTATACTGTTTCCCTCTGGCGGTATGATGGCAGTGATGTAACGGGCACAGCAGAGCCAGGAAACAATTATGCGCAAGCCTGTAGTGAGACGTAGGTGCGTATGACTCAGCTACTGGAATTCACAGCGCAGAAGCAGTCAAGTGGCCAAAGGCCAGTGGTAGGGCTTAAAGGGGTGGTCTCGCGAAACCAAGTGGGGTTATACACTTCCGTATGGCCATATTAATGCACTTTGTAATGTACATTGTGCATTAAATATGAGCCATACAGAAGTTATTCCACTTACCTGCTCCGTTGCTAGCGTCCTCGTCTCCATGGTTCCGTCTAAATTCGCTGGCAGCTTGCTTTTTTAGACGCGCTTGCGCAGTCCGGTCTTCTCCATTCAGCACGAGCCGCTTCAGTGTGCTCCCCGCTACAGCTCTTCTGCGCATGCGCAGACGAGCTGTCACTGCTCGGGAGCGCGCTGGAGCGGCCATTCTGCTACCTTCCTCTGTTAGAGGAAGGTGCAGAAACTGGAGCTGCCCAGCGGAGAAGCCCAGCCCAGCCCAGCAGCCCCGAGAAGCCTCCCAGGTAAGTGATTTGTCGGGGGGGGGGGGCTGCCGCTGCGCCGGGCTGCGCCGGGGGGGCTGTCGCTGCGCCGGGGGGGGCTGCCGCTGCGCCGGGCTGCGCCGGGGGGGCTGTCGCTGCGCCGGGGGGGGCTGCCGCTGTGATGGGGGAACTAGCGCTAGGCCGGGGGGGCTGTCGCTGCGATGGGGGGGCTGTCGCTAGGCCGGGGGGGACTGCCGCTGCGATGGGGGGGCTGTCGCTAGGCCGGGGGGGGCTGCCGCTAGGCCGGGGGAACTAGCGCTGGGCTCCGGAACCTAGCGCTGGGCTCCGGGGCCTTCACCTGGGCTGAGGGTCTAGCGCTGGGGAGCCGGGGGCTAGCGCCGGTTACCTGCTGCCTGGTGGTGGGCGTCTGGTCGGCGGCTGCGGGGCGTCTGGTCGGCGGCTGCGATGCGTCCGGTTGCCATGGAGACACAGCTGGCGGCGTCTCGGGAGCGCGCACGTCGGGCTGCAGCGAGCGACGGGGAAAGAGCCGGCGGCCATCTTGAGGAAACTTTTATAAGTTGCTGAAACGCTGGAACGGTAAGTACGAACCAGCTAGAAATGTCATTTACAGGGGTAATTAGTAATGTATGTTTAATGGGGGGGACTGGGCAAAAAAAAAATTTAACTGCTTCCTCGAGACATCTCCTTTAAGTATTTTGCTTCTATTTTTTTAAATGGTGAGCTGAAACACCAGACAGACCCTGTATGCAGCGTATATTATGTATACTGTTTCCCTCTGGCGGTATGACGATGTAACGGGCACAGCAGAGCCAGGAAACAATTATGCGCAAGCCTGCTGTAGCGCTTAGCTGGGTATTAATTATGACTACTACCCCCAGCAGACACGCAGTACACTGAAGACGGTCACAGGCAGCCCAAATATAGTATTTTTGCCCATTTTTTTTAAAAAGCCCACTGCCTATATAGACAGTATATCTCTTTCACCTTTCCCACTGTCCCTGCCTCAACAGTACTGCCCCTATACTCTGTAAAATGACTGCAGACTGAGGACGCAATGCTCCGCACGCCCAATATACAAAAAAAAAAAATTGTGCAACACTGCTAAAAGCAGCCTCAACAGTACTGCACACGGTCAGATGTGGCCCTAAGAAGGACCGTTGGGGTTCTTGAAGACTGAAATAACACCTAGCACTCTCCCTATAGCAACTCCAGCAAGACAGCACTTTCCCTGATCTCTGTTAGCATGCATCTGTGGCGAGCCGCGGGCTGGGCAAATTTTAATACTCGGGTGTCACCTGATCTCCCCAGCCACTCACTGCAGGGGGGAGGTATAGGGCTGGAATGTCACAGGAGGAAGTTGTAATGCCTTCCCTGTCTTTCTACTGGCCAGAAAAGCGCGCACATTTCTCAGGGAAGAAAATGAAAGTAACTCGAACATCGCGTGGTGCTCGCTTCGAGTAACGAGCATCTCGAACACCCTAATACTCGAACGAGCATCAAGCTCGGACGAGTACGCTCGCTCATCTCTAACCATTATTAACTGATCTGTGATAAAAATAAAATGTCAGTCTAACAATTCCCACACTTTAACCCCTTACGCACCACACAGATTTAGATAATCTCTTTTCATATGCCCTACTGGGGGTTTCAGATTTGGGTGTCTCTTTTTTTTTTACTGGATGACCTAGCCCCTATCATAGCAGAAGGAGACCACTTCCAGTACACGTTCCTTACTTCAGTAATAGTAGCTGTCCCACGACACTAAGAGAGACACAGAAAGCATTTTTTTTTTACTTCTCACAAGCTTCTTCTGAACTTTGCAATCGGGTTTTACTGTCTATCTCTTACAGGGGCCATAGCAAAAAAATTGAAATTCATGTTCTGGGGTTCCCTAGGACCCGCGTGCAATACCATTGTGTAGGCATCCATGCCTTCTTGGTCAAGTACGTTCTTGTTATTTCAGTATAGGACAGCAGTATTGTGCTGGATCCACACCCTGTATAGCCGCATAGCTTTTAATGGGGCTGAATGCTGCCCATGGAAGCACACAGACAGCCCACAGCCCAAAAATATGGTCATGTCCAACTAGCCTAAGGCTAATTTCACCTGGGCAGACATGATATTGAGCCGTAAAACTCAGCGCAATATCGCACTCGGAAACATGCGGTGTCCCTGTAGATGTGAGGCATTTGTGTGTCAAGTAGCAATCTTTATTATTTTCAATGGGAAACCTTGCATCACGTTCCATTCGGGTGCACCTCGCACACCATGCAATGTTTTTACTAGACCCATTGAAAACAATGGGCAAGGCATTCTGTGGGAATGCCCAAAGATAGGACATGCCGTGATTTTTTTCCAGTATCGCGATCAGGAACAGAGATGAGCGAGCACACTCATCCGAGCTTGATACTCGTTCCAGTATTAGGGTACTCAAGATGCTCGTTACTCGAGTCGAACACCATGCGGTACTCGAGTCAATTGCATTTCCTTTCCCGCATGTTTAGCACCCTTTTCTAGCCAATAGACATGCAGGGAAGGCATTACCACTTGCTGCTGGGACGTGCCAGCCCTATCCCACCCCCCTGCAGTGAGTGGCTGGCGAGATCAAGTGACCTCCGAGTATTTAAACTGGCCCCTCCCGTGGCTCGCCTCAGACACATGCTGGCAGAGGTTAGGGCTAGTGCTGCTGCTGATATAGGGACAGTGTTAGAGTAGAATCCTGTCGTCAAGAACCCCAACGGTCCTTCTTAGGGCTACTCCTCATAGTGTGCATTACTGTTGTGGCTGGCTGGGAGCACTAGTGCGCCAATTTTGTTTTTTAAGCATCTAGGGCTGTGCAGGCTATTTCAGCTATACTGTTCTGTGTGTGCAGTGCATAAGGCAGAGTGTAGGGACACAGCTACTTATATAGGGAAAGTTTTACAGTCCTCCAGATCCTCTGTACAAGAACCCCAACGGTCCTTCTTAGGGCTACTTCTCACCGTGTGCATTAGAGTTGTGGCTGGCTGGGAGCAGTAGTGCATCAATTTTTGTATTACGCATCTAGGCCTGTTCCCAGCCTTTCAGTAATAGCGTTCTCAGCCTGCAGTGCCGTACAACCAGCTCTCACCGTGAAACTGCTCTCTAACATCTCCTAGCCTACTGCAAACTACTTAAGTTATACCGTTCTGTGTCTGCGGTGCATAACGCAGAGTTTAGGGATGCAGCCACTTCTATAGGAAAAGTTATACAGTCCTGATCCTCCGTGCAAGAACCCCAACGCTCCTTCTTAGGGCTACATCTGACTGCGTGCTTTAGAGTTGTGGCTGGCTTGGAGCAGTAGTGCACCAACTTTTGTATTACGCATCTAGGCCTGTTCCCCGCATTTCCGTAATAGTGTTCTCAGCCTGCAGTGCCATACAACCAGCTCTCAACCGTGAAACTGCACTTTAACATTTCCTAGCCTACTGCAAACTATTTCAGTTATACAGAGGTCTCACTGCACTGCTAAACAGTACTGTAATATTTCCTGGGCCACTGCAAAGTATTTCAGCTCTGTCGCTGTGCAGAGCATTTCCCAATACCCTTTCCATGGTGGGTTTGAGATAGCCGCAGTTACCAGCAGTATCCACTGGCTTTAGAGTCTTCTCCCACTCCATACAGCCTTTCTTATCTACAAGTCTCTGCGAGCTGTAAATTACCCCTAGGTATTAGTGCAAAACAGCGGGTTACTTTTTTCCAATTCACAGCATTGAGCCTCCACTATCTACAAGTCTCTGTGTGCGGTGAATTAAGCCACAGTTGTCAGTGCTGTACAGTGGGGTAATTTATTTGGGCCCTGCTCTATTCGTAATCCGCCATGATGAGGAGTAGGGGTAGGGGTCGAGGACGCGGACGTCCAAGTGAAGGTGTGGGCACAGGCCGAGTTTCTGGGCATGGTGAATGACAGCCGACTGCTGCGGGATTAGAAGAGAGACAAGTTTCTGGGCTCCCCAGCTTCATATCCCAATTTACGGGTCCGCGTGGTAGATCTTTATTACAAACAGAGCACTGTGAGCAGGTCCTGTCGTGGATGGCAAAAACACGTCCAGCAATGTATCGACCACCCAGTCTTCTGTGCAGTCCACTACTCCTGACCTAGGGACTGCAACTCTTAATCCTCTGGCTGCTGCTCCTCCTTCCTCCCAGCCTCCTCACTCCATGAAAATGACATATTCTGAGCAGGCAGACTCCCAGGAACTGTTCTTGGGTCCCTGCCATGAGTGGAAAAAACTGGTTCCTCTCTCACCTGAGGAGTTTGTCGTGACCGATGCCCAACCTTTGGAAAGTTCCCAGAGTCCGGGTGATGAGGCTGGGGACTTCCGGCAACTGTCTGAAGAGCTTTTTGTGGGTGTGGATGATGATGAGACACAGTTATCTGTCAGTGAGGTAGTAGTAAGGGCAGTAAGTCTGAGGGAGGAGCACACAGAGGATTTGGAGGAAGAGCAGCTGGATGATGAGGTGGCTGACCCCACCTGGTTTGCTAAGCCAACTGAGGACAGGGCTTCAGAGGGGGAGGCAAGTGCAGCAGCAGGACAGGTTGGAAGAGGCAGTGGAGTAGCCAGGGGTAAAGACAGGGCCAGAGTGAAGAATCCCCCAACTGTTTCCCAAAGCACCCCCTCGTGGCAAGCCTCCATGCAGAGGGCTAGGTGTTCAAAAATGTGGATGCTTTTTAGTGAGAGTGCGGACGACCGACGAACAGTGGTGTGCAACGTGTGTCACATCAAGATCAGCTGGAAAGCCACCACTACCAGCCTCACCAACACCAGCATGCGCAGGCATATGATGGCCAAGCACCCCACAAGGTGGGACGAAGGCCATTCACCGCCTCTATGTCACACCACTGCCTCTTCCCCTGTGCCCCAACCTGCCACACAGATCCAATCCCCCTCCCAGGATACAGGCACGAGCGCCTCCCGGCCTGCACCCACACCCTCACCTCCACCGTCCTCCACTCCATCCAGCAATGTCTCTCAGCGCAGCATTCAGCTGTCGCTAACACAAGCGTTGGAGCGAAAGCGCAAATACGCCGTCACCCATCCGCATACACAAGCTTTAAACGTGCACATTGCCTAATTAATTGCCTGTAGATGCTGCCGTACAGACTTGTGAAAACGGAGGCTTTCAAAAACATGATGGCGATGGTCCTGCGCTACTCAGTCCCCAGTCACCACTATTTTTCTCAGTGTGCCATCCCAGCACGTCTCCCCCAAAATAAATCGTGCCCTCGCCAACGTGGTTACTGGGAAGGTGCACTTAACCACGGACAGGTGGAGTAGTACTGGCGGGCAGGGCCACTATATCACCCTGACAGCACATTGGGTGAACATGGTGGAGGCTGGGACCGAGTCAGAGCCTGGGACCGCTCACGTCCTACGCACACCCAGAATACCGGGTCCTACCTCGGTGCTGGTATATGCAGCGTTTTATGCCACCTCCTCCAAACCCTCCCCCTCCTCTGCCAGCTCTACCTCTCAATTAAGAAGTGTGAGCACGTCGCCAGCAGTCGGTAGCGTGCGGCGCGGCAGCACAGCGGTGGGCAAGCGTCAGCAAGCCATGCTGAAACTAATCAGGTTAGGTGAAAAGAGGCACACAGCCCCGGAGCTGCTGCAGGGTCTGACAGAGCAGACCGACCCCTGGCTTTCGCCGCTAAGCCTCCAACCGGGCATGGTTGTGTCTGACAACAGTCGTAACCTGGTTGCGGCTCTGCAGCGCGGCAGCCTCATACACGTGCCATGCCTGGCCCACATCTTCAATCTGGTGGTTCAGCGGTTTCTGAAAAACTACCCCCACTTGTCTGACCTGCTCGGCAAGGTGCGCCGCATCTGCGCACATTTCCGCAAGTCCACCACGGACGCTGCCACTCTGAGAACCCTGCAACATCTGTTTCAGCTGCCAGAGCACCGACTGCTGTGCGACGTGCCCACACGCTGGAATTCTACGCTGCACATATTGGCCAGGCTGTACATGCAGCATACAGCAATAGTGGAATACCAGCTGCAACATGGGCGGTGGAGTGGTAGTCAGCCTCCGCCATTCTTTACTGAGGAGTGGGCATGGATGGCAGATATCTGCCAGGTCTTCGGAAACTTTGCGGAGTCTACCCAGATGGTGAGCGGCGATGCGGCAGTCATTAGCGTTACCATCCCGCTGCTTTGCCTGTTGAGAAGTTCGCTGCTAAGCATAAAGGCCGACGTTTTGCGGTTGGAACAGGAGACGGGGGATGACAGTAAGTCGCTTGAGGAGAAGGACGGGGAAGGGACAGCTGGTCACACTGCAGAGGGTACCCATGCTGCTTGCCTCTTATCTGTTCAGCGTGTATGGGCTGAAGAGGAGGAGGATGATCCTGAAAGTCATCCTCCTAGTGAGAGGACAGCGATGTGTTGCGTACTGGGACCCTGGCACACATGTCTGACTTCATGTTAGGCTGCCTTTCCTGTGACCCTCACGTTAGACGCATTCTGGCCAACACGGATTACTGGGTGTACACACTGCTCGACCCACGGTAAAAGGAGAACCTTTCCACTCTCATTCCCGAAGAGGAAAGGGGTACGAGAGTGATGCAATACCACAGGGCCCTCTTGGAAAAAATGATGCTAAAGATCCCATCTGACAGCGCTAGTGGCAGGAGACGCAGTTCAGAGGGCCATGTAGCAGGGAAGGAGCGGAGATCAGGCAGCATGTCCAGTGCAGGCAGGGGAACACTCTCCAAGGCCTTTACCAGCTTTATGGCTCCCCAGCAAGACTGCGTCACCACTCCCCAGTCAAGGCTGAGTCGGAGGGAGCACTGTAAAAAGATGGTGAGGGAGTACGTAGCCGATCATACCGCTTTCCTCTGTGATGCCTCTGCTCCATACAACTATTGGGTGTCAAAGCTGGACACATGGCTCGAACTTGCGCTGTACGCCCTGGAGGTACTGGCCTGCCCTGCCACTAGCGTCTTGTCAGAGAGGGTGTTTAGTGCAGCTGGGGGAATCATCACGGATAAGCGTACCCGCCTGTCAACTGCCAGTGCCGACACTCATAAAGATGAATAAAGGCTGGATTTCCCCAGACGTCTCTTCTCCACCGGCGGAAAGAAGCGGAACCTAATGATTCTTTTCGCTGCAACAGGAGAAAAATGCATCCTCTATCACCACAAAAAAGGGGGAATTAGCTTTGTCAATCACTCTCGGATATTATTACTCCTCCTCCTCCTAAAACAGCATGTCAGCAGGCTGAACTGCCAATTTTTCTGCGGCCCAAAACGCTCTGTTTAAAAGTGTTTTACAATTTTTCAAAGTTTCAAAACTATTGATACTTTAAAAGAAACCAATTTGTTTCACAGGGCTGCCTCGAGGCTCTGTTACAAATTAAACAACAGCGAGCTGTATCTTTAAAAAATGTTTATGGGTTTCACCTGCCCTCGCAGTTGAGCAATTTTTCAGGGCTGCACTTGTACTCTTGGAACACCAATTTTTCTGGCCCTCGCCTATACTGTTATCTAACTAATTTTTCCGGCCTTTGCCTACACTCTTGGTAACCAAATTTTTTCTGGTGTTCGCCTATATCAGTGGTGGCGAACCTATAGCACGCGTGCCAGAGGAGGCACGCAACGCACTCCCTGCTGCCACGCGTCACCATCGGCTGCTCACCACATTAGTGAATGCCTGCAGGGGCCGCGGCTCCCCTGCGGACATTCACTCAGCACTGCTATCTTTGCTGATCCCGGCACACACTGTGAGTCAGTGTGGAGCCAGGATCCTCTCCCCCCCCATCCCCTGACCTCTCCTACTTGGTTCCGCAAGAGCAGGGGGAGGAGACATCCAACAGCACACTGCCGTCAGTGTGCACCTGGGATCAGACAGGAGGGAAACGGCGCTCCCACGAGGAGGAGGGATAAGTATGTGAGGCTAGGGACAGGCATTATGACTGCTGGGAGAATCGCTGGGGTGAAGGGGAGGTATTATGACTGCTGGGAGAACCACTGGGGGGAAAGGGAGGCATTATGACTGCTGGGAGAATCGCTGGGGGGAGGGGAGGCATTATGGCTGCTGGGAGAATTGCTGGGGGGGAGGCATTATGAGTGCTGGGAGAATCACTGGGGGGGAGGGGAGGCATTATGACTGCTAGGAGAATCGCTGGGGGGGGAGCCCAGGCATTATGACTGCTGGGAGAATCACTGGGGGGGAGGGGAGGCATTATGACTGCTGGGAGAAATGCTGTGGGATGTCACTATTATCGCTGGGGGGGGGGTGCGCTATTACCGCTAGGGTATGTTTACATTTGGTGGCAATGGGCAGGGCTGTTTGAAAATAGACAGCGTGCAGATTTTGACTGCTTTTTGGATGCAGAAATGCTTCAGAATTTGCGACAGAAATTTCCACTGAGAACATTCTGCAGTATTTCGGTATCCAAAAAGCAGTCAAAATCTGCACGTTGTCTATTTTGAAACAGCCCTGTCCTTTTTAGAATGACGGGGTTAAAATCATACGTCATTATAAGCCCCGCCCCCTGACGTGTTGGCACTTTGCAATAAATAAGTGGGTTTTGGGTTGCAGTTTGCGCACTCGGGCTCTAAAAGGTTCACCATCACTGGCCTAAACTCTTGGTACACCAATGTATCAGGGGTTCGCATATACTCTTCTTAAAGAAATGTTACAGGGGTCTGCCTATACTTTTGCTACAGAAATGTTACTGGGGTCCGCCTATACTCTTGCTACAGAAATGTTACAGGGGTCTACCTATATCTTTGCTACAAAAATGTTACTGGGGTCTGCCTATACTTTTGCTACAGAAATGTTACTGGGGTCTCCCTATACTTTTGCTACAGAAATGTTACAGGGGTCTCCCTATACTTTTACTACAGAAATGTTACTGGGGTTCGCTTATACTCTTGCTACAGAAATGTTTCTGGGGTCCGCCTATACAGTTTCTACTGAATGGTTTGAGGGGTTCGTCTATACTTTTGCTACAGAAATGTTACAGGGGTCTGCCTATACTTTTGCTACACAAATGTTACTGGGGTCTGCCTATACTTTTGCTACACAAGTGTTACTGGGGTCCGCCTATACTCTTGCTACAGAAATGTGACAGGGGTCTGCCTATACCTGGTTTGAGGGGTTCGCCTATACTTTTTCTAAGGAAATGTTACAGGGGTTCATCTATACTCTTGCTATAGAAATGTTACTGGGGTCCGCCTATACTCTTGCTACAGAAATGTTACAGGGGTCTGGCTATACTTTTGCTACAGAAATGTTACTGGGGTCCACCTATACTTATGCTACAGAAATGTTACTGGGGTCTCCCTATACACTTGCTAAAGAAATGTTACTGAGGTCCGCCTATACTCTTGCTACGGAAATGTTACAGGGGGTGCACAATGGGTGCACAAAGACTTCCCATTGCAGTGTTTTACCTGTCTGGCACAAATACACTGACTGACTAGGGTAGAAATGTGGGCCGAGGTCCTTGGTGGGGTGAAACTCTGCCATGTTTGGGTACTCTGATTTCTTCATGTGTAATACCATCTTTGTGCACCCACAGCATAGGCGAGCCCAAGGAACTCAAAGACTTCCCATTGCGGTGTTTAGGTATCTGACACCTATGCAGAATGAATTGTGTGGGCACACATGGATTTCCCATTGCTGTGTAACTCGCGGCACCTTGGGTCACACAAAGTGAAGGCTGGGACCAAGCCTGACCCTGGTCCCGCTCACGTGCTTCCCACACAGTGTATTGCTGCATCGTGGAGATGTGTAGAAGTGCTGGCACCTGAGTCCCCTTTATGCCCACGTTTGCGGCTGCTGACAATTTGGTGACGGAGGTGGCACAGGATTGGAATGATGATCGTACATCAATTTATCATCAATTCTCAACGGCATTGTGTGCTATCGTCCACACTTTCAAGGAGGATCGCTGCCTGGCCCTGCCAGCCCTCTGCAGTGTGTGCCTCCGGTTCCTCCTCATCTGGTACGTGCTTATAAATAGACATGAGGGTGGTGTGGCTATGAAGCGAGCATGTGGCATGGGGGCAACTGAACGATGAACAGGGAAACTTTTGTGTGCACTGTGGACGCAGGGTCATGCAGGGGGGGTTGGACTGCAATGCCAGCATGTAACCCAGGAGAAGAGGCAGCGGTGTCACCCGCAGGCAGTGATTGTCCTTGGTTACAGGTAGTGTGGTGCTTGCCTAAGATGTGCAAGCGCGTGTGCCTTGCTAATGAGGGTTTGTCCCAAGTAAATTTTTAGGGGGGTGACCACCAGACTCTTGCCCCCATTTTGGCTTAATAGTGGGACCTAGGAGCCTCAGATGCAGCCATGCATGCCGCCCCTGCCCTTCCCTATCCTTTTCTGTGGTGTTTCCATGACTTTCTGATGTTTTCTGGTGTTTCACAAGTCATGACCTATGCGGAGCATCGGTCCCATACAAAAATGCTCGAGTCCCCCATTGACTTCAAATGGGGTTCGTTACTCGAAACGAGCTCTCTAGCATTACGAAAAGTTCGATTCGAACAACGAGCACCTGAGCATTTTGGTGCTCGCATATCCCTAATCAGGAACAATTATCACTAGATGGACTGTCAGGTATCTGTTGCCCAGCAGATATTCCCATGTAAATGCACCCTTAGGGCGCCCACTCACTGGCGTTTTTTTTTCCCTGCGAAATTCGCAGCATTTTTTTCTCTGCAGGGGTCTATGGGACTTGTAATGTTAAAATCGCGATAGCGCAAAATCGCAATTTACCGCGAAATCGCGATTTTGCGCGATCGCGATTTTAACATTACATGTCCCATAGACCCCTGCAGAGAAAAAAATGCTGCGAATTTCGCAGGGAAAAAAAATCGCCAGTGGGTGGGCGCCCTTAGATGTCCTAATTTAATTTCTAACCATGCAAAAAATAATGCTTTAGGTAGAAGAATGACTGCACACAAGAGAGCGACCAACACACCAGAAATTTCCAGTGATTCCAACCTTTATTGAGAGAGTAACATATTCTGCGTGTGTATATATGTACAGCAGTGAATATCATTGAAAAGCCCCATTATTCCTGTTGTGAGGTTATTGATGTGGTGGAACCAATTCCTTTATTGTATATATTTCCAGGATGCATGTTCTCCAGTCCTCCTGCACTCAGACTCCCTTCCATCTTTTCCCAACTTTATGCTAGTCATACATTTATTCAGTTAGAAGGATGTAGAGGGTCGGATTGCTGAGAGTATGATGGCAGAATCAGTCAATAAAGGCTTTGTTGTCTGTTACCATGGAGACACACCGTTCTGCACTGGAGCTGTACAAGTTAGACAATAGGAAATTTGTGATACTTTTTGCAAAGTTGTTTCATTTTGCATTTTATATATATTGGGGCAATAAAAATAATCTCATTGTGAAGGTGAACATAGACATCATTCCATAAGCTGCATATGACAGAAATGTGTAACATAGGCCATACAGTAAGTATGGAGCAGACTCGACAGCGAAACCCACTCCATACCCAGTTGACACTCACTCTCAGCATAAATACAGTGGCTTTGACAACTGTGACATCCATGACATCATCAAGTGAGCTCTCGATTGCCCCATTGTCGTTCCCCTAACAAGCAATGGCAAGGTGCGGATGGGTTACCGTAGCAGTCCAGGGCCTAGTTCAGACAGACATACATGTTTTTCTTGTTTTCTTATGATTCTCATTGCTAACATAATTTCCATAGTCACCTAGCTCTGTCAGTCACTACCACCATAGGACATGAGAATTGACCTCCATGTGTCAACTTTATGTTCCAGTACTCTTCCTCCAACCAGCTCAAATATCTGCTATATGTTTAACTACTAGACATTAATTTAGATTTTTAGCTTTCCAAGTTCTCTATTGTAGGACATATACCCCATTCTGGCCAGGTCACTTTCTTTATGGACTTTTACACAGCCTGATGACCAGGCAAGAATGTTCCTAGAGATATTAGTGTCTCCGAGCTGTGGGAAGGACTTGGGAGGAGAGGGAACAGTTCTGGTTCTTAGTAAGTAGACCCAGTTGTGTGTGCAGTTTTATTGGCAATGCTCCATAGGAAAAAAATGAAAATTAGCTCCCTTTCAACAGCCATCTCTTGGAAGTATTTTTTTGCCTGTGATTCAATGTCTGACCCTTTGTAGGGGTATTCCCTTCTGGGACTTTCATTGCATATTCTGTGGCTATATGCAAATCTGATAGATGCAGGTCCCAGGTGGTCAGGACTTAGAAGTACAGCCAAGCAGGCTTCACTATGCTGTTTCCTATAGAAGTCAACAGGAGTTATGCAAACTGTGCAATACAGAAAGATCAGCTGTTTCAGTAACTCTGTTTGTGCAACTTTGTAGCCATCAGACTTTCATGGCATGTCCTGTGAATATGCCATGAAAGTGTTAACAAACCTTGCAACATGTCTAGGCTGTCAACGACTCTAAATAATACACTTGTTCATGTTCCCTAGCTAGGAGTCTTGGTGCGCCCCTTTATTTAGGTGGTGATTGCTGACAAGCATTGTAGCTTTGTGTGATCTTATTGTCATCAGTCCACAATAAATGCAGGATTAGATAAGAAGGTAAAGGCAGTATTATAGGATGTGCACAGTAAGTTAGGGATTCTTTGGCTTGTCTTCATCATCATCTTCCTCTTCTGCAGTGGTTACCATGAGCAGTCACTCTGGGTCACAAATATATTTGTTCTTGTTCGTATTTAAAACCGGCTCCAAAGAACCAATTCTGAGGAACAAAGCAGACATTTATTAAGTTGATACCAGCTGGTAGGGTGAATGCAGATGGGCAGAAGTTCCGCGGCGGGATGTGCCGCAGAATTTTCGCCTGTGCACGCTGCCATAGGATTGCATGTGTGCACGCAATCCTATGCAGGCAGCCGCTATTTGACCGCGTAATAACTTATGCGGTAAACAAATCGCGGAGGCCCGCACAGAAATGTCACTGGTGATTCTCCGGCACATAGCAGAGCAGAGACAAGATGCCAGGAGGAGGTGAGCTGCCCGTCAGTGCAGGGGCACAGGGAGCATCTCTCTGCGAGAATCTTGCGGCGGGATCCAACCCGGCCGTCTGCATTGACCCATAGACAAACAGAAAGAAAAACAGGTGGAAATGGTACAACAACCCCGTTTCCCTGAAAATAAGACCTGCCTCGAAAAAAACCCTAGCATGATTTTTAAATAGTGTCCAGGTAGCTATACATGTAAAAAAGAAATATTTTGGAGCAAAAATTAATATAAGATTCTGTCTTATTTTGGGGGAAATGGGGTAGTACTACTAAATATATTGACAGACAAAGATGTGAAGTGAAAAGAAACATGACATCTTATGTTAATGATAATCTCAGACTAGATTCACTCCACGTTTGCATCATGCATGCAGACATTCTGGTATAAATATCTAACATACCTGCAGGCTATCAGTAGCCAAACACATGTCATAAGAGTGACTTTTAGTGTACATTTGGCTGGTATTCTTTGGTGTCGCTTTCTCTAAACTGTATTTAAAATCTTTGCTATGGAGTATAAGAGTATACGGAAAGAAAAGTGTTTTATGTTCTTTCAATGGGAATCAATGGCAAAAGTACAGAACTATACAGCCGTAACATTGTATGCCTTAGGCTTCATTCGCACAGGTGCGATGATTTTTGGCTGGCTGTGCCACAGCCACAGCGCGGCCGAAAATCACGTGAACGAGAGGTAGCCGTGACCGAGTAATAGGTGCATCTCCCGTTTATGCATGTGTTCAGACGGCGCAGGGGTGACATGTATACGCTGCACCCGGAATGCTGTCGGGCAGAGGGAGAGAGTTTAGCTCTGCTAAACTCCCTCCCTTTCTCCGCCCCTTACTCGCTCTTAGCAATGGTGGGGGTGGGACTGGGCGGGAGCTAGTTTTCTAAACTCCTGCCCCATCTCTGCCCCTTGCCACCTGCCAGCAATAGGAGCGGGCAGGGTGCTACTCACCCACCCTGTCCCACCCCTCCCTTTGCCCACAGCTGGCAAGGGGCAAAGAGGAGGAGGGAAGGGGAGGGAGTTTAACAGAGCCACTGCTAAACTCCCTCTCACCTCCCTTTTTCCAGGCAGCTCCCAAAGGAGTCTATTGGACCGGTGTATTCCCGCCGGGAAAGATAGGTCAAGAATAGAGATGAGCGAGCACCAAAATGCTCGGGTGCTCGTTACTCGGGACGAAATTATCGCGATGCTCGAGGGTTTGTTTCGAATAACGAACCCCATTGAAGTCAATGGGCGACCCGAGCATTTTTGTATATCGCCGATGCTCGCTAAGGTTTCCATTTGTGAAAATCTGGGCAATCCAAGAAAGTGATGGAACGACACAGCAACGGATAGGGCAGGCGAGGGGCTACATGTTGGGCTGCATCTCAAGTTCCCAGGTCCCACTATTAAGCCACAGCAGCGGCAAGAGTGGGCCCCCCCTTCTCAACAATTTTTACTTCTGAAAAACCCTCATTAGCAATGCATACCTTAGCTAAGCACCACACTACCTCCAACAAAGCACAATCACTGCCTAAATGACACTCCGCTGCCACTTTTCCTGGGTTACATGCTGCCCAACCCCCCCCCCCTCCCCCCGCACGACCCATGGTCCACAGCACACACCAAAGTGTCCCTGTGCAGCCTTCAGCTGCCCTCATGCCACGCCACACTCATGTCTATTTATAAGTGCGTCTGCCATGAGGAGGAACCGCAGGCACACACTGCAGAGGGTTGGCACGGCTAGGCAGCGACCCTCTTTAAAAGGGGCAGGACGATAGCCCACAATGCTGTACAGAAGCAGTGAGAAATATAATCCTGTGCCACCGCCATCAGGAGCTGCACACGTGGGCATTGCAATGGGGAACCTATGTGCCACACACTATTCATTCTGTCAAGGTGTCTGCATGCCCCAGTCAGACTGCGGTTTTTTATAAAGAGTCACAGGCAGGTACAACTCTGCAATGGGAATTCCGTGTGCACCCACAGCATGGGTGGCTCCCTGGAACCCACCCGCTGTACATAAATGTATCCCATTGCAGTGCCCTGGATAGCAGAGCTAACGTCAGATTAAATGCAGGTGGGCTTCAGCCCACACTGCATGCCCCAGTCAGACTGGGGTTTTTTATAAGTAGACACAGGCAGGTACAACTCCCTATTGTGAAGTCCGTGTGGACGAACAGCATGGGTGGCTCCCAGGAACCCACCGGCGGTACATAAATATATCCCATTGCATTGCCCATTACAGCTGAGGTAATGTGATGTTTAATGCAGGTGGGCTTGGGCCCACACTGCATGCCCCCGTCAGACTGGGGTTCTTTAGAAGTGGACACATGCAGTTACAACTCCGTGTGGTCCGACAGCATGGGTGGGTGCCAGGAAGCCACCGGCGGTACATAAATATATCCCATTGCAGTGCCCAGCACAGCTGATGTAACGTCAGCTTTAATGCAGGTGGGCAAAAAATTTATTGTATTACACTGTAGGCGAGGGCCTCAGAAAAATTGCCCATGCCCAACCAAGAGGGCAGGTGAAACCCATTAATCGCTTTGGTTAATGTGGCTTACTTGGTAACTAGGCCTGGAGGCAGCCCAGTTAAAATAAAAATTGGATCAGGTGCAAGTTTCAACGCTTTAATGAGCATTGAAACGTATAAAAATTGTTTACAAAAATAATATGACTGAGCCTTGTGGGCCTAAGAAAAATTGCCCGTTCGGCGTGATTACGTGAGGTTTCAGGAGGAGGAGGATGAATAGAATACACAGATTGATGAAGCAAAAAGGTCCCCGTTTTTGATGGTGATAGAGAATGATGCTTCCATCCGCGGGTGCAGCCTACGTATTGCTTAGGTATCGCTGCTGTCCGCTGGTGGAGAAGAGAAGTCTGGGGAAATCCAGGCTTTGTTCATCTTGATGAGTGTAAGCCTGTCGGCACTGTCGGTTGACAGGCGAGTACGCTTATCCGTGATGATTCCCCCAGCCGCACTAAACACCCTCTCTGACAAGACGCTAGCCGCAGGACAAGCAAGCACCTCCAGGGCATACAGCGCGAGTTCAGGCCATGTGTCCAGCTTCGACACCCAGTAGTTGTAGGGGGCAGAGGCGTCACCGAGGATGGTCGTGTGATCGGCTACGTACTCCCTCACCATCCTTTTACAATGCTCCCGCCGACTCAGCCTTGACTGGGGAGCGGTGACACAGTCTTGCTGGGGAGCCATAAAGCTGGCAAAGGCCTTGGAGAATGTTCCCCTGCCTGCGCTGTACATGCTGCCTGATCTCCGCGCCTCCCCTGCTACCTGCCCCTCGGAACTGCACCTTCTGCCACTAGCGCTGTCGGATGGGAATGTTACCATCAGTTTGTCCACCAGGGTCCTGTGGTATAGCATCACTCTCAAACCCCTTTCCTCTTCGGGCATGAGAGTGGAAAGGTTCTCCTTATACCGTGGGTCGAGCAGTGTGTACACCCAGTAATCCGTAGTGGTCAGAATGCGTGTAACGCGAGGGTCTCGAGAAAGGCATCCTAACATGAAGTCAGCCATGTGTGCCAGGGTACCTGTACGCAACACATGGCTTTCCTCACTAGGAAGATCACTTTCAGGATCCTCCTCCTCCTCCTCCTCCTCCTCCTCCTCCTCCTCAGGCCATACATGCTGAAAGGATGACAGGCAAGCAGCATGAGTACCCTCAGCAGTGGGCCAAGCTGTCTCCTCCCCCTCCTCCTCATGCTCCTCTCCCTCCTCCTCAACGTGCTGAGATATAGACATGAGGGTGCTCTGTCTATCCAGCGACATACTTTCTTCCCCGACTCTGTTTCCGAACGCAAAGCGTCTGCCTTTATGCTTTGCAGGGAACTTCTCAAGATGCATAGCAGAGGAATGGTGACGCTAATGATTGCAGCATCCCCGCTCACCATCTGGGTAGACTCCTCAAAGTTTCCAAGGACCTGGCAGATGGCTGCCAACCAGGCCCACTCTTCTGTAAAGAATTGAGGAGGCTGACTCCCACTACGCCGCCCATGTTGGAGTTGGTATTCCACTATAGCTCTACGCTGCTCATAGATTCTGGCCAACATGTGGAGTGTAGAGTTCCACCGTGTGGGCACATCATACAGCAGTCGGTGCACTGGCAGATTAAACCGATGTTGCAGGGTCCGCAGGGTGGCAGCGTCCGTATTGGACTTGCGGAAATGTGCGCTGACCCGGCGCACCTTTCCGAGCAGGTATGACAAGTGTGGGTAGCTTTTCAGAAAGCGCTGAACCACCAAATTAAAGACATGGGCCAGGCATGGCACGTGCGTGAGGCTGCCGAGCTGCAGAGCCGCCACCAGGTTACGGCCGTTGTCACACACGACCATGCCCGGTTGGAGGCTCAGCGGCGCAAGCCAGTGGTCGGTCTGCTCTGTCAGACCCTGCAGCAGTCCATGGGCCGTGTGCCTCTTCTCTCCTAAGCTGAGTAGTTTCAGCACGGCCTGCTGACGCTTGCCCACCGCTGTGCTGCCACGCCGCGCGACAGCGACTGCTGACGACGTGCTGCTGCCGACACATCTTGATTGCGAGACAGAGGTTGCGTTGGGGGAGGAGGAGGAGGAGGGTGGTTTAGTGGAGGAAGCATACACCGCCGCAGATACCAGCACCGAGCTGGGGCCCGCAATTCTGGGGGTGGTAGGACGTGAGCGGTCCCAGGCTCTGACTCGGTCCCAGCCTCCACTAAATTCACCCAATGTGCCGTCAGGGAGATATAGTGGCCCTGCCCGCCTGTGCTTGTCCACGTGTCCGTTGTTAAGTGGACCTTGGCAGTAACAGCGTTGGTGAGGGCGCGTACAATGTTGCGGGAGACGTGGTCGTGCAGGGCTGGGACGGCACATAGGGAAAAGTAGTGGCGACTGGGAACCGAGTAGCGCGGGGCCGCCACCGCCATCATGCTTTTGAAAGCCTCCGTTTCCACAAGCCTATACGGCAGCATCTCCAGGCTGATCAATTTGGCTATGTGCACGTTTAACGCTTGAGCGTTGCTGTTAGCTATATAGTGCCATTAAGGGACCAAGTGTGCCTGTCTTCTCAGTGAGGAGAGAGGAATAAGCAGTCAGACAACTCTGGCAACGGTCTATCTCAGATTTTACATACAATATCCTCTATTGAGAAGAAACAGATGTTATTACCCTTTTCTCTATTCAGAAGTCTTGTGGCATCATTATCAACTTCGAGATGGGCTTTCTGTATATGAGGTAAGTAAATATTAGCACCAAACTGGATGAGAAGTTCCACAAATGGGGCTTCATAGTTCCTTTTAAGACACATTCCTAGTACTGATGTACCAACCGAGTAGCGCGGGGCCGCCGCCGCCATCATGCTTTTGAAAGCCTCCGTTTCCACAAGCCTATACGGCAGCATCTCCAGGCTGATCAATTTGGCTATGTGCACGTTTAACGCTTGAGTGTGCGGGTGCGTGGCGGCGTACTTGCGTTTTCGCTCAAACAGTTGCGCTAGCGACGTCTGGACGCTGCGCTGAGAGACATTGCTGGATGGGGCCAAGGACAGCGGAGGTGAGGGTGTGGGTGCAGGCCGGTAGGCACTCGTGCCTGTGTCCTCAGAGGGGTGTTGGATCTCAGTGGCAGGTAGGGGCACAGGGGGAGAGGCAGTGGTGCAAACCGGAGGCGGTGAACGGCCTTTGTCCCACCTTGTGGGGTGCTTGGCCATCATATGCCTGCGCATGCTGGTGGTGGTGGCTCCCCAGCTGATCTTGGCGCGACAAAGGTTGCACACCACTGTTCGTCGGTCGTCAGGCGTCTCTGTGAAAAACTGCCACACCTTAGAGCACCTTGGCCTCTGCAGGGTGGCATGGCGCGAGGGGGCGCTTTGGGAAACAGTTGGTGGATTATTCGGTCTGGCCCTGCCTCTACCCCTGGCCACCGCACTGGCTCTTCCAACCTGCCCTGCTGCTGCACTTGCCTCCCCCTCTGAAGACCTGTCCTCAGTAGGCTTAGCAAACCAGGTGGGGTCAGTCACCTCATCGTCCTGCTGCTCTTTCTCCGAATCCTCTGTGTGCTCCTCCCTCGGACTTACTCCAATTACTACTACCTGAGTGATAGACAACAGTGTCTCATCGTCATCGTCCTCCTCACCCACTGAAAGCTCTTGAGACAGTTGCCGGAAGTCCCCAGCCTCATCTCCCGGACCCCGGGAACTTTTCAAAGGTTGGGCATCGGTCACAACAAACTCCTCCAGTGGGAGAGGAACCATTGCTGCCCATTCTGGGCAGGGGCCCGAGAACAGTTCCTGAGAGTCTGCCTGCTCCTCAGAATGTGTCATTGTAATAGAGTGAGGAGGCTGGGAGGAAGGAGGAGCAGCAGCCAGAGGATTCAGAGTTGCAGCAGTGGACGGCGTAGAACTCTGGGTGGTCGATAGATTGCTGGATGCACTTTCTGCCATCCACGACAGGACCTGCTCACACTGCTCAGTTTCTAATAAAGGTCTACCGCGTGGACCCATTAATTGTGAGATGAATGTGGGGACGCCAGAAACGTGCCTCTCTCCTAATCCCGCAGCAGTCGGCTGCAATACACCTGGATCAGGAGCTCGGCCTGTGCCCACACCCTGACTTGGGCCTCCGCGTCCTCGCCTGCGTCCACGTCCTCTAGGCCTACCCCTACCCCTCAGCATGCTGTATTACCAGTAGTGCAGAAACAGAACGCTGTAATTAAATGTGCCGCTAATTGGCCTGTGGTTGGAGGCTGACTTCGCTTACGGAACGCACAGCAGAGCCAGGAAAGAATTTTGCGCAAGCCTGCTGTAACACTTAGCTGGCTGCGTATGAATTAGGACAACTACACCCAGCAGAAACGCAGTACACTGAGGACGGTCACAGGCAGCCCAAATAGATTTTTTTCCCCAAATTTTTTTGGAAAAGCCAACTGCCTATATAGACTGTATATGTCTTCTGTCCCTGCCTCACCACTACTGGCCCTGGACTATGTAAAATTACTGCAGACTGTTTCACTCTGGACAGGAATACAGCGGTGATGTGACGGGCAACGCAGAGCCAGGAAAGAATTTTGCGCAAGCCTGCTGTAACACTTAGCTGGCTGCGTATGAATTAGGACAACTACCCCCAGCAGAGACGCAGCACACTGAGGACGGTCACAGGCAGCCCAAATAGATTTTTTTCCCCAAATTTTTTTGGAAAAGCCAACTGCCTATATAGACTGTATATGTCTTCTGTCCCTGCCTCACCACTACTGGCCCTGGACTATGTAAAATTACTGCAGACTGTTTCACTCTGGACAGGAATACAGCGGTGATGTGACGGGCAGGACGCAATGCTCTGCACGGCCGATATACAAAAATGCAAAAAGCAGCCTCAACAGTACTGCACACGGTCAGATGTGGCCCTAAGTAGGACCGTTGGGGTTCTTGAAGCCTAAAATAACTCCTAACACTCTCCCTATAGCAGCTCCAGCATCAGCAGCACTTTCCCTGAGCTATGTCTGAATGCATCTGTGGCGAGCCACGGGCGGGGCAGATTTAAATACTCGGGTGACACCTGATCTCGCCAGCCACTCACTGCAGGGCTTGAACGTCGCAGGGGGAAGTTGTAATGCCTTCCCTGTCTTTCTATTGGCCAGAAAAGCGCGCTAACGTCTCAGAGATGAAAGTGAAAGTAACCAGAACATCGCGTGGTACTCGCCTCTAGTAACGAGCATCCCGAACACGCTAATACTCGACCGAGTATCAAGCTCGGACGAGTACGTTCGCTCATCTCTAGTCAAGAACTATGCGCTATGTCGGCTGTTTTTATGCACCAGCAAAATGGCCATCTGAACTGAGGCAATGTAAGCCAATGCCTCAGATGGGTGACATATATCAGCCAGGCTGTGAAAACAGGGCCAATATACGCCTGTGTGAATTTAGCCTTACTGTTATTAAATGTGCAGGGTTCATTAGTGAATATATCAAAGCATACACTATACAACTGTATCAAAAGACACCAAAGATGTGCCATAAATGTCGGATAGGTGGGATTTCCACTTATGGGACCCTCACCTACTGGGAGTACAGAGACCCCTGACACCTGTTCTGCGGGGTCAGAGAGCCTCCATATTCAGGCAGGGATAGAACTGGAGAGGACTGCCTAATCCTGAAGATACGGCATAAATGTATTTGCTGGTAAAACCCCCTCTATCCAGTGGTAACTGAGAGAACCTCTAGGAATATCCAGTGACTAAATTGCCTACAATTAATGCTTTACCTTGGTATCTATACAAGGTAGATCATAATATCTTGGCAGCTTCTTTATGTCATCAAACTCATTGTGGTACTGTAAGTATTCCATCAGCTCATTAGGGATTTCTAGCTGATGGATGAGACGAAGCTTCCCCACTTGTTTTAGCCATCTTCTTATAGCAATACGACACTGAGACTTCAGGGATCTCGGATGAGCTGTACAGAAGATAAGACCAGAGTACAGGATGAGATTGTAGTCTGACACTACTGTACAGTACAGTGATCTATACAGGAAGAAAGTATATTAGAATTAGTCCAAAGAAGGAAAAATGTGCTGAAAGTAAGTTAATTACAGCAGGGGCGTAAGTTAAAGACTCTGGGGCCCTGGTGCAAGAGCTCAGCTCACCACCCAACTTCCCCCACCCCCCTCTGCCTTACACACACACCTGTACCCCTACTTGTACCCAGATCTAAATTGTGATGCATGCAGCTGCAAAACAAATTTACCTACATGATCTAACCCCTTGGCATTGGCTTTCCAAACACGACGCATTTCCTGGACTACTTGAAAATCAGTTTGCAGTCCCTTAGACTGCATTCATAATTTTTGTTGCATTTTCAAATCACAGTTAAAAAACACATCCAAAAACTGCATATCGGATTCAAAAACCACATGTGCCTTTAATACACTGCATACACTATTAGAAACTGCATGTGGATTTAAACAACACATTCGACTTTTTAAAACTGCATGCAGGTTTCTGATGCATTTTTGAATTGTGTGTAAAGTATTCAGTCATATACAGTAAATAACCAGCTTATACCATCATGCTCCATATCACTATATACAGGACTAGCTGATATATCCGGCTTTGCCCCAATTAATTTGATACAGGTGTTTACGTGTTGTGCACATGGAAAATTTTATGAAGTAATGGTTACCTTAGAAGAACAGAGGAATAAAGTATGTATACACAGAAAGGGAGCATTAGATTCTTCTCAGTCTGCATGTACTGATGTCCCTCTGCAGAATATGCCAGTCCCCCCCCCCCCAGTGTCCACTATTATGACCTAAAGAAGGCTCGCGCCAAATTTCACGCTTGTACGACACTGCAAAGTTAAATCATACAGGGGTGCACTTACTTTTGCATTTAGCATTGAATAATCGAGTTGTGACCCCTTTACTTTATCTATTTAGGACCTTACTTTTCCTATTTAGGACCTAAAGAATGCTTGTGCCAAATTTCACACTTGTACAACACCGGGAAGTTACATTACATGGGAGTGCACTCTCTTTTGCAATTAGCATTGAATTTTCAAGCTGTGACCCCTTTACTTTTCCAATTTAGGACCTGAAGAATGCTCGTGCCAAATTTCATGTTTGTATGGCATAGAGAAGTTAGAGACTTAGATTAGGTACATTACACAGGGGTGCCAATACGTTTGCACTTAGCACTGAATAATTGAGTTGTGCCTCTTTAACTTTACCTATTTATGGCCTCGGTCACACGGGCGTTTTTTGCCGCGATTTGCGGATCGCATGACGGATGCGCATCCGCAAATCGCGTGACCGGGGCCGAAAAATCGCCCGAAAAATCTGCTCCTAGCCGCAGCAGTGGAAACGGGCCGGAGCAGTGGAGCACTGCCCAGCCCATTGAATTCAATGGAGCCGGCAATACAGCCAGCTTCATAGAAAGCAATGGGCTGCGGGCGATCTCAGGATGAATTTCCCTGAAAATTATCCAAAAATGTGTAAAAAGTAAAAAAAAATATATGCTCACCTTGTCCCGGCAGACGGAGTTCAGCCGCGGCCGGCTGGCAGTTCTCCTGAACTGCTGTGAATAGTATTCAGCAGGCGGGGATTTAAAATCCCCGCCTGCTGAATGAGCTGCCTCTGATTGGTCACAGCCCTCACCAATCAGAGGCAGCTGTCACTCACCAATTTATGAATTCATGAATGGGTGAGTGAGTGTTGCCTCTGATTGGCTCAGCGCAGGGACCAATCAGGGGCAGCTCTCAGCTATTGAATGACAGCTGAGAGCTGCCCCTGATTGGTCCCTGCGCTGAGCCAATCAGAGGCAGCACTCACTCGCCCATTCATGAATGGGTGAGTGAGAGCTGCCTCTGATTGGTGAGGGCTGTGACCAATCAGAGGCAGCTCATTCAGCAGGCGGGGATTTTAAATCCCCGGCTGCTGAATAATACACACAGCAGTTCAGGAGAACTGCCGGCCGGCTGCAGCTGAACTCCGTCTGCCGGGAGAAGGTGAGTATATATTTTTTTTTACTTTTTACACATTTTTGGATGATTTTCAGGGAAGGGCTTATATTTTTAAGCCCTTCCCGAAAATTCATCCTGCGATCGCCGGCAGCCCATTGCTTTCAATGGAGCCGGCTGTATTGCCGGCTCCATTGAATCAATGGGCAACCATCATTTTTCTCTGCCACAGCTGTTACAGCTGTGGCAGAGGAGAATGATTTGTCTAGTATATGTTGTCAATGGGGTCGGCGCTGCTGCCGCCGGTCCTGTTAAGCACATATAGAGAATAGGAATCGCAGATCGCAGATAGGCGCGATCTGCTATTTCTGTTCTATAATTAATTGGACGAGCGCATAAAAAGCGCTCATGTGTCCGATACCATTGCAAAGCAATGGTTCTATAAAATCGGCGATCGCATGCGCATACGCATATCGCACGAAAAATCGCCCGTGTGACCGAGGCCTTTAGGATGTAAAGAATGCTTGCGCTAATTTCAAGCTTATACAACATCGGGAAGTTACATTACATAGGAGTGCCAATACTTTTGCACTTAGCATTAAATAATCAAGTTGTGACCCCTTTACTTTTCCTATTTAGGACATAAAGAATGTTCGTGCCAAAGTTTATGCTTGTACGACATGAGAAGTTAGAGAATTAACCCCTTCATGACCAATGACGTACCGGTACGTCATGGTATGTCGGGGTATGTATGAAGAGAGGTTGCGTAGCAACCTCTCTTCATACAGTGCGGGCGTCAGCTGTTTATAACAGCTGACACCCGCGGCCGATCGCGGCTATTAACCATTTAAATGCTGCTGTCAATTCTGACAGCGGCATTTAAATCTCCCGAACATCGGTGAGATCGGGGGAGCCGTGCAGGTGTCATGGCAGCCAAGGGCCTAATGAAAGGCCCCAGGGCTGCCTTAACAGACTGCCTATCAAGCCATCCCCGTGGGGTGGCTCGATAGACTGCCTGTCAAAAAGCAGTATGATATAGTTATAGCATTACGTCATACATCAGGAGCGATCAATGCATCGCATATTAAAGTCCCTCAGGGGGACTTCAAAGTAATGTAAAAAAAAAAATCAAAGTTTTTTTTAATTGAAAAAAAAAAGTTGCAAAAGTTTAAATCACCCCCTTTTGCCATATCTATTATTAAAAAATCTAAATAATAAATTAAAAATATGTATTTGGTATCGCCGCGTCCGTAAAAGTCCGAACTATCAAAGCAGCGCATTATTTTTCCTGCATGGTGAACGACGTCCGGAAAAAATAAATAAAGAACGCCAGAAATACACTTTTTTGGTTACCCTGTCTCCCAGAAAAAAACGCAATAAAAAGTCGTATGCACTCCAAATTGGTACTATCAGAAACTACAGAACATCCCGCAAAAAATGAGCCCTTGCTAAACTATGTCGATGGAAAAATTAAAAAAGTTATTGCGCGCACAAAATGACGGCAGAAAGTAATTGAAAAAAATTAAATGTCTTTGGAAAAAAAAAGAGGAGTATAGTAAAAAAAAACTATACATGTTTGGTATCGTAGTAATCGTACCAACCCATAGAATAAAGTTATCAGGTCATTTTTTTTTTTTGCTGTTTGAGCGCCGTACAAAACAAGATGCACTAAAAGATGGCGAAATGTTGCTTTTTATTTCATTTTATTCCACTTAGAATTTTTAAAACTAGAGATGAGCAAACGTAATGAGTACTTACGCACCCGAGTACCGCCATTTTCGAGTACTTCAGTATTCGGGCTTAAAGATTCGGGGGGCGCTGGGGGGCGGGGAGAGGCGCGGCGGTGCGGGGGGTAGCAGCGGGGATCAGGGGGGAGCCCTCTCTCTCTCCCTCTCCCCCCCACTCCCCACTGCTACCCCCCGTGCCGCCACGGCGCTCCCCGAATCTTTACGCGCGAATACTGCTGTACTCGAAAATGGCGGTGCTCGGGTGTGGAAGTACTCGTAACGAGTACGTTCGCTCATCTCTATTTAAAACGTTTTTCAGTACATTATATGGTACTTTAAATAGCACCATTGAAAAATACAACTCGTCCCGCAAAAAACAAGCCCTCATACAGTGAAGTCGATGGATAAGTAAAGGAGTTACGATTTTTTAAAGGGGGGAGGAAAAAACGAAAATGGAAAAAGAAAAAGGGCCGCGTCATTAAGGGGTTAAATTAGGTACATTACATAGAGGTGCCAATACTTTTGCTATTACCATTGAATTTTTGAGTTGTGACTCTTTTATTTTTCCTATTTAGGATGTAAAGGATGCTTGTGCCTAATTTCACGCTTGTATGACACTGGGAAGTTTGAGAATTAGATTAGGTACATTTTATAGGGGTGCCAATACTTTTGCAATTAGCATTGCATTTTCGAGATGTGACCTCTTTACTTTTCCTATCTAGGACCTAAAGAATGCTTGTGCCAAATTGCATGGCTGTAGGACACCAGGAAGTTAGAGAATTAGATTAGGTACATTACATAGGGGTGCAAATAGTTTTGCACTTAGCATTGAATAATCTAGTTGTGACCCATTTACTTTTCCTATTTACGACCCAAAGAATGCTCCTTTCAAATTTCATGTTTGTACGGCATTGGGAAGTTAGAGAATTAGTGGTAAGTCAGTCTATCAGTCAGTCAGAGAGGGCTTTCACCTTTATTTCTAACTTGTACTAGCTGCACATGTATAGTTATATACAGAAGATGCCCAGGTTGTAAATAGATGTGAACTCTCTCCCCTTGACAAAATTCTTACCCATTTGAGTTATTAGTCTTCTTGTGGATTACAAATAACCAAAGCAGTTGTCAGGGCAAGAACTCCAGACCCCACACAGAAGAGCAATTTGGGGAGCTCTCCATAGTATATTAAAGAATACCCCGGCATTATCTATTACCTGAAGCTTATAGAATCATATTTGACTGCAGTCACTGAACTCTTTGTGCATTTATCAACCTGGTAGGTTGCTGTTAGCTATATAGTGCCATTAAGGGACCAAGTGTGCCTGTCTTCTCAGTGAGGAGAGAGGAATAAGCAGTCAGACAACTCTGGCAACGGTCTATCTCAGATTTCACATACAATATCCTCTATTGAGAAGAAACAGATGTCATTACCCTTTTCTCTATCCAGAAGTCTTGTGGCATCATTATCAACTTCGAGAAGGGCTTTCTGTATATCCGGTAAGTTCATATTAGCACCAAACTGGATGAGAAGTTCCACAAATGGGGCTTCAAAGTTCCTTTTAAGACACATTCCTAGTACTGATCTATCATCTGGAGTATAGCCTTCTAAATCATAGTGGAAACACTTAAAATCAGGGTCAGCCCCATAAAGAAGTAACATTCTAAAGCAATCAATATATCCATGGTTTGCTGCAATGTACAAGGGTTTAGATGATTTCCGACCTTCACAAGAATCTGCGTTTGCTCCATACTCCAACAGCAGCTGGAGGAGTCTGACATTCCCTCGACGATAAAGTATGTGTGACACAGAGCAACTATCAAGCAGAATCCTTGGGTTGGCTCCAGCTTTTAACAATTCTTCAATACATCCAATATATTTGTTAACCATAGCAACTTTAAGACAACGCCTTAGCACGTTCCCACTGGTTTTCCTGATAAGTTTCTTGGCTTCATCCTTGGACAGTAACGCACGTAGTTCTTCTTCCTTACAAGCCCGTATTAATGTGCAGGCTTTACGATGCAGCGCCAACTCCTTTATAGGGCTAAGAAAGCCTGCCATGATGACACTTTGTATCGAGGCAGAATGTCCGTGACCGTATATGTACAATACAAAGTAATGGGTTACATATCTCTACGCTCTTCAGATGAAAGCAAAGTCTCCTTCATTTCAGAGTCTGAACTGGTTAATAAAGTCTCCTCCCAGCAATCCGCCGAGTCATTTCCTGAAGGTTTATCCTGCGCCGACTGATTCTTCGTGCTGAAAGGACCTTGGGTGACATCACAGCCACGTGATAGACAGGAGGCAATGGGTTGGGCAGAAGCAGAGTGCAGTTGTAGAAGCAGCTGCTGTTTATGTAGATGACGCTTGTTTGGAATGAAATTCATAAAACATCTGGAATATTTCTTTTTGGTTTGGTAGGTCGGACGTGCTAAGGAGGGAAAGTCATGTGAAGGGAACTGCAGCCATCCTACATCTCATTCAATGTAACACTTCATTCTTATCTTACAGGGTCATATTATATTTATCACATACATCAGTATTGCTAATTTCATACACCATTATTAACTGATCTGTGATAAGAAAAAATTGTCAGTCTAACAATTCCCACACTTTAACCCCTTACTCACCACACAGATTTAGATAATCTCTTTTCATATGCCCTACTGGGGGTTTCAGATTTGGGTGTCTCTTTTTTTTACTGGATGACCTAGCCCCTATCATAGCAGAAGGAGACCACTTCCAGTACACGTTCCTTACTTCAGTAATAGTAGCTGTCCCATGACACTAAGAGAGACACAGAAAGCATTTTTTTTTTTACTTCTCACAAGCTTCTTTTGAACTTTGCAATCGGGTTTTACTGTCTATCTCTTACAGGGGCCATAACAAGTAATTGAAATTCATGTTCTGGGGTTCCCTAGGGACCCACGTGCCATACCATTGTGTAGGCATCCATGCCTTCTTGGTCAAGTACGTTCTTGTTATTTCAGTATAGGACAGCAGTATTGTGCTGGATCCACACCCTGTATAGCCCCATAGCTTTTAATGGGGATGAATGCTGCCCATGGAAGCACACAGACAGCCCACAGCCCAAAAATATGGTCATGTCCAACTAGCCTAAGGCTAATTTCACCTGGGCAGACATGATATTGAGCCGTGAAACTCAGCGCAATATCGCACTCGGTAACATGCGATGTCCCTGTAGATGTGAGGCATTTTTGTGTCAAGTAGCAATCTTTATTGTTTTCAATGGGAAACCTTGCATCACGTTCCATTCGGGTTCACCTCGCACACCATGCAATGTTTTTACTAGACCCACTGAAAACAATGGGCAAGGCATTCTGTGGGAATGCCCAAAGATAGGGCATGCCGTGATTTTTTCCAGTATCGCGATGCATGAAAGAACATCAGGAACAGAGATGAGCGAGCACACTCGTCCAAGCTTGATGCTCGTTCGAGTATTAGAGTACTCGAGATGCTCGTTACTCGAGTCGAACACCACGCGGTACTCGATTGTATTTCCTTCCCTGCATTTTTAGCGCCATTTTCTAGCCAATAGACATGCAGGGAAGGCATTACCACTTCCTGCTGGGACGTGCCAGCCCTTACCCCCCCCCCCCCCCCCACACACACACACACAGTAGTGAGTGGCTGGGCCGATCAGGTGACCGCCGAGTACTTAAACTGGTCCCACCCGCAGCTCGCCTCAGACGCATGCTGGCAGAGGTTAGGGAAAGTGCTGCTGCTGATATAGGGACAGTGTTAGAGTAGGATCCTGTCTTAAAGAACCCCGACAGCCCTTCTTAGGGCTACTCCTCATACTGTTGTGGCTGGCTGGGAGCACTAGTGCACCAATTTTTTTTTAAGCATCTAGGGCTATGCAGGCTATTTCAGCTATACTGTTCTGTGTGTGCAGTGCATAAGGCAGAGTGTAGGGACACAGCTACTTATATAGGGAAAGTTTTACAGTCCTCCTGATCCTCTGTACAAGAACCTCAACGGTCCTTCTTAGGGCTACATCTCACTGTGTGCATTATAGTTGTGGCTGGCTGGGAGCAGTAGTGCATCAATTTTTGTATTACGCATCTAGGCCTGTTCTCAGCATTTCAGTAATAGCGTTCTCAGCCTGCAGTGCTGTACAACCAGCTCTCACCGTGAAACTGCTCTCTAACATCTCCTAGCCTACTGCAAACTACTTCAGTTATACCGTTCTGTGTCTGCAGTGCATAACGCAGAGTTTAGGGACGCAGCCACTTCTATAGGGAAAGTTATACAGTCCTGATCCTCCGTGCAAGAACCCCAACGCTTCTTCTTAGAGCTACATCTGACTGTGTGCTTTAGAGTTGTGGCTGGCTGGGAGCAGTAGTGCACCAACTTTTGTATTACGCATCTAGGCCTGTTCCCCGCATTTCTGTAATAGTGTTCTCAGCCTGCAGTGCCATACAACCAGCTCTCACCGTGAAACTGCACTCTAACATTTCCTAGCCTACTGCAAACTATTTCAGTTATACAGAGGTCTCACTGCACTGCTAAACAGTACTGTAATATTTCCTGGGCCACTGCAAAGTATTTCAGCTCTGCCGCTGTGCAGAGTGTCTCACAATACTCTTTCCACGGTGGGTTGAGATAGCCGCAGTTACCAGCACTATCGGCTGGCTTTAGAGTCTTCTCCCACACTATACAGCCTCTCTTATCTACAAGTCTCTGCGAGTAGTAAATTACCCCTAGGTATCAGCGCAAGACAGAGGGTTAATTTTTTCAAGTCACAGCATATAGCCTCCACTATCTACAAGTCTCTGTGTGCGATGAATTAAGCCACAGTTGTCAGTGCTGTACAGTGGAGCAAATTATTTGGGCCCTGTTCTATTCTTATCCGCCATGATGAGTAGTAGGGGTAAGGGTCGAGGATGCGGACGCGGGCGTCCAAGTGAGGGTATGGGCACAGGCAGAGTTTCTGGGCGGGATTAGGGAAGAGACAAGTTTCTGGGCTCCCAAGCTTCATATCCCAATTTACAGGTGCGCGTGGTAGACCTTTATTACAAACAGAGCAGTGCGAGCAGGTCCTGTCATGGATGGCAAAAAACGCGTCCAGCAATGTATTGACCGCCCAGTCTTCTACGCAGTCCACTACTTCCGCCCTAGGGACTGCAACTCTGAATCCTCTGGCTGCTCCTCCTTCCTCCCAGCCTCCTCACTCCATGAAAATGGCATATTCTGAGCAGGCAGACTCCCAGGAACTGTTCCCGGGTCCCTGCCATGTGTGGGAAAAAATGGTTCCTCTCTCACCTGAGGAGTTTGTCGTGACCGATGCCCAACCTTTGGAAAGTGATGAGGCTGGACTATGAGGTGACTGACCTCAGCTGGTTTGCTAAGCCTACTGAGGACAGGGCTTCAGAGGGGGAGGCAAGTGCAGCAGCAGGACAGGTTGGAAGAGGCAGTGGAGTGGCCAGGGGTAGAGGCTGGGCCAGAGCGAGGAATCCCCCAACTGTTTCCCAAAGCATCCCCTCACAGCAATCCTCCGGGCAGAGGGCTAGGTGTTCAAAGATGTGGATGCTTTTTAGTGAGAGCACGGACGACCGACGAACAGTGGTGTGCAACCTGTGTCGCACCAAGATCAGCCGGGAAGCTACCACTACCAGCCTCACCAACACCAGCATGCACAGGCATATGATGGCCGAGCACCCCACAAGGTGGGACGAAGGCCATTCACCGCCTCCGGGTCACACCACTGCCTCTTCCCCTGTGCCCCAACCTGCCACACAGAACTAATCCCCCTCCCAAGATACAGGCACGAGCATCTCCTGGCCTGCACCCACACCCTCTCCTCCACCATCTTCCACTCCATCCGGCAACGTCTCTCAGCGCAGAATTCAGCTGTCGCTAACACAAGCGTTGGAGCGAAAGCGCAAATACGCCGCCACCCACCCGCATGCACAAGCTTTAAACGTGCACATTGCCAAACTAATCAGCCTAGAGATGCTGCCGTACAGGCTTGTGGAAACAGAGGCTTTCAAAAACATGTCCTGTGCTACTCGGTCCCCAGTCGCCACTATTTTTCCCAGTGTGCCGTCCCAGCCCTACACCAGCACGTCTCCCGCAACATAAATCATGCCCTCACCAACGCGGCTACTGGGAAGGTCCACTTAACCACAGACACGTGGACAAGTACTGGCGGGCAGGGCCACTCTATCTCCCTGATGGCACATTGGGTGAACCTGGTGGAGGCTGGGACCGAGTCAGAGCCTGGGACCTCACGTCCTACCCTCACCCAGAATAGCAGGTCCTACCTCGGTGCTGGTAACTGCAGCGTTTTATGCCACCTCCTCCAAACTCTCCCCCTCCTCCTCCTCTGCCACCTCTACCTCTCAATTAAGAAGTGTGAGCATGTCGCCAGCAGTCGGTAGCGTGCGGCGCGGCAGCACAGTGGTGGGCAAGCGTCAACAAGCCATGCTGAAACTAATCAGCTTAGGTGACAAGAGGCACATGGCCCCCGAGCTGCTGCAGGGTCTTACAGAATAGACCGACTTCTGGCTGAGCCTCCAACCAGGCATGGTCGTGTGTGACAACAGCCGTAACCTGTTGGTCAAATTGTAATTTTATCTGAGAAATAAAATTGAAAAAGTAACCTGGCTCGCTGCAAATACCTTCTGCGCCTGTGAGGATCTTGAGGAGTCAGCACTTAAAGGAGGGGGCTTCTTGTTTAATACACCCCCTCCTCTCGAGTAAGTGCCGTTTCATTTCTTCACACTTTCCGTTTATTACTAAACGGTCTGCTTCTACTTTCACCTTGTATTTTGTTGCACTTTCCACGAGCGCATAACTTTTTTCACTAAAAACTTGCTGTTTGTTTGCTTTTTGGGGGATCACTCTCCTGGCGAGAGTTCCCCCACACTGTCATTGCAGCTCTCCTCCTCACGGAGGATAGGAAAGGAGTATATCGGAGAACCTGCTCACTATCCGTTGGCGCTGTCTGAACTTTTGTTTTTATTCATACTTCGTTTTACGTAACCTGGTGGTGGCTCTGCAGCTCGGCAGCCTCACACACGTGCCATGCCTGGCCCGCATCTTCACTCTGGTGGTTCAGTGGTTTCTGAAAAACTACCCCCACTTGTCTGACCTGCTCGGCAAGGTGCGCCACGTCTGCGCACATTTCCGCAAGTCCACCACGGACACTGCCACCCCGAGGACCCTGCAACGTCTATTTCAGCTGCCAGAGCACCGACTGCTGTGCGACGTGTCCACACGCTGGAATTCTATGCTGCACATGTTGGCCAGGCTGTACATGCAGCATAGAGCAATAGTGGAATACCAGCTGCAACATGAGCAGCGGAGTGGTAGTCAGCCTCCGCAATTCTTTACTGAGAAGTGGGCATGAATGGCAGATATCTGCCAGGTCTTTGGAAACTTTGAGGAGTCTACCCAGATGGTGAGCGGCGATGCAGCAATCATTAGTGTTACCATCCCGCTGCTTTGCCTGCTGAGAAGTTCGCTGCTAAGCATAAAGGCCGACGCTTTGCGGTTGGAACAGGAGACGGGGGATGACAGTATGTCGCTTGATAGTCGGACCACCCTCATGTCTATATCTCAGCGCGTTTTGGAGAAGGAGGAGGAGGGGGAAGAGACAGCTGGCCACACTGCAGAAGGTACCCATGCTTCTTGCCTCTCATCTGTTCAGCATGTATGGGCTGAAGAGGAGGAGGAAGAGGAGGAGGATCCTGAAAGTCATCCTCCTAGTGAGAGGACAGCGATGTGTTGCGTACTGGGACCCTGGCACACATGGCTGACTTCATGTTAGGCTGCCTTTCCCGTGACCCTCGCGTTAGACGCATTCTGGCCAACACGGATTACTGGGTGTACACCCTTCTTGACCCACGGTATAAGAAGAACCTTTCCACTCTCATTCCCAAAGAGGAAAGGGGTTTGAGAGTGATGCAATACCACAGGACCCTGGTGGAAAAAGTGATGCTAAAGTTCCAATCTGACAGCGCTAGTGTCAGAAGAGGCAGTTCAGAGTAACAAGTAGCAGAGAAGGAGCGGGTTTCAGGCAGCATGTCCAGCGCAGGCAGGGGAACACTCTCCAAGGCCTTTGCTAGCTTTATGGCTCCCCAGCTAGACTGTGTCACCACTCCCCAGTCAAGGCTGAGTCAGAGGGAGCACTGTAAAAAGATGGTGAGGGAGTACGTAGCCGATCATACCACCGTCCTCTGTGATGCCTCTGCTCCATACAACTATTGGGTGTCAAAGCTGGACAAGTAGCACGAACTTGCGCTGTACACCCTGGAGGTGCTGGCCTGCCCTGCCGCTAGCGTCTTGTCAGAGAGGTTGTTTAGTGCAGCTGCTGGAATCATCACGGATAAGTGTACCCGCCTGTCAACTGCCAGTGCCGACATGCTTCTACTCATAAAGATGAACAAAGGCTGGATTTCCCCAGACTCCTCTTCTCCACCGGCGGAGAGCAGCGTAACCTAATGATTCGTTTCGCTGCAACAGGAGAAAAATGCATCCTCTATCACCACAAAAAAAGGGGGAATTAGCTTTGTCAATCACTCCCGGATATTATTACTCCTCCTCCTATTCCTCCTCCTAAAACAGCATGTCAGCACGCTGAACTGCCAATTTTTCTGTGGCCCAAAAGGCTCTGTTTAAAAGTGTTTTACAATTTTTCAAAGTTTCAAAAGTATTGATACTTTAAAAGAAACTAATTTTTTTCACAGGGCTGCCTTCAGGCTTTGATACAAATTAAGCAACAGCGAGCTATATCTTTAAAAAATGTTGATGGGTTTCACTTGCCCTCGCGTTTGAGCAATTTTTCAGGGGTGCACTTGTACTCTTGGAACACCAATTTTTTTCAGGTGTTCGCCTATACTCTTGGTAAACCAATGTTTCAGGGGTTCGCCTACACTCTTGATTAAGAAATGTTACAGGGGTCTGCCTATACTTCTGCTACATAAATGTTACAGGGGTCTGCCTATACTCTTGCTACAAAAATGTTACTGGGGTCTGCCTATACTCTTGCTATAGAAATGTTACTGGGGTCCGCCTATAACTTTGCTACAGAAATGTTACAGGGGTCTGCCTATGACTTTGCTACAGAAATGTTACTGGGGTCTACCTATACGTTTGCTACGAAATGTTACTGGGGTCTCCCTATACTTTTGCTACAGAAATGTTACTGGGGTACACCTATACTCTTGCTATAGAAATGTTACTGGGGTCCGCCGATACTTTTGCTACAGAAATGTTACTGGGGTCCACCTATACTCTTGCTAGAGAAATGTTACTGGGGTCCGCCTATACTCTTCCTACAGAAATGTTGCAGGGGTCTGCCTATAACTTTGCTACAGAAATGTTACTGGGGTCTGCCTATACTTTTGCTACAGAAATGTTACAGGGGTCTCCCTATACTTTTGCTACAGAAATCTTACTGGGGTCCGCCTATATCTTGCTAAAGAAATCTTACCGGGGTCCGCCTATACTCTTGCTACAGAAATGTTACAGGGGTCTGACTACACTTTGCTAGAGAAATGTTACTGGGGTCTGCCTATACTTTTGCTACAGAAATGTTACAGGGGTCTCCCTATACTTTTGCTACAGAAATGTTACAGGGGTCTGCCTATACTTTTGCTACAGAAATGTTACAGGGGTCTCCCTATACTTTTGCTACAGAAATCTTACTGGGGTCCGCCTATACTCTTGCTATAGAAATGTTACTGGGGTCCACCTATACTCCTGCTACAGAAATGTTACAGGGGTCTGCCTATACTTTTGCTACAGAAATGTTACTGGGGTCCGCCTATACTCTTGCTACAGAAATGTTTCTGGGGTCCACCTATGCAGTTTCTACTGAGGGTTTGAGGGGTTCGCCTATACTTTTGCTACAGAAATGTCACAGGGGTCCGCCGATACTCTTGCTACGGAAATGTTACAGGGGTTTGCCTATACTTTTGCTACAGAAATGCTACTGGGGTCCGCCTATACTTTTGCTACAGAAATGTTACTGGGGTCCGCCTATACTTTTGCTACAGAAGTGTTTCTGGCTTCCGCCTGTGCAGTTTCTACTGAATGGTTTGAGCAGTTCGCCTATACGTTTGCTACAAAAATGTTACCGGGGTCCGCCTATACTCTTGCTACAGAAATGTTACCGGGGTCCGCCTATACTCTTGCTACAGAAATGTTACAGGGGTCTGGCATGTTAAAACGCCCGTGTGACTGAGCCCTAAGATGTCCTAATTTTATTTCTAAACGTGCAAAAAATAATGCTTTAGATAGAAGAATGACTGCACACAAGAGAGCGACCAAAACACCAAAAATTTCCAGTGATTCCAACACTGTGCAATGTTTTTACTAGACCCATTGATAACAATGGGCAAGGCATTCCGTGGGAATGCCCAAAGATAGGACCTGCCGCAATTTTTTCCCGTGTCGCGATGCAGATACGACATCAGAAACAATTCTCACGAAGATGAACTGTCAGGTATCTGTTGCCCAGCAGATTGTCCCATGTAAATGCACCCTTAGATGTCCTAATTTAATTTCTAACCGTGCAAAAAATAATGCTTTAGATAGAAGAATGACTGCACACAAGAGAGCGACCAACACACCAGAAATTTCCAGTGATTCCAACCTTTATTGAGAGAGTAACATATTCTGCGTGTGTATATATGTACAGCAGTGAATATCATTGAAAAGCCCCATTATTCCTGTTGTGAGGTTATTGATGTGGTGGAACCAATTCCTTTATTGTATATATTTCCAGGATGTATGTTCTCCAGTCCTCCTGCACTCAGACTCCCTTCCATCTTTTCCCAACTTTATGCTAGTCATACATTTATTCAGTTAGAAGGATGTAGAGGGTCGGATTGCTGAGAGTATGATGGCAGAATCAGACAATAAAGGGTTTGTTGTCTGTTACCATGGAGACACACCGTTCTGCACTGGAGCTGTTCAAGTTAGACAATAGGAAATTTGTGATACATTTTGCAAAGCTGTTTCATTTTTCATTTTATATATATTGGGGCAATAAAAATAATCTCTTTGTGAAGGTAAACATAGACATCATTCCATTAGCTACATATGACAGAAATGTGTAACATAGGCCATACAGTAAGTATGGAGGAGACTCGGCAGTGAAACCGACTCCATACCCAGTTGACACTCACTCTCAACATAAATACAGTGGCTTTGACAACTGTGACATCCATGACATAATCAAGTGAGCTCTCGATTGCCCCATTGTCGTTCCCCTAACAAGCAATGGCAAGGTGCGGATGGGTTACCGTAGCAGTCCAGGGCCTAGTTCAGACAGACATACATGTTTTTCTTGTTTTCTTATGATTGTCATTGCTAACATAATTTCCATAGTCACCTAGCTCTGTCAGTCACTACCACCATAGGACATGAGAATTGACCTCCATGTGTCAACTTTATGTTCCAGTACTCTTCCTCCAACCAGCTCAAATATCTGCTATATGTTTAACTACTAGACATTAATTTTGATTTTTAGCTTTCCAAGTTCTCTATTGTAGGACATATACCCCATTCTGGCCAGGTCACTTGCTTTATGGACCTGATGGCCTGATGACCAGGCAAGAATGTTCCTAGAGATATTAGTGTCTCCGAGCTGTGGGAAGGACTTGGGAGGAGGGGGAAGAGTTCTGGTTCTTAGTAAGTAGACCCAGTTGTGTGTGCAGTTTTATTGGCAATGCTCCATAGGAAAAAAATGAAAATTAACTCCCTTTCAACAGGAAGGAATCTGTCTGGCTGCTGCCATCTCTTTGAAGTATTTTTTTGCCTGTTATTCAATGTCTGACCCTTTGTAGGGGTATTCCCTTCTGGGACTTTCATTGCATATTCTGTGGCTATATGCAAATCTGATAGATGTAGGTCCCAGGTGGTCAGGACTTAGAAGTACAGCCAAGCAGGCTTCACTATGCTGTTTCCTATAGAAGTCAACAGGAGTTATGCAAACTGCGCAATACAGAAAGATCAGCTGTTTCAGTAACTCTGTTTGTGCAACTTTGTAGCCATCAGACTTTCATGACATGTCCTGTGAATATGCCATGAAAGTGTTAACAAATAGAGATGAGCGAACGTACTCGTCCGAGCTTGATACTCGTTCGAGTATTAGCGTGTTCGAGATGCTCATTACTCGAGACGAGCACCACGCGATGTTCGAGTTACTTTCACTTTTATCTCTGAGATGTTAGCACGCTTTTCTGGCCAATAGAAAGACAGGGAAGGCATTACAACTTCCCCCTGCGACGTTCAAGCCCTATACCACCCCCCTGCAGTGAGTGGCTGGCGAGATCAGGTGTCACCCGAGTATATAAATTGGCCCCTCCCGCGGCTCGCCACAGATGCATTCTGACATAGTTCAGGGAAAGTGCTGTCTTGCTGGAGTTGCTATAGGGAGAGTGTTAGGAGTTATTTTAAGCTTCAAGAACCCCAACGGTCCTTCTTAGGGCCACATCTAACCGTGTGCAGTAGTGTGGAGGCTGCTTTTTGCAGTGTTGCACTTTTTTTTTTTTTGTATATCAACCGTGCAGAGCATTGCGCCCTGCAGTAATTATACATAGTCCAGGGCCAGTAGTGGTGAGGCAGGGACAGAAGACATATTTATTGAGTATAGGCAGTGGGCCTTTCCAAAAACATTTGGGGAAAAAAATCTATTTGGGCTGCCTGTGACTGTCCTCAGTGTACTGGGTCTATGCTGGGGGTAGTTGTCCTAATTCATACGCAGCCAGCTAAGTGTTACAGAAGGCTTGTGCAAAATTATTTCCTGGCTCTGTGTTGGCTGTTACATCACCGCTGTATTCCAGTCCACAGTGCAACAGTTTGCAGTTATTTTACATACTCCAGGGCCAGTAGTGGTGACGCAGAGAGAGAAGACATATAGAGTGTATATAGGCAGTGGGCCTTTCCAAAAACATTTGGGAAAAAAAATCTGTTTGGACTGCCTGTGACTGTCCTCAGTGTTCTGGGTCTGTGCTGGGGGTAGTTGTCCTAATTCATACGCAGCCAGCTAAGTGTTACAGCAGGCTTGCGCAAAATTATTTCCTGGCTCTGCTGTGCGTTCCGTAAGCGAAGTCAGCCTCCAACCACAGGCCAATAAGTGGCACATTTAATTACAGCGTTCTGTTTCTGCACTACTGGTAATACACCATGCTGAGGGGTAGGGGTAGGCCTAGAGGACGTGGACGCGGGCGAGGACGCGGAGGCCCAAGTCAGGGTGTGGGCACAGGCCGAGCCAGTGCGGTGGCCAGGGGTAGAGGCAGGGCCAGACCAAATAATCCTCCAACTGTTTCCCAAAGCGCCCCCTCGTGCCATGCCACCCTGCAGAGGTCATGGTGCTCTACGGTGTGGCAGTTTTTCACAGAGACGCCTGACGACCGACGAACAGTGGTGTGCAACCTTTGTCGCGCCAAGATCAGCTGGGGAGCCACCACCACCAGCATGCGCAGGCATATGATGGCCAAGCACCCCACAAGGTGGGACGAAGGCCATTCACCGCCTCCGGTTTGCACCACTGCCTCTCCCCCTGTGCCCCAACCTGCCACTGAGATCCAACCCCCCTCTGAGGACACAGACACTACCGTCTCCTGGCCTGCACCCACACCCTCACCTCCGCTGTCCTCGGCCCCATCCAGCAATGTCTCTCAGCGCAGCGTCCAGACGTCGCTAGCGCCACTGTTTGAGTGCAAGCGCAAGTATGCCGCCACGCACCCGCACGCTCAAGCGTTAAACGTGCACATTGCCAAATTGATCAGTCTGGAGATGCTGCCGTATTGGCTTGTGGAAACGGAGGCTTTCAAAAGCATGATGGCGGCGGCGGCCCCGCGCTACTCGGTTCCCAGTCGCCACTACTTTTCCCGATGTGCCGTCCCAGCCCTGCACGACCACGTCTCCCGCAACATTGTACGCGCCCTCACCAACGCGGTTACTGCCAAGGTCCACTTAACAACGGACACATGGACAAGCACAGGCAGGCAGGGCCACTATATCTCCCTGACGGCACATTGGGTGAATTTAGTGGAGGCTGGGACCGAGTCAGAGCCTGGGACCACTCACGTCCTACCCACCCCCAGAATTGCAGGCCCCAGCTTGGTGCTGGTATCTGCGGCGGTGTATGCTTCCTCCACTAAACCACCCTCCTCCTCCTCCAACGCAACCTCTGTCTCGCAATCAAGATGTGTCAGCAGCAGCAGCACGTCGCCAGCAGTCGCTGTCGCGCGGCGTGGCAGCACAGCAGTGGGCAAGCGTCAGCAGGCCGTGCTGAAACTACTCAGCTTAGGAGAGAAGAGGCACACGGCCCACGAACTGCTGCAGGGTCTGACAGAGCAGACCGACCGCAGACTTGCGCCGCTGAGCCTCCAATCGGGCATGGTCGTGTGTGACAACGGCCGTAACCTGGTGGCGGCTCTGCAGCTCGGCAGCCTCACGCACGTGCCATGCCTGGCCCATGTCTTTAATTTGGTGGTTCAGCGCTTTCTGAAAAGCTACCCACACTTGTCAGACCTGCTCGGAAAGGTGCGCCGGGTCAGCGCACATTTCTGCAACTCCAAGACGGACGCTGCTACCCTGCAGACCCTGCAACATCGGTTTAATCTGCCAGTGCACTGACTGCTGTGCGACATGCCCACACGGTGGAACTCTACGCTCCACATGTTGGCCAGACTCTATGAGCAGCGTAGAGCTATAGTGGAATACCAACTCCAACATGGGCGGCGTAGTGAGAGTCAGCCTCCTCAATTCTTTTCAGAAGAGTGGGCCTGGTTGGCAGCCATCTGCCAGGTCCTTGGAAACTTTGAGGAGTCTACCCAGATGGTGAGCGGGGATGCTGCAATCATTAGCGTCACCATTCCTCTGCTATGTCTCTTGAGAAGTTCCCTGCAAAGCATAAAGGCAGACGCTTTGCACTCGGAAACTGAGGCGGGGGAAGACAGTATGTCGCTGGATAGTCAGAGCACCCTCATGTCTATATCTCAGCACGTTGAGGAGGAGGGGGAGGAGCATGAGGAGGAGGGGGAAGAGACAGCTTGGCCCACTGCTGAGGGTACCCATGCTGCTTGCCTGTCATCCTTTCAGCGTGTATGGCCGGAGGAGGAGGAGAATCCTGAAAGTGATCTTCCTAGTGAGGACAGCCATGTGTTGCGTACAGGTACCCTGGCACACATGGCTGACTTCATGTTAGGATGCCTTTCTCGTGACCCTCGCCTTACACGCATTCTGGCCACTACAGATTACTGGGTGTACACACTGCTCGACCCACGGTATAAGGAGAACCTTTCCACTCTCATACCCGAAGAGGAAAGGGGTTCGAGAGTGATGCTATACCACAGGACCCTGGCGGACAAACTGATGGTAAAATTCCCATCCGACAGCGCTAGTGGCAGAAGGCGCAGTTCCGAGGGCCAGGTAGCAGGGGAGGCACAGAGATCAGGCAGCATGTACAGCGCAGGCAGGGGAACATTCTCCAAGGCCTTTGCCAGCTTTATGGCTCCCCAGTCAAGACTGTGTCACCGCTCCCCAGTCAAGGCTGAGTTGGCGGGAGCACTGTAAAAGGATGGTGAGGGAGTACGTAGCCGATCGCACGACCGTCCTCGGTGACACCTCTGCCCCCTATAACTACTGGGTGTCGAAGCTGGACACGTGGCCTGAACTCGCGATGTATGCCCTGGAGGTGCTTGCTTGTCCTGCGGCTAGCGTCTTGTCAGAGAGGGTGTTTAGTGCGGCTGGGGGAATCATCACGGATAAGCGTACCCGCCTGTCAACCGACAGTGCCGACAGGCTTACACTCATCAAGATGAACAAAGCCTGGATTTCCCCAGACTTCTCTTCTTCACCAGTGGACAGCAGCGATACCTAAGCAATACGTAGGCTGCACCCGCGGATGGAAGCATCGTTCTCTATCACCATCAAAAACGGGGACATTTTTGCTTTATCAATCTGTGTATAATATTCCTCCTCCTCCTGCTCCTCCTCCTGAAACCTCACGTAATCACGCCGAACGGGCAATTCTTCTTAGGCCCACAAGGCTCAGTCATATAATTTTTCTAAACAATTTTTATACGTTTCAATGCTCATTAAAGCGTTGAAACTTGCACCTGAACCAATTTTTATTTTAACTGGGCTGCCTCCAGGCCTAGTTACCAATTAAGCCACATTAACCAAAGCGATTAATGGGTTTCACCTGCCCTCTTGGTTGGGCATGGGCAATTTTTCTGAGGTACATTAGTACTGTTGGTACACCAATTTTTTTGGGCCCTCGCCTACAGTGTAATCAAATTAATTTTTAGCCCACCTGCATTACAGCTGACATTACCTCAGCTGTGATGGGCACTGCAATGGGATATATTTATGTACCGCCGGTGGGTTCCAGGGAGCCACCCATGCTGTCGGTCCACACGGAGTTGTAACTACATGTGTCCACTTCTAAAGAATCCCAGTTTGACTGGGGCATGCAGTGTGGGCCGATGCCCACCTGCATTAAACATGACATTACCTTAGCTGTGATGGGCAATGCTATGGGATATATTTATGTGCCGCCGGTGGCTTCCTGGCACCCACCCATGCTGTCGGTCCACAGGGACTTCACAATAGGGAGTTGTACCTGCCTGTGTCTATGAATTAAAAAGCCCGGTCAGGTTGGGGTATGCAGTGTGGGCCGAAGCCCACCTGCATTTAATCTGACGTTAGCTCTGCTGTCCAGGGCACTGCAATGGGATACATTTATGTACAGCCGGTGGGTTCCAGGGAGCCACCCATGCTGTGGGTGCAAACGGAATTCCCATTGCGGAGTTGTACCTACCTGTGACTATTTATAAAAAACCGCGGTCTGACTAGGGCATGCAGACACCTTGACAGAATGAATAGTGTGTGGCACATAGCTTCCCCATTGCTATGCCCACGTGTGCAGCTCCTGATGGCGGTGGCACAGGATTATATTTCTCATGGCTTCTGTACAGCATTGTGGGCTATCACCCTGCCCCTTTTAAAGAGGGTCGTTGCCTAGCCGTGCCAACCCTCTTCAGTGTGTGCCTGCAGTTCCTCCTCATGGCAGACGCACTTATAAATAGACATGAGTGTGGTGTGGCATGAGGGCAGCTGAAGGCTGCGCAGGGACAATTTGGTGTGCGCTGTGGACACTGGGTCGTGCGGGAAGGGGGGGGGGGTTGGGCAGCATGTAACTCAGGAGAAGTGGCAGCGGAGTGTCATGCAGGCAGTGATTGTGCTTTGTTGGAGGTAGTGTGGTGCTTAGCTAAGGTATGCATTGCTAATGAGGGCTTTTCAGAAGTAAAAGTTGTTGGGAGGGGGGGTCACTCTTGCCGCTATTGTGGCTTAATAGTGGGACCTGGGAACTTGAGCTGCAGCCCAACATGTAGCCCCTCGCCTGCCCTATCCGTTGCTGTGTCATTCCCATCACTTTCTTGAATTGCCCAGATTTTCACAAATGGAAACCTTAGCGAGCATCGGCGATATACAAAAATGCTTGAGTCGCCCATTGACTTCAATGGGATTCATTACTCGAAACGAACCCTCGAGCATCGCGATAATTTCGTCCCGAGTAACGAGCACCCGAGCATTTTGGTGCTCGCTCATCTCTATTAACAAACCTTGCAACATGTCTAGGCTGTCAACGACTCTAAATAATACACTTGTTCATGTTCCCTAGCTAGGAGTCTTGGTGCGCGCCTTTATTTAGGTGGTGATTGCTGACAAGCATTGTAGCTTTGTGTGATCTTATTGTCATCAGTCCACAATAAATGCAGGATTAGATAAGAAGGTAAAGGCAGTATTATAGGATGTGCACAGTAAGTTAGGGATTCTTTGGCTTGTCATCATCATCATCTTCCTCTTACCATGAGCAGTCACTCTAGGTCCACTCAGCTGCTCTTTGTAGTAGGGTTCTCCAACGTTCTCCTAGTAAACAAATCTAAGGAACAAAGCAGACATTTATTAAGTTGATACCAGCTGGTAGGGTGAATGCAGATGGGCGGAATTTTCTCCCATGCACGCTTCCATAGAATTGCATGTGTGCACGCAATCCTATGCAGGCAGCCGCTGTTTGATCGCGTAATAACTCGTACGGTAAACAAACCGCGGAGGCCCGCACAGAAATGTCACTGGTGATGCTCTGACACATAGCAGAGCAGAGACAAGATGCCAGGAGGAGGTGAGCTGCCCGTCAGTGCAGGGGCACAGGGAGAATCTCTCTGCGAGAATTCTCGCAGCGGGATCCAATCCGTCCCTCTGCATTGACCCGTAAGAGGGAAATGGTACAACTACCCCGTTTCCCTGAAAATAAGGCCTGCCCCAAAAAAGAAAACCCTAGCATGATTTTTAAATAGTGTCCAGGTAGCTATACATGTAAAAAAGAAATATTTTGGAGCAAAAATTAATATAAGATCCTGTCTTATTTTGGGGGAAATGGGGTAGTACTACTAGATATATTGACAGACAAAGATGTGAAGTGAGAAGAAACATGACATCTTATGTTAATGATAATCTCTTATTGTATCTCAGACTAGATTTACACCATGTTTGCATCATGCATGCAGACATTCTGGTATAAATATCTAACATACCTAGTAGCTATCCATAGCCAAACACATGTCATAAGAGTGACTTTTAGTGTACATTTGGCTGGTATTCTTCGGTGTCGCTTTCTCTAAACTGTATTTAAAATCTATGCTATGGAGTATAAGAGTATACGAAAAAAAATGTGTTCTATGTTTTTTTCAATGGGAATCAATGGCAAATGTATAGAACTATACAGCCGTAACATTGTATGCCTTAGGCTTCATTCACACAGGTGCGATGATTTTTGGCTGGCTGTGCCACAGAGCGCGGCCGAAAATCACGTGAACGAGAGGTAGCCGTGACCGAGTAATAGGTGCATCTCCCGTTTATGCATCTGTTCAGACGGTGCAGAAGGAGACGGGAAACGTACAGAGGCAGAAATACATGGACATCGGCTACATCTGATTCAGCAGATGATTCAGGTGCCTCATTGGCCTCTGATGTACGTCGTAATAACTCCTCTTTTTTAGGCTTTTGTCCTCCAGTGACAGGGAGGATTGTGTCACTACTAGGGATGAGCGAGCATACTCGGAAAAGCACTAATTGCTTGAGTAATGTGCTTTATCCGAGTATCGCAGTGCTCGTCCCTGAAGATTCGGGTGCCGGCACGGAGCGGGGAGCTGCAGGGGAGAGCGGGGAGGAACGGAGGGAAGATCTTTCTCTCCCTCTCTCCCGCCCGCTCTCCCCTGCTCCCCGCTGCGACTCACCTGTCAGCCGCAGCGGCACCCGAATCTTCAGGGACGAGCACTGCGATACTCGGATAAAGCACATTACTCGAGCGAGTAGTGCTTTTCTGAGTATGCTCACTCATCCCTAGTCACTACCCAAAGATACCAGAGGAGGCGGGGAGGCCTCAGGCATAACCGGAGCAAGAAGAAAGGAAGATCAGTGTCCCGAGGGAGAGGGAGGATGACTTATCAGTAATTAATATCTCCTCCAAGGAGTTATTGACACACGAGATTGAGGTACTGTCTAAGGGACTCTCGTACTGTTTGGTTCCCTCCATGGATTGGTTTCGTGTTGATTTGGACTGTAGAAAAGTATTTCTTTTTTTTTTTTTTTTTTTTTTAAATCAAATTTTATTTCCATTTTTTAAAGAGTTAACAATACAAACAGCATCAACATATCATATACCAAATATGTACAGGTCTGAATATCAATTGTGTCTAGAAGCGTTCAGCTTAGCTTTGGCCCGGAGGGGAAGGGGGGAAGTGCCCCACCAACTTCAAAAAATACGAAACAGGGTAGATGAATCAGTGCGAGTCCATCCGGGTCCCCACAGGCGAACGATAGGACAGACCGTGTACATATGCAAATATAACCTAAAAGAAGAACGGGTAACGGACAAAATAATAAAGACAATACGAGAAGAAACATGAAAAAGAAAGCAGACTAAGAAGGGAAGAAAGAGGGAAAAGAGGGAAGGGGGGGGGGGTATAGGGAGGAAGGGAAGGAAGGTGGGGCGGAAGTCCCGGCCATCCTCAAATAATGTCTAGCAACAGGGAAACTAATGCCCGTCGTCCGAGTCCATCCCTACCATCTGATTCCACTACGTAGGAGTCTCGCCCAGCTAGTACATCTGAGGCTTTCATGGTTATGATTATGACTATCCAACTGGTAGTTAAGCCTACAAGATAACCGCTCGCCACGGAGCCCACAATTCAACATATTTATCGTGGGTTCCCTTAGACCAAGCAGAGAGCTCCTCAAAGTTTGCTAGAGTATCCACTCTGTCCTTCCACTGGGTGACTGTCGGAGGCTCCTTCTGCTTCCACCTTAGTGGAATGAGGGCTTTTGCTGCATCTATTATTAGGGCAACCAGTTTGTTCCGCAATGGGTGGAATGTCCCGGACGGTTTCCACAGGAGGACCAACTCAGGGGAGAGGATCAATTCTGGGGAGATCTTCCTCAGCACCTCCCCCACTTTTTCCCAGAATATCGCTAGGACCGGACATTCCCACCAGATATGTAAAAAGGAGCCAGTTGCCCCCTCGCATCTCCAACACACACCCTGTTCTATTAATTTGTGGTCAAAAAGCCACTGGGGAGTCCTGTACCACCTCGCTAGAAGCTTGTAATGAGTCTCCTGCGAGGTGACACAAGGGGAGAGTCCGAAGGCGGTTTTCAGGATAAGTTTGGTCTCACTTGGAGACAGAGAGACGCGGAGCTCTCTCTCCCATGAGACCAGGAAGGCAGGGCGCGTATCCGCTGGTGGGGAGATGAAGTGCCGACGAATATAAGACACTTTTCTAGCAAGGGGGTTACCCCCCAATATTGCTGTCTCAAATGGAGTCAGTGGTCTTTCCAGTTTGTAAGTTTTAAGAAAGGTGTTGAGGACTTTAAGCAGATGAGCCGAGATAAGAAAAGTGGAGGTATGATCAGGAAGTAGGTCTTCCAGCGAGGTGAGAGGGTATTTATGTGAGATGTCGAAAACATCTTGCAATTTATTGTTAGCTAATGTCTGCCACACTCTGGCAGTACAAGGATCTAACTTGAGATCCATGAGCTTATGTAATGAGGAGAGGGGAGTTATAGGGGAGGGGTTCGGGGCCAGGGTCGGCCCGATAGCCCTCCAAGTCTCCAAAGCGCCCCTCGTCAGCGGGTTAGAACTCTGTTTCTTGTTATATCTCACCTCTGGGAACCAAAGTTCCTTGATGAGGTGTGGGCCGTGGGCTCCTTTAGCTAGAATCTGTAAAAGCGGGTCCTTAATGGGATGTGTCAGTTCCATCCAGTGATTCAGTTGTGCGGCTCTATAGAATTCTTTGGGGCATGGCAGGTCCACTCCTCCCTCCGAGCGCCTCCTGACTAGTAAACAATGGGCTAATCTCGGCCTCCTTCCCATCCAAAGGTATCTGAGGAAGATTGTGCGTAAACTCTTGAAAAAGTTGAGAGGTATAAAGACTGGGAGGAGCCTGATTTTGTATAATATGATAGGAATGATATAAGATTTTAGCACATTCTTCCTTCCCAACCAGGAAATAAAAGGTAGGTCATAGGATCGTAATAGTTTTTTAACTTTCGCTAGTAGGGGAAGGAAATTAATAGCATATAAATCCTCGACTTTTTTAGTAATTTTGACGCCTAGGAAATCAATAGCCGTGTCCGACCAGGTGAAAGGGGAGCTGTTTTTAATTTTTTGAAATCTGTTGGATGGTATGGAGATATTTAGGGCTATTGATTTAGATAGGTTAGTTTTAAAGTTTGAGAGAGTTCCGAACTCTTCCAACAGGGAGACAAGATGGGGGAGACCTCCCTCCGGATTTGTAATGAGAAATGTTATATCGTCAGCATACGCTGAAATCGAGAGGGTCTCTCTTCCCACCCTGAGGCCCTGTATCAGAGGGTCGAGTCTCACCTTTTGAAGAAATGGCTCCAGGGCGAGGATAAAAAGGGAGGGGGAGAGGGGGCAGCCCTGTCTAGTACCGTTGTTTATATTAAACGGTGGGGAGAGGGAGTTATTAATTTTCAGTCTCGCATGGGGCGTTGCGTATAAGGAGAAGATCGCCTTGACGAATTTGTTTGGGATATTGAAGTGCAGAAGAACCTGTTCCATATAGACCCAGTTGATGCGGTCAAACGCTTTTTCCGCGTCAGTGCTCACAAGAGCAAGTGGGATATTATGCGTCTGAACGTATCTTGTTGCGTGTAGCAACCTAAGACAACCGTCTCTACCTTCTCTCCCCCTGACAAACCCCGATTGTTCGAAGTTGATCAGTTTTGTTATATGGATTTCTAAACGTTTCGTGAGAATTTTAGCCCAGAGCTTCATGTCGAAGCTTATCAAGGAGATTGGGCGGTAGCTACCGCAAGATTCAGGGTCTTTATTCTCCTTTCGGACCAGAGTGATGTGCGCCTCTTGTGCCTGCCTTGGGAGGGGAACTCCCTGCAGCAAAGCGTTAAAGAGTTCTGTTAATTGAGGGATTAGGGTATCTTTGAAAGTTTTATAATAAATCAGGGGGAGACCATCTGGGCCGGGACTCTTCCCGGGAGGGGAAGAGTCTATGAGTTCTTCTATTTCCTGATCAGTAATAGTTTCTAGAAAATTATCAGTGTCTTCCCGGCTGAGTTTTGGCAAGTTTAAGTCGTTAAGAAAGTGATTTATCTGTTCTTTCATATTAGTAGAGGCTTCTGGAGTTAGGGGGTCCCTAAGATTGTAGAGAGAGGAGTAAAAGCTTAGGAATTCGGTGGTAATCTCCTGTGTGGTAGAGACTTTTTGACCTTTCGGGGTTTTAATCGACTGTATATGATTTCTAGTCCTGGCTTTCTTTATAAGGGCGGACATGTATTTGCTCCCTCTATTTCCTTGGGCGTAGGTGATGTGTTTTAAGTACAGGTGTTTTTTGTTATATTTATTCTCAAGTAGGAGTTTGAGTTCCCTCCTGAGAGAGGCTAATTCCTCTAGCGAGGCCTCGCACATCGACTGCTTCGATGCCCGCTCTAGCTTAGCAATTTGGCGGAGTTTGTTGTCTATTTCTTTTTGTTGTTTTTTTTTGGCTCTGGAGCCTGCTGCAATCAGGAGGCCTCTGACGAAGGCCTTATGGGCCTCCCAGGTTGTAGGGATCGAGACCTCTTCGGATTTGTTTAACTGGAAATATTCCTCTATCGCCTTCTTCAGTTTTAGTTTCTCCTCCTCAGGGTCCAACAAAGAGGGATTGAGTCTCCAACGCCATTCCCTAGGGGACGGGCTAGGAAGACGGAGATCTAAGTGGACTGGGGCGTGATCAGTGATTGCAATAGGGTCAATAGACGCTTTGGACACGTACTGCAACAGGGAGGGGGATACGAAGATATAATCAAGGCGCTGGAAAGAGGAGTGGACCCGCGAAAAAAATGTATAATCTCTGGAGTTTGTATTTAAACATCTCCAGCTGTCTACAACATTGGTTTCTGATAGTACCCGTATAAGATTTTTAAGTTTTCTTTGGGATATTTGAGATTTTCCTACAGAGGAGTCTAGGAGTGGGCAGATAGTGAGGTTCAAATCGCCCCCTAATATTATCTGGCCAGTGGCAAAATGTTTTAATTAGAGATGAGCGAACACCAAAATGTTCGGGTGTTCGTTATTCGGAACGAACTTTCCGTGATGCTCGAGGGTTCGTTTCGAACAACGAACCCCATTGAAGTCAATGGGCGACCAGAACATTTTTGTATTTCGCCGATGCTCGCTAAGGTTTTCATGTGTGAAAATCTGGGCAATTCAGGAAAGTGATGGGAATGACACAGTGACGGATAGGGCAGGCGAGGGGCTACATGGTGGGCTGCATCTCAAGTTCACAGGTCCCACTATTAAGCCACAATAGCGGCAAGAGTGCCCCCCCCCCCCCACTGTCAGCATAAAGATCGTTCTCCTCTGCCACAGCTGTAACAGCTGTAGCAGAGAAGAACGATGTTTGCCCATTGAATTCAATGGAGCGGCAATACAGCAGGTTCCACTGAATGCAATGGGCTGCCCGCAATCGCAGGATGAATGGTCGGAAAGGGGTTAAATATATAACCCCTTTCCTGCAATTCATCCAGAAATGTGTTACACTAAAAATATATACCGGCGTATAAGGCGACGGGGCGTATAAGACGACCCCCCAACTGTCACCTTATACGCCGGTAATACAGTGGAGCAAAGAATAAAAAGCATTACTTACGTTTTTAGATGATCTGCGGCGCTCCTGCAGGCTGTCACTCCCTCCTAATCCACGGCAGAGTATTGCTTTCTGGAGGCAGGGCTTGAAATCCCTGCCTCCAGAAAGACACGTGCCTTCAGCCAATCACAGCCAATGACAATGATGTCATTGAATGGCTGTGATTGGCTGTGTTTCTGGAGGCGGGGATTTCAAGCCTTGAAATCCCCGCCTCCAGAAACACAGCCAATCACAGCCATTCAATGACATCATTGTCATTGGCTGTGATTGGCTGAAGGCACGTGTGCTTCTGGAGGCAGGGATTTAAAGCCTTTCGTGGAGAAAGGAATACTTTGCCGTGGATTAGGAGGGAGTGACAGCCTGCAGGAGCGCCGCAGATCATCTAAAAACGTAAGTAATGCTTTTTATTCTTTGCTCCACTGTATTACCGGCGTATAAGGTGACAGTTGGGGGGTCGTCTTATACGCCCCGTCGCCTTATACGCCGGTATATATTTTTAGTGTAACACATTTCTGGATGAATTGCAGGAAAGGGGTTATATATTTAACCCCTTTCCGACCATTCATCCTGCGATCGCCGGCAGCCCATTGCATTCAGTGGAACATGCTGTATTGCCGCTCCATTGAATTCAATGGGCAAACATCGTTCTTCTCTGCTACAGCTGTTACAGCTGTGCCAGAGAAGAAGGATTTGTCTTCTATATGTTCTCAATGGGGTCAGCGCTGCTGCCGCTGGCCCCATTGAGCGCATATAGAATGCATCCATAGCGAACCGCGGGAGGGGCAGACTTTTATATCAGGCGGACACCTTATCTCCCCAGCCACTCACAGCAGGGGGGTGGTATAGGGCTTAAACGTTGCAGGGGGAAGTTGTAATGCCTTCCCTGTCTTTATATTGGCCAAAAAAAAGCGCTAACGTCTCAGGGAAGAAAGTTAAATTAACCAGAACACCGCATGGTGTTCGTTACGAATAACGAACATCCCGAACACCCTAATATTCGCACGAATATCAAGCTCGGACGAACGCGTTCGCTCATCTCTAGTTTTAATGCTTCTATCTGTTTGACCAGCCAGGGTATTTGGTTGGTATTAGGAGCATACAAGTTTGCCAGAGTAATTTTGTTATCGTTAAGAACCCCCTTAACAAATAGGGCCCTGCCCTCCTCGTCTGAGTACTGTCCCTCACAGGAAAAGGTAAGGGATTTATGTAAAAGGACAGAAACTCCCTTTGCGGCCGACGAGGGGTGTGTGTTATGAAATGCGAGAGGGAACTGCTTTCCCGGTAGGGACAGACACCGATCTCCCCTGTAGTGGGTCTCCTGTAGAAAAACAATTTTTGAGCCATACCTTTTAAGCAGTAATGCGATATGATGCCTCTTGACTGGGGAGTTCAGACCGTTTACATTCAGCGTAGTGACTCGAATCTGCTCATCCATGTTGTCGCAGAGGTAATTTTATACTGGTCTCTCTCTCTATACAATAGCGGGCGAATAGAATGGAAGAGAAAATCGTTAGTCACACGTGATAAACTTTGCTCCGCTGCTCAAGGACACAAGGGTCAGCCGGGACTAAGAGGGCCCCAAGGGGAGGGGGAGGCGGGGTAGAGGGGTTAAGGATAAAGTGGTAGGGTAAGAATAAGAAGGGTAAGCAAAAAGATGAACAATAAACTGCACGTATGAGTGCAAGACAGACAGTTAAGACAAAGAACACACTATAGATGTGTTGCGAATACAACCTTCGTGCCCCCGAGGCCGGCACACTCCAAGGAGCCCGCCGGGCCCAGGACAAGAAGGGGGGGGGGGCGAGTTGTCTACTCCTCCAGTTGTGAGGGGCAGACAACAGGATTCAGCCTGCTCATCCAGGCGCCCCCGGGTCACTGAAACAGATATGAATGCATACAAATTACATCGACCACAGCCTATGAAAAGATAGGGTTTTAACAGATATTCTATATAGCACGAGGATTACTTCACATAGACAAATTAAAACCACCCCAGAGATCATATCGCCATCCCGAATATCTCCACGTCCACGACTGTAGGAGGCAGTAGGGATCTCAATAAAAAGCAAAAAGTTCAAAAAAGGTAAAGAATGAACATTTGACAGTATAGGAAAAAGATAACCTTAAGAAATGTCCTTCCGAACTTCGGCGAAGGGCTCCCTGGAGACTCGCCGGCAGGCAAAATATGAACCACAAACAACGTCCGGAGGGCCCGTCAAGTGTTAAAGTTGTCCACTAGCTCTCTTGCTTTTTTCTTTTTGGGTTTTGGGGATTTGGGGTTGCTGGCTAGTTGCCACGGCTCGGGTGGTGTTAGCTTGGGGAGTTTAGGAAACTCCGGAAATGGCATCCAACAGGGCAGTTCAATGGGATCCATCCCCAGGTGTTCCCAGCAGGCGTGAAGATCTGCTGGAGAGCGGACAATCATCCTTCGGCTCTTGTAGGATATGCTGATTCCGAAGGGGAATAGCCAGGTGTAGCGAATTTCCCTTTCTCTAAGCGCCTCCAGCAGAGGGCGAAGTAAACGACGCTTCGCCAGGGTAGCAGGGGAAAGGTCCTGAAAGATCTGGATCAGAGCATCCTCATATTTAATTTCTTTGCGGGGTCTTGCTGTTTTTAGGATGATAGCAGTGTCCTGAAAGGATAACAGCCTACAGATAATGTCCCGAGGGGGTTCAGCAGGTCCAGGAGGGGGTCTAAGAGCTCTATGGATACGCTCTATGACTATCGAGGAAGCCCTCTCTGCACCCACCAGCTGCTGAAAAATCTCCATGGTTACCTTATGGAGGGACTCCGCTGCCCAGGATTCTGGAATACCTTTAAGCCTTAAGTTATTCCTCCTGCTGCGGTTTTCAAGATCCTCTTGAAGAATAAGGGCTCGGTTAAGATTTTCGTGCTGGTCCTTTAAAATTTTTTCAATTGCTATGGCATGAGAGGAAACAGCGGCTGAGGTAGCCTCCAGGTCCTCAACCCTGCGCCCCAGCTGTTTAATGTCCTCCTTTATCTCAGTAAGATTGGCGATGATGGGGGACAGTGCATTACTTATAAGTTCTCTCATAAATCCTCTAGAGACTCCTCCAGAGTCCTCCTCGTCTGAAGAGGACTCTCCCTCCCCAGCTTTACTGTGTAAAGCGCCGGCCTCGTGCGCCGGCGCCATTTTGGAAGGGGGGTGCGGGGAGCGGGAGCTGCGCTCCTTTAGGTAGCGCTGCATACCCGCTTGACTTTTAGCCGGTTTGGGAGTGCAGGGGAGTTCTCCAACCTTTTCCCTTGAAGCTTTCTTCATTTTGAAGGCTGCGGTCAGCGTAGCGGGACCTCCGTGGGCGCCGTTCAGAGGGAGCTCCGGGCTTAAGCGGCCATCTTGTTCCGCGGCAGGCTCCGCCCCGGTAGAAAAGTATTTCGCAATGTTCGTCTTAAGGCCTATTTTTCTGATAGTTCCCCCACAGGTGGTCAGGTTGCGCAGTCCAAGCCCCGTGAGGGTTTTACCTCGAGGGGAGTTGGACTGCGCAACAAGAGCACGTTTGTCCCTCCAGTGGTTGATCACTCGATTGATGTTTTTGAAAACATGATATGACAAGATATTGAGAGGCTAAGAAATTCTGAGAGATACAGAGTTCAGAGATACAATCTGAGTAAACAGGAGCGTAAGACATTGAAGTTGCTCAGTACCGACACCTCTATAACTGTAAGACCGGCGGATAAAGGGGGAGCGGTGGTTGTGCAGGATACGATCAAATATGTGGCTGAGCTGGAGAGACAGCTCTCGGATTCAGATACATATGAGTTACTTCCACGGGATCCAACAGATACGTATCGTAGGGATCTGTTGCTCCTCCTTGATGATGCTCAACTGAATGATACCATTGATAAGGGACGGTATGATTTTTTGGCGATTAGGTTTACAATCACTCCGGTCCTTTATTCTCTTCCTAAGGTCCATAAGAGCTTGGTCGATCCTCCTGGACGACCAATAGTTTCGGGAAGGGGGTCACTATTTAGTAACCCCTCACGTTTCTTGGATGTTGTCCTTAGGGATTTTGTGGTTAATTCGAGATCTTATTTAAGAGACACCTCTGATTTTCTGATGAAGATTAAGAAGTTGAAGGTGGCCCCATCCTCCATTCTTGGGTCCTTCAACGTGGTGTCTCTTTACACAAACATTGAGCAACAACTTGGTTTAGAGGCGGTCATGAAGAAGCTATTGAGCTCTGATATGCCCACTGATTGTATTAACTTCATTATAACGCTGTTGGATGATGTTTTATCAAAAAACTATTTCATCTTTGATAACAAATATTATCGTCAAAAGAGGGGTACCGCCATGGGGTCCCATGTGGCCCCCACATATGCGAACTTGTATATGGCGGATGTGGAAAAGTCGTCTATTTATACCTCCCCGGCCTGGACCTTTGTCTAGGTCTGGTGGAGGTATATAGACGACATTTTCTTTATTTGGACGGGCACAGAGCGTGAGCTAAAAACCTTTCAGGTTGAGTTGAATGGTATTCACCCATTGTTGAAATTTACCCTTACGTCCTCTATTCACCAACTTCAATTTTTGGATGTGCTAGTTCTAAAACAAGGGGAGGAACTCTGCACTGATCTTTTTATCAAGTCTACGGATCGCAATACGTTGTAACGATTTGACAGTTTTCATCCCTCAGGAATGCTCAGATCACTCCCCTGGAGTCAAGTCCTGAGGATTCGTCGTATTGTGGATGACAGGTACCTGGATGAGCGTTTAACACAAATGTGTTGTAAGTTTAGAGCTAGAGGCTATCCAGAGGATCTGGTCACAGATTTGAGTGTCAAAGCAAAACAGAAAGATCGTGCCTCTCTGTTCGAGAGGAGTACCAATACTGATCAAGCATGTAGGCTCCCATTTGTGAGTACGTATTATCCTGCCAGCGGTAAAATTGCACATATTATTCGAAAGCACTGGCCACTACTGAAATGTTGTCACCCTGGAGTAGCAGAATTTGATTCCCCCCCCCCCCCCCCTTATGGCCTATAGAAGGGGTTTGAATTTTAGAGATAAATTGGTTCATTCGAATATTAACTCCTCCGGTAAGGCCAAGATAGAGGGTAAGGCTGGTAATTTCCCGTGCCTCCCATGTGCGAGCTGCAACAACCTGCAGAAGGGCTCCTTTTTTGCACATCCATATACAGGTAAACGTTATTACATCAGACATCACTATACCTGTCTTCTATCATTTGTCGTGTATCTAATTACGTTCCCCTGTGGGTATTTATATGTTGGTGAGACCATTAATTCGTTAAGGATAGAATCAGCAAACACAAGAGCACGATTAGAACACGCAAATTGGATGCTCCTGTAGCTAAACACTTCTGCGACACTAACCATTCAATCAGTCAGTTGAGATATCGCATCATCGACCATTTACCACGAAACAACAGGGGTGGCGATAGAGAGGAACGGCTTAGATGGCTGGAGTTGAGGTGGATGTTCGAGTTAAATACGCTTTAACCCAATGGCCTCAATATAGAGTATAATGCGCTGCCTTTTGTATAATTGGTTTTCTGCGGGTAGTACATACAGTTTATTGTTGCTTTTCCCATTTCCTTGTCATGATTTATGTCTTGTTATATATATTTTTACATTGATTGTGTTTTTGTTTCTTTCCATGTGTCGTTTGGAGGTACACTTAGCCATGGTCCGGAGACTATTCGTTTTTTTGCGTTTTTGGCATGTCTCTTTTTTTATGTGTTTACATTTATTTTTGGTTTAAATAAAGTTTATTTGATTTGGTATATTTGATTATTGTTTTCTTTGGGGGTGTTCTCCTTTATTATGTTTCGGGTGGGACTGGTGATGCAATCCGGTTAATAATGGTTTTATCAGGCACCATCTCCACCATGGATTATGGACAAACTTTATTATGCTGTGTTGCCCATTCATTGTGGGACGAATATACACAGCAATGTGGGTCTGGATATATGCACAGCAATGCTTTCTGTGCGGTTTCACTATAATAAGGTATGCCCATATCTCATCATAGTATTATATGCAGCCCGTTCTGGTTGCTAGGTAGCGCTAGACGCTGGGGGCGGAATCTGGACGCGCTATATGACTGGGTTACACGTCTTTGGCACGCATGATGATGCCGGACGCACACCCATGACGCGCAAGATGACGCCGATCCGTGCCTCTCTCTGATTGGCCACGAGATAGCTGCGCATGCGCAGTACAGCTTGGAGATGGTTTGCCCACAGTTACTGTGTGGGCATTTTGCTTTGTGGACATGCGCGGTATATCGGGTAGGACGCTGATGTTACAGGCGGGAAGCATGGCTGAAGGTACCTCTGGATAGACACAGGTGAGTGCTGTTGTTTTTAATTTTTGAGTATATATATATGTATGTTCAGCTCCTGGTGTAATAGCTTGACATACTGACCTTGGCCGAAACGTCGCTGTTAAAAGATGCCAGTTTTTTATTTAATAAAATTGGGGAGGTTATTTTAACCCAACTTTCTCGTGCTTTGTGGATGAAGGATCCCATTTACTTGCTGCCTCTCCCTGTGGATGACTTTGCCTTGGATAAGTGGATCCCTGGTGTCCGGGTCCGGATTGGGGCTTGCAAGGCGAGTACTCATATAGAAGTGCACTATCAATTGCGTGGTGATGCTGTGATTTGTGTGTTATATCACACGGCGCAGGGGTGACGTGTATACGCTGCACCCGGAATGCTGTCAGGCAGAGGGAGAGAGTTTAGCTCTGCTAAACTCCCTCGCTTTCTACGCCCCTTACTCACTCCTAGCAATGGTGGGGGTGGGACTGGGCGGGAGATGCCCCATCTCTGCCCTTTGCCACCTGCCAGCAATGGGAGGGGGCAGGGTACTACTCACCTGCCCCGTCCCACCCCTCCCTTTGCCCACAGCTGGCAAGGGGCAAAGAGGAGGAGGGAGTTTAACAGAGCCACTGCTAAACTCCCTCTCACCTCCCTTTTTCCAGGCAGCTCCCATAGGCTCCCACAGGAGTCTATTGGACCGGTGTATTCCCGCCAGGAAAGATAGGTCCAGAACTATGCGCTATGTTGGCTGTTTTTATGCACCAGCAAAATGGCAATCTGAACTGAGGCAATGGAAGCCAATGCCTCAGATGGGTGACATATATCAGCCAGGCTGTGAAAACACAGCCAATATACGCCTGTGTGAATTTAGCCTTACTGTTATTAAATGTGCAGGGATCATTAGTGAATATATCAAAGCATACACTATACAACTGTATCAAAAGACACCAAAGATGTGCCATAAACGTCGGATAGGTGGGATTTCCACTTATGGGACCCTCACCTCATGAGAGTACAGAGCCCCCTGAAACCCATTCTGCGGGGTCAGACAGCCTCCATATTCAGACAGAGATAAAACTGGAGAGGGCTGCCTAATCCTGAACATACGGCATAAATGTATTTGCTGGTAAAACCCCCTCGATCCAGCGGTAACTGAGAGAACCTCTAGGAATATCCAGTGACTAAATTGCCTACAATTAATGCTTTACCTTGGTATCTATACAAGGTAGATCATAATATCTTGGCAGCTTCTTTATGTCATCAAACTCATTGTGGTACTGTAAGTATTCCATCAGCTCATTAGGGATTTCCAGCTGATGGATGAGACGAAGCTTCCCCACTTGTTTTAGCCATCTTCTTATAGCAATACGACACTGAGACTTCAGGGATCTCGGATGAGCTGTACAGAAGATAAGACCAGAGTACAGGATGAGAATGTAGTCTGACACTACTGTACAGTACAGCGATCTATACAGGAAGAAAGTATATTAGAATTAGTCCAAAGAAGGAAAGATGTGCTCAAAGTAAGTTAATTACAGCAGGGGCGTAAGCTAAAGACTCTGGGGCCCTGGTGCAAGAGCTCAGCTCACCAGCCAACTTCCCCCACCCCCCTCTGCCTTACACACACACCTGTACCCCTACTTGTACCCAGATCTAAATTGTGATGCATGCAGCTGCAAAACAAATTTACCTACATGATCTAACCCCTTGGCATTGGCTTTCCAAACACGACGCATTTCCTGGACTACTTGAAAATCAGTTTGCAGTCCCTTAGACTGCATTCATAATTTTTGTTGCATTTTCAAATCACAGTTAAAAAACACATCCAAAAACTGCATATCGGATTCAAAAACCCCATGTGCCTTTAATACACTGCATACACTATTAGAAACTGCATGTGGATTTAAACAACACATTTGACTTTTTAAAACCGCATGCAGGTTTCTGATGCATTTTTGAATTGTGTGTAAAGTATTCAGTCATATACAGTAAATAACCAGCTTATACCATCATGCTCCATATCACTATATACAGGACTAGCTGATATATCCGGCTTTGCCCCAATTAATTTGATACAGGTGTTTACGTAGTGTGCACATGGAAAATTTTATGAAGTAAAGGTTACCTTAGAAGAACAGAGGAATAAAGTATGTATACACAGAAAGGGAGCATTAGATTCTTCTCAGTCTGCATGTACTGATGTCCCTCTGCAGAATATGCCAGTCCCCCCCCCCAGTGTCCACTATTATGACCTAAAGAAGGCCCGCGCCAAATTTCACGCTTGTACGACACTGCAAAGTTAAATCATACAGGGGTGCACTTACTTTTGCATTTAGCATTGAATAATCGAGTTGTGACCCCTTTACTTTATCTATTTAGGACCTTACTTTTCCTATTTAGGACCTAAAGAATGCTTGTGCCAAATTTCACACTTGTACAACACCGGGAAGTTACATTACATGGAAGTGCACTCTCTTTTGCAATTAGCATTGAATTTTCAAGCTGTGACCCCTTTACTTTTCCAATTTAGGACCTGAAGAATGCTCGTGCCAAATTTCATGTTTGTATGGCATAGAGAAGTTAGAGACTTAGATTAGATACATTACACAGGGGTGCCAATACGTTTGCACTTAGCACTGAATAATTGAGTTGTGCCTCTTTAACTTTACCTATTTAGGATGTAAAGAATGCTTGTGCTAATTTCAAGCTTATACAACACCGGGAAGTTACATTACATAGGAGTGCCAATACTTTTGCACTTAGCATTAAATGATCAAGTTGTGACCCCTTTACTTTTCCTATTTAGGACATAAAGAATGTTCGTGCCAAAGTTCATGCTTGTACGACACGAGAAGTTAGAGAATTAACCCCGTCACCACCAATGATGTACTGGTACGTCATGGTGTGTCGGGGTATGTATGAAGAGAGGCTGCGTAGCAACCTCTCTTCATTCAGTGTGGGCGTCAGCTGTTTATAACAGCTGACACCTGCGGGCAATAGCCGCGAGCGGCCGATTGCGGCTATTAAGCATTTAAATGCCGCTGTCAATTGACAGCGGCATTTAAATCCTGCACAGCCCCCCCCCCCCCCCCCCCCGCGGTGAGATCAGGGAAGCCATGCAGGTGTCGTGGCAGCCGGGGGCCTAATGAAAGGCCCCAGGGCTGCCTTAACAGGCTGCCTATCAAGCCATCCCCGTGGGGTGGCTCGATAGACTGCCTGTCAAAAAGCAGTATGAAGTAATAATAATGCTATAGCATTACGTCATACTGCAGGAGTGATCAAAGTAATGTAAAAAAAAAATCAATAAAGTTTTTTTAAATTGAAAAAAAAAAAAGTTGCAAAAGTTTAAATCACCCCCCTTTTGCCATATCTATTATTAAAAAATCTAAATCATAAATTAAAAATATGTATTTTGTATCACCGCGTCCGTAAAAGTCCAAACTATCAAAGCAGCACATTATTTTTCCCGCAAGGTGAACAACGTCCGAAAAAAAAAAATAAAGAACGCCAGAAATACACTTTTTTAGTTACTCTGTCTCCCAGAAAAAACGCAATAAAAAGTGATCAAAAAGTCATATGTACTCCACATTCAGAACTATCAGAAACTACAGAACATCCCGCAAAAAATGAGCCCTTGCTAAACTATGTAGACGGAAAAATAAAAAAGTTATTGTGCGCACAAAATGACGGCAGAAAATAATTGAAAAAAATTAAATGTCTTTGAAAAAAAAAGAGGAGTATAGTAAAAACAAAACTATACATGTTTGGTATCGTAGTAATCGTACCGACCCATAGAATAAAGTTATCATGTTGTTTTTTTTTGCTGTTTGTGCGCCCTAGAAACAAGATGCACTAAAAGATGGCAAAATGTGTTTTTTTATTTATTTTACTCCACTAAGAATTTTTTAAAAGTTTTTCAGTACATTATATGGTACTTTAAATAGAACCATTGAAAAATACAACTCATCCCGCAAAAAACAAGCCCTCATACAGCGACGTTGATCGATAAATAAAGGAGTTACAATTTTTTGAAAGGGGGGAGGAAAAAACAAAAATGGAAAAAGAAAAAGGGCCGCGTCATTAAGGGATTAAATTAGGTACATTACATAGGGGTTCCAATACTTTTGCTATTACCATTGAATTTTTGAGCTGTCACTCTTATTTTTCCTATTTAGGATGTAAAGGATGCTTGTGCCTAATTTCACGCTTGTATGACACTGGGAAGTTTAGAATTAGATTAGGTACATTTTATAGGGGTGCCAATACTTTTGCAAGTAGCATTGCATTTTCGAGATGTGACCTGTTTACTTTTCCTATCTAAGACCTAAAGAATGCTTGTGCCAAATTTCATGTCTGTAGGACACCAGGAAGTTAGAGAATTAGATTGGGTACATTACATAGGGGTGCAAATAGTTTTGCACTTAGCATCGAATAATATAGTTGTGAGCCATTTACTTTTCCTATTTACGAGCCAAAGAATGCTCCTTTCAAATTTTATGTTTGTACGACATTGGGAAGTTAGATAATTAGTGCTAAGTCAGTCTATCAGTCAGTCAGAGAGGGCTTTCACCTTTATTTCTAAAGATGTATAACTTATACCAGCTGCACATGTATAGTTATATACAGAAGATGCCCAGGTTGTAAATAGATGTGAACTCTCTCCCCATGACAAAATTCTTACCCATTTGTGTTATTTAGTCTTCTTGTGGATTAAAAATAACCAAAGCAGTTGTCAGGGCAAGAACTCCAGACCCCACACAGAAGAGCAATTTGGGCAGCTCTCCATAGTATATTAAAGAATGCCCCGGCATTATCTATTACCTGAAGCTTATAGAATCATATTTGACTGCAGTCACTGAACTCATTGTGCATTTATCAACCTGGTAGATTGCTGTTAGCTATATAGTGCCATTAAGGGACCAAGTGTGCCTGTCTTCTCAGTGAAGAGAGAGGAATAAGCAGTCAGACAACTCTGGCAACGGTCTATCTCAGATTTCCTCTACAATATCCTCTATTGAGAAGAAACAGATGCCATTACCCTTTTCTCTGTCCAGAAGTCTTGTGGCATCATTATCAACTTCGAGAAGATCTTTCTGTATATTAGGTAAATACATATTAGCACCAAACTGGATGAGAAGTTCCACAAATGGGGCTTCATAGTTCTTTTCAAGACATATCCCTAGTACTGATGTATCATCTGGAGTACCGGCTACTAAATCATAGTGGAAACACTTATAATCAGGGTCAGCCCCATAAAGAAGTAACATTCTAAAGAATTCAAAATCTCCATGGTTTGCTGCAATGTACAAGGGTTTAGATGATTTCAGACCGTCCTAAGAATCTGCGTTTGCTCCATACTGCAACAGCAGCTGGAGGAGTCTGGCATTCCCTCGATCATAAATTATGTCTATCACACGGTACCTATCAAGCAAAATCCTTGGGTTGGCTCCAGCTTTTAACAATTCTTCAATACATCCAATATATTTGTTATCCATAGCAACTTGAAGACAACGCCTTAGCACGTTCCCACTGGTTTTCCGGATAAGTTTCTTGGCTTCATTCTTGGACAGTAACGCACTTAGTTCTTCTACCCTATAAGCCCGTATAGCTGTGCAGGCTTTACGATGCAGCGTTAACTCCTTTATAGGGCTAAGAAAGCCTGCCATGATGACACTTTGTATCGAGGCAGAATGTCCGTGACCGTATATGTACAATACAAAGTAACGGGTTACATATCTCTGCGCTCCTCAGATGAAAGCAAAGTCTCCTTCATTTCAGAGTCTGAACAGGTTAATACAGTCTCTTCCCAGCAATCCGCCGAGTCATTTCCCGAAGGTTGATCCTGCGCCGACTGATTCTTCATGCTGAAGGGACCTTGGATGACATCACAGCCACGTGATAGACAGGAGGCAATGGGTTGGGCAGAAGCGAGAGCGCAGCTGCTGTTTATGTAGATGACGCTTGTTTGTAATGAAATTCATAAAATATCTGGAATATTTCTTTTTGGTCTTGGTAGGTCAGACGTGCTAAGGAGGTAAAGTCATGTGAAGGGAACTGCAGCCATCCTACATCTCATTCAATAAAACACTTCATTGTTATCTTACAAGGTCATATTATATTTATCACATACATCAGTTCTGCTAATTTCATACACCATTATTAGAGATGAGCGAGCACCAAAATGCTCGAGTGCTCGTTACTCGAGTCGAACTTTTCACGATGCTCGAGAGTTCGTTTCGAGTAACGAACCCCATTGAAGTCAATGGGCGACCCGAGCATTTTTGTATATCGCCGATGCTCGCTAAGGTTTTCATTTGTGAAAATCTGGGAAATTCAAGAAAGTGATGGGAACGACACAGAAACGGAAAGGGCAGGCGAGGGGCTACATGTTGGGCTGCATCTCAAGTTCCCAGGTCCCACTATTAAGCCACAACAGCGGCAAGAGTGCCCCCCCCTCCCAACAATTTTTACTTCTGAAAAACCCTCATTAGCAAGGCATACCTTAGCTAAGCACCACACTACCTCCAACAAAGCACAATCACTGCCTGCATGACACTCCGCTGCCACTTCTCCTGGGTTACATGCTGCCCAACACCCCCCCCCGCGCGCGCGTACGACCCAGTGTCCACGTGTCCACAGCGCACACCAAAGTGTCCCTGCGCAGCCTTCAGCTGCCCTCATGCCACACGCTGGCCTCATAGCCACACCACCCTCATGTCTATTTGTAAGTGCGTCTGCCATGAGGAGGAACAGGAGGCGCACACTGCAGAGGTTGGCAGGGCCAGGCAGTGACCCTCTTTAAAAGGGGTGGGGCGATAGCCCACAATGCTGTACAGAAGCAATGAGAAATCCAATCCTGTGCCACCTCCATCAGGAGCTGCACACGTGGGCATAGCAATGGAGAACCCATGTGCCACACACTATTCATTCTGTCAAGGTGTCTGCATGCCCCAGTCAGACCGGGGTTTTTTATAAATAGTCACAGGCAGGTACAACTCCGCAATGGCAATTCCGTGTGCACCCACAGCATGGGTGGCTCCCTGGAACCCACCGGCTGTACATAAATGTATCCCATTGCAGTGCCCTGGACAGCAGAGCTAACGTCAGATGAAATGCAGGTGGGCTTCGGCCCACACTGCATGCCCCAGTCAGACTGGGGTTTTTTATAAGTAGACACAGGCAGGTACAACTCCCTATTGTGAAGTCCGTATGGACCAACAGCATGGGTGGCTCCCTGGAACCCACCGGCGGTACATAAACAAATCCCATTGCAGTGCCCAGCACAGCTGAGGTAATGTCAGGTTTAATGCAGGTGGGCTTCGGCCCACACTGCATGCCCCAGTCAGACTGGGGTTCCTTATAAGTAGACACATGCAGTTACAACTTCGTGTGGACCGACAGCATGGGTGGGTCCCAGGAAGCCACCGGCGGTACATAAATATATCCCATTGCAGTGCCCTGGACAGCAAAGCTAACGTCAGATTAAATGCAGGTGGGCTTCGGCCCACACTGCATGCCCCAACCTGACTGGGGTTTTTAATTCATAGACACAGGCAGGTACAAATCCCCAATATGAAGTCCCTGTAGACCCACAGCATGGGTGGCTCCCTGGAACCCACTGGCGGTACATAAATAAATCCTATTGCAGTGCCCAGCACAGCTGAGGTAACGTCAGGTTTAATACAGGTGGGCTTCGGCCCACACTGCATGCCCCAGTCAGACTGGGGTTCTTTATAAGTAGACACATGCAGTTACAACTCCGTGTGGACCGACAGCATAGGTGGGTCCCAGGAAGCCACAGGCGGTACATAAATATATCCTATTGCATTGCCCAGCACAGCTCAGGTAACGTCCAATTAAATGCAGGTGGTCTTCGGCCCACACTGCATGCCCCAGTCTGACCAGTGTTTTTAATACATAGACACTGGCAGGTACAAATCCCTAATGTGAAGTCCCTGTGGACCCACAGCATGGGTGGCTCCCTGGAACCCATCGGCGGTACATAAATGTATCCCATTGCAGTGCCCTGCTCAGCAGAGCTAACGTCACATACAATACAGGTGTGCTTCGGCCCACAGTGCATGCCCCAGTCAGAGTGGTAATATGTACGTTAACAGTAACCGCGTTGGTGGGAATGTGGTGGTGACTGCGGACCTAGTAGCGCGGTTTTATTTAGTTGGTTTTCCGAATGTGGCCAGGATTAAGTGGGCCGTGGCAGTGGGATGGTGGGGGGGGGCTCTCTTGTTGTGTCGGTAAAGGTGAAATTCTTGGACTGCGACCAGACGGACCAATGCAAAGGTATTTGCCAAGAATGTTTTCATTGTTGGAGGAGGAGGGGGATGTTTTTGAGGCACTACGTGTCCGTGGTTATATGCACCTTAACAGTAACCGCGTTGGTGGGAAATGGCCTCGCCACCATCATGTCTTTAGGAAGCCTCCATTTCCACACCCCAGTGACATAGCATTAGCAGCGGTATAGGCAGAGCCCAGAATTAGTAACATTTCAGCGGTAGCATTAGGGACAGGCCCCAGTAACATATCACTAGCAGCAGTATAGGGGGAGCACAGTCTTAGTTCTATTTCAGTAATAGTAGCACTGAAGACAGGCCCAGTAACAATTCCGAAGCAGCAGTATAGGGGGAGCACAGTATTAGTTCCATTTCAGTAGTAGTAGCAGTCAAGACAGGCCCCAGTAACAATTCCGAAGCAGCAGTATAGGGGGAGCACAGTATTAGTTCCATTTCAGTAGTAGTAGCAGTCAAGACAGGCCACAGTAACATTCCCGTTGCAGCAGTTTAGGGAGATAACAGTCTCTTTCACATTTCAGTAGTTGCAGTATAGACAAGGCCCCAGTTACATTTATGTAGCAAAAGTGTAGGCCAACCCCACACACCTTGCTGTAGCATGAGTGCAGGCGAAGCCCATAAAAATTACTAGGATTACACTGTAGGCGAGGGCCCAAAAAAATTGGTGTACCAACAGTACTAATGTACCTCAGAAAAATTGCCCATGCCCAACCAAGAGGGCAGGTGAAACCCATTAATCGCTTTTGTTAATGTGGCTTAATTTGTAACTAGGCCTGGAGGCAGCCCAGTTAAAATAAAAATTGGTTCAGGTGCAAGTTTCAACGCTTTAATGAGAATTGAAACGTATAAACATTGTTTACAAAAGTAATATGACTGAGCCTTGTGGGCCTAAGAAAAATTGCCCGTTCGGCGTGATTACGTGAGGTTTCAGGAGGAGGAGCAGGAGGAGGAGGATGAATATAATATACAGATTGATGAAGCTAAAAGGTCCCCGTTTTTGATGGTGATAGAGAACGATGCTTCCATCCGCGGGTGCAGCCTACATATTGCTTAGGTACCGCTGCTGTCCGCTGGTGGAGAAGAGAAGTCTGGGGAAATCCAGGCTTTGTTCATCTTTATGAGTGTAAGACTGTCGGCACTGTCAGTTGACAGGCGGGTACGCTTATCCGTGATGATTCCCCCAGCCGCACTAAACACCCTCTCTGACAAGACGCTAGCTGCAGGACAAGCAAGCACCTCCAGGGCATACAGCGCGAGTTCAGGCCACGTGTCCAGCTTCGACACCCAGTAGTTGTAGGGAGCAGAGGCGTCAAGGAGGATGGTCGTGCGATCGGCTACATACTCCCTCACCATCCTTTTACAGTTCTCCCGCCGACTCAGCCTTGACTGGGGAGCGGTGACACAGTCTTGCTGGGGAGCCATAAAGCGGGCAAAGGCCTTGGTGAGTGTTCCCCTGCCTGTGCTGTACATGCTGCCTGATCTCCGCGCCTCCCCTGCTACCTGGCCCTCGGAACTGCGCCTTCTGCCACTAGCGCTGTCGGATGGGAATTTTACCATCAGTTTGTCCGCCAGGGTCCTGTGGTATAGCATCACTCTCGAACCCCTTTCCTCTTCGGGTATGAGAGTGGAAAGGTTCTCCTTATACCGTGGGTCGAGCAGTGTGTACACCCAGCAATCCGTAGTGGCCAGAATGCGTGTAACGCGAGGGTCACGAAAAAAAGGCATCCTAACATGAAGTCAGCCATGTGTGCCAGGGTACCTGTACGCAACACATGGCTGTCCTCACTAGGAAGATCACTTTCAGGATCCTCCTCCTCCAGGCAAGCAGCATGGGTACCCTCAGCAGTGGGCCAAGCTGTCTCTTCCCCCTCCTCCTCATGCTCCTCCCCCTCCTCCTTCTCCTCTTCAACGCGCTGAGATATAGACATGAGGGTGCTCTGACTATCCAGTGACATACTGTCTTCCCCCGCCTCCGTTTCCGAGCGCAAAGCGTCTGCCTTTATGCTTTGCAGGGAACTTCTCAAGAGGCATAGCAGAGGAATGGTGACGCTAATGATTGCAGCATCCCCGCTCACCATCTGGGTAGACTCCTCAAAGTTTCCAAGGACCTGGCAGATATCTGCCAACCAGGCCCACTCTTCTGTAAAGAATTGAGGAGGCTGACTCCCACTACACCGCCCATGTTGGAGTTGGTATTCCACTATAGCTCTACGCTGCTCATAGAGCCTGGCCAACATGTGGAGCGTAGAGTTCCACCGTGTGGGCACGTCGCACAGCAGTCGGTGCACTGGCAGATTAAACCGATATTGCAGGGTCTACAGGGTGGCAGCGTCCGTGTTGGACTTGCGGAAATGTGCGCTGAGCCGGCGCACCTTTCCGAGCAGGTCTGACAAGCGTGGGTAGCTTTTCAGAAACCGCTGAACCACCAAATTAAAGACGTGGGCCAGGCATGGCACGTGCGTTAGGCTGCCGAGCTGCAGAGCCGCCACCAGGTTACGGCCGTTGTCACACACGACCATGCCCGGTTGGAGGCTAAGCGGCGAAAGCCAGCGGTCGGTCTGCTCTGTCAGACCCTGCAGCAGTTCGTGGGCCGTGTGCCTCTTCTCACCTAAGCTGAGTAGTTTCAGCACGGCCTGCTGACGCTTGCCCACCGCTGTGCTGCCACGCCGCGCGACACCGACTGCTGGCGACGTGCTGCTGCTGACACATCTTGATTGCGAGACAGAGGTTGCGTAGGAGGAGGGTGGTTTAGTGGAGGAAGCATACACCTCCGCAGATACCAGCACTGAGCTGGGGCCCGCAATTCTGGGGGTGGAAGGACGTGAGCGGTCCCAGGCTCTGACTCGGTCCCAGCCTCCACTAAATTCACCCAATGTGCTGTCAGGGAGATATAGTGGCCCTGCCCGCCTGTGCTTGTCCACGTGTCCGTGGTTAAGTGGACCTTGGCAGTAACCGCGTTGGTGAGGGCGCATACAATGTTGCGGGAGACGTGGTCGTGCAGGGCCGGGACGGCACATCGGGAAAAGTAGTGGCGACTGGAAACCGAGTAGCGCGGGGCCGCCGCCGCCATCATGTTTTTTAAAGCCTCCGTTTCCACAAGCCTATACGGCAGCATCTCCAGGCTGATCAATTTGGCTATGTGCATGTTTAACGCCTGAGCGTGCGGGTGCATGGCGGCGTACTTGCACTTGCGCTCAAACAGTTGCACTAGCAACGGTTGGACGCTGCGCTGAGAGACATTGCTGGATGGGGCCAAGGACAGCGGAGGTGAGGGTGTGGGTGCAGGCCGGGAGACGGTAGTGCCTGTGTCCTGAGAGGGGGGTTGAATCTCAGTGGCAGGTTGGGGCACAGGGGGAGAGGCAGTGGTGCAAACCGGAGGCGGTGAACGGCCTTCGTCCCACCTTGTGGGGTGCTTGGCCATCATATGTCTGCGCATGCTGGTGGTGGTGAGGCTGGTGGTGGTGGCTCCACAAACCCTGCACACCACAGTTCGTCGGTCGTCTGCACTCTCAGTGAAAAACTGCCACACCTTTGAGCACCTCGGCCTCTGCAGGGTGGCATGGCGCGAGGGGGTGCTTCGGGAAACAGTTGGTGGATTATTCCGTCTGGCCCTGCCTCTACCCCTGGCCACCGCACTGCCTCTTCCAACCTGCCCTGCTGCTGCACTTGCCTCCCCCTCTGAAGACCTGTCCTCAGTAGGCTTAGCAAACCAGGTGGGGTCAGTCACCTCATCATCCAGCTGCTCTTCCTCCGAATCCTCTGTGCGCTCCTCCCTCGGACTTACTGCCCTTACTACTACCTCACATCGTCATCGTCCTCCTCACCCACTGAAAGCTCTTGAGACAGTTGCCGGAAGTCCCCAGCCTCATCCCCCGGACCCCAGGAACTTTCCAAAGGTTGGGCATCGGTCACGACAAACTCCTCCGGTCGGAGAGGAACCATTGCTGCCCATTCTTGGCAGGGGCCCGAGAACAGTTCCTGGGAGTCTACCTGCTCCTCAGAATGTGTCATTGTAATGGAGTGAGGAGGCTGGGAGGAAGGAGGAGCAGCAGCCAGAGGATTCAGAGTTGCAGCAGTGGACGGCGTAGAACTCTGGGTGGTCGATAGATTGCTGGATGCACTTTCTGCCATCCACGACAGGACCTGCTCACACTACTCATTTTCTAATAAAGGTCTACCGCGTGGACCCATTAATTGTGAGATGAATCTGGGGACCCCAGAAACTTGCCTCTCTCCTAATCCCGCAGCAGTCGACTGCGATACACCTGGACCAGGAGCTCGGCCTGTGCCCACACCCTGACTTGGGCCTCCGCGTCCTCGGCCGCGTCCACATCCTCTAGGCCTACCCCTACCCCCCAGCATGGTGTATTACGAGTAGAGCAGAAACAGAACGCTGTAATTAAATGTGCCGCTTATTGGCCTGTGGTTGGAGGCTGACTTCGCTTACGGAACGCACAGAAGAGCCAGGAAACAATTATGCACAAGCCTGTAGTGTGACGTAGGTGCGTATGACTCAGCTACTGGAATTCACAGCGCAGAAGCAGTCAAGTGGCCAAAGGCCAGTGGTACGCCTTAAGTATTTTGCTTCTATCTTTTTAAATGGTGAGCTGAAACACCAGACAGACCCTGTATGCAGCGTATATTATGTATACTGTTTCCCTCTGGCGGTATGATGGCGGTGATGTAACGGGCACAGCAGAGCCAGGAAACAATTATGCGCAAGCCTGTAGTGAGACGTAGGTGCGTATGACTCAGCTACTGGAATTCACAGCGCAGAAGCAGTCAAGTGGCCAAAGGCCAGTGGTAGGGCTTAAGTATTTTGCTTCTATTTTTTTAAATGGTGAGCTGAAACACCAGACAGACCCTGTATGCAGCGTATATTATGTATACTGTTTCCCTCTGGCGGTATGACGATGTAACGGGCACAGCAGAGCCAGGAAACAATTATGCGCAAGCCTGCTGTAGCGCTTAGCTGGGTATTAATTATGACTACTACCCCCAGCAGACACGCAGTACACTGAAGACGGTCACAGGCAGCCCAAATATAGTATTTTTGCCCATTTTTTTTAAAAAGCCCACTGCCTATATAGACAGTATATCTCTTTCACCTTTCCCACTGTCCCTGCCTCACCAGTACTGCCCCTATACTCTGTAAAATGACTGCAGACTGAGGACGCAATGCTCCGCACGCCCAATATACAAAAAAAAAAAATTGTGCAACACTGCTAAAAGCACCCTCAACAGTACTGCACACGGTCAGATGTGGCCCTAAGAAGGACCGTTGGGGTTCTTGAAGACTAAAATAACACCTAGCACTCTCCCTATAGCAGCTCCAGCAAGACAGCACTTTCCCTGATCTCTGTTAGCATGCATCTGTGGCGAGCCGCGGGCTGGGCAAATTTTAATACTCGGGTGTCACCTGATCTCCCCAGCCACTCACTGCAGGGGGGAGGTATAGGGCTGGAATGTCACAGGAGGAAGTTGTAATGCCTTCCCTGTCTTTCTACTGGCCAGAAAAGCGCGCACATTTCTCAGGGAAGAAAATGAAAGTAACTCGAACATCGCGTGGTGCTCGCCTCGAGTAACGAGCATCTCGAACACCCTAATACTCGAACGAGCATCAAGCTCGGACGAGTACGCTCGCTCATCTCTAACCAATATTAACTGATCTGTGATAAAAATAAAATGTCAGTCTAACAATTCCCACACTTTAACCCCTTACGCACCACACAGATTTAGATAATCTCTTTTCATATGCCCTACTGGGGGTTTCAGATTTGGGTGTCTCTTTTTTTTTTACTGGATGACCTAGCCCCTATCATAGCAGAAGGAGACCACTTCCAGTACACGTTCCTTACTTCAGTAATAGTAGCTGTCCCACGACACTAAGAGAGACACAGAAAGCATTTTTTTTTTACTTCTCACAAGCTTCTTCTGAACTTTGCAATCGGGTTTTACTGTCTATCTCTTACAGGGGCCATAGCAAAAAAATTGAAATTCATGTTCTGGGGTTCCCTAGGACCCGCGTGCAATACCATTGTGTAGGCATCCATGCCTTCTTGGTCAAGTACGTTCTTGTTATTTCAGTATAGGACAGCAGTATTGTGCTGGATCCACACCCTGTATAGCCGCATAGCTTTTAATGGGGCTGAATGCTGCCCATGGAAGCACACAGACAGCCCACAGCCCAAAAATATGGTCATGTCCAACTAGCCTAAGGCTAATTTCACCTGGGCAGACATGATATTGAGCCGTAAAACTCAGCGCAATATCGCACTCGGAAACATGCGGTGTCCCTGTAGATGTGAGGCATTTGTGTGTCAAGTAGCAATCTTTATTATTTTCAATGGGAAACCTTGCATCACGTTCCATTCGGGTGCACCTCGCATACCGTGTAATGTTTTTACTAGACCCATTGAAAACAATGGGCAAGGCATTCTGTGGGAATGCCCAAAGATAGGACATGCCGTGATTTTTTTCCAGTATCGCGATCAGGAACAGAGATGAGCGAGCACACTCATCCGAGCTTGATACTCGTTCCAGTATTAGGGTACTCGAGATGCTCGTTACTCGAGTCGAACACCATGCGGTACTCGAGTCAATTGCATTTCCTTTCCCGCATGTTTAGCACCCTTTTCTAGCCAATAGACATGCAGGGAAGGCATTACCACTTGCTGCTGGGACGTGCCAGCCCTATCCCACCACCCTGCAGTGAGTGGCTGGCGAGATCAAGTGACCTCCGAGTATTTAAACTGGCCCCTCCCGTGGCTCGCCTCAGACACATGCTGGCAGAGGTTAGGGCTAGTGCTGCTGCTGATATAGGGACAGTGTTAGAGTAGAATCCTGTCGTCAAGAACCCCAACGGTCCTTCTTAGGGCTACTCCTCATAGTGTGCATTACTGTTGTGGCTGGCTGGGAGCACTAGTGCACCAATTTTGTTTTTTAAGCATCTAGGGCTGTGCAGGCTATTTCAGCTATACTGTTCTGTGATTGCAGTGCATAAGGCAGAGTGTAGGGACACAGCTACTTATATAGGGAAAGTTTTACAGTCCTCCAGATCCTCTGTACAAGAACCCCAACGGTCCTTCTTAGGGCTACTTCTCACCGTGTGCATTAGAGTTGTGGCTGGCTGGGAGCAGTAGTGCATCAATTTTTGTATTACGCATCTAGGCCTGTTCCCAGCCTTTCAGTAATAGCGTTCTCAGCCTGCAGTGCCCTACAACCAGCTCTCACCGTGAAACTGCTCTCTAACATCTCCTAGCCTACTGCAAACTACTTAAGTTATACCGTTCTGTGTCTGCGGTGCATAACGCAGAGTTTAGGGATGCAGCCACTTCTATAGGAAAAGTTATACAGTCCTGATCCTCCGTGCAAGAACCCCAACGCTCCTTCTTAGGGCTACATCTGACTGCGTGCTTTAGAGTTGTGGCTGGCTTGGAGCAGTAGTGCACCAACTTTTGTATTACGCATCTAGGCCTGTTCCCCGCATTTCCGTAATAGTGTTCTCAGCCTGCAGTGCCATACAACCAGCTCTCAACCGTGAAACTGCACTTTAACATTTCCTAGCCTACTGCAAACTATTTCAGTTATACAGAGGTCTCACTGCACTGCTAAACAGTACTGTAATATTTCCTGGGCCACTGCAAAGTATTTCAGCTCTGTCGCTGTGCAGAGCATTTCCCAATACCCTTTCCATGGTGGGTTTGAGATAGCCGCAGTTACCAGCAGTATCCACTGGCTTTAGAGTCTTCTCCCACTCCATACAGCCTTTCTTATCTACAAGTCTCTGCGAGCTGTAAATTACCCCTAGGTATTAGTGCAAAACAGCGGGTTACTTTTTTCCAATTCACAGCATTGAGCCTCCACTATCTACAAGTCTCTGTGTGCGGTGAATTAAGCCACAGTTGTCAGTGCTGTACAGTGGGGTAATTTATTTGGGCCCTGCTCTATTCGTAATCCGCCATGATGAGGAGTAGGGGTAGGGGTCGAGGACGCGGAAGTCCAAGTGAGGGTGTGGGCACAGGCCGAGTTCCTGGGCATGGTGAATGACAGCCGACTGCTGCGGGATTAGAAGAGAGACAAGTTTCTGGGCTCCCCAGCTTCATATCCCAATTTACGGGTCCGCGTGGTAGACCTTTATTACAAACAGAGCACTGTGAGCAGGTCCTGTCGTGGATGGCAAAAACGCGTCCAGCAATGTATCGACCACCCAGTCTTCTGTGCAGTCCACTACTCCCGACCTAGGGACTGCAACTCTTAATCCTCTGGCTGCTGCTCCTCCTTCCTCCCAGCCTCCTCACTCCATGAAAATGACATATTCTGAGCAGGCAGACTCCCAGGAACTGTTCTTGGGTCCCTGCCATGAGTGGGAAAAACTGGTTCCTCTCTCACCTGAGGAGTTTGTCGTGACCGATGCCCAACCTTTGTAAAGTTCCCAGAGTCCGGGTGATGAGGCTGGGGACTTCCGGCAACTGTCTGAAGAGCTTTTTGTGGGTGTGGATGATGATGAGACACAGTTATCTGTCAGTGAGGTAGTAGTAAGGGCAGTAAGTCTGAGGGAGGAGCACACAGAGGATTTGGAGGAAGAGCAGCTGGATGATGAGGTGGCTGACCCCACCTGGTTTGCTAAGCCTACTGAGGACAGGGCTTCAGAGGGGGAGGCAAGTGCAGCAGCAGGACAGGTTGGAAGAGGCAGTGGAGTAGCCAGGGGAAAAGACAGGGCCAGAGTGAAGAATCCCCCAACTGTTTCCCAAAGCACCCCCTCGTGGCAAGCCTCCATGCAGAGGGCTAGGTGTTCAAAAATGTGGATGCTTTTTAGTGAGAGTGCGGACGACCGACGAACAGTGGTGTGCAACGTGTGTCGCATCAAGATCAGCCGGAAAGCCACCACTACCAGCCTCACCAACACCAGCATGCGCAGGCATATGATGGCCAAGCACCCCACAAGGTGGGACGAAGGCCATTCACCGCCTCTATGTCACACCACTGCCTCTTCCCCTGTGCCCCAACCTGCCACACAGATCCAATCCCCCTCCCAGGATACAGGCACGAGCGCCTCCCGGCCTGCACCCACACCCTCACCTCCACCGTCCTCCACTCCATCCAGCAATGTCTCTCAGCGCAGCATTCAGCTGTCGCTAACACAAGCGTTGGAGCGAAAGCGCAAATACGCCGTCACCCATCCACATACACAAGCTTTAAACGTGCACATTGCCTAATTAATTGCCTGTAGATGCTGCCGTACAGACTTGTGAAAACGGAGGCTTTCAAAAACATGATAGCGATGGTCCTGCGCTACTCAGTCCCCAGTCACCACTATTTTTCTCAGTGTGCCATCCCAGCACGTCTCCCCCAAAATAAATCGTGCCCTCGCCAACGTGGTTACTGGGAAGGTGCACTTAACCACGGACAGGTGGAGTAGTACTGGCGGGCAGGGCCACTTTTTCACCCTGACAGCACATTGGGTGAACATGGTGGAGGCTGGGACCGAGTCAGAGCCTGGGACCGCTCACGTCCTACGCACACCCAGAATACCGGGTCCTACCTCGGTGCTGGTATATGCAGAGTTTTATGCCACCTCATCCAAACCCTCCCCCTCCTCTGCCAGCTCTACTTCTCAATTAAGAAGTGTGAGCACGTCGCCAGCAGGCGGTAGCGTGCGGCGCGGCAGCACAGCGGTGGGCAAGCGTCAGCAACCCATGCTGAAACTAATCAGGTTAGGTGAAAAGAGGCACACAGCCCCCGAGCTGCTGCAGGGTCTGACAGAGCAGACCGACCCCTGGCTTTCGCCGCTGAGCCTCCAACCGGGCATGGTCGTGTCTGACAACAGTCGTAACCTGGTGGCGGCTCTGCAGCGCGGCAGCCTCACACACGTGCCATGCCTGGCCCACATCTTCAATCTGGTGGCTCAGCGGTTTCTGAAAAACTACCCCCACTTGTCTGACCTGCTCGGCAAGGTGCGCCGCATCTGCGCACATTTCCGCAAGTCCACCACGGACGCTGCCACTCTGAGAATCCTGCAACATCTGTTTCAGCTGCCAGAGCACCGACTGCTGTGCGACGTGCCCACACGCTGGAATTCTACGCTGCACATATTGGCCAGGCTGTACATGCAGCATACAGCAATAGTGGAATACCAGCTGCAACATGGGCGGTGGAGTGGTAGTCAGCCTCCGCCATTCTTTACTGAGGAGTGGGCATGGATGGCAGATATCTGCCAGGTCTTCAGAAACTTTGCGGAGTCTACCCAGATGGTGAGCGGCGATGCGGCAGTCATTAGCGTTACCATCCCGCTGCTTTGCCTGCTGAGAAGTTCGCTGCTAAGCATAAAGGCCGACGTTTTGCGGTTGGAACAGGAGACGGGGGATGACAGTAAGTCGCTTGAGGAGAAGCACGGGGAAGGGACAGCTGGTCACACTGCAGAGGGTACCCATGCTGCTTGCCTCTTATCTGTTCAGCGTGTATGGGCTGAAGAGGAGGAGGATGATCCTGAAAGTCATCCTCCTAGTGAGAGGACAGCGATGTGTTGCGTACTGGGACCCTGGCACACATGTCTGACTTCATGTTAGGCTGCCTTTCCTGTGACCCTCACGTTAGACGCATTCTGGCCAACACGGATTACTGGGTGTACACACTGCTCGACCCACGGTAAAAGGAGAACCTTTCCACTCTCATTCCCGAAGAGGAAAGGGGTACGAGAGTGATGCAATACCACAGGGCCCTCTTGGAAAAAGTGATGCTAAAGATCCCATCTGACAGCGCTAGTGGCAGGAGACGCAGTTCAGAGGGTCATGTAGCAGGGAAGGAGCGGAGATCAGGCAGCATGTCCAGTGCAGGCAGGGGAACACTCTCCAAGGCCTTTACCAGCTTTATGGCTCCCCAGCAAGACTGCGTCACCACTCCCCAGTCAAGGCTGAGTCGGAGGGAGCACTGTAAAAAGATGGTGAGGGAGTACGTAGCCGATCATACCGCTTTCCTCTGTGATGCCTCTGCTCCATACAACTATTGGGTGTCAAAGCTGGACACGTGGCTCGAACTTGCGCTGTACGCCCTGGAGGTACTGGCCTGCCCTGCCACTAGCGTCTTGTCAGAGAGAGTGTTTAGTGCAGCTGGGGGAATCATCACGGATAAGCGTACCCGCCTGTCAACTGCCAGTGCCGACACTCATAAAGATGAATAAAGGCTGGATTTCCCCAGACGTCTCTTCTCCACCGGCGGAAAGAAGCGGAACCTAATGATTCTTTTCGCTGCAACAGGAGAAAAATGCATCCTCTATCACCACAAAAAAGGGGGAATTAGCTTTGTCAATCACTCTCGGATATTATTACTCCTCCTCCTCCTAAAACAGCATGTCAGCAGGCTGAACTGCCAATTTTTCTGCGGCCCAAAACGCTCTGTTTAAAAGTGTTTTACAATTTTTCAAAGTTTCAAAAGTATTGATACTTTAAAAGAAACCAATTTGTTTCACAGGGCTGCCTCCAGGCTCTGTTACAAATTAAACAACAGCGAGCTGTATCTTTAAAAAATGTTTATGGGTTTCACCTGCCCTCGCAGTTGAGCAATTTTTCAGGGCTGCACTTGTACTCTTGGAACACCAATTTTTCTGGCCCTCGCCTATACTGTTATCTAACTAATTTTTCCGGCCTTTGCCTACACTCTTGGTAACCAAATTTTTTCTGGTGTTCGCCTATATCAGTGGTGGCGAACCTATAGCACGCGTGCCAGAGGAGGCACGCAACGCACTCCCTGCTGCCACGCGTCACCATCGGCTGCTCACCACATTAGTGAATGCCTGCAGGGGCCGCGGCTCCCCTGCGGACATTCACTCAGCACTGCTATCTTTGCTGATCCCGGCGCACACTGTGAGTCAGTGTGGAGCCAGGATCCTCTCCCCCCCCCCATCCCCTGACCTCTCCTACTTGGTTCCGCAAGAGCAGGGGGAGGAGACATCCAACAGCACACTGCCGTCAGTGTGCACCTGGGATCAGACAGGAGGGAAACGGCGCTCCCACGAGGAGGAGGGATAAGTATGTGAGGCTAGGGACAGGCATTATGACTGCTGGGAGAATCGCTGGGGTGAAGGGGAGGTATTATGACTGCTGGGAGAACCACTGGGGGGAAAGGGAGGCATTATGACTGCTGGGAGAATCGCTGGGGGGAGGGGAGGCATTATGGCTGCTGGGAGAATTGCTGGGGGGGAGGCATTATGACTGCTGGGAGAATCACTGGGGGGGAGGGGAGGCATTATGACTGCTAGGAGAATCGCTGGGGGGGGAGCCCAGGCATTATGACTGCTGGGAGAATCACTGGGGGGGAGGGGAGGCATTATGACTGCTGGGAGAAATGCTGTGGGATGTCACTATTATCGCTGGGGGGGGGGGGGGGGTGCGCTATTACCGCTGGGGTATGTTTACATTTGGTGGCAATGGGCAGGGCTGTTTGAAAATAGACAGCGTGCAGATTTTGACTGCTTTTTGGATGCAGAAATGCTTCAGAATTTGCGACAGAAATTTCCACTGAGAACATTCTGCAGTATTTCGGTATCCAAAAAGCAGTCAAAATCTGCACGTTGTCTATTTTGAAACAGCCCTGTCCTTTTTAGAATGACGGGGTTAAAATCATACGTCATTATAAGCCCCGCCCCCTGACGTGTTGGCACTTTGCAATAAATAAGTGGGTTTTGGGTTGCAGTTTGGGCACTCGGGCTCTAAAAGGTTCACCATCACTGGCCTAAACTCTTGGTACACCAATGTGTCAGGGGTTCGCATATACTCTTCTTAAAGAAATGTTACAGGGGTCTGCCTATACTTTTGCTACAGAAATGTTACTGGGGTCCGCCTATACTGTTGCTACAGAAATGTTACAGGGGTCTGCCTATAGTTTTGCTGCAGAAATGTTACTGGGGTCTCCCTATACTCTTGCTACAGAAATGTTACAGGGGTCTGCCTATACCTTTGCTACAGAAATGTTACTGGGGTCTGCCTATACTTTTGCTACAGAAATGTTACAGGGGTCTGCCTATACTTTTGCTACAGAAATGTTACAGGGGTCTCCCTAAGCATTTGCTACAGAAATGTTACTGAGGTCTGCCTATGCAGTTTCTACTGAATGGTTTGAGGGGTTCGCCTATACTTTTACTACAGAAATGTTACTGGGGTCCGCCTATACTCTTGCTACAGAAATGTTACTGGGGTCTCCCTATACTCTTACTACAGAAATGTTACAGGGGTCTACCTATACCTTTGCTACAGAAATGTTACTGGGGTCTGCCTATACTTTTGCTACAGAAATGTTACAGGGGTCTCCCTATACTTTTACTACAGAAATGTTACTGGGGTCCGCTTATACTCTTGCTACAGAAATGTTTCTGGGGTCCGCCTATACAGTTTCTACTGAATGGTTTGAGGGGTTCGCCTATACTTTTGCTACAGAAATGTTACAGGGGTCTGCCTATACTTTTGCTACACAAATGTTACTGGGGTCTGCCTATACTTTTGCTACACAAATGTTACTGGGGTCCGCCTATACTCTTGTTACAGAAATGTTACTGGGGTCTGCCTATACCTGGTTTGAGGGGTTCGCCTATACTTTTTCTAAGGAAATGTTACAGGGGTTCATCTATACTCTTGCTATAGAAATGTTACTGGGGTCCGCCTATACTCTTGCTACAGAAATGTTACAGGGGTCTGGCTATACTTTTGCTACAGAAATGTTACTGGGGTCCACCTATACTTATGCTACAGAAATGTTACTGGGGTCTCCCTATACACTTGCTAAAGAAATGTTACTGAGGTCCGCCTATACTCTTGCTACGGAAATGTTACAGGGGTCTGCCTATATTTTTTTTTCTACAGAAATGTTACTGGGGTCCGCCTATGCTGTGGGTGCACAAAGACTTCCCATTGCAGTGTTTTACCTGTCTGGCACAAATACACTGACTGACTAGGGTAGAAATGTGGGCCGAGGTCCTTGGTGGGGTGAAACTCTGCCATGTTTGGGTACTCTGATTTCTTCATGTGTAATACCATCTTTGTGCACCCACAGCATAGGCGAGCCCAAGGAACTCAAAGACTTCCCATTGCGGTGTTTAGGTATCTGACACCTATGCAGAATGAATTGTGTGGGCACACATGGATTTCCCATTGCTGTGTAACTCGCGGCACCTTGGGTCACACAAAGTGAAGGCTGGGACCAAGCCTGACCCTGGGCCCGTTCACGTGCTTCCCACACAGTGTATTGCTGCGTCGTGGAGATGTGTAGAAGTGCTGGCACCTGAGTCCCCTTTATGCCCACGTTTGCGGCTGCTGACAATTTTGTGACGGAGGTGGCACGGGATTGGAATGATGATCGTACATCAATTTATCATCAATTCTCAACGGCATTGTGTGCTATCGTCCACACTTTCAAGGAGGGTCGCTGCCTGGCCCTGCCAGCCCTCTGCAGTGTGTGCCTCCGGTTCCTCCTCATCTGGTACGTGCTTATAAATAGACATGAGGGTGGTGTGGCTATGAAGCGAGCATGTGGCATGGGGCAACTGAACGATGAACAGGGAAACTTTTGTGTGCACTGTGGACGCAGGGTCATGCAGGGGGGGTTGGACTGCAATGCCAGCATGTAACCCAGGAGAAGAGGCAGCGGTGTCACCCGCAGGCAGTGATTGTCCTTGGTTACAGGTAGTGTGGTGCTTGCCTAAGATGTGCCAGCGCGTGTGCCTTGCTAATGAGGGTTTGTCCCAAGTAAATTTTTAGGGGGGTGACCACCAGACTCTTGCCCCCATTTTGGCTTAATAGTGGGACCTAGGAGCCTCAGATGCAGCCATGCATGCTGCCCCTGCCCTTCCCTATCCTTTTCTGTGGTGTTTCCATGACTTTCTGATGTTTTCTGGTGTTTCACAAGTCATGACCTATGCGGAGCATCGGTCCCATACAAAAATGCTCGAGTCCCCCATTGACTTCAAATGGGGTTCGTTACTCGAAACGAGCTCTCTAGCATTACGAAAAGTTTGATTCGAACAACGAGCACCTGAGCATTTTGGTGCTCGCTCATCCCTAATCAGGAACAATTATCACTAGATGGACTGTCAGGTATCTGTTGCCCAGCAGATTGTCCCATGTAAATGCACCCTTAGATGTCCTAATATAATTTCTAAACATGCAAAAAATAATGCTTTAGGTAGAAGAATGACTGCACACAAGAGAGCGACCAACACACCAGAAATTTCCAGTGATTCCAACCTTTATTGAGAGAGTAACATATTCTGCGTGTGTATATATGTGCAGCAGTGAATATCATTGAAAAGCCCCATTATTCCTGTTGTGAGGTTATTGATGTGGTGGAACCAATTTCTTTATTGTATATATTTCCAGGATGTATGTTCTCCAGTCCTCCTGCACTCAGACTCCCTTCCATCTGTTCCCAACTTTATGCTAGTCATACATTTATTCAGTTAGAAGGATGTAGAGGGTCGGATTGCTGAGAGTATGATGGCAGAATCAGACAATAAAGGGTTTGTTGTCTGTTACCATGGAGACACACCGTTCTGCACAGGAGCTGTACAAGTTAGACAATAGGAAATTTGTGATACTTTTTGCAAAGTTGTTTCATTTTTCATTTTATATATATTGGGGCAATAAAAATAATCTCATTGTGAAGGTGAACATAGACATTATTCCATTAGCTACATATGACAGAAATGTGTAACATAGGCCATACAGTAAGTATGGAAGAGACTCGGCAGCGAAACTCACTCCATACCCAGTTGACACTCACTCTCAGTATAAATACAGTGGCTTTGACAACTGTGACATCCATGACATTATCCAGTGAGCTCTCGATTGCCCCATTGTCGTTCCCCTAACAAGCAATGGCAAGGTGCGGATGGGTTACTGTAGCAGTCCAGGGCCTAGTTCAGACAGACATACATGTTTTTCTTGTTTTCTTATGGTTGTCATATTGCTAACATAATTTCCATAGTCACCTAGCTCTGTCAGTCACTACCACCATAGGACATGAGAATTGACCTTCATGTGTCAACTTTATGTTCCAGTACTCTTCCTCCAACCAGCTCAAATATCTGCTATATGTTTAACTACTAGACATTAATTTTGATTTTTATCTTTCCAAGTTCTCTATTGTAGGACATATACCCCATTCTGGCCAGGTCACTTTCTTTATGGGCTTTTACACAGCCTGATGACCAGGCAAGAATGTTCCTAGAGATATTAGTGTCTCCGAGCTGTGGGAAGGACTTGGGAGGAGGGGGAACAGTTCTGGTTCCTAGTAAGTAGACCCAGTTGTGTGTGCAGTTTTATTGGCAATGCTCCATAGGAAAAAAATGAAAATTAACTCCCTTTCAACAGCCATCTCTTGGAAGTATTTTTTTTGCCTGTGATTCAATGTCTGACCCTTTGTTGGGGTATTCCCTTCTGGGACTTTCATTGCATATTCTGTGGCTATATGCAAATCTGATAGATGTAGGTCCCAGGTGGTCAGGACTTAGAAGTACAGCCAAGCAGGCTTCACTATGCTGTTTCCTATAGAAGTCAACAGGAGTTATGCAAACTGTGCAATACAGAAAGATCAGCTGTTTCAGTAACTCTGTTTGTGCAACTTTGTAGCCATCAGACTTTCATGACATGTCCTGTGAATATGCCATGAAAGTGTTAAGAAACCTCGCAACATGTCTAGGCTGTCAACGACTCTAAATAATACACTTGTTCATGTTCTCTAGCTAGGAGTCTTGGTGCGCCCCTTTATTTAGGTGGTGATTGCTGACAAGCATTGTAGCTTTGTGTGATCTTATTGTCATCAGTCCACAATAAATGCAGGATTAGATAAGAAGGTAAAGGCAGTATTATAGGATGTGCACAGTAAGTTAGGGATTCTTTGGCTTGTCTTCATCATCATCTTCCTCTTCTGCAGTGGTTACCATGAGCAGTCACTCTGGGTCACAACAAACATACTTCAAATTCGTATTTAAAGCCGGCTCCAAAGAACCAATTCTGAGGAACAAAACAGACATTTATTAAGTTGATACCAGCTGGTAGGGTGAATGCAGATGGGCGGAAGTTCCGCGGCGGGATGTGCTGCAGAATTTTTGCCTGTGCACACTGCCATAGGATTGCATGTGTGCACGCAATCCTATGCAGGCAGCCACTATTTGACCGCGTAATAACTTGTGCGGTAAACAAATCGCGGAGGCCCGCACAGAAATGTCACTGGTGATGCTCCGGCACATAGCAGAGCAGAGACAAGATGCCAGGAGGAGGTGAGCTGCCCGTCAGTGCAGGGGCACAGGGAGCATCTCTCTGCGAGAATCTTGCGGCGGGATCCAACCCGGCCGTCTGCATTGACCCATAGACAAACAGAAAGAAAAACAGGTGGAAATGGTACAACAACCCCGTTTCCCTGAAAATAAGACCTGCCCCGAAAAAAACCCTAGCATGATTTTTAAATAGTGTCCAGGTAGCTAAACAAGTAAAAAAGAAATATTTTGGAGCAAAAATTAGTATAAGATCCTGTCTTATTTTGGGGGAAATGGGGTAGTACTACTAGATATATTGACAGACAAAGATGTGAAGTGAGAAGAAACATGACATCTTATGTTAAAGATAATCTCAGACTAGATTCACTCCACGTTTGCATCATGCATGCAGACATTCTGGTATAAATATCTAACATACCTGCAGGCTATCAGTAGCCAAACACATGTCATAAGAGTGACTTTTAGTGTACATTTGGCTGGTATTCTTTGGTGTCGCTTTCTCTAAACTGTATTTAAAAGCTGTGCTATAGAGTATAAGAGTATACGGAAAGAAAAGTGTTGTATGTTCTTTCAATGGGAATCAATGGCAAAAGTACAGAACTATACAGCCGTAACATTGTATGCCTTAGGCTTCATTCACACAGGTGCGATGATATTTGGCTGGCTGTGCCACAGCCACAGTGCGGCCGAAAATCACGTGAACGAGAGGTAGCCGTGACTGAGTAATAGGTGCATCTCCCGTTTATGCATCTGTTCAGACGGCGCAGGGGTGACATGTATACGCTGCACCCGGAATGCTGTCGGGTAGAGGGAGAGAGTTTAGCTCTGCTAAACTGCCTCCCTTTCTCCGCCCCTTACTCGCTCCTAGCAATGGTGGGGGTGGGACTGGGCGGGAGCTAGTTTTCTAAACTCCTGCCCCATCTCTGCCCCTTGCCATGTGCCAGCAATAGGAGCGGGCAGGATGCTACTCACCCACCCTGTCCCACCCCTCCCTTTGCCCACAGCTGGCAAGGGGCAAAGAGGAGGAGGGAAGGGGAGGGAGTTTAACAGAGCCACTGCTAAACTCCCTCTCACCTCCCTTTTTCCTGGCAGCTCCCATAGGCTCCCACAGGAGTCTATTGGACCGGTGTATTCCCGCCGGGAAAGATAGGTCCAGAACTATGCGCTATGTCGGCTGTTTTTATGCACCAGCAAAATGGCCATCTGAACTGAGGCAATGTAAGCCAATGCCTCAGATGGGTGACATATATCAGCCAGGCTGTGAAAACAGGGCCAATATACACCTGTGTGAATTTAGCCTTACTGTTATTAAATGTGCAGGGTTTATTAGTGAATATATCAAAGCATACACTATACAACTGTATCAAAAGACACCAAAGATGTGCCATAAACGTTGGATAGGTGGGATTTCCACTTATGGGACCCTCACCTACTGGGAGTACAGAGACCCCTGACACCTGTTCTGTGGGGTCAGAGAGCCTCCATATTCAGGCAGGGATAGAACTGGAGAGGACTGCCTAATCCTGAAGATACGTCATAAATGTATTTAGTGGTAAAACCCCCTCTATCCAGTGGTAACTGAGAGAACCTCTAGGAATATCCAGTGACTAAATTGCCTAAAATTAAAGCTTTACATCGGCACGTGGATAAGAAGATCGCTGATAACATCTTGGCAGCTTCTTTATGTCATCAAACTCATTGTGGTACTGTAAGTATTCCATCAGCTCATTAGGGATTTCTAGCTGATGGATGAGACGAAGCTTCCCCACTTGTTTCAGCCGCCTTCTTATAGCAATACGACACTGAGACTTCAGGGATCTCGGATGAGCTGTACAGAAGATAAGACCAGAGTACAGGATGAGATTGTAGTCTGACACTACTGTACAGTACAGCGATCTATACAGGAAGAAAGTATATTAGAATTAGTCCATAGAAGGAAAAATGTGCTGAAAGTAAGTTAATTACAGCAGGGGCGTAAGCTAAAGACTCTGGGGCCCTGGTGCAAGAGCTCAGCTCACCACCCAACTTCCCCCACCCCCCTCTGCCTTACACACACACCTGTACCTCTACCTGTACCCAGATCTAAATTGTGATGCATGCAGCTGCAAAACAAATTTACCTACATGATCTAGCCCCTTGGCATTGGCTTTCCAAACACGACGCATTTCCTGGACTACTTGAAAATCAGTTTGCAGTCCCTTAGACTGCATTCATAATTTTTTTTGCATTTTCGAATCACAATTAAAAAACACATCCAAAAACTGCATATCGGATTCAAAAACCACATGTGCCTTTAATACACTGCATACACTATTAGAAACTGCATGTGGATTTAAACAATACATTCGACTTTTTAAAACCGCATGCAGGTTTCTGATGCATTTTTGAATTGTGTGTAAAGTATTCAGTCATATACAGTAAATAATCAGCTTATACCATCATGCTCCATATCACTATATACAGGACTAGCTGATGTATCTGGCTTTGCCCAAATTAATTTGATACAGGTGTTTACGTGTTGTGAACACGGAAAATTTTATGAAGTAAATGTTACCTTAGAAGAACAGAGGAATAAAGTATGTATACACAGAAAGGGAGCATTAGATTCTCCTCAGGCTGCATGTACTGATGTCCCTCTGCAGAATATGCCAGTCCCCCCCCCCCACACTGTCTTCTATTATGACCTAAAGAAGGCTCGCGCCAAATTTCACGCTTGTACAACACTGCAAGGTTAAATCATACAGGGGTGCACTTACTTTTGCATTTAGCATTAAATAATCGAGTTGTGACCCCTTTACTTTATCTATTTAGGACCTTACTTTTCCTATTTAGGACCTAAAGAATGCTTGTGCCAAATGTCACACTTGTACAACACCGGGAAGTTACATTACATGGGAGTGCACTCTCTTTTGCAATTAGCATTGAATTTTCAAGCTGTGACCCCTTTACTTTTCCAATTTAGGACCTGAAGAATGCTCGTGCCAAATTTCATGTTTGTATGACATAGAGAAGTTAGAGACTTAGATTAGGTACATTACACAGGGGTGCCAATACGTTTGCACTTAGCACTGAATAATTGAGTTGTGCCTCTTTAACTTTACCTATTTATGGCCTCGGTCACATGGGCGTTTTTTGCCGCGATTTGTGGATCGCATGACGTATGCGCATCCGCAAATCGCGTGACGGGGGCTGAAAAATCGCCCGAAAAATCTGCTCCTAGCTGCGTTTCCTTTGGAACGGGCCGCAGCAGTGGAGAACTGTCCAGCCCATTGAATTCAATGGAGCCGGCAATACAGCCGGCTTCATAGAAAGCAATGGGCTGCAGGCGATCTCAGGATGAATTTCCCTGAAAATCATCCAAAAATGTGTAAAAAGTAAAAAAAAAAAAAATACTCACCTTGTCCCGGCAGACGGAGTTCAGCCGCGGCCGGCCGGCAGTTCTCCTGAACTGCTGTGAGTAGTATTCAGCAGGCAGGGATTTAAAATCCCCGCCTGCTGAATGAGCTGCCTCTGATTGGTCACAGCCCTCACCAATCAGAGGCAGCTCTCACTCACCCATTCATGAATTCATGAATGGGTGAGTGAGTGCTGCCTCTGATTGGCTCAGCAAAGGGACCAATCAGGGGCAGCTCTCAGCTATTGAATGACAGCTGAGAGCTGCCCCTGATTGATCCCTGCGCTGAGCCAATCAGAGGCAGCACTCACTCGCCATTCATGAATGGGTGAGTGAGAGCTGCCTCTGATTGGTGAGGGCTGTGACCAATCAGAGGCAGCTCATTCAGCAGGCGGGGATTTTAAATCCCCGGCTGCTGAATACTACTCACAGCAGTTCAGGAGAACTGCCGGCCGGCTGCGGCTGAACTCCGTCTGCCGGAAGAAGGTGAGTATATTTTTGTTTTTACTTTTTACACATTTTTGGATGATTTTCAGGGAAGGGCTTATATTTTTAAGCCCTTCCCGAAAATTCATCCTGCGATCGCCGGCAGCCCATTGCTTTCAATGGAGCCGGCTGTATTGCTGGCTCCATTGAATCAATGGGCAACTATCATTTTTCTCTGCTACAGCTGTGGCAGAGGAGAATGATTTGTCTAGTATATGTTGTCAATGGGGTCGGCGCTGCTGCCGCCGGCCCTATTGAGCGCATATAGAGAAGAACAGGAATCGCAGATCGCAGATAGGCGCGATCTGCGATTTCTGTTCTATAATTAATCGGACGAGCGCATAAAAAGCGCTCATGTGTCCGATACCATTGCAAAGCAATGGTTCTATAAAATCGGCGATCGCATGCGCATATCGCACGAAAAATCGCCCGTGTGACCGAGGCCTTTAGGATGTAAAGAATGCTTGTGCTAATTTCAAGCTTATACAACATCGGGAAGTTACATTACATAGGAGTGCCAATACTTTTGCACTTAGCATTAAATAATCAAGTTGTGACCCCTTTACTTTTCCTATTTAGGACATAAAGAATGTTCGTGCCAAAGTTTATGCTTGTACGACATGGGAAGTTAGAGAATTAACCCCTTCATGACCAATGACGTACCGGTACGTCATGGTGTGTCGGGGTATGTATGAAGAGAGGTTGCGTAGCAACATCTCTTCATACAGTGCGGGCGTCAGCTGTTTATAACAGCTGACACCCGCGGCCGATCGCGGCTATTAACCATTTAAATGCCGCTGTCAATTCTGACAGCGGCATTTAAATCCTCCGAACGATGTTCGGGGGTCCTGCACAGCCCCCCCCCCCCGCGCGGTGAGATCGGGGGAGCCGTGCAGGTGTCATGGCAGCCAGGGGCCTATTGAAAGGCCCCAGGGCTGCCTTAGCAGACTGCCTATCAAGCCATCCCCGTGGGGTGGCTCGATAGACTGCCTGTCAAAAAGCAGTATGATATAGTTATAGCATTGCATCATACATCAGGAGCGATCAATGCATCGCATATTAAAGTCCCCCAGGGGGACTTCAAAGTAATGTAAAAAAAAAAAAAAAATCAATAAAGTTTTTTTAATTGAAAAAAAAAAGTTGCAAAAGTTTAAATCACCCCCTTTTGCCATATCTATTATTAAAAAATGTAAATAATAAATTAAAAATATGTATTTGGTATCGCCGCGTCTGTAAAAGTCCGAACTATCAAAGCAGTGCATTATTTTTCCCGCACGGTGAACGACGTCCGGAAAAAAATTAAAGAACGCCAGAAATACACTTTTTTGGTTACCCTGTCTCCCAGAAAAAACGCAATAAAAAGTCGTATGCACTCCAAATTGGTACTATCAGAAACTACAGAACATCCCGCAAAAAATGAGCCCTTGCTAAACTATGTCGATGGAAAAAAAAAAAGTTATTGCGCACACAAAATGACGGCAGAAAGTAATTGAAAAAAATTAAATGCCTTTAGAAAAAAAAAGAGGAGTATAGTAAAAAAAAAACTATACATGTTTGGTATCGTAGTAATCATACCGACCCATAGAATAAAGTTATCATGTCATTTTTTTTGCTGTTTGTGCGCCGTACAAAACAAGATGCACTAAAAGATGACGAAATGTTGTTTTTCTTTTTCATTTTACTCCACTTAGAATTTTTTAAAAGTTTTTCAGTACATTATATGGTACTTTAAATAGCACCGTTGAAAAATACAACTCGTCCCGCAAAAAACAAGCCCTCATACAGTGAAGTCGATGGATAAATAAAGGAGTTACAATTTTTTAAAGGGGGGAGGAAAAAATGAAAATGGAAAAAGAAAAAGGGCCGCGTCATTAAGGGGTTAAATTAGGTACATTACATAGAGGTTCCAATACTTTTGCTATTACCATTGAATTTTTGAGTTGTGATTCTTTTATTTTTCCTATTTAGGATGTAAAGGATCCTTGTGCCTAATTTCACGCTTGTATGACACTGGGAAGTTTGAGAATTAGATTAGGTACATTTTGTAGGGGTGTCAATACTTTTGCAATTAGCATTGCATTTTCGAGATTTGACGTCTTTACTTTTCCTATCTAGGACCTAAAGAATGCTTGTGCCAAATTGCAAGGCTGTAGGACACCAGGAAGTTAGAGAATTAGATTAGGTACATTACATAGGGGTGCAAATAGTTTTGCACTTAGCATCGAATAATCTAGTTGTGACCCATTTACTTTTCCTATTTACGACCCAAAGAATGCTCCTTTCAAATTTTATGTTTGTACGACATTGGGAAGTTAGAGAATTAGTGGTAAGTCAGTCTATCAGTCAGTCAGAGAGGGCTTTCACCTTTATTTCTAACTTATACCAGCTGCACATGTATAGTTATATACAGAAGATGCTCAGGTTGTAAATAGATGTGAACTCTCTCCCCTTGACAAAATTCTTACCCATTTGCGTTATTAGTCTTCTTGTGGATTACAAATAACCAAAGCAGTTGTCAGGGCAAGAACTCCAGACCCCACACAGAAGAGCAATTTGGGCAGCTCTCTATAGTATATTAAAGAATGCCCCGGCATTATCTATTACCTGAAGCTTATAGAATCATATTTGACTGCAGTCACTGACCTCATTGTGCATTTATCAACCTGGTAGGTTGCTGTTAGCTATATAGTGCCATTAAGGGACCAAGTGTGCCTGTCTTCTCAGTGAGGAGAGAGGAATAAGCAGTCAGACAACTCTGGCAACGGTCTATCTCAGATTTCACATACAATATCCTCTATTGAGAAGAAACAGATGTCATTACCCTTTTCTCTATCCAGAAGTCTTGTGGCATCATTATCAACTTCGAGAAGGGCTTTCTGTATATCCGGTAAGTACATATTAGCACCAAACTGGATGAGAAGTTCCACAAATGGGGCTTCAAAGTTCTTTTTAAGACACATTCCTAGTACTGATGTATCATCTGGAGTATCGCCTTCTGAATCATAGTGGAAACACTTATGATCAGGGTCAGCCCCATAAAGAAGTAACATTCTAAAGCATTCAAAATCTCCATGGTTTGCTGCAATGTACAAGGGGTTAGCTGATTCTGGACTCTTATCAGAATCTGCGCTTGCTCCATACTCCAACAGCAGCTGGAGGAGTCTGACATTCCCTCGACGATTAAGTATGTATGGCACAGAGCAACTATCAAGCAGAATCCTTGGGTTGGCTCCAGCTTTTAACAATTCTTCAATACATTCAATATATTTGTTAACCATAGCAACTTTAAGACATCGCCTTAGCACGTTCCCACTGGTTTTCCTGATATGTTTCTTGGCTTCATTCTTGGACAGTAACGCACGTAGTTCTTCTTCCTTACAAGCCCGTATTAATGTGCAGGCTTTACGATGCAGCGCCAACTCCTTTATAGGGCTAAGAAAGCCTGCCATGATGACACTTTGTATCGAGGCAGAATGTCCGTGACCGTATATGTACAATACAAAGTAACGGCTTACATATCTCTGCGCTCCTCAGATGAAAGCAAAGTCTCCTTCATTTCAGAGTCTGAACAGGTTAATAAAGTCTCTTCCCAGCATTCCGCAGAGTCATTTCCCGAAGGTTGATCCTGCGCCGACTGATTCTTCATGCTGAAGGGACCTTGGATGACATCACAGCCACGTGATAGACAGGAGGCAATGGGTTGGGCAGAAGCAGAGTGCAGTTGTAGAAGCAGCTGCTGTTTATGTAGATGACGCTTGTTTGTAATGAAATTCATAAAACATCTGGAATATTTCTTTTTGGTTTGGTAGGTCGGACGTGCTAAGGAGGGAAAGTCATGTGAAGGGAACTGCAGCCATCCTACATCTCATTCAATGTAACACTTCATTCTTATCTTACAGGGTCATATTATATTTATCACATACATCAGTATTGCTAATTTCATACACCTTTATTAACTGATCTGTGATAAGAAAAAATTGTCAGTCTAACAATTCCCACACTTTAACCCCTTACTCACCACACAGATTTAGATTATCTATTTTCATATGCCCTACTGGGGGTTTCAGATTTGCGTGTCTCTTTTTTTTTTACTGGATGACCTAGCCCCTATCATAGCAGAAGGGGACCACTTCCGGTACACGTTCCTTACTTCAGTAATAGTAGCTGTCCCACGACACTAAGAGAGACACAGAAAGCATTTTTTTTTTTACTTCTCACAAGCTTCTTTTGAACTTTGCAATCGGGTTTTACTGTCTATCTCTTACAGGGGCCATAACAAATAATTGAAATTCATGTTCTGGGGTTCCCTAGGGCCCGCGTGCCATACCATTGTGTAGGCATCCATGCCTTCTTGGTCAAGTACGTTCTTGTTATTTCAGTATAGGACAGCAGTATTGTGCTGGATCCACACCCTGTATAGCCGCATAGCTTTTAATGGGGCTGAATGCTGCCCATGGAAGCACACAGACAGCCCACAGCCCAAAAATATGGTCATGTCCAACTAGCTTAAGGCTAATTTCACCTGGGCAAGCATGATATTGAGCCGTGAAACTCAGCGCAATATCGCACTCGGAAACATGAGATGTCCCTGTAGATGTGAGGCATTTTTGTGTCAAGTAGCGATCTTTATTGTTTTCAATGGGAAACCTTGCATCACGTTCTATTCGGGTTCACCTCGCACACCATGCAATGTTTTTACTAGACCCATTGAAAACAATGGGAAAGGCATTCTGTGGGAATGCCCAAAGATAGGACATGCCGCGATTTTTTTCCAGTATCGCGATGCATGAAACAACATCAGGAACAGAGATGAGCGAGCACACTCGTCCGAGCTTGATGCTCGTTCGAGTATTAGAGTACTCGAGATGCTTGTTACGCAAGTCGAACACCACGCAGTACTCGAGTCAATTGCATTTCCTTCCCTGCATGTTTAGCGCCATTTTCTAGCCAATAGACATGCAGGGACGGCATTACCACTTCCTGCTGGGACGTGCCAGCCGTCACCCCCCCACACAGCAGTGAGTGACTGGGCCGATCAGGTGACCGCCGAGTACTTAAACTGGTCCCACCCGCAGCTCGCCTCAGACGCATGCTGGCAGAGATTAGGGAAAGTGCTGCTGCTAATATAGGGACAGTGTTAGGGCTCCCACCCACTAGCGTTTTTTTTCATTGCGAAATTCGCACGTTTTTTTTTTCTACAGGGGGTCTATGGGACTTATAAAGCTAAAATCGCGATCGCGCAAAATCGCGATTTACCGCGAAGTCGCGATTTTGCGCAATCGCGATTTTAGCTTTACAACTCCCATAGCCCAAAGACCCCTGCAGAAAAAAAAAAACGCAGCGAATTTCGCAGTAAAAAAACGCTAGTGGGTGGGAGCCCTTAGAGTAGGATCCTGTCTTCAAGAACCCCAACGGTCCTTCTTAGGGCTACTCCTCATAGTGTGCATTACTGTTGTGGCTGGCTGGGAGCACTAGTGCACCAATTTTTTTGTTTAAGCATCTAGGGCTGTGCAGGCTATTTTAGCTATACTGTTTTGTGGGTGCAGTGCATAAGGCAGAGTGTATAAGGCAGCTACTTATATAGGGAAAGTTTTACAGTCCTCCTGATCCTCTGTACAAGAACCTCAACGGTCCTTCTTAGGGCTACATCTCACTGTGTGCATTATAGTTGTGGCTGGCTGGGAGCAGTAGTGCATCAATTTTTGTATTACGCATCTAGGCCTGTTCTCAGCCTTTCAGTAATAGCGTTCTCAGCCTGCAGTGCTGTACAACCAGCTCTCACCGTGAAACTGCACTTTAACATTTCCTAGCCTACTGCAAACTACTTCAGTTATACCGTTCTGTGTCTGCAGTGCATAACGCAGAGTTTAGGGACGCAGCCACTTCTATAGGAAAAGTTATACAGTCCTGATTCTCCGTGCAAGTACCCCAACGCTTCTTCTTAATGCTACATCTGACTGTGTGCTTTAGAGTTGTGGCTGGCTGGGAGCAGTAGTGCACCAACTTTTGTATTACGCATCTAGGCCTGTTCCCCGCATTTCCGTAATAGTGTTCTCAGCCTGCAGTGCCCTACAACCAGTTCTCACCGTGAAACTGCACTCTAACGTTTCCTAGCCTACTGCAAACTATTTCAGTTATACAGAGGTCTCACTGCACTGCTAAACAGTACTGTAATATTTCCTGGGCCACTGCAAAGTATTTCAGCTCTGCCGCTGTGCAGAGCGTCTCACAATACCCTTTCCATGGTGGGTTTGAGATAGCCGCAGTTACCAGCACTATCCGCTGGCTTTAGAGTCTTCTCCCACACTATACATCCTCTCTTATCTACAAGTCTCTGCGAGTAGTAAATTACCCCAAGGTATCAGCGCAAGACAGAGGGTTAATTTTTTCAAGTCACAGCATAGAGCCTCCACTATCTACAAGTCTTTGTGTGCGGTGAATTAAGCCACAGTTGTCAGTGCTGTACAGTGGAGTAATTTATTTGGGCCCTGTTTTATTCTTAATCCGCCATGATGAGGAGTAGGGGTAAGGGTCGAGGATGCGGACGCGGGCGTCCAAGTAAAGGTATGGGCACAGGCTGAGTTCCTGGGCGTGGTGAATCACAGCCGGCTGCTGCGGGGTTAGGAAAGAGACAAGTTTCTGGGCTCCCAAGCTTCATATCCCAATTTACAGGTCCGCGTGGTAGACCTTTATTACAAACAGAGCAGTGCGAGCAGGTCCTGTTGTGGATGGCAAAAAACGCGTCCAGCAATGTATTGACCGCCCAGTCTTCTACGCAGTCCACTACCTCCGCCCTAGGGACTGCAACTCTGAATCCTCTGGCTTCTCCTCCTTCCTCCCAGCCTCCTCACTCCATGAAAATGACATATTCTGAGCAGGCAGACTCCCAGGAACTGTTCCCGGGTCACTGCCATGAGTGGGAAAAAATGGTTCCTCTCTCACCTGAGGAGTTTGTCGTGACCAATGCCCAACCTTTGGAAAGTGATGAGGCTGGGGACTTCCGGCAACTGTCTCAAGAGCTTTTTGTGGATGAGGATTCAGAGGAAGAGCAGCCTGACTATGAGGTGACTGACCTCAGCTGGTTTGCTAAGCCTACTGAGGACAGGTTTTCCTATCATCCCATGTGCCATCCCAGCGCTACACCAGCACGTCTCCCGCAACGTAAATCATGCCCTCACCAACGTGGTTACTGGAAAGGTCCACTTAACCACAGACAAGTACTGGCGGGCAGGGCCACTCTATCTCCCTGACGGCACATTGGGTGAATGGTGGAGGCTGGGACCGAGTCAGAGCTTGGGACCTCTCACGTCCTACCCTCACCCAGAATAGCAGGTCCTACCTCGGTGCTGGTAATTGCAGCGTTTTATGCCACCTCCTCCAAACTCTCCCCCTCCTCCTCCTCTGCCACCTCTACCTCTCAATTAAGAAGTGTGAGCACGTCGCCAGCAGGCGGTAGCGTGCGGCGCGGCAGCACAGCAGTGGGCAAGCGTCAACAAGCCATGCTGAAATTAATCAGCTTAGGTGACAAGAGGCACATGGCCCCCGAGCTGCTGCCGGGTCTTACAGAACAGACTGACCTCTGGCTGAGCCTCCAACCGGGCATGGTCGTGTGTGACAACAGCCGTAACCTGGTGGTGGCTCTGCAGCTCGGCAGCCTCACACACATGCCATGCCTGGCCCACATCTTCACTCTGGTGATTCAGCGGTTTCTGAAAAACTACCCCCACTTGTCTGACCTGTTCGGCAAGGTGCGCCACGTCTGCGCACATTTCCGCAAGTCCACCACGGACACTGCCACCCTGAGGACCCTGCAACTTCTATTTCAGCTGCCAGAGCACCGACTGCTGTGCGACATGTCCACACACTGGAATTCTATGCTGCACATGTTGGCCAGGCTGTACATGCAGCGTAGAGCAATAGTGGAATACCAGCTGCAACATGGGCGGCGGAGTGGTAGTCAGCCTCTGCCATTCATGACTGAGAAGTAGGCATGAATGGCAGATATCTGCCAGGTCTTTGGAAACTTTGAGGAGTCTACCCAGATGGTGAGCGGCGATGCAGCAATCATTAGCGTTACCATCCCGCTGCTTTGCCTGCTGAGAAGTTCGCTGCTAAGCATAAAGGCCGACGCTTTGCGGTTGGAACAGGAGATGGGGGATGACAGTATGTCGCTTGATAGTCAGACCACCCTCATGTCTATATCTCAGCGCGTTTTGGAGAAGGAGGAGGAGGGGGAAGAGACAGCTGGCCTCACTGCAGAAGGTACCCATGCTTCTTGCCTCTCATCTCTTCAGCTTGTATGGGCTGAAGAGGAGGAGGATCCTGAAAGTAATCCTCCTAGTGAGAGGACAGCAATGTGTTGCGTACTTGGACCCTGGCACACATGGCTGACTTCATGTTAGGCTACCTTTCCCGTGACCCTCGCGTTAGACGCATTCTGGCCAACACGGATTACTGGGTGTACACCCTTCTTGACCCACGGTATAAGGAGAACCTTTCCACTCTCATTCCCGAAGAGGAAAGGGGTTTGAGAGTGATGCAATACCACAGGACCCTGGTGGAAAAGGTGATGCTAAAGTTCCAATCTGACAGTGCTAGTGTCAGAAGAGGCAGTTCAAAGTACCAAGTAGCAGGGAAGGAGCGGGTTTCAGGCAGCATGTCCAGCGTAGGCAGGGGAACACTCTCCAAGGCCTTTACCAGCTTTATGGCTCCCCAGCTAGACTGTGTCACCACTCCCCAGTCAAGGCTGAGTCAGAGGGAGCACTGTAAAAAGATGGTGAGGGAGTACGTAGCCGATCATACCACCGTCCTCTGTGATGCCTCTGCTCCATACAACTATTGGGTGTCAAAGCTGGACAAGTAGCACGAACTTGCGCTGTACACCCTGGAGGTGCTGGCCTGCCCTGCCGCTAACGTCTTGTCAGAGAGGGTGTTTAGTGCAGCTGGGGGAATCATCACGTATAAGCGTACCCGCCTGTCAACTGCCAGTGCCGACATGCTTCTACTGATAAAGATGAACAAAGGCTGGATTTCCCCAGACTCCTCTTCTCCACCGGCGGAGAGCAGCGGAACCTAATGATTCGTTTCGCTGCAACAGGAGAAAAATGCCTCCTCTATCACCACAAAAAAAGGGGGAATTAGCTTTGTCAATCACTCTCGGATATTATTACTTCTCCTCCTACTACTCCTCCTCCTAAAACAGCATGTCAGCACGCTGAACTGTCAATTTTTCTGCGGCCCAAAAGGCTCTGTTTAAAAGTGTTTTACAATTTTTCAAAGTTTCAAAAGTATTGATACTTTAAAAGAAACCAATTTTTTTTCACAGGGCTGCCTCCAGGCTCTGTTGCAAATTAAACAACAGCAAGCTATATCTTTAAAAAATGTTTATGGGTTTCACTTGCCCTCGCGTTTGAGCAACTTTTCAGGGGTGCACTTGTACTCTTGGAACACCAATTTTTTTCAGGTGTTCGCCTATACTCTTGGTACACCAATGTTTCAGGGGTTCGCCTACACTCTTGATAAAGAAATGTTACAGGGGTCTGCCTATACTTCTGCTACATAAATGTTACAGGGGTCGGCCTATACTCTTGCTACAGAAATGTTACTGGGGTCCACCTATACTCTTCCTACAGAAATGTTACAGGGGTCAGCCTATAACTTTGCTACAGAAATGTTACTGGGGTCTGCCTATACTTTTGCTACAGAAATGTTACTGGGGTCCGCCTATATTCTTGCTACAGAAATGTTACTGAGGTTCGCCTATGCAGTTTCTGCTGAATGGTTTGAGGGGTTCGCCTATACTCTTGCTACAGAAATGTTACTGGGGTCCGCCTATATTCTTGCTACAGAAATGTTACTGGGCTCTCCCTATACATTTGCTACAGAATGGGGTCCGCCGATACTCTTGCTACGGAAATATTACAAGGGTTTGCCTATATTTTTTTTTCTACAGAAATGTTACTGGGCTCCACCTATACTCTTGCTATAGAAATGTTACTGGGGTCCGCCTATACTTTTGCTACAGAAATGTTACTGGGGTCCACCTTTACTCTTGCTACAGGAATGTTACTGAGGTTCGCCTATGCAGTTTCTGCTGAATGGTTTGAGGGGTTCGCCTATACTCTTGCTACAGAAATGTTACTGGGGTCCGCCTATATTCTTGCTACAGAAATGTTACTGGGCTCTCCCTATACATTTGCTACAGAATGGGGTCCGCCGATACTCTTGCTACGGAAATGTTACAAGGGTTTGCCTATCTTTTTTTGTTCTACAGAAATGTTACTGGGGTCCACCTTTACTCTTGCTATAGAAATGTTACTGGAGTCCGCCTATACTTTTGCTACAGAAATCTTATTGGGGTTCACCTCTTCTCTTGCTACAGGAATGTTTCTGAGGTTCGCCTAAGCAGTTTCTACTGAATGGTTTGAGGGGTTCGCCTATACTCTTGCTACAGAAATGTTACTGGGGTCTCCCTATACATTTGCTACAGAATGTCACTGGGGTCCGCCGATACTCTTGCTATGGAAATTTTACACGGGTTCGCCTATATTTTTTTTTTTTACAGAAATGTTACTGGGGTCCACCTATACTCTTGCTATAGAAATGTTACTGCGGTCCGCCTATACTTTTGCTACAGAAATGTTACTGGGGTCCACCTTTACTCTTGCTACAGGAATGTTACTGAGGTTCGCCTATGGAGTTTCTGCTGAATGGTTTGAGGGGTTCGCCTATACTCTTGCTACAGAAATGTTACTGGGGTCCGCCTATATTCTTGCTACAGAAATGTTACTGGGCTCTCCCTATACATTTGCTACAGAATGGGGTCCGCCGATACTCTTGCTACGGAAATGTTACAAGGGTTTGCCTATCTTTTTTTTTTCTACAGAAATGTTACTGGGGTCCACCTATACTCTTGCTATAGAAATGTTACTGGAGTCCGCCTATACTTTTGCTACAGAAATCTTATTGGGATTCACCTCTTCTCTTGCTACAGGAATGTTTCTGAGGTTCGCCTAAGCAGTTTCTACTGAATGGTTTGAGGGGTTCGCCTATACTCTTGCTACAGAAATGTTACTGGGGTCTCCCTATACATTTGCTACAGAATGTCACTGGGGTCCGCCGATACTCTTGCTACGGAAATTTTACACGGGTTCGCCTATATTTTTTTTTTACAGAAATGTTACTGGGGTCCACCTATACTCTTGCTATAGAAATGTTACTGCGGTCCGCCTATACTTTTGCTACAGAAATGTTACTGGGGTCCACTTTTATTCTTGCTACAGAAATGTTACTGGAGTCTCCTTATACTTTTGCTACAAAATGCCACTGGGGTTCGCCGATAGTCTTGCTACGGAAATGTTACAGGGGTTTGCCTATATTTTTTTTTCTACAGAAATGTTACTGGGGTCCGCCTATACTCTTGCTATAGAAATGTTACTAGGGATTCGCCTATAGTTTTGCTACAAAAATGTTACTGGGGTCCACCTATACTCCTGCTACAAAAATGTTACTGGGGTCTCCCTATACTTTTGCTACAGAATGTCACTGGGGTCCGCCGATACTCTTGCTACGGAAATGTTTCAGGGGTTCGCCTATATTTTTTTTTCTATAGAAATGTTACTGGGGTCCGCCTATACTTTTGCTACAGAAATGTTACTGAGGTCCACCTATACTCTTGCTATAGAAATGTTACAGGGGTCAGCCTATAACTTTGCTACAGAAATGTTACTGGGGTCTGCCTATACTTTTGCTACAGAAATGTTACTGGGGTCCGCCTATATTCTTGCTACAGAAATGTTACTGAGGTTCGCCTATGCAGTTTCTGCTGAATGGTTTGAGGGGTTCGCCTATACTCTTGCTACAGAAATGTTACTGGGGTCCGCCTATATTCTTGCTACAGAAATGTTACTGGGCTCTCCCTATACATTTGCTACAGAATGGGGTCCGCCGATACTCTTGCTACGGAAATATTACAAGGGTTTGCCTATATTTTTTTTTCTACAGAAATGTTACTGGGCTCCACCTATACTCTTGCTATAGAAATGTTACTGGGGTCCGCCTATACTTTTGCTACAGAAATGTTACTGGGGTCCACCTTTACTCTTGCTACAGGAATGTTACTGAGGTTCGCCTATGCAGTTTCTGCTGAATGGTTTGAGGGGTTCGCCTATACTCTTGCTACAGAAATGTTACTGGGGTCCGCCTATATTCTTGCTACAGAAATGTTACTGGGCTCTCCCTATACATTTGCTACAGAATGGGGTCCGCCGATACTCTTGCTACGGAAATGTTACAAGGGTTTGCCTATCTTTTTTTGTTCTACAGAAATGTTACTGGGGTCCACCTTTACTCTTGCTATAGAAATGTTACTGGAGTCCGCCTATACTTTTGCTACAGAAATCTTATTGGGGTTCACCTCTTCTCTTGCTACAGGAATGTTTCTGAGGTTCGCCTAAGCAGTTTCTACTGAATGGTTTGAGGGGTTCGCCTATACTCTTGCTACAGAAATGTTACTGGGGTCTCCCTATACATTTGCTACAGAATGTCACTGGGGTCCGCCGATACTCTTGCTATGGAAATTTTACACGGGTTCGCCTATATTTTTTTTTTTTACAGAAATGTTACTGGGGTCCACCTATACTCTTGCTATAGAAATGTTACTGCGGTCCGCCTATACTTTTGCTACAGAAATGTTACTGGGGTCCACCTTTACTCTTGCTACAGGAATGTTACTGAGGTTCGCCTATGGAGTTTCTGCTGAATGGTTTGAGGGGTTCGCCTATACTCTTGCTACAGAAATGTTACTGGGGTCCGCCTATATTCTTGCTACAGAAATGTTACTGGGCTCTCCCTATACATTTGCTACAGAATGGGGTCCGCCGATACTCTTGCTACGGAAATGTTACAAGGGTTTGCCTATCTTTTTTTTTTCTACAGAAATGTTACTGGGGTCCACCTATACTCTTGCTATAGAAATGTTACTGGAGTCCGCCTATACTTTTGCTACAGAAATCTTATTGGGATTCACCTCTTCTCTTGCTACAGGAATGTTTCTGAGGTTCGCCTAAGCAGTTTCTACTGAATGGTTTGAGGGGTTCGCCTATACTCTTGCTACAGAAATGTTACTGGGGTCTCCCTATACATTTGCTACAGAATGTCACTGGGGTCCGCCGATACTCTTGCTACGGAAATTTTACACGGGTTCGCCTATATTTTTTTTTTACAGAAATGTTACTGGGGTCCACCTATACTCTTGCTATAGAAATGTTACTGCGGTCCGCCTATACTTTTGCTACAGAAATGTTACTGGGGTCCACTTTTATTCTTGCTACAGAAATGTTACTGGAGTCTCCTTATACTTTTGCTACAAAATGCCACTGGGGTTCGCCGATAGTCTTGCTACGGAAATGTTACAGGGGTTTGCCTATATTTTTTTTTCTACAGAAATGTTACTGGGGTCCGCCTATACTCTTGCTATAGAAATGTTACTAGGGATTCGCCTATAGTTTTGCTACAAAAATGTTACTGGGGTCCACCTATACTCCTGCTACAAAAATGTTACTGGGGTCTCCCTATACTTTTGCTACAGAATGTCACTGGGGTCTGCCGATACTCTTGCTACGGAAATGTTTCAGGGGTTCGCCTATATTTTTTTTTCTATAGAAATGTTACTGGGGTCCGCCTATACTTTTGCTACAGAAATGTTACTGAGGTCCACCTATACTCTTGCTATAGAAATGTTACTGGAGTCCGCCTATACTCTTCCTACAGAAATGTTGCAGGGGTCTGCCTATAACTTTGCTACAGAAATGTTACTGGGGTCCGCCTATACTTTTGCTACAGAAATGTTACTGAGGTCCACCTATACTCTTGCTATAGAAATGTTACTGGGGTCCGCCTATACTCTTCCTACAGAAATGTTGCAGGGGTCTGCCTATAACTTTGCTACAGAAATGTTACTGGGGTCTCCCTATACTTTTACTACAGAAATGTGGCAGGGGTCTGCCTATCCTTTTGCTACAGAAATGTTACAGGGGTCTCCCTATACTTTTGCTACAGAAATCTTACTGGGGCCCGCTTATACTCTTGCTACAGAAATGTTACTGAGGTCCGCCTATGCCGTTTCTACTGAATGGTTTGAGGGGTTCGCCTACACTTTTGCTACAGAAATGTTACTGGGGTTCCGCCTATGCTCTTGCTACAGAAATGTTACTGGGGTCTCCCTATAATTTTGCTACAGAATGTCACTGGGGTCCGCCAACACTCTGGCTATGGAAGTGTTACAGGGGTGCGCCTATATTTTTTTTTCTATTGAAATGTTACTGGGGTCCACCTATACTCTTGCTATAGAAATGTTACTGGGGTCCGCCTATACTTTTGCTACAGAAATGTTACTGAGGTCCACCTATACTCTTGCTATAGAGATGTTACTGGGGTCCGCCTATACTCTTCCTACAGAAATGTTGCAGGGGTCTGCCTATAACTTTGCTACAGAAATGTTACTGGGGTCTTCCTATACTTTTTTTTTTATAAATCAAATTTTTTATTGACATTTTAGATATGAATAATAAGAAGGACAAAGACAGTTTGTAAGAAACATCTGCTACAATTTGCATCCCCGGTAGGTCAGAACTGAAGCAATAGGGTCGACAAAGTTCCAAGTCGGATGTAAGGAAAGTTCCATAGGTGTGACGCTGTTGAGGTTTCTTCTTTCGGACCGATGAGGGAACCTGTCTTTTCTTTTTGATGCAAGCGGGTTAGAACAGTCTAATGTCCATAAGAGAGAACGTGGAGTGTGATTTATCATGGCAGACAAATTCGTCTTAACTTCGGGACCACAACGAACTCTAAAATAGGTGTGGGGGGGGGGGGTAGGCAGGAAAGGGGACAGACAGAGGGGGGGAGGGTTAATTAAAAAAAAAAAAAAAGGGAGGGGGGGGGTTATTGTAGGATCAATATATAGCTGTTATTACCAAGCTCCAGTTACGGGTTGGTTATTCCGTGTGTATATTAGGTCTTTTTCATGGGCGAGAGATAAGTTGGCCATTTTGAATGCCACTCATGGTGGAGTGAGGGGGGGGGTCAGTCCCAACCATATACGGAGGGGGTGGCGGAGGTCTGTATTAACTAGAGCGACTTAGCAGGTGTAGGGGACTCCATGCCACCATGTATGTGTTTTGCTCACCATAGTCCCGAGCTTCGAGATGCCCCCCCCCCCCCGGGAGGGGGATTCGATCTGGTATGGTATGATGGAGGTTGGAGAGTGTCGTCCCTCCGTGAGAGGCCCCAGATCCGTAGGACCCATCATGTGGTCCTCAGCTGTCTCCAAGGACCCCAGGTGTTCCAGAACTTTTCATGAGAACCATTGACCCAACTGGAGAGCTCCTCTAGGTTAGCAATGGCGTCCACTTTTTCCATCCACTGATTTAGTGTAGGGGGGATCTTTTGTAACCACAGTAGCGGGATTAATGCTTTGGCAGCGTCCAAAAGGAAGGCAATGAGTGGGTTCCTCTTAGGATGGAATTCTTTAGACGGTTTCCAGAGGAATAACATTTCCGGGGAGATAGATATTCCGGGTACAAATTTTTGTAAAGTCACCTCCACCTCTGTCCAGAAGGGGGCCAGGACCGGGCAGCTCCACCAAATGTGGGAATAAGAACCGACGTCGCTCTCGCATCTCCAGCATTTCCCGTGTGGGGATAAGTTATAGGCGGCCAACCACTGGGGGGTTTTGTACCACCTTACCAGCAGCTTGTAGTGGCTTTCTTGGGCTATTATGCAGGGTGAGATGCCGCATGAGGTGTTCAGAATTATTTTAATATCGGACGGTGACAGGGAGATGCCCAGCTCTTTTTCCCAAGAAAGGAGAAAATTGGGTTTGGTATGGGGGGGTTTTGTAATGATTTGTTTTCGTATATATGAAATTTTCCTAGATTTGGGGTTATTATCTGTCAGGATTTTTTCAAAGCTTGTAAGTGACCTGGTGGAGTTGAATTTTTTAAGGAAGCACGCTATGGTTCTTTTGATGTAGATCTGTTGCAGGAATGAGAAGTTGTGCCCAGGGAGGAGGTCGTTTAAGATTTTGTCTGTGTTTTTATGGGCTAGTGTTTGTAAGGCTCCTATCTTAACTTCCTTAAATTTCTCCCACACTGAGTGGGAGGCAGGGTCGTCTGAGATGTTTAGAAGGTTAGGGATGGCTCTCATGGGGGTGCATGGGGATGGGATTGGAGCCAAGGAATCCCTTAGCTTAGACCAAATCTCACAAGGACCCCTAATGAGAGGGTTAAAACTCTTGGATCTGCATCTAATGTTCGAAGGAAACCACAGGTCTTTCAGGCAAGATCTCCCCTCCGAGGCTTCTACTAGTGTGGATAATATTTTGTCTTTTGTTGGGGATGCCAGATCCATCCAATATCCTAATTGGGAAGCTTCATAGAAATCAGCGACGTTGGGGAGATCTATGCCTCCTTCTGTTCTTCTTTTAGTCATGAGGCTGTAGGCCAATCTAGGCCTTTTATTCCTCCAGACAAATCCAGAGAAGATTGAGCTTAATGTTTTAAAGAAGCTCCTCGGAATATGGATTGGGAGCATTCTAATTTTGTATAGGATTATTGGGAGAGTGTAAGTCTTTAAGATGTTTTTTCTCCCGAACCAAGATATTAGAGGAATATCATAGTTCCTAAGGAGGTTTTTAATGTGGCCAATTAGTGGGGGGAAGTTCGCTTGGTAGAGATCCTCTATTCTTTTAGTCAATTTTATACCCAGGAAATCCATTGAGTTATCAGCCCAGTTGAAAGGTGATTTTTCTTTATTAGCTTTATAACGCGCCTCCAAAATTGAGACATTTAAAACAGTGGACTTAGTAAAATTAATTTTGAAATTAGACAATGTCCCATAATTGATGAGCGCGGTTTCTAGTTTAGCTAGTCCATTCTCCGGGTTAGTAATTAGGAATACTATGTCATCGGCGAAGGCCGCGGAGGACAGGGAATGTTTTCCCCATTCCAAGCCCTGGATTTCCGGGTCCAGTCTGATCGACTGGAGAAAAGGTTCCAGTGCCAACACGAATAGGGAGGGAGATAGGGGGCATCCCTGATGGGTGCCGTTTTTAATATCGAAAGCTGGGGATAGGATCTCATTGATTTTTAGTCTGGCGTTTGGGGAAGCGTATAGGGAAAAGATGGCAGTGACAAAAGTCTGAGGGATGTTAAAGTGGAGTAAGGTTTTCTTCATGTAGCCCCAGTCTACCCGGTCAAAAGCCTTTTCGGCATCAGTTCCGACCAGGAGTAAGGGTATTTTAGATTTATGAGCGTACCGGATTGCATGGAGGATTCTTCTACTGTTGTCTCTGCCTTCCCTCCCACTCACAAACCATGTCTGTTCTTCATTGATCAGGGATGGCAAGAAGCTTTCAAGCCTTTTGGCTAGGAGCTTAGCCCACAGTTTCAAGTCGAAGTTTAGAAGAGAGATTGGGGGGTAGCTGCCGCATGATTCAGGGCTTTTGTTATCTTTGTGTAGTAAGGTAATGTGGGCTTCCAGGGATTGTTTGGGGAGTGGGGCCCCTTGTAAGAGGGCATTGAAGAGATCAGTGAGTCTGGGCACAAGAATTTGCTTGAAAGAGTTATAGTACAGGAGGCTTAGGCCGTCCGGGCCTGACTTTTGCCCTTTGGGCAGGATTTTAGGAGAAGCTCGACTTCTTCCCGGGAGACAGGGACCATCAGGGATTCTGCTTGTTCGTTGTCTAGCTTAGGAAGATGGGCTTGGCGTAGGAAAGTATCGGTCTTTTTTTCTAATTCGTCTTCTTCTTCGGAAGAGGGTTTTTTTTGTTGTCTTATGTTATAAAGGTCAGAGTAGTATTGATGGAAAGCTTTTGCGTTTTCCTCCGAGGACGTGGCCTGCGATCCACTAGAGGTTTTAATAGAATGGATGTGGTTTTTGGCGCGTGCTTTTTTAATCAAGGAAGACATGAACTTACTGCCTCTATTACCTTGTGCGTAAACCACATGTTTCAGATAAAGATGTTTTTTGTTGTAGCGGGAGTCTAATCGTTGTTTAACCCCTTGAGTGGCACGCCCGGAAAATTTCCGGGGACGAGCTCCACTGCCCATAGTGATATACCCCGGAAGATTTCCGGGCTATGTATCACTATAGGAGCTGCAGAGCACAATGCCACAAGCTGTGACAGTGTGCTCTGCCTGCACAGACCCACACAGAGCAGTGCAAGGGCTTTGAAAAACCAGCAGAAGATATTGCCGACATGTCGGCAATGTCCTGCTTTGTTTACAAGTTGCCATAGAGACCATCGGCTTGTCAGAAGCAAGCCGATGGTCTCTGTGGCAGGGAGAGCTGGTTGTTAGCTGTCAGAGGACAGCTAGGTACTAGCTCTTACAGCAGAGATCAGAGAAAACCTCCGATCTCTGCTGTGTTAACCCTTTACATGCTGCAGTCTATGTGACTGCAGAATGTAAAGGGTTGTCACTGCAGCATGTAAAGGGCTGTCACCATCGGACCCCCGGAATGTGATCAGGGGTCGTGATGGGTCCCTTTGGAAGTCCCCTAAAGGGACAAAAAAAAAAAAAAGTAAAAAAAAATTAAAAAAAAAAAAGTAAAAAATTTATTAAAAAAATAAAAAAAACACTTGTCTCCCTTTACTTTGTAAAAAATCAAAAATACAATCACACATGTGGTATCCGTGTGTGTCGTAATGACCCAGAGAAGGAAGTTAATACATTATTTAACCCCTTAATGACATGGCCCCTTTTTTTCTTTCTTCCCCATTTCTTTTTTTCCTCCCCCCTGTTTAAAAAATCACAACTTGTCCCGCAAAAAACAAGCCCTTATATGGCCATGTCAATGGAAAAATGAAAAAGTTATGGCTCTTGAGACGCAACTGCAAAACTAGTTAAAATTCAATGATTAGACCATTTTAAAAAACCTGCCCTGGTGGGCACGACAGGGTGGTAGGAAACCTGCCACTCAAGGGGTTAAGGTCCCTTCTCAGGGCCTCCAATTCCTCCAACGCTAGTTTAGATTGGGATAGTTTTCTTAATTTTTCTAGTTTTGCTATTTTGTTTAATCTAACGTCTATATCTTTTTGGAGGAGTTTCTTAGTCCTAGTCCCCAGTGCTATCAGCAGTCCTCGCATGAAAGCCTTGTGGGCTTCCCAGACCACAGGGACCCCCACATCCTCCCCTGAATTGATGGAGAAATATTCCTCCAGTGAGGCAAAAAGCCGGTTTTTCTCCTCTGGGGAGTCCAGCAAGGAAGCATTAAGTCTCCATCTCCATTCTTTGGGTTTAGGTTGGAGAAGGTGGAGGTCCACATGGACCGGGGCATGGTCCGAGACTGTGGTTACATCAATTTTGGCTCTCACTATGTAAGCAAGAAGGTCAGCACTGAGGAATATGTAGTCCAGTCTTTGGTGGGATTTATGTACCTTTGAGAAAAAGGTATAATCTTTTACCGTGGGGTTCAGAAGGCGCCATGCGTCGGTCAAATTTAATTCTTGCAGGCAGCGAAGGAGCTTCCTGATTTTTATTTGCGAGATATGGGAGCGCCCGGTGGAGGAGTCATTTAGCGGGTGTAAGGTTATATTTAGATCACCTCCCAAGATCAGTTGGCCCTCTGTGAAGTGTTTTAAGATCGTCAGATTTTTAATCAGCCAAGGGACTTGGTCCGAGTTGGGGGCATAGAGGTTAGCTATAGTAGTTTTAGTGTTATTGCAAATCCCCTTCAAGAATAGGACCCTTCCCTCCCCATCCTCAAAAGTAGCCTGACATTTGAAGTTTAAGGCTTTGTGGATGAAAATCGAGAGCCCCTTCGAGGCAGAGGTGGGGTGGGCACAATGAAAGGCCTGATCAAAGTATTTGCCTGCTAGTGATAGGCATTTACCTTTTTTAAAATGGGTTTCCTGTAAGAGAAGAACACTCGTGCCATACCTTTTTGCTAGTAGAGAGACGTTGTGTCTTTTTGAGGGTGAATTGAGGCCTCTCACATTAAAGGACGTGACCCGCACACCTCCCATCCAGAGACTTTAGTCGTAGGGGCTGGCCCTGGCGTCCGAAGCTCCAACTTCTGCTGCGAACGAAGTACACACACGGTGAGTTATTGCAAGTAGTGTTCTCCCACGGGGGAGATGGTAGGGGGTGGGGATGGGGTGTGGGAATAAGACAAGAACACGTAAGGGAAATACGGTGAGGATAAGGTTCTATGGATCTTAATTCACTATCAAATTCAAGTGAAAGTATAATGTTAAAGGATAAAGAACAAAAAAGAAAAACAAGGTAGATCGGTCTCGTTGTTCGGTTGAGACTGACCTATATTTAAGGGCAAGGGGATGGAGTGACTGCTAGATTACCAGCAGTCGGTCTAATGGGTTTTGCTGTCGGCCTAACCTGACCGGCACAAAGGGGGACCAGTTTAAATGGGTAAAGAACTAGAGACCCATGACGGCACGGGGCGCAGTATTAGCTCTGGGGGGGGGGGGGGGTAGCCCACAGTCGTCTTCTACTAAAGAGGGGAAACATTCTCCTCTGAAAAAGGAGGTAAACACGTGCAAAACATAGGTAAAATATAAGCAAAGCATAGGTTATACGCAAGGCATAGGAGCAGCATACTCAACTTATTGTTAAAGAAAGCATTACTACACCCTCAATTTCCATCTCCACGATAATGCCCTGTGGGAAACGTGGCTGTGGAGTTCGGCACAGGAAGGGTGTAATCAAGGCGATTTTCTCATACGTTTGGCAGGAGAGAGGGGTGCCCTCCTGGGCAGTATCTTCCTTCAGGTCTCAGAACCTGTGGCCTCTTCTCGGGGTTTCTTTCTTTTTCCCCTGGGCGATTTTGCGCTTCCCGCCAGCTGCCATCTTTCCGAAGGTTCCAGCCTCGTGAATTTAGGTAGCTCTGGTAACGGCTGCCAGCAGGGAAGCTCAATTGGGTCGAGGTCCAAAGACTGCCAGCATTTTTCCAAGTCGTCAGGGGAGCGAATATTTAATCTGCGACCCTTGTGTGTTATGCCCAGCCCAAAAGGAAAGAGCCAAGCGTAGCGAATGTTTTTATCCCTCAGAGCGTCCAGTAAGGGTCGCAGTAAGCGACGTTTCGCCAGCGTGGAAGGCGTTAAATCTTGGAAAATTTGTAGAGAAGCGCCTCCGTAGTTGATGTCGTTGTGGTTCCTTGCAGCTCTAAGGATTGCAGCTGCATTCTGGCTACAGAAATGTTACTGGGGTCTCCCTATACATTTGCTACAGAAATGTTACTGGGGTCCGGCTATACTGTTGCTATGGAAATGTTACAGGGGTTCGCCTGTATTTTTTTTAATACAGAAATGTTACTGAGGTCCGCCTATGCCGTTTCTACTGAATGGTTTGAGGGGTTCGCCTATACTTTTGCTACAGAAATGTTACTGGGGTCCGCCTATACTCTTGCTATAAAAATTTTACTGGTGTGTGCCTATACTCTTGCTACAAAAATGTTACAGGGGTCTGCTTATACTTTTGCTACAGAAATGTCACTGGGGTCTCCCTATACTTTTGCTACAGAAATCTTACTGGGGTCCGCCTATACTCTTCCTATAGAAAGGTTACTGGGGTCCACCTATACTTTTGCTACAGAAATGTTACAGGGGTCCACCTATACTCTTGCTACAGAAATGCTACTGAGGTCTCCCTATACTTTTGATACAGAATGTCACTGGGGTCCGCCGACACTCTAGCTACGGAAGTGTTACAGGGGTTCGCCTATATTTTTTTTTCTACAGAAATGTTACTGGGGTCCACCTATACTCTTGCTATAGAAATGTTACTGGGGTCCGCCTTAACTTTTGCTACAGAAATGTTACTGAGGTCCACCTATACTCTTGCTATAGAAATGTTACAGGGGTCTGCCTATACTCTTCCTACAGAAATGTTACTGGGGTCCGCCTTTGTCTTGCTACAGAAATGTTACAGGGGTCTGGCTAAACTTTTGCTACAGAAATGTTATTGGGGTCCGCCTATATTCAGGCTACAGAAATGTTACTGGGGTCTCCCTATACATTTGTTACAGAAATGTTACTGGGGTCCGGCTATACTGTTGCTATGGAAATGTTACAGGGGTTTGCCTATATTTTTTTTAATACAGAAATGTTACTGAGGTCCGCCTATGCCATTTCTACTGAATGGTTTGAGGGGTTCGCCTATACTTTTGCTACAGAAATGTTACTGGGGTTCCGCCTATACTCTTGCTACAGAAATATTACTGGGATCTACCTATACTCTTGCTAAAGAAATGTTACTGGGGTCTGACTATCACTTTTGCTACAGAAATGTCACTGGGGTCTCCCTATACTTTTGCTACAGAAATCTTACTGGGGTCCGTCTATACTCTTCCTATAGAAAGGTTACTGGGGTCCGCCTATACTCCTGCTACAGAAATGTTACAGGGGTTTGCCTATACTTTTGCCACAGAAATGTTACTGGGGTCCACCTATACTCTTGCTACAGAAATGTTACTGGGGTCCGCTTATGCTCTTGCTATAGAAATGTTACTGAGGTCCACCTATGCAGTTTCTACTGAATGGTTTGAGGGGTTCTCCTATACTTTTTCTACAGAAATGTTACTGGGGTCCACCTATACTCTTGCTACAGAAATGTTACTGGTGTGTGCCTATACTCTTGCTATAGAAATGCTACTGGGGCCGCCTTACTCTTTCTACAGAAATGGTACCGAGGTCTCCCTATACATTTGCTATAGAAATGTTACTGGGGTCCGCCGATACTCTTGCTACAGAAATGTTACTGGGGTCCGCCTATACTCTTGCTATATAAATGTTACTGGGGTCCGCCTATACTTTTTCTACAGAAATGTTAGTGGGGTCCACCTATACTCTTGCTACTGAAATGTTACTGAGGTCCGCTTATGCAGTTTTTACTGAATGGTTTGAGGGGTTCGCCTATACTCTTGCTACAGAAATGTTACTGGGGTCTCCCTATACTTTTGCTACAGAATGTCACTGGGGTCCGCCGATACTCTTGCTACGGAAATGTTACTGGGGTCCGCCTATACTCTTGCTATATAAATGTTACTGGGGTCCGCCTATACTTTTTCTACAGAAATGTTAGTGGGGTCCACCTATACTCTTGCTACTGAAATGTTAGTGAGGTCCGCTTATGCAGTTTTTACTGAATGGTTTGAGGGGTTCGCCTATACTCTTGCTACAGAAATATTAGTGGGGTATCCCTATACTTTTGCTACAGATTGTCACTGGGGTCCGCCGATACTCTTGGTACAGAAATGTTACTGGGGTCCGCCTATACTTTTACTATAGAAATGTTACTGGGGTCCGCCTTACTCTTGCTACAGAAATGTTACAGGGGTCTGGAAAACTTTTGCTATAGAAATTTTACTGGGGTCCGCCTATATTCTGGCTACAGAAATGTTACTGGGGTCTCCCTATACATTTGCTACAGAAATGTTACTGGGGTCCGGCTTTACTGTTGCTATAGAAATGTTACAGGGGTTCGCCTATTTTTTTTTTAACCCCTTAACGACCAGCCCATAGTGTTTTTACGTCCTCCCGGAAGTGGGCTCTATTCTCTGAGGACGTAAAAACATGCTTTCTGCAGAGAATAATGCCCCTCGGGCTGTGGACGTGACAGCTCCATGCTGTCGGTGTCCGCAGGTAGCTGACAGCATGGAGCTGTCATCCCGGGCTGTTCGGACACCCCCCCGGCATTGCGATCGGCGCTATGCAATGGATAGCGCCGATCGCAAAAAAGTAAATAAAAGTGCAATAAAAGTTAAAGATTCAGCTGCTCTGATGGATCGGATCCATCGGAGCAGCTGAAATTACTCACCCAGGTCCGGCACGCTGCTCCCCGCTCTCCTGCCGCTCCGGGGCCCGAAGCCGGTGTTCTGCGCATGCGCGCCAGGCGGCATTACGTCAGCCGCATGCGCAGAAGGCCCGGCGGCGCGGGAGATTTAAAATCTCCTGGCTCCTGGCTCCTGTAGGTAGCCGGGAGGCAGGAGATGTCAGCGGGGACTGCGGTGAGCAGTCCCCGGTTCCGCGATCGCCGTTATCCAATGGTTAGCGGCGATCGCGAAAAAGTTAAAAAAAAGTTTTTAAAAAGTCAGTTTCACCTCCCCTCATGGATCGGATCCATGAGGGGAGGTGAAAATACTCACCCCCAGTCCTCAGCGGTGTCCCGATGTCCCGGGACCCGAATCCCCGTCTGCGCATGCGCGCCCGATGATTGACATCGGGCGTGTGCACAGACGGGCTCGAGCCCCGGGGAATTTAAAATCCCTCTGCTCTTGGCTGCCATGTGTAGCTAGGAGCAGAGAGATTATACCGGGGACATGATCACTGTCATCCAATGGATGACAGTGATCATGTAAAGTGAAAAAAAGTGTAAAAAAGTTTTTAAAAAAAAGTAAAAAAAAGTTTTTAAAAGTTTAAAAAGCGTACGTTTCATCTCCCCTCATGGATCATATCCGTGAGGGAGGATGAAAGTACATACCTAAGGCCCCCAGATTTATCCGCGGACCTTACCACAGCTTCTGCACACGCACCCGTCGCCAAAATGGCGGACGCATGCGCAAAAGCTGTGTATTGCCAGGATAATTTAAATTCTCCCTGCTCCTGGCTTCAAAACATAGCCAAGAGCATGGAGATTTAATGGGGGTCCGCGGTGAGCGGTTCCTGGTCACGTGTTCGCCATTATCCAATAATGCCAATCACGTAAAAGTAAAAAAAAAAATTTGAAGTTTCATCTCCCCTCACTGATGCGATCGGTGAGAGGAGATGAAACTTTTTACCGGAGGCCTGTGTATTTGAATCCCGACGCGATCTTCCTCCGTGGACCTTCCAGGATTCTGCACATGCGATTGCCGGCAAAAAGCCGGACACATGCGCAGGAGTCAGGGAGCCCAGGAAACTTAAAATCTCCTTGCTCCCAGCGACCAACGGTCGCCGAGAGCCTGGAGCAGTGACGGGTGGCCTCATTGAGCGGTCCCCGGTCACGTGATAAAAAGGTAGTGATCTACCTTAGGCCGGTCTCACATGACCGGATAGGAATTACGGATTCTGCATGCTTCTGATCCATGGTATTACGCAGATCAATCGCATTGGATTACACAATTCCGCTCAAATTAGCGGGTCGGAATTGCGTAATCCACTCGCAGAAAAGAGAACGCAGCAGGTTCTATTTTACTGCGGATATCGGCAACATAGAGCCCATTGTGCTCCGTGGTCGCGGATATACCCGCAGCCCATACGCAACTACATTGTATACGGGCTGCGGGTACCCGCGTCATCGCTAAGCGATGGTGCGGGAAATACAAACAAAGGTGTACTGTGCATGACCGCCTGTGTGAGTACGCAGTTATGCGCAGTACATTACGCAGCCGTACGCAGGGTCACAGCCGGGTTCACAGATGGGATCCGCTGTGGGCCTCCGCAAGCGGATTCCGCCTGCACCCGCGTGAGCCCGGCGTTATTCAGACCGCTACCTGTGATACGTATTTTACAAGAAGCCCCGGGAACGCTCGCCTTCCTGCAGTTCCAGGAGCACCTTGTTGAGGGCCTTCTGTGTGAGACCGCCGCACCTCATCAAGCTTACGGAGACTCACGGAACGCCACTTTTTACACCCCATACCCGCCACTGAGGTCATGAAATACCCCCAAAAAGCATGAGAGGAGGGGGGGATACCCGGTTTTATTGCCCCATGGGCCCATTCCAACCAGCCTCGTAATTACCCCTGTCTTCGGAAATACTACACAGTTCACATTTTTACTTTTATCTAAGATTTGCGAACGCCAAAAAGGGCGCGGAGGGGGAGGGGGGGAATTTTTAGGGAGTCAATCTTTATTCTGTACAAATAAGCAATGGGGCCTGGAATTTATTCAGTTGTGCCCTAAAATCCAACAGGTGTTCCGTCCTTTATAGGCCTTGCCATGCGTCCTGTAAGTAGATTAGGGCCACAATGGGTATGTTTCTGAACTCGGGACAAACGGGGGTATCCATTTTGGGGGTGAACGTCTTCATTCTTATGTGCACTGTACAAAAAAACTGTTTTTAAATTGAAAAAATTGCCAAAAAAATTGAAAATCGTAACTTTTTCCTTCTGCTTTGCTTAGATTCATTCAAATACTGTGGGGTCAAAATACGCAGTACACCCCTAGATGAATTCGTTAAGGGGTCTAGTTTTCAAAATGGGGTCATTTGAGGGGATTCTTTATAGTTTTGGCCGCTCAATGGCTCTATAAGTGGGCAATGGGGCCTGAAATTTATTCAGTGGTACCCTGAAATCCAACGGGTATTCCTTTCATTGTAGGCCCAGCCATGGGTCCTGTAAGTCTATTAGGGCCACAATGGGTATGTTTCTGAACACGGGACAAACAGGGGTATCCATTTTGGGGTGAAAGCCTTCATTTATATGTGTGCTGTACAAAAAAACCTGTTTTTAAATTGACACAATAGCCCAAAAAATGAAAATCCTATTTTTTTCCTTTTGCTTTGCTTGAATTTATTCAAAAACTGTGGGGTCAAAATATGCAGTACATCCCTAGATAAATTCGTTAAGGGGTCTAGTTTTCAAAATGGGGTCATTTGTGGGGGTTCTATATGGTTTTGGGCGCTCAAGAACTCTACAAGTGGGCAATGGGGCCTAAAAGGACTTCAAGCAAAATCTATGTTCTGAAAGCCACCGATTACTCCTTTTATTTTGGGCCCCGTTGTGCATGTGGACATAAGATTAGGGCCACAATGGGTATATTTCTGAAAACAGCACAAACAAGGGTATCCATTTTGGGGTGTAAGTCTTCCTTCATATGTGTGCTGTACAAAAAAAGCTGTTTTTAAAATGACAGAATTGCCAAAAAAACAAAAATCCAAATTTTTTCCTTTTGCTTTGCTTGAATTTATTCAAAAACTGTGGGGTCAAAATACGCAGTACACCCCTAGATAAATTCGTTAAGGAGTCTAGTTTTCAAAATGGGGTCATTTGCGGGGGTTCTCTATGGTTTTGGGCGCTCAAGAACTCTCCAAGTGGGCAATGGGGCCTAAAAGGACTTCAAGCAAAATTTGTGTTCCGAAAGCCACCGGTCGCTCCTTTCATTTTGGGCTCCGTTGTGTATCCAGACATAAGATTAGGGCCACAATGGGTATGTCTCTGAACACGGGACAAACAGGGGTATCCATTTTTGGGTGCAAGTCTTCCTTCATATGTGTGCTGTACAAAAAAAGCTGTTTTTAAAATGACAGAATTGCCGAAAAAACGAAAATCACAATTTTTTCCTTTTGCTTGGTTTGAATTCATTCAAAAACTGTGGGGTCAAAATATGCAGTACACCCCTAGATAAGCTCCTTAAGGGGTCTAGTTTTCAAAATGGGGTCATTTGTGGGGGTTTTCTATGGTTTTGGGCGCTCAAGAACTCTACATGTGTGCTATGGGGCCTAAAAGGACTTCAAGCAAAATTTCTGTTTTGAAAGACACTGACTACTCCTTTCATTTTGGGCCCCGTTGTGGACTCAGATATAACAATAGGGCCACAATGGGTATATTTCCGAACACGGGAGAAATAGGGGTATCCATGTTGGGGTGTAAATCCTGATTTTCATGTAAACTATAGGAAAAAAATATGTCTTTAAAATGACAGATTTGCAAAAATATGAAATTTTACTTTTTCTCCTCTGAATTGAATTAATTCCTGAAAAAAAACTGTGGGGTCAAAATACTCATGACACCCCTCAGTGAATACATTAAGGGGTGTAGTTTTTAAAATGAGGTCATTTGGGGGGGTATCTATTATTCTGACACTCATGAGCCTTTCCAATCTCAGCTTGGTATAGGAAAACAAAGTGTTCCTCAAAATGCTAAAAAGTAATGTTAAATTTGTACGTCTCCTAAATAGTTAAAAAAAAACGAAAGTTTTTCCAATGTGCGCCCAAAATAAAGTAAACGGGTGGAAATATAAATCTTAGCAAAAAATTCTATATTATGTTTGCACATATTTAAGATATTGCAGTTGGAAATGTGAAAAAATGACGATTTTTTCAAAATTTTCCCAATTTTGGCGCTTTTAATAAATAAACACAATTTCTATCGGTCTATTTTTTCCGCCTAAATGAAGCACAACATGTGGCGAAAAAACAATGTCAGAATCGCTTGGATATGCAAAACCTTTCTGGTGTTTTTCCATGTTAAAGTGACACATGTCAGATTTGCAAAATTTGGCCTGGTCATTAAGGCGCAAACAGGCTTGGTCACTAAGGGGTTAATACAGAAATATTACTGAGGTCCGCCTATACTCCTGCTATAGAAATGTTACTGGGGTTTGCCTATACTCTTGCTACAGAAATGTTACTGGGGTCCACCTATACTCTTGCTACAGAAATGTTACTGTGGTCCGCCTATGCCATTTCTACTGAATGGTTTGAGGGGTTCGCCTATACTCTTGCTATAGAAATGTTACTGGGGTTTGCCTATACTCATGCTACAGAAATGTTACTGGGGTTCCGCCTATACTCTTGCTACAGAAATATTACAGGGATCTGTCTATAGTTTTGCTACAGAAATGTTACTGGGGTCCGCCTATACTCTTCCTGCAAAAATGTTACAGGGGTCTGCCTATACTTTTGCTACAGAAATGTTACAGGGATCTCCCTATACTTTTGCTACAGAAATCTTACTGGGGACCGCCTTACTCTTTCTACAGAAATGTTACTGGGGTCCGCGTATATTCTTGCTACAGAAATGATACTGGGGTCCGCCTTACTCTTTCTACAGAAATGTTACTGGGGTCCGCCTATATTCTTGCTATAGAAATGCTACTGGGGTCCGCCTTACTCTTTCTACAGAAATGTTACTGGGGTCCGCCTATATTCTTGCTACAGAAATAGTACTGGGGTCTCCCTATACATTTGCTATAGAAATGTTACTGGGGTCCGCCTATACATTTGCTATAGAAATGTTACTGGGGTCCGCCTATAGTTTTGCTACAGAAATGTTACTGGGATCCACCTATGCAGTTTCTATTGAATGGTTTGAGGGGTCCACCTATACTTTTGCTACAGAAATGTTACAGGGGTTCGCCTTTATTGTTTTTTCTACAGAAATGTTAAGGGGGTATGCCTATACTCTTGCTATAGAAATGTTACTGGGGTCTGCCTATACTTTTGCTATAGAAATTTTACTGGGGTCCACCTATATTCTTGCTACAGAAATGTTACTGATGTCCGCCTATGCAGTTTCTACTGAATGGTTTGAGGGGTTCGCCTACACTCTTGCTACAGAAATGTTACTGGGGTCTCCCTATACTTTTGCTACAGAATGTCACTGGGGTCCGCCGATACTCTTGCTACGGAAATGTTACTGGGGTCCGCCTATACTCTTGCTATATAAATGTTACTGGGGTCCGCCTATACTTTTTCTACAGAAATGTTAGTGGGGTCCACCTATACTCTTGCTACTGAAATGTTACTGGGGTCCGCTTATGCAGTTTTTACTGAATGGTTTGAGGGGTTCGCCTATACTCTTGCTACAGAAATTTTACTGGGGTCTCCCTATACTTTTGCTACAGAATGTCACTGGGGTCCGCCGATACTCTTGCTACGGAAATGTTACTGGGGTCCACCTATACTCTTGCTATATAAATGTTACTGGGGTCCGCCTATACTTTTTCTACAGAAATGTTAGTGGGGTCCACCTATACTCTTGCTACTGAAATGTTAGTGAGGTCCGCTTATGCAGTTTTTACTGAATGGTTTGAGGGGTTCGCCTATACTCTTGCTACAGAAATATTAGTGGGGTATCCCTATACTTTTGCTACAGATTGTCACTGGGGTACGCCGATACTCTTGGTACAGAAATGTTACTGGGGTCCGCCTATACTTTTACTATAGAAATGTTACTGGGGTCCGCCTTACTCTTGCTACAGAAATGTTACAGGGGTCTGGAAAACTTTTGCTACAGAAATTTTACTGGGGTCCACCTATATTCTGGCTACAGAAATGTTACTGGGGTCTCCCTATACATTTGCTACAGAAATGTTACTGGGGTCCGGTTTTTCTGTTGCTATAGAAATGTTACAGGGGTTCGCCTATTTTTTTTTTAATACAGAAATGTTACTGAGGTCCGCCTATACTCCTGCTATAGAAATGTTACTGGGGTTTGCCTATACTCTTGCTACAGAAATGTTACTGGGGTCCACCTATACTCTTGCTACAGAAATGTTACTGTGGTCCGCCTATGCCATTTCTACTGAATGGTTTGAGGGGTTCGCCTATACTCTTGCTATAGAAATGTTACTGGGGTTTGCCTATACTCATGCTAAAGAAATGTTACTGGGGTTCCGCCTATACTCTTGCTACAGAAATATTACAGGGATCTGTCTATAGTTTTGATACAGAAATGTTACTGGGGTCCGCCTATACTCTTCCTGCAAAAATGTTACAGGGGTCTGCCTATACTTTTGCTACAGAAATGTTACAGGGATCTCCCTATACTTTTGCTACAGAAATCTTACTGGGGTCCGCCTGTACTCTTGCTAAAGAAATGTTACTGGGGTCTGCCTATCACTTTGCTACAGAAATGTTGCTTGGGTCTGCATATACTTTTGCTACAGAAATGTCACTGGGGTCTCCCTATACATTCGCTACAGAAATCTTACTGGGGTCCGCCTACACTCTTCATATACAAAGGTTACTGGGGTCCACCTATACTCCTGCTACAGAAATGTTACAGGGGTTTGTCTATACTTTTGCTACAGAAATGTTACTGGGGTCCACCTATACTCTTGCTACAGAAATGTTACTGGGGTCCGCTTATGCTCTTGCTATAGAAATGTTACTGAGGTTCGCCTATGCAGTTTCTACTGAATGGTTTGAGGGGTTCTCCTATACTTTTGCTACAGAAATGTTACTGGGGTCCACCTATACTCTTGCTACAGAAATGTTACTGGTGTGTGCCTATACTCTTGCTATAGAAATGCTACTGGGGTCCGCTTTACTCTTTCTACAGAAATGTTACTGGGGTCCGCCTATATTCTTGCTACAGAAATGGTACTGGGGTCTCCCTATGCATTTGCTATAGAAATGTTACTGGGGTCCGCCTATAGTTTTGCTACAGAAATGTTACTGGGGTCCACCTATATTCTTGCTACAGAAATGTTACTGAGGTCCACCTATGCAGTTTCTACGGAATGGTTTGAGGGGTTCGCCTATACTTTTGCTACAGAAATGTTACCGGGGTCTCCCTGTACTCTTGCTACAGAAATGTTACAGGGGTTCGCCTTTATTGTTTTTTCTACAGAAATGTTACTGGGGTACGCCTATACTCTTGCTATAGAAATGTTACTGGGGTCTGCCTATACTCTTGCTATAGAAATGTTACTGGGGTCCGCCTTACTCTTGCTACAGAAATGTTACTGGGGTCTGCCTATACTCTTGCTATAGAAATGTTACTGGGGTCTCCCTATACATTTTCTACAAAACTGTTACTGGGCTCCGCCTATACTGTTGCTATGGAAATGTTACATGGGGTTCGCCTATTTTTTTTTTTTCTACAAAAATCTTACTGGCGTCCGCCTATATACTCTTGCTATAGAAATGTTACTGGGGTCCATCTATACTTTTGCTACATAAATTTTACTGGGGTCCACCTATATTCTTGCTACAGAAATGTTACTGATGTCCGCCTATGCAGTTTCTACTGAATGGTTTGAGGGGTTCGCCTATACTCTTGCTACAGAAATGTTACTGGGGTCTCCCTATACTTTTGCTACAGATTGTCACTGGGGTCCGCCGATACTCTTGGTACAGAAATGTTACTGGGGTCTGCCTATACTCTTGCTATAGAAATGTTACTGGGGTCCGCCTATTCTTTTTCTACAGAAATGTTAGTGGGGTCCACCTATACTCTTGCTACAGAAATGTTACAGGGGTCTGGCTAAACTTTTGCTACAGAAATGTTACTGGGCTTCGCCTATACTCTTGCTACAGAAATGTTAGTGGGGTCTCCCTATACTTTTGCTACAGATTGTCACTGGGGTCCGCCGATACTCTTGGTACAGAAATGTTACTGGGGTCTGCCTATACTCTTGCTATAGAAATGTTACTGGGGTCCGCCTATTCTTTTTCTACAGAAATGTTAGTGGGGTCCACCTATACTCTTGCTACAGAAATGTTACAGGGGTCTGGCTAAACTTTTGCTACAGAAATGTTACTGGGCTTCGCCTATACTCTTGCTACAGAAATGTTAGTGGGGTCTCCCTATACTTTTGCTACAGATTGTCACTGGGGTCCGCCGATACTCTTGGTACAGAAATGTTACTGGGGTCCGCCTATACTCTTGCTATAGAAATGTTACTGGGGTCCGCCTTACTCTTGCTACAGAAATGTTACAGGGGTCTGGCTAAACTTTTGCTACAGAAATGTTACTGGGGTCCGCCTATATTCTGGCTACAGAAATGTTACTGGGGTCTCCCTATACATTTGCTACAGAAATGTTACTGGGGTCCGGCTATACTGTCAAGGACCATTACACATGACCGGTCACATTAACCTTTCAAGCCTTGGGTTCCAAATTAGTTCATACCTGGATGCATCAGGGAGGCCAAAAACTATATGATTTATAGTAATTAGATCCCACAGAAACGTAGAGATGAGCCGCGGCAAGTATACAGCCCACTCTGCTTAAGGCGCGTACACTGAATCTTTATTAACTTTTCATAGCGTTTCTCAATACAGGAAAGGAATACGTCATTAGTCACGGCTTTAATCTCATTGGGTTAGAAAACATCAAGAATTGTGCTTTATTCAACAATCAGCGCAGTAAGAATAAATATGTGAAATGTCCTTCAAATGATTATTCCTCCCTTGTGAGTTTGGATGGTCGCAGCATCTTATTAGCACGATTCATTCTTTTCCCAGAGCTCAGGGCGTGGGAGGGTTTCTTCTGATAACGATTTTTTTCAGGCTTGGCTCTCGGAAGAATAAAAACAAATCATTAGACATTGCATCGAATACCCTGCTGTAAAGTTATTTCTGCTTGAATTATTGTTTCACTACGCACAAGCTTATTTACATCTTGTAATGCTCCATTTTGTATCTAGCGGCCATTTTGAGACAGATTCTTCCATTTTATGGACCTGTACCTTCTCAATACTCTTGCTATAGAAATGTTACTGGGGTCCGCCTATACTATTGCTACAGAAATGTTACTGGAGTCCAACTATACACTTGCTACAGAAATGTTACTGAGGTTCGCCTATACCATTTCTACTGAATGGTTTGAGGGGTTCGCCTATACTTTTACTACAGAAATGTTACAGGGGTCTGGCTGAACTTTTGCTACAGAAATGTTACTGGGGTCCGCCTATATTCTTGCTGCAGAACTGTTACTGGGGTCTCCCTATACATTTTCTACAAAAATGTTACTGGGCTCCGCCTATACTGTTGCTATGGAAATGTTACATGGGGTTCGCCTATTTTTTTTTTTCTACAAAAATCTTACTGGCGTCCGCCTATACTCTTGCTATAGAAATGTTACTGGGGTCCACCTATACTTTTGCTACATAAATTTTACTGGGGTCCACCTATATTCTTGCTACAGAAATGTTACTGATGTCCGCCTATGCAGTTTCTACTGAATGGTTTGAGGGGTTCGCCTATACTCTTGCTACAGAAATGTTACAGGGGTCTGGCTAAACTTTTGCTACAGAAATGTTACTGGGCTTCGCCTATACTCTTGCTACAGAAATGTTAGTGGGGTCTCCCTATACTTTTGCTACAGATTGTCACTGGGGTCCGCCGATACTCTTGGTACAGAAATGTTACTGGGGTCTGCCTATACTCTTGCTATAGAAATGTTACTGGGGTCCGCCTATTCTTTTTCTACAGAAATGTTAGTGGGGTCCACCTATACTCTTGCTACAGAAATGATACAGGGGTCTGGCTAAACTTTTGCTACAGAAATGTTACTGGGCTTCGCCTATACTCTTGCTACAGAAATGTTAGTGGGGTCTCCCTATACTTTTGCTACAGATTGTCACTGGGGTCCGCCGATACTCTTGGTACAGAAATGTTACTGGGGTCCGCCTATACTCTTGCTATAGAAATGTTACTGGGGTCCGCCTTACTCTTGCTACAGAAATGTTACAGGGGTCTGGCTAAACTTTTGCTACAGAAATGTTACTGGGGTCCGCCTATATTCTGGCTACAGAAATGTTACTGGGGTCTCCCTATACATTTGCTACAGAAATGTTACTGGGGTCCGGCTATACTGTCAAGGACCATTACACATGACCGGTCACATTAACCTTTCAAGCCTTGGGTTCCAAATTAGTTCATACCTGGATGCATCAGGGAGGCCAAAAACTATATGATTTATAGTAATTAGATCCCACCGATACGTAGAGATGAGCCGCGGCAAGTATACAGCCCACTCTGCTTAAGGCGCGTACACTGAATCTTTATTAACTTTTCATAGCGTTTCTCAATACAGGAAAGGAATACGTCATTAGTCACGGCTTTAATCTCATTGGGTTAGAAAAACATCAAGAATTGTGCTTTGTTCAACAATCAGCGCAGTGAGAATAAATATGTGAAATGTCCTTCAAATGATTATTCCTCCCTTGTGAGTTTGGATGGTCGCAGCATCTTATTAGCACGATTCATTCTTTTCCCAGAGCTCAGGGCGTGGGAGGGTTTCTTCTGATAATGATTTTTTTCAGGCTTGGCTCTCGGAAGAATAAAAACAAATCATTAGACATTGCACTGAATACCCTGCTGTAAAGTTATTTCTGCTTGAATTATTGTTTCACTACGCACAAGCTTATTTACATCTTGTAATGCTCCATTTTGTATCTAGCGGCCATTTTGAGACAGATTCTTCCCTTTTATGGACCTGTACCTTCTCAAATCCCCCTAGAAACTGTCTCAAAATAAACAATACCTTATAACTTCTACTGGGCGGGGTAAGGTTTGCTTTCCCTATCTCTAGTTTATGATCTATGCCCTACCTATCATTGTTGGTCAGCTGTCCAAGGGCTAATCCCTTCCCCGACAACTAATCCTAACTAACTAAATGCGAAGACCTAATAGACACAGAAGGGATCTACAACACACATGCTATTCTATTCTAATGGCTGGGAAACTAGAGTGGTCACCCCTGCTTCTGCTGAGACAGATCCATAAGGGGACAAATCGCTCAGTTGTATCATAGGCATATAGCCTGGGGTCTCTACATTTACGTATACGGGGGCGACAGGTACCATCTGATCTGTAAGCTTAGCACAGGAGCGTTTTATGCAGCGTACAATACAGACAGAAAGTAGCAGGAGTATGATAAGAGTAACCAGAATCCCTATTCCTATCTGCATTAAGAATTGTTTCCATTGTCCGGTCCATACAAACCACTCATCCCAGGGGTTAGTTATCCCAGAATTACGCTTCAGCTCTTTTGACAATGTGGCCAATTTCTTTATTGCGATAGTCACTTTACCTGTGGGGCCTGTATTATTTGGAATATTCGTACAGCAAATTTCACCAATCATTTTACAAACACCACCTTTCTCGGCTAGCATCATATCCAGAGCCACTCGGTTCCGGAAAGCCATGGTGGCCGTGGGGCCCAACTGATCAGCAAGCCCCTAAAGTGCATCTCTTGTATAGCTCACGAACCCCTGCTGGTTGTAATATATATACAAACATTCTTATTGATCGTTACTATTCCAAACAGGGACTCAAATCCGGCCTTAACTTGATCCCTGGCTTTAAACTCATCTGGCACCCCCCCCCCCCTTGGCACTCTGATTGCATCTATATATATATACACATGTGGATCAAACCTGCCACCTGGTTTCAGATTGCGACGCTCGTCTGTAGGACCTGAGAGAGAAGCAGAGACCACAGAATGCGTTATTGACAATTCCTTGGAGAGGCCTATGACAAAATTAACAAGAGAATCATTTCCCAAACTCAGCTACTGTGGCATGTATCCTCCGGAGAAAAAGAAAAACTAATGGAAAACACTCAATTCAAGATTTGCCCGTTTCCTTCATTGCACATGGATCTACTTTCCCACTACTCCGTGGACGGTAGGGTGTGTGAAAAGCCTGGAATATACCCAAAGCAGACATGATGTATTGCATTATTTCACCTGTGACATTTGTACCTTTGTTTGACTCAATCACTTCCGGTACCCCGTATCTGCGGATTACCTCATTCATGAGCTTCTGTACGGTTACCTGCTTATTTACTTTGGTAACAGGGTAGGTCTCCAACCTGAAAAGAAATCAACAACAAGCACATATTCATACTTCCCAACAAGTGGGAGCTGAATGTAGCCAATTTGCAATCCCTGAAATGGGTAGAGTGGTCTAGGCAAGCGTTATGTGGCAAATTTACTTCTGCCCTGTTGCTTACAGCAAAGATCATGCAAAATTGGACAAATGATGCAGCAGCTACAGAAAACCCAGGAGCCACCCGTCCTCGTTCAAGCGCCGAAATCATTGCTGCTTTGATAGGTGCGTCTTTCTGTGCGTCAGCTGGGCCATCATGAGGCACAGGGACCGTGGTAGGCAAGTGCTGTTGACTGTCCACCATACGCCGCCCTGTTCTGTTGCTCCCATATTTAGTCCATTTGTCTTTTTTCTTCATTGCTGGCTTGTAACTGTAAAGTCCTTAGCATATCAAAGTCCAAAGTTTTTATCAAAGTCCAAAGTTTTTATCAAAGTCCAAAGTTTTTATCAAATTCTTCTTTTCTTCCACGGCTTCAGGGCCGCTGCCTTTGCTGTGTGGTCTGTGATGGCGTTGCCTCTTGCTTCTCCGGTGTAGGAATTGGTGTGAGCTTTCCACTTTGTCAGGTAGTAGTAGGGCTTCCATGAGACTTTGCACTGCTGCACCATTCTTAATTGGCTGTCCTGCTGAGGTAACAAGCTGTCTGGCCTTCCATGTTGGGCCGTAATCATGAGCTATGCCAAATGCATACCGGGAGTCAGTGTAAAAGGTTGCCATCTTACCTTCTACCACTCTACACGCCCCAGTGAGGGCCTTCAGTACCGCTTCTTGTCCTGAAACATGCGGAGGCAGAGCTTCTGCTTTTTAGGACATCTTGTTGTGTGACCACTGCATATCCAGTGTGGAGTCGTCCATCACCTTGGTACCATCTATAAAAAACAACTCAAAATATGCATTGTTAACAGGGGCTTCAGTAACCTCTTAAAACTTACATTTTCTTGTTGCATCACTGCTAGACAATCATGCTGATATTCTATTTCAAAAAGATCAGAATCTTGTTGCAAACAATTTAAACATAGCTGATCTGCAATACCTAGATCACCTATGCCTTCTCCTCCCCCCTGTGAACCAGGATACTCAATTAAAAGAAGAGTAGCCAGGTTCAAAAGAGCACATTGTAGCCGGATCTGACAGGCCAGAGATAAGTGCTTGGGTTGCACTTGCGTGAGTATGCTCCGAATGACATGAGGGGTGAGGACCACTAAGGAATGGGGGGGGGGGGTGTAGTCCAATACCAACTCAGAAGGTTTGTCAACCATTGCCTGGCACCGTTGGCACCGCACAAACACATGAGGGAGCTCCTCGAGCCACTGGATCCAGCCTCATGGTGTAGTATTCAAGTGCCCGTGGTTGTCCTCCGTGCTTTTGTGTCAACACTGCCGTTACATGGCTAGAAAGTTCAGTACAGAAAAGAGTAAAGGGTAAAGAGTAGTTGGGAATACCCAAGACTAGAGAGCTGCTTCAGAGGTGAGAGAGAAAAGAATAATTGAAAGACAGTCATAGAGTGGTTGCATGAGAGAGGAAACCGAGTGGATTCATGGGCGGCAGTATGAAACAAGGCCCAGATAGGTGCGGAGTTTGGCAACAGATGTAGGTACAGGTATGGCCTGGACAGCAGCCTTTTGTTCCTATGTCAGATGTCCAGTTCCTTGGCCTAAACAATGACCCAGGAGAACAACCTTTATTTTGCAGGACTGGAGTTTGTCATTTCTGCAAGAAAAATTAACAGTGAAATTGTGGCCTGTTGGCAGGCTTCCAAATTATCAGCATACAGCACCTACATCACACAGCGCCGACATGCGGTAGGTGTCTGGCTGACCCTTCAGCGTCTTTTCTGGACTGGAAAAAAGAGGGGTGTTTGTTGGAGCAGTTAGTTTACAAAACTCTTCTGAACTGGCACCTGAGTTCTCAACCCTTACTGATCCAGCTGGTGAGAATTTGATGGATGCAGATAAGGCCTGTAAGATATCAGTGCCAATAACAGAGACATGAATTACATCAGGGTAGAATATTCTACAAACATCTATCCACATTGGAAATTTACAGTCTGCATATGCAGAAGGGGGGGAGAAAAACTTGTATCCCCAGTCAATATCTGCATCACACATCTTACATTCATCATAGTCTGAACACGGGTCATTAACTCTCATTCATCCATGCGGTCAAGTCTGTCTCTCTCATTCAAATGCCTATGATTCACCACACACACAATGTTTGCGCCGTTACAGAGTTCAGGAAATTGTGGATACATTGTACTAGGATGCACACCGTTCACACCAGGAGATAACGCGTATGATGCAACTGTCCTCATCTTGCAAACAAATGCATTCAATCACTACCACCTCTCCCTGGAATCAGTCAAACTTTAACTGTCTGTAATACTAGAGATGTACAACAGATTCCACAACACTAATATTTCCTATAAAAGGAACACACATTTAGCAATTATGCACACGTCCAACCAATCACAGAACTGACATTTACACAAAGAACAGCAAAAACAGTAAGATTCACTGGATTCATTACGGGTTCTATTCTAGTCAAGCAAACTTAATTATTATCCAGTGTTCTCCGCTCTAATCTTTTAGCCTTGAGAGTTAGATGAAGAGAAAAGCAAAGGGAAGGGGGGGAGATTGGAGACAAGGGGGAGGACCTGCTCCGGACAAGCTGCGGCTTCTAATAGATCAAGCATTAACCCTCTATGTACTCCTATATATATATACTGTATATATTTATATATATTATCACATATTGACCCTCTCCCTCCGACCTTTCTTCTCAGCAGTATCTGACTTATGAGGAATGGACAACACGTACAGCAATGACACAATGTTGGGACCTTAAGACATACAAATTGTCACATAGATCACAGATTCTGCCTGAACTCGCCCCCAGGTTCCTCCTCGCGACAACTACATTTGTGGGCAATTTTGAGCACAAACCTACTTGGGATGGGGGTGCTAAACACAGACTGCAGAACAGATAATCGGGAGGAGGCTGTTTGCAGGCGCGATGAGGGGACTTGAATGTTTCTATGCAAAATTCAGAAAAGGCACTCATCATTGCAGTTCAAAGAATTGGTATGCTGGGCAAAAACATACATAGATGGGAGATGAGAAGCCAGCTCATTTCTGCTGCGGAGCTAAGGTGACATCTGAGGGGTAACTGAAGGTATTGTTGCAACAGATGCTAAAATGGCCGCTGGGCCATGGCTGGCACTGAAATGGCCACCGAACGTGTGGCCTGACTGGGCGATGGTGACGGGAGGGTCCAGGAATACTACATACTAGAGACGTATCAAGATTTACCGACTGGTATTGGCCCCAATAACAACACGGCCATCTAGGGGCAGGACAAAAAGGTAGAAAAACATCGTCCATGACACGGCCGGGGCGGTGCCCTCAGATGGTGAAGAAGGGCTGCCTTCCTTTGTCTTCAACTCAAAGCATATGAATAATCACCATCTTGAAATTGCAACTTTCTTACTTCAACTGTACGTCACTTACTGAAACATATTTCTCTGCAAGCTTGAGCAATCGTCTGTTAACTAAAATTCCTTCATTATCAGCTAACACACTTTTCAAGCCTTCTCCGACAGCCCCCACCTTTGTAAAACAACTGTCAGCTCTCTGTGAATATGAACTATTCCCTGCATTTAGACTCATAAATAACACATATGCTGGCACCTTCTGATAACGCCACATGTTCTGCATTTTCAACTCCTCTCTGCATACTACCAACTGGACAGGATCCAAAAGACCATCATCTACAGTCTTCTTCTTAACAATTTAAACATTGTATATTACAACGGCCTAATTATAAGTATATATAACTGCCTGAGACCCTGGTATATCTGTAGCCTTATGCTCAATCATGTAATGTAAGAACTCTAACGTCTGACGCCCTTTCACATAACTTCTTAACTTTTTGCCTGCTCTACATGACACCAAGTGGACAGGATCCAAGAGACCCTGATCAGTAGTCTTCTTCTTAAAGAACTTCAACATGTTATTACGTACGATACAACAAGACGTAGTGTTCAAAGACTTCCACGCCAAATGCCCTGTCCTCGATGATGTCCTCAGACTTCTACGTTCGATACAGTTAAACAGCCAAAACGCCCGATACAGTTAAACAGCCAGTCCTAATGGACCCACAAAATGCCATGTACAGTTAAACAGCCAAAACGCCCTGTACATTTAAACAGCCAGTCCTACTGGACCCACAATGAAAACACATATATATGCATATAGTCAAATTACAGATTCTGTCCCTCGGTGTCACTTAAGAGTACCCAAGACCTGAGGTAAACTTCTTTACCGATGACAACTATGATGTCAAACATCAAACATCCGACTGACCTAGGAGTCTGTCAATCAACTGAGCCAAAACAGACCAACGGCAGACATCATATAATAAATATGACACTTACCGGGCTATGTGTGAGGTTGATCAGTCCTCTGGTTTGGCACAGTGGATATATGTCCTCCCAGTCCGATGTCGTCGTCCGATGAGTGACACAAGAGTCAATCAGTAAATCCTGCCGACTACGCCAGTTGTCAAGGACCGTTACACATGACCGGTCACATTAACCTTTCAAGCCTTGGGTTCCAAATTAGTTCATACCTGGATACATCAGGGAGGCCAAAAACTATATGATTTATAGTAATTAGATCCCACAGAAACGTAGAGATGAGCCGCGGCAAGTATACAGCCCACTCTGCTTAAAGGGCGTACACTGAATCTTTATTAACTTTTCATAGCGTTTCTCAATACACGAAAGGAATACGTCATTAGTCACGGCTTTAATCTCATTGGGTTAGAAAAACATCAAGAATTGTGCTTTGTTCAACAATCAGCGCAGTGAGAATAAATATGTGAAATGTCCTTCAAATGATTATTCCTCCCTTGTGAGTTTGGATGGTCGCAGCATCTTATTAGCATGATTCATTCTTTTCCCAGAGCTCAGGGCGTGGGAGGGTTTCTTCTGATAACGATTTTTTTCAGGCTTGGCTCTCGGAAGAATAAAAACAAATCATTAGACATTGCATCGAATACCCTGCTGTAAAGTTATTTCTGCTTGAATTATTGTTTCACTACGCACAAGCTTATTTACATCTTGTAATGCTCCATTTTGTATCTAGCGGCCATTTTGAGACAGATTCTTCCATTTTATGGACCTGTACCTTCTCAATACTCTTGCTATAGAAATGTTACTGGGGTCCGCTTATACTATTGCTACAGAAATGTTACTGGGGTCCAACTATACACTTGCTACAGAAATGTTACTGAGGTTCGCCTATACCATTTCTACTGAATGGTTTGAGGGGTTCGCCTATACTTTTACTACAGAAATGTTACTGGGGTTCCACCTATACTCTTGCTATAGAAATATTACAGGGATCTGCCTATACTTTTGCTACAGAAATGTTACTGGGGTCCGCCTATACTCTTGCTATAGAAATGTTACTGGGGTCTGCCTATACTCTTCCTGCAAAAATGTTACAGGGGTCTGCCTATACTTTTGCTACAGAAATGTTACAGGGGTCTCCCTATACTTTTGCTACAGAAATCTTACTGGGGTCCGCCTGTACTGTTGCTAAAGAAATGTTACTGGGGTCTGCCTATCACTTTGCTACAGAAATGTTGCTCGGGTCTGCATATACTTTTGCTACAGAAATGTCACTGGGGTCTCCCTATACTTTTGCTACAGAAATCTTACTGGAGTCCGCCTATACTCTTCCTATAGAAAGGTTACTGGGGTCCACCTATACTCCTGCTACAGGAATGTTACAGGGGTTTGCCTTAACTTTTGCTATAGAAATGTTACTGGGGTCCACCTATACTCTTGCTACAGAAATGTTACTGGGGTCCTCTTATGCTCTTGCTATAGAAATGTTACTGAGGTCCGCCTATGCAGTTTCTACTGAATGGTTTGAGGGGTTCTCCTATACTTTTGCTACAGAAATGTTACTGGGTCCGCCTATATTCTTGCTATAGAAATGCTACTGGGGTCCGCCTTACTCTTTCTACAGAAATGTTACAGGGGTCTGGCTAAACGTTTGCTACAGAAATGTTACTGGGGTCCGCCTATATTCTTGCTACAGAAATGAAACTGGGGTCTCCCTATACATTTGCTATAGAAATGTTACTGGGGTCCGCCTATACATTTGCTATAGAAATGTTACTGGGGTCCGCCTATAGTTTTGCTACAGAAATGTTACTGGGGTCCACCTATACTCTTGCTACAGAAATGTTACTGAGGTCCGCCTATGCAGTTTCTATTGAATGGTTTGAGGGGTTCGCCTATACTTTTACTACAGAAATGTTACTGGGGTCCGCCTATACATTTGCTATAGAACTGTTACTGGGGTCCGCCTATAGTTTTGCTACAGAAATGTTACTGGGGTCCACCTATACTCTTGCTACAGAAATGTTACTGAGGTCCGCCTATGCAGTTTCTATTGAATGGTTTGAGGGGTTCGCCTATACTTTTGCTACAGAAATGTTTCTGGCTTCCGCCTATGCAGTTTCTACTGAATGGTTTGTGGGGTTCGCCAATACTTTTGCTACAGAAATGTTATCGGGGTCTCCCTATACTCTTGCTACAGAAATGTTACAGGGGTCCACCTATACTCTTGCTACAGAAATGTTACTGGGCTCCACCTATGCTTTTGCTACAGAAATGTTACTGGGTCCACCTATACTCTTGCTACAGCAATGTTACTGAGGTTCATCTATGCAGTTTATACTGAATGGTTTGAGGGGTTCGCCGATAATTTTGCTATAGAAATGTTACCGGGGTCTCCCTATACTCTTGGTATAGAAATGTTACTGGGGTCCGCCTATACTTTTGCTACAGAAATGTTACTGGGGTCCACCTATACTCTTGCTACAGAAGTGTTTCTGGCTTCCGCCTGTGCAGTTTCTACTGAATGGTTTGAGGTGTTCGCCCATACTTTTGCTACAGAAATGTTACCGGGGTCTACCTATACTCTTGCTACAGAAATGTTACAGGGGTCCGCCTATACTCTTGCTATAGAAATGTTACAGGGGTCTGGCTATACTTTTGCTATAGAAATGTTACTGGGGTCCACCTATGCTTGTGCTACAGAAATGTTACAGGGGTCTGGCATGTTAAAACGCCCGTGTGACTGAGCCCTAAGACGTCCTAATTTTATTTCTAAACGTGCAAAAAATAATGCTTTAGATAGAAGAATGACTGCACACAAGAGAGCGACCAAAACACCAAAAATTTCCAGTGATTCCAACACTGTGCAATGTTTTCACTAGACCCATTGAAAACAATGGGCAAGGCATTCCGTGGGAATGCCCAAAGGTAGGACCTGCCGCAATTTTTTCCCGTATCGCGATGCAGATACGACATCAGAAACAATTCTCACGAAGATGAACTGTGAGGTATCTGTTGCCCAGCAGATTGTCCCATGTAAATGCACCCTTAGATGTCCTAATTTAATTTCTAAACATGCAAAAAATAATGCTTTAGATAGAAGAATGACTGCACACAAGAGAGCGACTAACACACCAGAAATTTCCAGTGATTCCAACCTTTATTGAGAGAGTAACATATTCTGCGTGTGTATATATGTACAGCAGTGAATATCATTGAAAAGCCCCATTATTCCTGTTGTGAGGTTATTGATGTGGTGGAACCAATTTCTTTATTGTATATATTTCCAGGATGTATGTTCTCCAGTCCTCCTGCACTCAGACTCCCTTCCATCTGTTCCCAACTTTATGCTAGTCATACATTTATTCAGTTAGAAGGATGTAGAGGGTCGGATTGCTGAGACTATGATGGCAGAATAAGACAATAAAGGGTTTGTTGTCTGTTACCATGGAGACACACCGTTCTGCACTGGAGCTGTACAAGTTAGACAATAGGAAATTTGTGATACTTTTTGCAAAGCTGTTTCATTTTTCATTTTATATATATTGGGGCAATAAAAATAATCTCATTGTGAAGGTGAACATGAACATCATTCCATTAGCTACATATGACAGAAATGTGTAACATAGGCCATACAGTAAGTATGGAGGAGACTCGGCAGCGAAACCGACTCCATACCCAGTTGACACTCACTCTCAACATAAATACAGTGGCTTTGACAACTAAGACATCCATGACATTATCCAGTGAGCTCGCGATTGCCCCATTGTCGTTCCCCTAACAAGCAATGGCAAGGTGCGGATGGGTTACCGTAGCAGTCCAGGGTCTAGTTCAGACAGACATACATTATTTTCTTGTTTTCTTATGATTGTCATATTGCTAACATAATTTCCATAGTCCCCTAGCTCTGTCAGTCACTACCACCATAAGACATGAGAATTGACATCCATGTGTCAACTTTATGTTCCAGTACTCTTCCTTCAACCAGCTCAAATATCTGCAATATGTTTAACTACTAGACATTAATTTTGATTTTTAGCTTTCCAAGTTCTCTATTGTAGGACATATACCCCATTCTGGCCAGGTCACTTTCTTTATGGGCTTTTACACAGCCTGATGACCAGGCAAGAATGGTCCTTGAGATATTAGTGTCTCCGAGCTGTGGGAAGGACTTGGGAGGAGGGGGAACAGTTCTGGTTCTTAGTAAGTAGACCCAGTTGTGTGTGCAGTTTTATTGGCAATGCTCCATAGGAAAAAAATGAAAATTACCTCCCTTTCAACAGCCATCTCTTGGAAGTATTTTTTTGCCTGTGATTCAATGTCTGACCCTTTGTAGGGGTATTCCCTTCTGGGACTTTCACTGCATATTATGTGGCTATATGCAAATCTGATAGATGTAGGTCCCAGGTGGTCAGGACTTAGAAGTACAGCCAAGCAGGCTTCACTATGCTGTTTCCTATAGAAGTCAACAGGAGTTATGCAAACTGTGCAATACAGAAAGATCAGCTGTTTCAGTAACTCTGTTTGTGCAACTTTGTAGCCATCAGACTTTCATGGCATGTCCTGTGAATATGCCATGAAAGTGTTAAGAAACCTCGCAACATGTCTAGGCTGTCAACGACTCTAAATAATACACTTGTTCATGTTCCCTAGCTAGGAGTCTTGATGCGCCCCTTTATTTAGGTGGTGATTGCTGACAAGCATTGTAGCTTTGTGTGATCTTATTGTCATCAGTCCACAATAAATGCAGGATTAGATAAGAAGGTAAAGGCAGTATTATAGGATGTGCACAGTAAGTTAGGGATTCTTTGGCTTGTCTTCATCATCATCTTCCTCTTCTGCAGTGGTTACCATGAGCAGTCACTCTGGGTCAATCCAATGGTTGTTCTGGTTCGTATTTAAAACCGGCTCCAAAGAACCAATTCTGAGGAATAAAGCAGACATTTATTAAGTTGATACCAGCTGGTAGGGTGAATGCAGATGGGCGGGATGTGCCGCAGAATTTTCGCCTGTGCACGCTGCCATAGGATTGCATGTGTGCACGCAATCCTATGCAGGCAGCCGCTATTTGACCGTGTAATAACTTATGCGGTAAACAAATCGCGGAGGCTCGCACAGAAATGTCACTGGTGATGCTCCGCACATAGCAGAGCAGAGACAAGATGCCAGGAGGAGGTGAGCTGCCCGTCAGTGCAGGGGCACAGGGAGCATCTCTCTGCGAGAATCTTGCGGCAGGATCCAACCCGGCCGTCTGCATTGACCCATAGACAAACAGAAAGAAAAACAGGTGGAAATGGTACAACAACCCCGCTTCCCTGAAAATAAGACCTGCCCCGAAAAAAACCCTAGCATGATTTTTAAATAGTGTCCAGGTAGCTATACATGTAAAAAAGAAATATTTTGGAGCAAAAATTAATATAAGATCCTGTCTTATTTTGGAGGAAATGGGGTAGTACTACTAGATATATTGACAGACAAAGATGTGAAGTGAGAAGAAACATGACATCTTATGTTAATGATAATCTCAGACTAGATTCACTCCACGTTTGCATCATGCATGCAGACATTCTGGTATAAATATCTAACATACCTGCAGGCTATCAGTAGCCAAACACATGTCATAAGAGTGACTTTTAGTGTACATTTGGCTGGTATTCTTTGGTGTCGCTTTCTCTAAACTGTATTTAAAATCTGTGCTATGGAGTATAAGAGTATACGGAAAGAAAAGTGTTGTATGTTCTTTCAATGGGAATCAATGGCAAAAGTACAGAACTATACAGCCGTAACATTGTATGCCTTAGGCTTCATTCACACAGGTGCGATGATTTTTGGCTGGCTGTGCCACAGCCACAGCACGGCCGAAAATCACGTGAACGAGAGGTAGCCGTGACCGAGTAATAGGTGCATCTCCCGTTTATGCATCTGTTCAGACGGCGCAGGGGTGACATGTATACGCTGCACCCGAAATGCTGTCGGGCAGAGGGAGAGAGTTTAGCTCTGCTAAACTGCCTCCCTTTCTCCGCCCCTTACTCGCTCCTAGCAATGGTGGGGGTGGGACTGGGCGGGAGCTAGTTTTCTAAACTCCTGCCCCATCTCTGCCCCTTGCCACCTGCCAGCAATAGGAGCAGGCAGAGTGCTACTCACCCACCCTGTCCCACCCCTCCCTTTGCCCACAGCTGGCAAGGGGCAAAGAGGAGGAGGGAAGGGGAGGGAGTTTAACAGAGCCACTGCTAAACTCCCTCTCACCTCCCTTTTTCCAGGCAGCTCCCATAGGCTCCCACAGGAGTCTATTGGACCGGTGTATTCCCGCCGGGAAAGATAGGTCCAGAACTATGCGCTATGTCGGCTGTTTTTATGCACCAGCAAAATGGCCATCTGAACTGAGGCAATGTAAGCCAATGCCTCAGATGGGTGACATATATCAGCCAGGCTGTGAAAACAGGGCCAATATGGGGGCGTGGCCTGACTGCCGTCCGTGCTGGAAGCAAGTCCTTGAGCTCCGCGGACTCGGTCCCTTCCAAGCGACAACAAAGCTAATTTAAAATAGCCATCTTCACTCCTAAGGTACCACTTACCTGTGTGACAGCGGAGATGTCAAAACGGAGGAGTTCTAAGCCGCCTCCGCAGAGAGTCTCCGACTTTTTTGCAGCCCGGGGCGCCGCTCGGAGTGAAGCCGCAGCCACTGACAGCCCGCCCGCGCTCCTCACTCCAGCTACAGAAGACGATGTCTCGTCTGCCTCTTCTTACACAGAGGAAACCTCCAGGACCGAAAACGCTGCACAGGAACACAGCGGAGACTCCCCGACCGGCAGACAGCCACAAGAGCCGCTCGCACAACGCCAAAGGAGGGTGAGTGGAGATCTTCACATTCCAAAAAATAACTGCGACACAGCTAAAATGGCGCCCACAACAAAAAAGGTACGAGGGACTGTTCCCCCTCCCTCCCCCTCCTCGAGCCCTGAAAAACAGCGGCCAAGGGTGTCTTCTCCCTCCCCTCCAGAGTCTAATTCAGCTGCCTTAGAAGACCCTATTACAAATCTTCCCTCTACTGACCAACCTGTGACTGAACTTTTTTATCAAAAACATGGTTGTAGCTCTGAGGAAGTCCATGCAAATAGATTTTAATAACTTATCATCTTCAGTAAATGCATCCATACAGGATTTGGGTGACCGTACGGATCATATAGAGCATAAGATGGAGGAACTGACATCTTCTCATAACAATTTAATTGATTCCCATTACTCCCTGGAAGATGAAGTATCAGCCATGAAAAACAAACTTGCAGATCTAGAAGACAGGAGTAGACGCAACAACATAAAATTTCGAGGAATTCCAGAAAATATTACCCAACCTAACCTAAAAGATTTCCTATCGAAACTTATAAGCGTCATCCTTCCAGACATCCCAAAATCTGAACAAATCCTTGACAGGGCTCATAGACTACCCAAACCAAATTTTCTCCCGGCGGAAATCCCAAGAGATGTGATAGTGAGAGTCCACTTTTTTCATGTTAAAGATGCCATGATGCAAACAGCACGGAAGTTGGGCACACTTCCAGACCCTTTCTCCAAAATTCAAATGGTTTCGGATCTCTCTCAGGCAACTAGCCAGACAAGAAGAGCCTTTGCCCCGGTAACATCAGCGTTACGTGCAAATAAAATTCTATACAAGTGGGGCTATCCAGCAAAACTGCTAATCCACAAGGAGGGCTCTATTCACATAATCGCAACCCCCCAAGACGGAAGCAGGGTTCTTGCAGCTTGGAATATATCCCTTCCCGATGAGGTCCAGAACACCAATACGACAAGATCCAACAAAGTCCCCAATTCCTGGTCCCGCCAAGCTCATACTTGAAAACTGCGACCGGAACTTACAACTCAATTGTCTCCTTTTCTCGCGCACGAGGAGTGCGATGGCTCAAGATTGTCCTGATGGAAGGTTGATTGAAACCAGGCGAACTTTTGCTGTCCCCCACAAATATGCAGGCAACAAATCCTGCTCTCTTTGATGTTTGTTTTACATGCTTTACCTTTCTATATTTCCTTCTCAGGCATCAAGAATCCAAAAATCTACAAGAATCTACAAAAGCTGAATCTGATGCATCTTTACTTGTATGTAATTTCAACTGTTCATTATCTGTTGTTTGTGCGGTCTCGCCCCATCCCCGGAAAAATAATATCCGAGTAACCCTAGATCATGTTACTTAAACTTTTATCTCAAAATGCTAGGGGATTGAACTCGCCCTTTAAGAGAGCTCAAATCTGGAAAGATGCTAAACAATCAGGAGCAGACTAGAGATGAGCGAACGCGTTCGTCCGAGCTTGCTATTCGTGCGAATATTAGGGTGTTCGGGATGTTCGTTATTCGTAACGAACACCATGCGGTGTTCTGGTAAATTAAACTTTCTTCCCTGAGACGTTAGCGCTTTTTTTTGGCCAATATAAAGACAGGGAAGGCATTACAACTTCCCCCTGCAACGTTTAAGCCCTATACCACCCCCCTGCTGTGAGTGGCTGGGGAGATAAGGTGTCACCCGAGTATTGAAATCTGCCCCTCCCGCTGCTCGCTATGGATGCATTCTATATGCGCTCAATGGGGCCAGCGGCAGCAGCGCTGACCCCATTGAGAACATATAGAAGACAAATCCTTCTTCTCTGGCACAGCTGTAACAGCTGTAGCAGAGAAGAACGATGTTTGCCCATTGAATTCAATGGAACCGGCAATACAGCCGACTCCACTGAATGCAATGGGCTGCCGGCGATCGCAGGATGAATGGTCGGAAAGGGGTTAAATATATAACCCCTTTCCTGCAATTCATCCAGAAATGTGTTACACTAAAAATATATACCGGCGTATAAGGCGACGGGGCGTATAAGACGACCCCCCAACTGTCACCTTATACGCCGGTAATACAGTGGAGCAAAGAATAAAAAGCATTACTTACGTTTTTAGATGATCTGCGGCGCTCCTGCAGGCTGTCACTCCCTCCTGGTCCACGGCAGACAAGCTTTCTCCACGAAAGACTTTAAATCCCTGCCTCCAGAAGCACATGTGCCTTCAGCCAATCACAGCCAATGACAATGATGTCATTGAATGGCTGTGATTGGCTGTGTTTCTGGAGGCGGGGATTTCAAGGCTTGAAATCCCCGCCTCCAGAAACACAGCCAATCACAGCCATTCAATGACATCATTGTCATTGGCTGTGATTGGCTGAAGGCACATGTGCTTCTGGAGGCAGGGATTTAAAGTCTTTCGTGGAGAAAGCTTGTCTGCCGTGGACCAGGAGGGAGTGACAGCCTGCAGGAGCGCCGCAGATCATCTAAAAACGTAAGTAATGCTTTTTATTCTTTGCTCCACTGTATTACCGGCGTATAAGGTGACAGTTGGGGGGTCGTCTTATACGCCCCGTCGCCTTATACGCCGGTATATATTTTTAGTGTAACACATTTCTGGATGAATTGCAGGAAAGGGGTTATATATTTAACCCCTTTCCGACCATTCATCCTGCGATCGCCGGCAGCCCATTGCATTCAGTGGAGTCGGCTGTATTGCCGGTTCCATTGAATTCAATGGGCAAACATCGTTCTTCTCTGCTACAGCTGTTACAGCTGTGCCAGAGGAGGACGATCTTTATGCTGACAGTGGGGGGGGGGGGGGCACTCTTGCCGCTATTGTGGCTTAATAGTGGGACCTGTGAACTTGAGATGCAGCCCACCATGTAGCCCCTCGCCTGCCCTATCCGTCACTGTGTCATTCCCATCACTTTCCTGAATTGCCCAGATTTTCACACATGAAAACCTTAGCGAGCATCGGCGAAATACAAAAATGTTCCGGTCGCCCATTGACTTCAATGGGGTTCGTTGTTCGAAACGAACCCTCGAGCATCACGGGAAGTTCGTTACGAATAACGAACACCCGAACATTTTGGTGTTCGCTCATCTCTAGAGCAGACGTGATCTGTGTCCAAGAGACGCATTTCGCCTCTACAGCCTGTCCTAAATTCACCAATAAAAATTTACCTCAAGTGTACATGTCGTGCGCCCCCCAAAAAAATGTGGGAGTATTAATCGCTTTCAAAATCCATACTAATTTCATACTCAAAGAAAGTCTCATCGACCCAAAGGGTAGATATCTTGTCCTGGCTGGCACCATTAATCAAATCCCTATTACATTTGCCAACATTTACGCTCCAAACAGGTCCCAAATCTCCTTTTTAAATAAAACTATAAAAAAAATAAAAAAAACTACAAGCAGGAAAAATAATAATCTGTGGTGATTTCAACATCACACCAGATAGAGATCTCGATTCCACAAATAGGCACAGGTCCTCTCCAATACTTTTCCCTTGGCTCCATAAAGAGTCCCTTTATGACACTTTTAGGTGTCTAAATTCTTCTTCCAAAGAATATACATATTTCTCGCCCCGACATAATTCTTTTTCACGTATAGACTTGTTTTTAACAGATAGATGGACCCTTCCCCTAATTAAATCGTCAGATATTGGCACAGCAACCTGGTCCGATCATTCCCCAATACACTTAAAAATAGAATTGGGACCACCCAGAGTAAATACAAAAATTTGGCGTAATAACATTTCATTAAGGAAACTCCCCCAAAACAAAAACCTAATATCCGAAGCCCTTAAAGAATATTTCAGACTAAACGCAAACCCAGAAACGAATCCATTTACTCTGTGGAACGCCCATAAGGCGGTAATCAGGGGAACCATAATTAAACTAGATATCCAACATAAGAGAAAAAAAAGAAAACAAACGGACGATCTGTTGTCTCAAATACACACTATAGAACAAAGACTACAAAACTCCCCTCAGTCTACAGACCAATTAGAACTGACAAACCTTAGAAGACAACTTCGAACAATACTTATAGAAGAATACGACAAAAATACTAACTATATGAAAGCTAACTATTACTCCTCATATAACAAGCCATCCAAATTAATGTCAAATAAGGTCAAACAAAAAAATATTAAAGCAAAGGTCCCTTTCTTATTCAAACGTAGCAACCCAAACATCAAGCTTACTCACCCACAAGATATTGCTAATGAATTTAGTTCCTTTTATGCTGAACTATACAATTTAAAAAACGACTCTGCAACTCCCCAACCAAACTCAACCACCATTAACGACTTTTTACAGAAAATATCTCTCCCAAAAATTGACCCATCAAAACACGAACTAGACAACCCCATTTCTATAGATGAAGTTGTGTCATCCATTAAACTATTAAAAAATTTTAAATCACCAGGCCCTGACGGGCTCACAAATGAATATTATAAAATGTTTGGCCAAATTCTCTCTCCCTACCTTTCCAGTACCTTTAATGAGGCTGTCTCCACAGGTGCCATGCCCTCAGAGATGCTGCAGGCCACCATCATTACAATCCCTAAACCAGGGAAACTAGCGAACAACCCAGTAAATTTTAGGCCTATCTCTTTACTCAACTCTGATACAAAACTTTTTTCAAAAATTTTAGCGACAAGATTACTCCAAATACTCCCAAACATAATACATAGTGACCAGGTGGGTTTCACCAAGGGTAGACCAACTTCAGATGGAACGAGAAGAGTACTTAATCTCTTAGCAGGTATGGGGTCGAGTCGAGCGCCTTCTCTCCTCCTTGCCCTGGATGCAGAGAAGGCGTTCGATAGACTCCATTGGGACTTCGCATTCGCGGTCCTAGAAAAATTTGGCATAGGGAACAACCTACTAAAAGCAATTAAGGCCCTTTATTCCTCCCCGTCAGCCAGAGTGTTAGTCGACGGAACATTGTCTGACCCTTTTCAGATATCAAATGGATCAAGACAAGGCTGTCCCCTCTCTCCCCTACTATTTATAATGGTGATGGAACCCATGGCCGAATTGATCAGAACTTCCTCTTGTGTGTCTGGCTTTCCAATGGGAGTCAGACAACATAAGATCGGACTTTATGCTGACGATGTTCTGCTAACACTAACTAACCCGCTAACCTCTTTGAGAGCAATACAAGACATTATTCATGAATTCAGCACGGTATCGTATTACAAATTGAATATAAGTAAATCCTTAATTCTCGGGATAAACGTTTCCCCGTCTTTGAAACAGGCCATCCAAACTGAATTTAAATTCACATGGACAACAGCGATTCCATATTTAGGAATAATTATATCCCTTCCGCTACCAGAAATGGTAGCGATAAATCTAGACCCCCTTCTGGTCTCAACTCAGGAGGAACTAGTCGCCCTCGGGAAGCACGAATATTCATGGTTCGGGAGAATCATGCTTTATAAAATGATAATATTACCCAAACTCTTATACCTTTTTCGTACCCTAGCTATGCCAATACCCTATAGCAAAGTCGCAGACTTCCAGAAACAACTTTTACGCTTTATCTGGAACAATAAAAAACCCAGAGTGGCGTCTTCAATTCTATATCTAAATCGTAAACAGGGTGGGGTGGGAGTCCCAGACCTGTGGGCATACTCTCAAGCCATAAATCTAAAGCTAGCTACCCCTTGGGTGGAAAGATCGCTCACCCCTCCGTGGCGACACATAGAAAAATATTTAAATAAGAATAGAGATTTGGAAACACTATTATTAGCATCATCATCTGTCGAGTCGGCTCAACACCCTATCCCAGCCATGGATATTCAAGGATTATCCCCTCCCATGATGGCAACCTTGCAAGCCTGGAACATATGCAGTCTTAAACTAAAAACAGATAAAGACAAAAGGGAAGTCAAACTACCCCTAGAAACTTTGACATATTTTATCCCAAACCTAACAGTCCGGAACTGGACTAGGGCGGGGGTGAAGTGGATAGAGGACCTTCTGGTGGAGGGGAGAATTGCTCCTTTTCAAACTCTAAAGAGTAGATACGGAGTCACTGACGGAGAGGTTTTCTCCTACTATCAGATGCGCTCATTATTATCAGGGTCCTTTCCAGACAAGTGTTTCTTACCCAATAAACTAATTAACCCTCTTTCCAAGGAAGGCTCTCCAAACACTTCCTCAACAAGAAAGTTTTACAACATTCTCTCAAGAGAAAATTCACCTTCTAAACTGGGAACTAGACTTTAAAAAATCATTTTCCGCAGATCAGTGGCTTCAATCCTTTACCTGAGCAAACAAATCCATATTATCTGCCAACCTCCTTCAGACTCATTATAAAACACTAACTAGATGGTATTATACGCCTGCTAAGTTGGCCAGATTTTTCCCCAGGTCTGACGGATACTGTTGGAGAAATTGCGGACAAGAGGGCACCCTGGTCCACCTACTTTGGTCCTGCCCTCTCATACAACCATTTTGGACAGAAATATTTCACATTAGTCGGAAAGTGTCCAGTTGTATAATTTCAAAAACCCCGGAATTAGCGTTGCTGCTACTAAACAACAACAGTATCCCAATTCAAAAGAGGAAACTGTTATGCCATCTACTCATGGTTGCTTAATTAGCTATACTTAGAAGGTGGAAATCCGCACTTCCTCCAACGGGAGCTGAGGTATTTGATATAATGTCTGAACATTGTTCCTATGAAAAGATATGGTTCACGTGTGGAACCCCTGGCTAAAATACGCTTCTTCTATCCCCTAACTGAGATCATCTCAAATGTGTCTAGATATACAATTTTTTAGGGATGTATGCGGACCGCACTAAGGTTATAAAGTTTTAACTGTTTCCTTGTTAAAAAAAAAAAAAGAAAATCCTTCTTTACAGTCCCAAATGGGGTTTTCTTTATAATTCCTGTATACAAAGACTACTATTACCCAGTATTAGCGTTGTTGTTTTTTTTGATGCAACCCTCCGCACCCATGTCTTTCTTAAACGCTCTGTAAACGTGCAGAACTATGTGATTACTGCGGTTACTTGTATGTAATATTACTCACTTGTGTAAAACCCAATAAAAAATATTTGTTAAAAAAAAAAAAAAACAGGGCCAATATACGCCTGTGTGAATTTAGCCTTACTGTTATTAAATGTGCAGGGATCATTAGTGAATATATCAAAGCATACACTATACAACTGTATCAAAAGACACCAAAGATGTGCCATAAATGTCGGATAGGTGGGATTCCCACTTATGGGACTCTCACCTACTGGGAGTACAGAGTCCCCTGACACCTGTTCTGCGGGGTCAGAGAGCCTCCATATTCAGGCAGGGATAGAACTGGAGAGGACTGCCTAATCCTGAAGATACGGCATAAATGTATTTAGTGGTAAAACCCCCTCGATCCAGTGGTAACTGAGAGAACGTCTAGGAATATCCAGTAACTAACCATGCCTAAAATAAAAGCTTCACATTAATAACTACCGGAGGATATAGGTCATAATGTCGTGCCAATTTCTCTGGGCTATACGGCATATTGTGGTACTCTAAGTATTCCATCAGCTGATCAGGGATTTCTAGCTTTTTCATTTTGCCTGATAGGTGAGAGTCACACTTTTATGACCTTCACCTCATGAGAGTACAGAGCCCCCTGAAACCCGTTCTGCGGGGTCAGACAGCCTCCATATTCAGACAGAGATAAAACTGGAGAGGGCTGCCTAATCATGAACATACGGCATAAATGTATTTGCTGGTAAAACCCCCTCGATCCAGAGGTAACTGAGAGAACCTCTAGGAATATCCAGTAACTAAATTGCCTAAAATTAAAGCTTTACATCGGTATATGGATAACCAGGTCGCTCATAACATCTTCGCAGCTTCTTTATGTCATCAAACTCATTGTGTTACTGTAAGTATTTCATCAGCTCATTAGGGATTTCTAGCTGATGGATGAGGCGAAGCTTCCCCACTTGTTTCAGCCGCCTTCTTATAGCAATACGACACTGAGACTTCAGGGATCTCGGATGAGCTGTACAGAAGATAAGACCAGAGTACAGGATGAGATTGTAGTCTGACACTACTGTACACTACAGCGATCTATACAGGAAGAAAGTATATTAGAATTAGTCCAAAGAAGGAAAAATGTGCTCAAAGTAAGTTAATCACAGCAGGGGCGTAAGTTAAAGACTCTGGGACCCTGGTGCAAGAGCTCAGCTCACCAGCCAACTTCCCCCACTCCCCTCTGCCTTACACACACAACTGTATATCTACCTGTACCCAGATCTAAATTGTGATGCATGCAGCTGCAAAACAAATTGACCTACATGATCTAGCCCCTTGGCATTGGCTTTCCAAACACGACGCATTTCCTGGACTACTTGAAAATCAGTTTGCAGTCCCTTAGACTGCATTCATAATTTTTGTTGCATTTTCGAATCACAATTAAAAAACACATCCAAAAACTGCATATCGGATTCAAAAACCCCATGTGCCTTTAATACACTGCATACACTATTAGAAACTGCATGTGGATTTAAACAATACATTCGACTTTTTAAAACCGCATGCAGGTTTCTGATGCATTTTTGAATTGTGTAAAGTATTCAGTCATATACCGTAAATAACCAGCTTATACCATCATGCTCCATATCACTATATACAGGACTAGCTGATGTATCTGGCTTTGCCCAAATTAATTTGATACAGGTGTTTACGTGTTGTGCACACGGACAATTTTATGAAGTAAATGTTACCTTAGAAGAACAGAGGAATAAAGTATGTATACACAGAAAGGGAGCATTAGATTCTCCTCAGGCTGCATGTACTGATGCCCCCTGCAGAATATGCCAGTCCCCCCCCCCCCCACTGTCCTCTATTATGACCTAAAGAAGGCTCGCGCAAAATTTCACGCTTGTACGACACTGCAAGGTTAAATCATACAGGGGTGCACTTATGTTTGCATTTAGCATTGAATAATCGAGTTGTAACCCCTTTACTTTATCTATTTAGGACCTTACTTTTCCTATTTAGGACCTAAGGAATGCTTGTGCCAAATTTCACACTTGTACAACACCGGGAAGTTACATTACATGGGAGTGCACTCTCTTTTGCAATTAGCATTGAATTTTCAAGCTGTGACCCCTTTACTTTTCCAATTTAGGACCTGAAGAATGCTCGTGCCAAATTTCATGTTTGTATGACAGAGAAGTTAGAGACTTAGATTAGGTACATTACACAGGGGTGCCAATACGTTTGCACTTAGCACTGAATAATTGAGTTGTGGCTCTTTAACTTTACCTATTTATGGCCTCATTCACACGGGCGTTTTTTGCCGCGATTTGCGGATCGCATGACGGATGCGCATCTGCAAATCGCGTGACCGGGGCCGAAAAATCGCCCGAAAAATCTGCTCCTTGCCGCGTTTCCTTTGAAATGGGCCGGAGCAGTGGAGCACTGTCCAGCCCATGGAATTCAATGGAGTCGGCAATACAGCCGGCTCCATAGAAAGCAATGGGCTGCGGCGATCTCAGGATGAATTTCCCTGAAAATCATCCAAAAATGTGTAAAAAGTAAAAAAATATATACTCACCTTGTCCCGGCAGACGGAGTTCAGCCGCGGCCGGCCGGCAGTTCTCCTGAACTGCTGTGAGTAGTTATCAGCAGGCGGGGATTTAAAATTCCCGCCTGCTGAATGAGCTGCCTCTGATTGGTCACAGCCCTCACCAATCAGAGGCAGCTCTCACTCACCCATTCATGAATTCATGAATGGGTGAGTGAGTGCTGCCTCTGATTGGCTCAGCGCAGGGACCAATCAGGGGCAGCTCTCAGCTATTGACTGATAGCTGAGAGCTGCCCCTGATTGGTCCCTGCGCTGAGCCAATCAGAGGCAGCACTCACTCGCCATTCATGAATGGGTGAGTGAGAGCTGCCTCTGATTGGTGAGGGCTGTGACCAAAAAGAGGCAGCTCATTCAGCAGGCGGGGATTTTAAATCCCCGTCTGCTGAATACTACTCACAGCAGTTCAGGAGAACTGCCGGCCGGCTGCGGCTGAACTCCATCTGCCGGGACAAGGTGAGTATATATTTTTTTTTTACTTTTTACACATTTTTGGTTGATTTTCAGGGAAGGGCTTATATTTTTAAGCCCTTCCCGAAAATTCATTCTGCGATCGCCGGCAGCCCATTGCTTTCAATGGAGCCGGCTGTATTGCCGGCTCCATTGAATTCAATGGGCAACCATCATTTTTCTCTGCCACAGTTGTTACAGCTGTGGCAGAGGAGAATGATTTGTCTAGTATATGTTCTCAACGAGGTTGGCGTTGCTGCCGCCGGCCCTATTGAGCGCATATAGAGAAGAACAGGAATCGCAGATCGCAGATAGGCGATTTCTGTTCTATAATTAATTGGACGAGCGCATAAAAAGCGCTCATGTGTCCGATACTATTGCAAAGCAATGGTTCTATAAAATCGGCGATCGCATGCGCATATCGCACGAAAAATCGCCCGTGTGACCGAGGCCTTTAGGATGTAAAGAATGCTTGTGCTAATTTCAAGCTTATACAACATCGGGAAGTTACATTACATAGGAGTGCCAATACTTTTGCACTTAGCATTAAATAATCAAGTTGTGACCCCTTTACTTTACCTATTTAGGACATAAAGAATGTTCGTGCCAAAGTTTATGCTTGTACGACATGAGAAGTTAGAGAATTAACCCCTTCATGACCAATGACGTACCGGTACGTCATGGTGTGTCGGGGTATGTATGAAGAGAGGTTGCGTAGCAACCTCTCTTTATACAGTGCGGGCGTCAGCTGTTTATAACAGCTGACACCCGCGCCCGATCGCGGCTATTAACCATTTAAATGCCGCTGTCAATTCTGACAGCGGCATTTAAATCCCCCGAACGATGTCCTGCACAGCCCCCCCCCCCCCACTCGTGGTGAGATCGGGTGAGCCGTGCAGGTGTCATGGCAGCCAGGGGCCTAACGAAAGGCCCCAGGGCTGCCTTAACAGACTGCCTATCAAGCCATCCCCGTGGGGTGGCTCGATAGACTGCCTGTCAAAAAGCAGTATGATATAGCTACAGCATTACGTCATACATCAGGAGCGATCAAAGCATCGCATATTAAAGTCCCCCAGGGGGACTTCAAAGTAATGTAAAAAAAAAAAATCAATAAATTTTTTTTTAATTGAAAAAAAAAAGTTGCAAAAGTTTAAATCACCCCCTTTTGCCATATCTATTATTATAAAATCTAAATAATAAATTAAAAATATGTATTTGGTATTGCCGCGTCCGTAAAAGTCCAAGCTATCAAAGCAGCGCATTATTTTTCCCGCACGGTGAACGACGCGCCAGAAATACACTTTTTTGGTTACCCTGTCTCCCAGAAAAAACGCAATAAAAAGTCGTATGCACTCCAAATTGGTACTATCAGAAACTACAGAACATCCCGCAAAAAATGAGCCCTTGCTAAACTATGTCGATGGAAAAAAAAAAAAAGGTATTGTGTGCACAAAATGACGGCAGAAAGTAATTGAAAAAAATTAAATGTCTTTGGGAAAAAAAAGAGGAGTATAGTAAAAAAAAAATATACATGTTTGGTATCGTAGTAATCGTACCGACCCATAGAATAAAGTTATCAGGTCATTTTTTTTGCTGTTTGTGCGCCGTACAAAACAAGATGCACTAAAAGATGGCGAAATGTTGTTTTTGTTTTCATTTTACTTCACTTATAATTTTTTAAAAGTTTTTCAGTACATTATATGGTACTTTAAATAGCACCATTGAAAAACACAACTCATTCCGCAAAAAACAAGCCCTCATACAGTGATGTCGGTGGATAAATAAAGGAGATACGATTTTTTTTAAAGGGGGGAGGAAAAAACGAAAATGGAAAAAGAAAAAGGGCCGCGTTATTAAGGGGTTAAATTAGGTAGATTACATAGGAGTTCCAATACTTTTGCTATTACCATTGAATTTTTGAGTTGTGACTCTTATTTTTCCTATTTAGGATGTAAAGGATGCTTGTGCGTAATTTCACGCTTGTATGACACTGGGAAGTTTGAGAATTAGATTAGGTACATTTTATAGGGGTTCCAATACTTTTGCAATTAGCATTGCATTTTCGAGATGTGACCTCTTTACTTTTCCTATCTAGGACCTAAAGAATGCTTGTGCCAAATTTCATGTCTGTAGGACACCAGAAAGTTAGAGAATTAGATTAGGTACATTACATAGGGGTGCAAATAGTTTTGCACTTAGCATCGAATAATCTAGTTGTGACCCATTTACTTTTCCTATTTACGACCCAAAGAATGCTCCTTTCAAATTTCATGTTTGTACGACATTGGGAAGTTAGAGAATTAGTGGTAAGTCAGTCTATCAGTCAGTCAGAGAGGGCTTTCACCTTTAATGCAGGTGGGCTTCGGCCCACACTGCATGCCCCAGTCAGACTGGGGTTCTTTATAAGTAGACACATGCAATTACAACTCCGTGTGGACCGACAGCATAGGTGGGTCCCAGGAAGCCACCGGCGGTACATAAATATATCCCATTGCATTGCCCAGCACAGCTGAGGTAACGTCCAATTAAATGCAAGTGGTCTTCGGCCCACACTCCATGCCCCAGTCTGACCAGTGTTTTTAATACATAGACACTGGCAGGTACAAATCCCTAATGTGAAGTCCCTGTGGACCCACAGCATGGGTGGCTCCCTGGAACCCATTGGCGGTACATAAATGTATTCCATTGCAGTGCCCTGCTCAGCAGAGCTAACGTCACATACAATACAGGTGTGCTTCGGCCCACAGTGCATGCCCCAGTCAGAGTGGTAATATGTACCTTAACAGTAACCGCGTTGGTGGGAATGTGGTGGCGACTGCGGACCTAGTAGCGCGGTTTTATTTAGTTGGTTTTCGGAATGTGGCCAGGATTAAGTGGGCCGTGACGGGGGGATGGTGGGGGGGGCTCTCTTGTTGTGTCGGTAAAGGTGAAATTCTTGGACTGCCACCAGACAGACCAATGCAAAGGTATTTGCCAAGAATGTTTTCATTGTTGGAGGAGGAGGAGGATGTTTTTGAGGCACTACGTGTCCTCTCCACGTGTCCGTGGTTATATGCACCTTAACAGTAACCGCGTTGGTGGGAAATGGCCTCGCCACCATCATGTCTTTGGGAAGCCTCCGTTTCCACACCCCAGTGACATAGCATTAGCAGCGGTATAGGCAGAGCCCAGAATTAGTAACATTTCAGCGGTAGCATTAGGGACAGGCCCCAGTAACATATCACTAGCAGCATTATAGGGGGAGCACAGTATTAGTTCCATTTCAGTGGTAGTAGCAGTCCAGACAGGCCCCAGTAACATATCACTAGCAGCAGTATAGGGGGAGCACAGTCTTAGTTCCATTTCAGTAATAGTAGCACTGAAGACAGGCCCCAGTAACAATTCCGAAGCAGCAGTATAAGGGGAGCACAGTATTAGTTCCATTTCAGTAGTAGTAGCTGTCAAGACAGGCCCCAGTAACAATTCCGAAGCAGCAGTATAGGGGGAGCACAGTATGAGTTTCATTTCAGTAGTAGTAGCAGTCAAGACAGGCCACAGTAACATTCCCGTTGCAGCAGTTTAGGGAAATAAAAGTTTCTTTCACATTTCAGAAGTTGCAGTATAGACAAAGCCCCAGTTACATTTATGTAGCAAAAGTATAGGCCAACCGCACACACCTTGCTGTAGCATGAGTGCAGGCGAAGCCCATAAAAATTACTAGGATTATACTGTAGGCGAGGGCCCAAAAAAATTGGAGTACCAACAGTACTAATGTACCTCAGAAAAATTGCCCATTCCCAACCAAGAGGGCAGGTGAAACCCATTAATCGCTTTGGTTAATGTGGCTTCATTTGTAACTAGGCCTGTAGGCAGCCCAGTTAAAATAAAAATTGGTTCAGGTGCAAGTTTAAACGCTTTAATGAGAATTGAAACGTATAAACATTGTTTACAAAAGTAATATGACTGAGCCTTGTGGGCCTAAGAAAAATTGCCCGTTCGGCGTGATTACGTGAGGTTTCAGGAGGAGGAGCAGGAGGAGGAGGATGAATAGAATACACAGATTGATGAAGCTAAAAGGTCCCCGTTTTTGATGGTGATAGAGAACGATGCTTCCATCCGCGGGTGCAGCCTACGTATTGTTTAGGTATCGCTGCTGGTGGAGAAGAGAAGTCTGGGGAAATCCAAGCTTTGTTCATCTTTATGAGTGTAAGCCTGTCGGCACTGTCAGTTGACAGGCGGGTACGCTTATCCGTGATGATTCCCCCAGCCGTACTAAACACCCTCTCTGACAAGACGCTAGCCGCAGGACAAGCAAGCACCTCCAGGGCATACAGCGCGAGTTCGGGCCACGTGTCCAGCTTCGACACCCAGTAGTTGTAGGGAGCAGAGGCGTCAAGGAGGACGGTCGTGCGATCGGCTACGTACTCCCTCACCATCCTTTTACATTGCTCCCGCCGACTGGGGAGCGGTGACACAGTCTTGCTGGGGAGCCATAAAGCTGGCAAAGGCCTTGGAGAGTGTTCCCCTGCCTGTGCTGTACATGCTGCCTGATCTTCGCGCCTCCCCTGCTACCTGTCCCTCGGAACTGCGCCTTCTGCCACTAGCGCTGTCGGATGGGAATTTTACCATCAGTTTGTCCGCCAGGGTCCTGTGGTATAGCATCACTCTCAAACCCCTTTCCTTTTCGGGTATGAGAGTGGAAAGGTTCTCCTTATACCGTGGGTCGAGCAGTGTGTACACCCAGTAATCTGTAGTGGCCAGAATGCGTGTAACGCGAGGGTCACGAGAAAGGCATCCTAACATGAAGTCAGCCATGTGTGCCAGGGTACCTGTACGCAAAACATGGCTGTCCTCACTAGGAAGATCACTTTCAGGATCCTCCTCCTCCTCCTCAGGTCATACACGCTGAAAGGATGACAGGCAAGCAGCATGGGTACCCTCAGCAGTGGGCCAAGCTGTCTCTTCCCCCTCCTCCTCATGCTCCTCCTCCTCCTCCTCAACGCGCTGAGGTATAGACATGAGGGTGCTCTGACCATCCAGTGACATACTGTCTTCCCCCGCCTCCGTTTCCGAGCGCAAAGCGTCTGCCTTTATGCTTTGCAGGGAACTTCTCAAGAGGCATAGCAGAGGAATGGTGACGCTAATGATTGCAGCATCCCCGCTCACCATCTGGGTAGACTCCTCAAAGTTTCCAAGGACCTGGCAGATATCTGCCAACCAGGCCCACTCTTCTGTAAAGAATTGAGGAGGCTGACCCCCACTACGCCGCCCATGTTGGAGTTGGTATTCCACTATAGCTCTACGCTGCTCATAGAGCCTGGCCAACATGTTGAGCGTAGAGTTCCACCATGTGGGCAAGTCGCACAGCAGTCGGTGCACTGGCAGATTAAACCTATGTTACAGGGTCCGCAGGGTGGCAGCGTCCGTGTTGGACTTGCGGAAATCTGCGCTGAGCCGGCGCACCTTTCCAAGCAGGTCTGACAAGCATGGGTAGCTTTTCAGAAACCGCTGAACCACCAAATTAAAGACGTGGGCCAGGCATGGCACGTGCGTTAGGCTGCCGAGCTGCAGAGCCACCACAAGGTTACGGCCGTTGTCACACACGACCATGCCCGGTTGGAGGCTCAGCGGTGAAAGCCAGCGGTCGGTATGCTCTGTCAGACCCTGCAGCAGTTCGTGGGCCGTGTGCCTCTTCTCTCCTAAGCTGAGTAGTTTCAGCACGGCCTGCTGACGCTTGCCCACCGCTGTGCTGCCACGCCGCGCGACACCGACTGCTGGCGACGTGCTGCTGCTGACACATCTTGATTGCGAGACAGAGGTTGCGTAGGAGGAGGAGGAGGAGGGTGGTTTAGTGGAGGAAGCATACACCGCCGCAGATACCAGCACCGAGCTGGGGCCCGCAATTCTGGGGGTGGTAGGACGTGAGCGGTCCCAGGCTCTGACTCGGTCCCAGCCTCCACTAAATTCACCCAATGTGCCGTCAGGGAGATATAGTGGCCCTACCCGCCTGTGCTTGTCCACGTGTCCATTGTTAAGTGGACCTTGGCAGTAACCGCGCTGGTGAGGTCGCATACAATGTTGCGGGAGACGTGGTCGTGCAGGGCTGGGACGGCACATCGGGAAAAGTAGTGGCGACTGGGAACCAAGTAGTGCGGGGCCACCGCCATCATGTTTTTGAAAGCCTCCGTTTCCACAAGCCTATACGGCAGCATCTCCAGGCTGATCAATTTGGCTATGTGCACGTTTAACGCTTGAGCGTGCGGGTGTGTGGCGGCATACTTGCACTTGCGCTCAAACAGTTGCATTAGCGATGGCTGGACACTGCGCTGAGAGACATTGCTGGATGGGGCCAAGGACAGCGGAGGTGAGGGTGTGGGTGCAGGCCGGGAGACGGTCGTGCCTGTGTCCTGAGAGGGGGGTTGGATCTCAGTGGCAGGTTGGGGCACAGGGGGAGAGGCAGTGGTGCAAACCGGAGGCCGTGAACGGCCTTCGTCCCACCTTGTGGGGTGCTTGGCCATCATATGTCTGCGCATGCTGGTGGTGGTGAGGCTGGTGGTGGTGGCTCCACAAACCTTGCACACCACAGTTCGTCGGTCGTCTGCACTCTCAGTGAAAAACTGCCACACCTTTGAGCACCTCGGCCTCTGCAGGGTGGCATGGCGCGAGGGGGCGCTTTGGGAAACAGTTGGTGGATTATTCCGTCTGGCCCTGCCTCTACCCTTGGCCACCGCACTGCCTCTTCCAACCTGCCCTGCTGCTGCACTTGCCTCCCCCTCTGAAGACCTGTCCTCAGTAGGCTTAGCAAACCAGGTGGGGTCAGTCACCTCATCGTCCAGCTGCTCTTCCTCTGTGCGCTCCTCCCTCGGACTTACTGCCCTTACTACTACCTCACTGATAGACAACTGTGTCTCATCGTCATCGTCCTCTTCACCAACTGAAAGCTCTTGAGACAGTTGCCGGAAGTCCCCAGCCTCATCCCCCGGACCCCGGGAACTTTCCAAAGGTTGGGCATCGATCACGACAAACTCCTCCGGTCGGAGAGGAACCATTGCTGCCCAATCTGGGCAGGGGCCCGAGAACAGTTCCTGGGAGTCTGCCTGCTCCTCAGAATGTGTCATTTTAATAGAGTGAGGAGGCTGGGAGGAAGGAGGAGCAGCAGCCAGAGGATTCAGAGTTGCAGCAGTGGACAGCGTAGAAGACTGGGTGGTTGATAGATTGGTGGATGCACTTACTGCCATCCATGACAGGACCTGCTCACACTGCTCAGTTTCTAATAAAGGTCTACCGCGTGGACCCATTAATTGTGAGATGAATCTGGGGACCCCAGAAACTTGCCTCTCTCCTAATCCCGCAGCAGTCGTCTGCGATATACCTGGACCAGGAGCTCGGCCTGTGCCCACACCCTGACTTGGGCCTCCGCGTCCTCGCCCGCGTCCACATCTTCTAGGCCTACCCCTACCCCTCAGCATGGTGTATTATGAGTAGAGCAGAAACAGAACGCTGTAATTAAATGTGCCGCTTATTGGCCTGTGGTTGGAGGCTGACTTCGCTTACGGAATGCACAGCAGAGCCAGGAAACAATTATGCGCAAGCCTGTAGTGAGATGTAGGTGCGTATGACTCAGCTACTGGAATTCACAGCGCAGAAGTAGTCAAGTGGCCAAAGGCCAGTGGTAGGCCTTAGGTATTTTGCTTCTATTTTTTTAAATGGTGAGCTGAAACACCAGACAGACCCTGTATGCAGCGTATATTATGTATACTGTTTCCCTCTGGCTGTATGACGGCGGTGATGTAACGGGCACAGCAGAGCCAGGAAACAATTATGCGCAAGCCTGTAGTGAGATGTAGGTGCGTATGACTCAGCTACTGGAATTCACAGCGCAGAAGCAGTCAAGTGGCCAAAGGCCAGTGGTAGGCCTTAAGTATTTTGCTTCTACTTTTTTAAATGGTGAGCTGAAACACCAGACAGACCCTGTATGCAGCGCATATTATGTATACTGTTTCCCTCTGGCGGTATGACGATGTAACGGGCACAGCAGAGCCAGGAAACAATTATGTGCAAGCCTGCTGTAACGCTTAGCTGGGTATTAATTATGACTACTACCGCCAGCAGACACGCAGTACACTGAAGACGGTCACAGGCAGCCCAAAAATAGTATTTTTCCCCAATTTTTTTGAAAAAGCCCACTGCCTATATAGACAGTATATCTCTTTCACCTTTCCCACTGTCCCTGCCTCACCAGTACTGCCCCTATACTCTGTAAAATGACTGCAGACTGAGGATGCAATGCTCTGCACGCCCGATATACAAAAAAAAAAAAATGTGCAACACTGCTAAAAGCAGCCTCAACAGTACTGCACACGGTCAGATGTGGCCCTAAGAAGGACCGTTGGGGTTCTTGAAGACTAAAATAACACCTAGCACTCTCCCTATAGCAGCTCCAGCAAGACAGCACTTTCCCTGATCTCTGTTGGCATGCATCTGTGGGGAGCCGCGAGCGGGGCAGATTTTAATACTCGGGTGACACCTGATCTCCCCAGCCACTCACTGCAGGGGGGTGGTATAGGGCTGGAATGTCACAGGAGGAAGTTGTAATGCCTTCCCTGTCTTTCTATTGGCCAGAAAAGCGCGCTAACGTCTCAGAGATGAAAGTGAAAGTAACTCGAACATCGCGTGGTGCTCGCCTCGAGTAACAAGCATCTCGAACACTCTAATACTCGAACGAGTATCAAGCTCGGACGAGTACGCTAGCTCATCTCTAACCATTATTAACTGATCTGTGATTAAAAAAAATGTCAGTCTAACAATTCCCACACTTTAACCCCTTACGCACCACACAGATTTAGATAATCTCTTTTCATATGCCCTACTGGGGGTTTCAGATTTGGGTGTCTCTTTTTTTTTTTACTGGATGACCTAGCCCCTATCATAGCAGAAGGAGACCACTTCCAGTACACATTCCTTACTTCAGTAATAGTAGCTGTCCCACGACACTAAGAGAGACACAGAAAGCATTTTTTTCTTTTTACTTCTCACAAGCTTCTTCTGAACTTTGCAATTGGGTTTTACTGTCTATATCTTACAGGGGCCATAGCAAAAAATTGAAATTCATGTTCTGGGGTTCCCTAGGGACCCGCGGGTCATACCATTGTGTAGGCATCCATGCCTTCTTGGTCAAGTACGTTCTTGTTATTTCAGTATAGGACAGCAGTATTGTGCTGGATCCACACCCTGTATAGCCGCATAGCTTTTAATGGGGCTGAATGCTGCCCATGGAAGCACACAGACAGCACACAGCCCAAAAATATGGTCATGTCCAACTAGCCTAAGGCTAATTTCACCTGGGCAGACATGATATTGAGCCGTGAAACTCAGCGCAATATTGCACTCGGAAACATGCGATGTCCCTGTAGATGTGAGGCATTTTTGTGTCAAGTAGCGATCTTTATTGTTTTCAATGGGAAACCTTGCATCACGTTCCATTCGTGTGCACCTCGCATACCATGCAATGTTTTTACTAGACCCATTGAAAACGATGGGCAAGGCATTCTGTGGGAATGCCCAAAGATAGGACATGCCACGATTTTTTTCCAGTATCGCGATGCATGAAACAACATCAGGAACAGAGATGAGCGAGCACACTCATCCGAGCTTGATACTCGTTCCAGTATTAGCGTACTCGAGATGCTCGTTACTCGAGTTGAACACCATGCGGTACTCGAATCAATTGCATTTCCTTCCCCGCATGTTTAGCACCATTTTCTAGCCAATAGACATGCAGGGAAGGCATTACCACTTGCTTCTGTGACGTGCCAGCCCTATCCCACCCCTCTACAGTGAGTGGCTGGCGAGATCAAGTGACCTCCGAGTATGTAAACTGGCCCCTCCCGTGGCTCGCCTCAGACACATGCTGGCAGAGGTTAGGGCTAGTGCTGCTGCTGATATAGGGACAGTGTTAGGGGGAACCCCAACGGTCCTTCTTAGGGCTACTCTTCATAGTGTGCATTACTGTTGTGGCTGGCTGGGAGCACTAGTGCACCAATTTTGTTTTTTAAGCATCTAGGGCTGTGCAGGCTATTTCAGCTATACTGTTCTGTGGGTGCAGTGCATAAGGCAGAGTGTAGGGACACAGCTACTTATATAGGGAAAGTTTTACAGTCCTCCAGATCCTCTGTACAAGAACCCCAACGGTCCTTCTTAGGGCTCCATTTCACCGTGTGCAGTAGAGTTGGGGCTGGCTGGGAGCAGTAGTGCATCAATTTTTGTATTACGCATCAAGGCCTGTTCCCAGCCTTTCAGTAATAGCGTTCTCAGCCTGCAGTGCCGTACAACCAGCTCTCACTGTGAAACTGCTCTCTAACATCTCCTAGCCTACTGCAAACTATTTCAGTTATACAAAGGTCTCACTGCACTGCTAAACAGTACTGTAATATTTCCTGGGCCACTGCAAAGTATTTCAGCTCTGCCGCTGTGCAGAGCATTTCACAATAACCTTTCCATGGTGGGTTTGAGATAGCCGCAGTTACCAGCAGTATCCACTGGCTTTAGAGTCTTCTCCCACTCCATACAGCCTCTCTTATCTACAAGTCTCTGCGAGCAGTAAATTACCCCTAGGTATTAGTGCAAAACAGCGGGTTACTTTTTTCCAATTCACAGCATTGAGCCTCCACTATCTACAAGTCTCTGTGTGCGGTGAATTAAGCCACAGTTGTCAGTGCTGTACAGTGGGGTAATTTATTTGGGCCCTGCTCTATTCGTAATCCGCCATGATGAGGAGTAGGGGTAGGGGTCGAGGACGTGGACGCGGACGTCCAAGTGAGGGTGTGGGCACAGGCCGAGTTCCTGGGCGTGGTGAATCACAGCCAGCTGCTGCGGGATTAGGAGAGAGACAAGTTTCTGGGGTCCCCAGCTTCATATCCCAATTTACGGGTCCGCGTGGTAGACCTTTATTACAAACAGAGCAGTGCGAGCAAGTCCTGTCGTGAATGGCAAAAAACACGTCCAGCAATGTATCGACCACCCAGTCTTCTACGCAGTCCACTACTCCTGACCTAGGGACTGCAACTCTGAATCCTCTGGCTGCTGCTCCTCCTTCCTCCCAGCCCCCTCACGCCATGAAAATGACATATTCTGAGCAGGCAGACTCCCAGGAATTGTTCTTGGGTCCCTGCCATGAGTGGGAAAAACTGGTTCCTCTCTCACCTGAGGAGTTTGTCGTGACCGATACCCAACCTTTGTAAAGTTCCCAGAATCCGGGTGATGAGTCTGGGGACTTCCGGCAACTGTCTCAAGAGCTTTTTGTGGGTGTGGATGATGATGAGACACAGTTATCTGTCAGTGAGGTAGTAGTAAGGGCAGTAAGTCTGAGGGAGGAGCACACAGAGGATTTGGAGGAAGAGCAGCTGGATGATAAGGTGACTGACCCCACCTGGTTTGCTAAGCCTACTGAGGACAGGGCTTCAGAGGGGGAGGCAAGTGCAGCAGCAGGACAGGTTGGAAGAAGCAGTGGAGTGGCCAGGGGTAAAGACAGGGCCAGAGTGAAGAATCCCCCAACTGTTTCCAAAAGCACCCCCTCGCGGCAAGCCTCCATGCAGAGGGCTAGGTGTTCAAAAATGTGGATGCTTTTTAGTGAGAGTGCGGACGGCCGACGAACAGTGGTGTGCAACGTGTGTCGCACCAAGATTAGCCGCGAAGCCACCACTACCAGCCTCACCAACACCAGTATGCGCAGGCATATGATGGCCAAGCACCCCACAAGGTGGGACGAAGGCCATTCACCGCCTCTGGGTCACACCACTGCCTCTTCCCCTGTGCCCCAACCTGCCACACAGATCCAATCCCCCTCCCAGGATACAGGCACGAGCGCCTCCCGGCCTGCACCCACACCCTCACCTCCACCGTCCTCCACTCCATCCAGCAATGTTTCTCAGCGCAGCATTCAGCTGTCGCTAACACAAGTATTGGAGCGAAAGCGCAAATACACCGTCACCCACCCGCATACAGAAGCTTTAAACGTGCACATTGCCAAATTAATTGCCTGGAGATGCTGCCGTACAGGCTTGTGAAAACGGAGGTTTTCAAAAAGATGATGGCGACAGTCCTGCGCTACTCGGTCCCCAGTCGCCACTATTTTTCCCAGTGTGCCGTCCCAGCACGTCTCCCCCAACATAAATCGTGCCCTCACCAACGCGGTTACTGGGAAGATCCACTTAATCATGCACACGTGGAGAAGTACTGGCGGGCAGAGCCACTATATCTCCCTGACAGCACATTGGGTGAACATGGTGGAGGCTGGGACCGAGTCAGAGCCTGGGACCGCTCACGTCCTACCCACACCCAGAATAGCGGGTCCTACCTCGGTGCTGGTATCTGCAGCGTTTTATGCCACCTCCTCCAAACCCTCCCCCTCCTCTGCCACCTCTACCTCTCAATTAAGAAATGTTAGCACGTCGCCAGCAGTCGGTAGAGTGTGGCGCGGCAGCACAGCGGTGGGCAAGCGTCAGCAAGCCATGCTGAAACTAATCAGCTTAGGTGACAAGAGTCACACAGCCCCCGAGCTGCTGCAGGGTCTGACAGAGCAGACCGACCCCTGGCTTTCGCCGCTGAGCCTCCAACCGGACATGGTCGTGTGTGACAACAGCCGTAACCTGTTGGCAGGTCTGCAGCTCGGCAGCCTCAGACACATGCCATGCCTGGCCCACATCTTCAATCTGGTGGTTCAGCGGTTTCTGAAAAACTACCCTCACTTGTCTGACCTGCTCGGCAAGGTGCGCCGCGTCTGCGCACATTTCCACAGGTCCACCACGGATGCTACCACCCTGAGAACCCTGCAACGTCTGTTTCAGCTGCCAGAGCACCGACTGCTGTGCGACATGCCCACACGCTGGATTTCTACGCTGCACATGCTGGCCAGGCTGTAAGTCATTCTCCTAGTGAGAGGACAGCGATGTGTTGCGTACTGGGACCCTGGCACACATGTCTGACTTCATGTTAGGCTGCCTTTCTTGTGACCCTCACGTTAGACGCATTCTGGCCAACACGGATAACTGGGTGACGAACAGTGGTGTGCAACGTGTGTCGCACCAAGATTAGCCGCGAAGCCACCACTACCAGCCTCACCAACACCAGTATGCGCAGGCATATGATGGCCAAGCACCCCACAAGGTGGGACGAAGGCCATTCACCGCCTCTGGGTCACACCACTGCCTCTTCCCCTGTGCCCCAACCTGCCACACAGATCCAATCCCCCTCCCAGGATACAGGCACGAGCGCCTCCCGGCCTGCACCCACACCCTCACCTCCACCGTCCTCCACTCCATCCAGCAATGTTTCTCAGCGCAGCATTCAGCTGTCGCTAACACAAGTATTGGAGCGAAAGCGCAAATACACCGTCACCCACCCGCATACAGAAGCTTTAAACGTGCACATTGCCAAATTAATTGCCTGGAGATGCTGCCGTACAGGCTTGTGAAAACGGAGGTTTTCAAAAAGATGATGGCGACAGTCCTGCGCTACTCGGTCCCCAGTCGCCACTATTTTTCCCAGTGTGCCGTCCCAGCACGTCTCCCCCAACATAAATCGTGCCCTCACCAACGCGGTTACTGGGAAGATCCACTTAATCATGCACACGTGGAGAAGTACTGGCGGGCAGAGCCACTATATCTCCCTGACAGCACATTGGGTGAACATGGTGGAGGCTGGGACCGAGTCAGAGCCTGGGACCGCTCACGTCCTACCCACACCCAGAATAGCGGGTCCTACCTCGGTGCTGGTATCTGCAGCGTTTTATGCCACCTCCTCCAAACCCTCCCCCTCCTCTGCCACCTCTACCTCTCAATTAAGAAATGTTAGCACGTCGCCAGCAGTCGGTAGAGTGTGGCGCGGCAGCACAGCGGTGGGCAAGCGTCAGCAAGCCATGCTGAAACTAATCAGCTTAGGTGACAAGAGTCACACAGCCCCCGAGCTGCTGCAGGGTCTGACAGAGCAGACCGACCCCTGGCTTTCGCCGCTGAGCCTCCAACCGGACATGGTCGTGTGTGACAACAGCCGTAACCTGTTGGCAGGTCTGCAGCTCGGCAGCCTCAGACACATGCCATGCCTGGCCCACATCTTCAATCTGGTGGTTCAGCGGTTTCTGAAAAACTACCCTCACTTGTCTGACCTGCTCGGCAAGGTGCGCCGCGTCTGCGCACATTTCCACAGGTCCACCACGGATGCTACCACCCTGAGAACCCTGCAACGTCTGTTTCAGCTGCCAGAGCACCGACTGCTGTGCGACATGCCCACACGCTGGATTTCTACGCTGCACATGCTGGCCAGGCTGTACATGCAGCATAGAGCAATAGTGGAATACCAGCTGCAACATGGGCAGTGGAGTGGTAGTCAGCCTCCGCCCTTCTTTACTGAGGAGTGGGCATGGATGGCAGATATCTGCCAGGTCTTCGGAAACTTTGCGGAGTCTACCCAGATGGTGAGCGGTGATGCGGCAATCATTAGCGTTACCATCCCGCTGCTTCGCCTGCTGAGAAGTTCGCTGCTAAGCATGAAGGCCGACGTTTTGCGGCTGGAACAGGAGACGGGGGATGACAGTATGTCGATTGAGGAGAAGGATGGGGAAGAGACAGCTGGCCACACTGCAGAGGGTACCCATGCTGCTTGCCTCTTATCTGTTCAGCGTGTATGGGCTGAATAGGAGGAGGATGATCCTGAAAGTCATTCTCCTAGTGAGAGGACAGTGATGTGTTGCGTACTGGGACCCTGGCACACATGTCTGACTTCATGTTAGGCTGCCTTTCTTGTGACCCTCACGTTAGACGCATTCTGGCCAACACGGATAACTGGGTGTACACCCTTCTCACCCCGTGGTATAAGGAGAACCTTTCCACTCTCATTCCCGAAGAGGAAAGGGGTACGAGAGTGATGCAATACAACAGGACCCTGGTGGAAAAAGTGATGCTAAAGATCCCATCTGACAGCGCTAGTGGCAGGAGACGCAGTTCAGAGGGCCAAGTAGCAGGGAAGGAGCGGAGATCAGGCAGCATGTCCAGTGCAGGCAGGGGAACACTCTCCAAGGCCTTTGCCAACTTTATGGCTCCCTAGCAAGACTGCGTCACCACTCCCCAGTCAAGGCTGAGTCGGAGGGAGCACTGTAAAAAGATGGTGAGGGAGTACATAGCTGATCATCCATACAACTATTGGGTGTCAAAGCTGGACACGTGGCACGAGCTTGCGCTGTACGCCCTGGAGGTGCTGGCCAGCCCTGCCACTAGCGTCTTGTCAGAGAGGGTGTTTAGTGCAGCTGGGGGAATCATCACGGATAAGCGTACCCGCCTGTCAACTGCCAGTGCCGACATGCTTCTACTCATAAAGATGAACAAAGGCTGGATTTCCCCAGACTCCTCTTCTCCACCGGCGGAGAGCAGCGGAACCTAATGATCCGTTTTGCTGCAACAGGAGAAAAATGCATCCTCTATCGTCACAAAAAAGGGGGAATTAGCTTTGTCAATCACTCTCAGATATTATTACTCCTCCTCCTCCTCCTCCTCCTGAAACATCATGTCATCAGGCTGAACTGCCAATTTTTCTGCGGCCCAAAAGGTTCTGTTTAAAAGTGTTTTGCAATTTTTCAAAGTTTCAAAAGTATTGATACTTTAAAAGAAACCAATTTTTTCACAGGGCTGCCTCCAGGCTCTGTTACAAATTAAACAACAGCGAGCTGTATCTTTAAAAAATGTTTATGGGTTTCACCTGCCCTCGCGGTTGAGCAATTTTTCAGGGGTGCACTTGTATTCTTAGAACACCAATTTTTCTGGCCCTCGCCTATACTGTTATCTAACTAATTTTTCTGGCCTTCGCCTACACTCTTGGTAAGCAAATTTTTTCAGGTGTTCGCCAATACCAGTGGTGGCGAACCTATGGCACGCGTGCCAGAGGAGGCACGCAACGCCCTCCCTGCTGGCACGCGTCACCATCGGCCGCTCACCACATTAGTGAATGCCTGCAGGGGCCGCGGCTCCCCTCCCGACATTCACTCAGCACTGCTATCATTGCTGATCCCGGCGCATACTGTGAGTCAGTGTGGAGCCAGGATCCTCTTCCCCCATCCCCTGACCTTTCCTACTTGGTTCCGCAAGAGCAGGGGGAGGAGACATCCAACAGCACACTGCTGTCAGTGTGCACCTGGGACCAGACAGGAGAGAAACAGACAGGCACTCCCACGAGGAGGAGGTGTAAGTATGTGGGGCTGGGGATGGGCATTATGACTGCTGGGAGAACCACTGGGGGGGGAGGGGAGGCATTATGACTGCTGGGAGAATCGCTGGGGGGAGGGGAGGCATTATGGCTGCTGGGAGAATTGCTAGGGGGGAGGAGAGGCATTATGACTGCTGGGAGAATCGCTGGCGGGGAAGCGGAGGCATTATGACTGCTGGGAGAGTCGCTGGGGGGGGAAGGGGAGGCATTATGACTGCTGGGAGAATCGCTGGGGGGGAGGCATTATGACTGCTGGGAGAATCGTTGGGGGGGGCATTATGACTGCTGGGAGAAACGCTGTGAGATGTAACTATTATAGCTGGGAGGGGTCACTATTACCGCTGGGGTATGTTTACATTTGGTGGAAATGGGCAGGGCTGTTTCAAAATAGACAGCATGCTGATTTTGACTGCTTTTTGGATGCAGAAATGCTGCAGAATTCGCGACAGAAATTTCCACTGAGGACATTCTGCAGTATTTCGGTATCCAAAAAGCAGTAAAAATCTGCACGTTGTCTATTTTGAAACAGCCCAGTCCTTTTTAGAATGACGGGGTTAAAATCATACGTCGTGATAAGCCCCGCCCCCTGATGTGTTGGCACTTTGCAATAAATAAGTGGGTTTTGGGTTGCAGTTTGGGCACTCAGGCTCTAAAATACACTGACTGACTCGGGTAGAAATGTGGGCCGAGGTCCTTGGTGGTGTGAAACTCTGCCATGTTTGGGCACTCTGATTTCTTCATGTGTAATACTATCTTTGTGCACCTACAGCATAGGCGAGCCCAAGGAACTCAAAGACTTCCCATTGCGGTGTTGAGCTATCTGACACCGACAGAGAATGAATTGTGTGTGGACACATGGATTTCCCATTGCTATGTAACTCGCGGCACCTTGGGTCACACAAGGTGAAGGCTGGGACCTCGCCTGACCCTGGGCCACCTTACATGCTTCCCACACAAAGTATTGCTGCATCGTGGAGATGTGTAGAAGTGCTGGCACCTGAGTCCCCTTTATGCCCACGTTTGCGGCTCCTGACAATTTGGTGACGGAGGTGGCACGGGATTGGAATGATGATCATACATCAATTTATCATCAATTCTCAACGGCATTGTGGGCTATCGCCCACACTTTCAAAGAGGGTCGCTGTCTGGCCCTGCCAACCTTCTGCAGTGTGTGCCTCCGGTTCCTCCTTATCCAGTACGTGCTTATAAATACACATGAAGGTGGTGTGGCTATGAAGCGAGCATGTGGCATGAGGGCAACTGAACGCTGCACAGGGAAACTTTTGTGTGCGCTGTGGACGCAGGGTCGTGCAGGGGGGGTTGGACTGCAATGCCAGCATGTAACCCAGGAAAAGAGGCAGCGGTGTCAACCGCAGGCAGTGATTGTCCTTGGTTGCAGGTAGTATGGTGCTTGGCTAAGATGTGCCAGCGCGTGTGCCTTGCTAATGAGGGTTTGTCCCAAGTAAATTTTTAGGGGAGTGACCGCCAGACTCTTGCCCCCATTTTGGCTTAATAGTGGAACCTGGGAGCCTCAGATGCAGCCATGCATGCTGCCCCTGCCCGTCCCTATCCTTTTCTGTGGTGTTTCCATGACTTTGTGATGTTTTCTAGTGTTTCACAAGTCATCACCTGTGCGGAGCATCGGTCCCATAGAAAAATGCTCAAGTCCCCCATTGACTTCAAGGGGTTTTGTTACTCGAAACGAGCTCTCTAGCATTACGAAAAGTTTGATTCGAACAACGAGCACCTGAGCATTTTGGTGCTCGCTCATCCCTAATCAGGAACAATTATCACTAGATGAACTGCCAGGTATCTGTTGCCCACCAGATAGTCCCATGTAAATGCACCCTTAGATGTCCTAATTTAATTTCTAAACATGCAAAAAATAATGCTTTAGGTAGAAGAATGACTGCACACAAGAGAGCGACCAACACACCAGAAATTTCCAGTGATTCCAACCTTTATTGAGAGAGTAACATATTCTGTGTGTGTATATATGTACAGCAGTGAATATCATTGAAAAGCCCCATTATTCCTGTTGTGAGCTTATTGATGTGGTGGAACCAATTCCTTTATTGTATATATTTCCAAGACGTATGTTCTCCAGTCCTCCTGCACTCAGACTCCCTTCCATCTGTTCCCAACTTTATGCTAGTCATACATTTATTCAGTTAGAAGGATGTAGAGGGTCGGATTGCTGAGGGTATGATGGCAGAATCAGTCAATAAAGGCTTTGTTGTCTGTTACCATGGAGACACACCGTTCTGCACTGGAGCTGTACAAGTTAGACAATAGGAAATTTGTGATACTTTTTGCAAAGTTGTTTCATTTTGCATTTTATATATATTGGGGCAATAAAAATAATCTCATTGTGAAGGTGAACATAGACATCATTCCATTAGCTGCATATGACAGAAATGTGTAACATAGGCCATACAGGAACTATGGAGCAGACTCGACAGCGAAACCCACTCCATACCCAGTTGACACTCACTCTCAACATAAATACAGTGGCTTTGACAACTGTGACATCCATGACATCATCAAGTGAGCTCTCAATTGCCCCATTGTCGTTCCCCTAACAAGCAATGGCAAGGTGCGGATGGGTTACTGTAGCAGTCCAGGGCCTAGTTCAGACAGACATACATGTTTTTCTTGTTTTCTTATGAATCTCATTGCTAACATAATTTCCATAGTCACCTAGCTCTGTCAGTCACTACCACCATAGGACATGAGAATTGACCTCCATGTGTCAACTTTATGTTCCAGCACTCTTCCTCCAACCAGCTCAAATATCTGCAATATGTTTAACTACTAGACATTAATTTTGATTTTTAGCTTTCCAAGTTCTCTATTGTGGGACATATACCCCATTCTGGCCAGGTCACTTTCTTTATGGGCTTTTACACAGCCTGATGGCCAGGCAAGAATGTTCCTAGAGATATGAGTGTCTCCGAGCTGTGGGAAGGACTTGGGAGGAGGGGGAACAGTTCTGGTTCCTAGTAAGTAGACCCAGTTGTGTGTGCAGTTTTATTGGCAATGCTCCATAGGAAAAAAAATGAAAATTAACTCCCTTTCAACAGCCATCTCTTGGAAGTATTTTTTTGCCTGTGATTCAATGTCTGACCCTTTGTAGGGGTATTCCCTTCTGGGACTTTCATTGCATATTCTGTGGCTATATGTAAATCTGATAGATGTAGGTCCCAGGTGGTCAGGACTTAGAAGTACAGCCAAGCAGGCTTCACTATGCTGTTTCCTATAGAAGTCAACAGGAGTTATGCAAACTGTGCAATACAGAAAGATCAGCTGTTTCAGTAACTGTTTGTGCAACTTTGTAGCCATCAGACTTTCATGACATGTCCTGTGAATATGCCATGAAAGTGTTAAAGGAGATGTCTCGAGGAAGCAGTTACATTTTTTTTTTGCCCAGTCCCCCCCATTAAGCATACATTACTAAGCCCCCCTGTAAATGACATTTCTAGCTGGTTCGTACTTACCGTTCCAGCGTTTCAGCAACTTATAAAAGTTTCCTCAAGATGGCCGCCGGCTCTTTCCCCGTCGCTCGCTGCAGCCCGACGTGCGCGCTCCCGAGACGCCGCCAGCTGTGTCTCCATGGCAACCGGACGCATCGCAGCCGCCGACCAGACGCCCCGCAGCCGCCGACCAGACGCCCACCGCCAGGCAGCAGGTAACCGGCGCTAGCCCCCGGCTCCCCAGCGCTAGACCCTCAGCCCAGGTGAAGGCCCCGGAGCCCAGCGCTAGTTCCCCCGGCCTAGCGACAGCCCCCCCATCGCAGCGGCAGCCCCCCCCCCGGCCTAGCGACAGCCCCCCCCATCGCAGCGACAGCCCCCCCGGCCTAGCGCTAGTTCCCCCATCACAGCGGCAGCCCCCCCCCGGCGCAGCGACAGCCCCCCCATCGCAGCGACAGCCCCCCCCCCGGCCTAGCGACAGCCCCCCCATCGCAGCGACAGCCCCCCCGGCCTAGCGCTAGTTCCCCCATCACAGCGGCAGCCCCCCCCAGCGCAGCGACAGCCCCCCCGACGCAGCGACAGCCCCCCCGGCGCAGCCCGGCGCAGCGGCAGCCCCCCCCCCCCCGACAAATCACTTACCTGGGAGGCTTCTCGGGGCTGCTGGGCTGGGCTGGGCTTCTCCGCTGGGCAGCTCCACTTTCTGCACCTTCCTCTAACAGAGGAAGGTACAGAATGGCCGCTGCAGCGCGCTCCCGAGCAGTGACAGCTCGTCTGCGCATGCGCAGAAGAGCTGTAGCGGGGAGCACACTGAAGCGGCTCGTGCTGAATGGAGAAGACCGGACTGCGCAAGCGCGTCTAAAAAAGCAAGCTGCCAGCGAATTTAGACGGAACCATGGAGACGAGGACGCTAGCAACGGAGCAGGTAAGTGGAATAACTTCTGTATGGCTCATATTTAATGCACAATGTACATTACAAAGTGCATTAATATGGCCATACGGAAGTGTATAACCCCACTTGGTTTCGCGAGACCACCCCTTTAACAAACCTTGCAACATGTCTAGGCTGTCAACGACTCTAAATAATACACTTGTTCATGTTCTCTAGCTAGGAGTCTTGGTGCGCCCCTTTATTTAGGTGGTGATTGCTGACAAGCATTGTAGCTTTGTGTGATCTTATTGTCATCAGTCCACAATAAATGCAGGATTAGATAAGAAGGTAAAGGCAGTATTATAGGATGTGCACAGTAAGTTAGGGATTCTTTGGCTTGTCTTCATCATCATCTTCCTCTTCTGCAGTGGTTACCATGAGCAGTCACTCTGGGTCACAAATATTTTTGTTCTTGTTCGTAGTTACAACCAGCTCCAAAGAGCAAATGCTGAGGAACAAAGCAGACATTTATTAAGTTGATACCAGCTGATGGGCGGAAGTTCCGCGGCGGGATGTGCCGCAGAATTTTCGCCTGGGCACCCTGCCATAGAATTGCATGTGTGCACGCAATCCTATGCAGGCAGCCGCTATTTGACCGCGTAATAACTTGTGCGGTAAACAAATCGCGGAGGCCCGCACAGAAATGTCACTGGTGATGCTCCGGCACATAGCAGAGCAGAGACAAGATGCAAGGAGGAGGTGAGCTGCCCGTCAGTGCAGGGGCACAGGGAGCATCTCTCTGCAAGAATCTTGCGGCAGGATCCAACCCGGCCGTCTGCATTGACCCATAGACAAACAGAAAGAAAAACAGGTGGAAATGGTACAACAACCCCGTTTCCCTGAAAATAAGACCTGCCCCGAAAAAAACCCTAGCATGATTTTTAAATAGTGTCCAGGTAGCTATACATGTAAAAAAGAAATATTTTGGAGCAAAAATTAATATAAGATCCTGTCTTATTTTGGGGGAAATGGGGTAGTACTACTAGATATATTGACAGACAAAGATGTGAAGTGAGAAGAAACATGACATCTTATGTTAATGATAATCTCAGACTAGATTCACTCCACGTTTGCATCATGTATGCAGACATTCTGGTATAAATATCTAACATACCTGCAGGCTATCAGTAGCCAAACACATGTCATAAGAGTGACTTTTAGTGTACATTTGGCTGGTATTCTTTGGTGTCGCTTTCTCTAAACTGTATTTAAAATCTTTGCTATGGAGTATAAGAGTATACGAAAAGAAAAGTGTTGTATGTTCTTTCAATGGGAATCAATGGCAAAAGTACAGAACTATACAGCCGTAACATTGTATGCCTTAGGCTTCATTCACACAGGTGCGATGATTTTTGGCTGGCTGTGCCACAGCGCGGCCGAAAATCACGTGAACGAGAGGTAGCCGTGACTGAGTAATAGGTGCATCTCCCGTTTATGCATCTGTTCAGACGGCGCAGGGGTGACATGTATACGCTGCACCAGGAATGCTGTCGGGCAGAGGGAGAGAGTTTAGCTCTGCTAAACTCCCTCCCTTTCTCCGCCCCTTACTCGCTCCTAGCAATGGTGGGGGTGGGACTGGGCGGGAGCTAGTTTTCTAAACTCCTGCCCCATCTCTGCCCCTTGCCACCTGCCAGCAATAGGAGCGGGCAGGGTGCTACTCACCCACCCTGTCCCACCCCTCCCTTTGCCCACAGCTGGCAAGGGGCAAAAAGGAGGAGGGAAAGGGAGGGAGTTTAACAGAGCCACTGCTAAACTCCCTCTCACCTCCCTTTTTCCAGGCAGCTCCCATAGGCTCCCAAAGGAGTCTATTGGACCGGTGTATTCCCGCCGGGAAAGATAGGTCAAGAATAGAGATGAGCGAGCACCAAAATGCTCGGGTGCTCGTTACTGGGGATGAAATTATCGCGATGCTCGAGGGTTTGTTTCGAATAACGAACCCCATTGAAGTCAATGGGCGACCCGAGCATTTTTGTATATCGCCGATGCTCGCTAAGGTTTCCATTTGTGAAAATCTGGGCAATCCAAGAAAGTGATGGAACGACACAGCAACGGATAGGGCAGGCGAGGGGCTACATGTTGGGCTGCATCTCAAGTTCCCAGGTCCCACTATTAAGCCACAGCAGCGGCAAGAGTGGGCCCCCCCCTCTCAACAATTTTTACTTCTGAAAAGCCCTCATTAGCAATGCATACCTTAGCTAAGCACCAGACTACCTCCAACAAAGCACAATCACTGCCTGCATGACACTCCGCTGCCACTTTTCCTGGGTTACATGCTGCCCAAACCCCCCCTCCCCCCGCACGACCCATGGTCCACAGCACACACCAAAGTGTCCCTGCGCAGCCTTCAGCTGCCCTCATGCCACGCCACACTCATGTCTATTTATAAGTGCGTCTGCCAGGAGGAGGAACCGCAGGCACACACTGCAGAGGGTTGGCACGGCTAGGCAGCGACCCTCTTTAAAAGGGGCAGGAAGATAGCCCACAATGCTGTACAGAAGCAGTGAGAAATATAATCCTGTGCCACCGCCATCAGGAGCTGCACACGTGGGCATTGCAATGGGGAACCTATGTGCCACACACTATTCATTCTGTCAAGGTGTCTGCATGCCCCAGTCAGACTGCGGTTTTTTATAAAGAGTCACAGGCAGGTACAACTCTACAATGGGAATTCCGTGTGCACCCACAGCATGGGTGGCTCCCTGGAACCCACCCGCTGTACATAAATGTATCCCATTGCAGTGCCCTGGATAGCAGAGCTAACGTCAGATTAAATGCAGGTGGGCTTCAGCCCACACTGCATGCCCCAGTCAGACTGGGGTTTTTTATAAGTAGACAAAGGCAGGTACAACTCCCTATTGTGAAGTCCGTGTGGACGAACAGCATGGGTGGCTCTCAGGAACCCACCGGCGGTACATAAATATATCCTATTGCATTGCCCATTACAGCTGAGGTAATGTGATGTTTAATGCAGGTGGGCTTGGGCCCACACTGCATGCCCCCGTCAGACTGGGGTTCTTTAGAAGTGGACACATGCAGTTACAACTCCGTGTGGACCGACAGCATGGGTGGCTCCCTGGAACCCACCGGCGGTACATAAATATATCCCATTGCAGTGCCCTGGACAGCAAAGCTAACGTCAGCTTTAATGCAGGTGGGCAAAAAATTAATTGTAATACACTGTAGGCGAGGGCCTCAGAAAAATTGCCCATGCCCAACCAAGAGGGCAGGTGAAACCCATTAATCGCTTTGGTTAATGTGGCTTAATTGGTAACTAGGCCTGGAGGCAGCCCAGTTAAAATAAAAATTGGTTCAGGTGCAAGTTTCAACGCTTTAATGAGCATTGAAACGTATAAAAATTGTTTACAAAAATAATATGACTGAGCCTTGTGGGCCTAAGAAAAATTGCCCGTTCGGCGTGATTACGTGAGGTTTCAGGAGGAGGAGCAGGACGAGGAGGATGAATAGAATACACAGATTGATGAAGCAAAAAGGTCCCCATTTTTGATGGTGATAGAGAACGATGCTTCCATCCGTGGGTGCAGCCTACGTATTGCTTAGGTATCGCTGCTGTCCGCTGGTGGAGAAGAGAAGTCTGGGGAAATCCAGGCTTTGTTCATCTTGATGAGTGTAAGCCTGTCGACACTGTCGGTTGACAGGCGGGTACGTTTATCCGTGATGATTCCCCCAGCCGCACTAAACACCCTCTCTGACAAGACGCTAGCCGCAGGACAAGCAAGCACCTCCAGGGCATACAGCGCGAGTTCAGGCCATGTGTCCAGCTTCGACACCCAGTAGTTGTAGGGGGCAGAGGCGTCACCGAGGACGGTCGTGTGATCGGCTACGTACTCCCTCACCATCCTTTTACAGTGCTCCCGCCGACTCAGCCTTGACTGGGGAGCGGTGACACAGTCTTGCTGGGGAGCCATAAAGCTGGCAAAGGCCTTGAAGAATGTTCCCCTGCCTGCGCTGTACATGCTGCCTGATCTCCGCGCCTCCCCTGCTACTTAGCCCTCGGAACTGCACCTTCTGCCACTAGCGCTGTCGGATGGGAATGTTAACATCAGTTTGTCCGCCAGGGTCCTGTGGTATAGCATCACTCTCGAACCCCTTTCCTCTTCGGGCATGAGAGTGGAAAGGTTCTACTTATACCGTGGGTCGAGCAGTGTGTACACCCAGTAATCCGTAGTGGTCAGAATGCGTGTAACGCGAGGGTCTCGAGAAAGGCATCCTAACATGAAGTCAGCCATGTGTGCCAGGGTACCTGTACGCAACACATGGCTTTCCTCACTAGGAAGATCACTTTCAGGATCCTCCTCCTCCTCAGGCCATACATGCTGAAAGGATGACAGGCAAGCAGCATGAGTACCCTCAGCAGTGGGCCAAGCTGTCTCTTCCCCCTCCTCCTCATGCTCCTCCCCCTCCTCCTCAACGTGCTGAGATATAGACATGAGGGTGCTCTGTCTATCCAGCGACATACTTTCTTCCCCCGACTCTGTTTCCGAGCGCAAAGCGTCTGCCTTTATGCTTTGCAGGGAACTTCTCAAGAGGCATAGCAGAGGAATGGTGACGCTAATGATTGCAGCATCCCCGCTCACCATCTGGGTAGACTCCTCAAAGTTTCCAAGGACCTGGCAGATGGCTGCCAACCAGGCCCACTCTTCTGTAAAGAATTGAGGAGGCTGACTCCCACTACGCCGCCCATGTTGGAGTTGGTATTCCACTATAGCTCTACGCTGCTCATAGATTCTGGCCAACATGTGGAGCGTAGAGTTCCACCGTGTGGGCACGTCGTACAGCAGTCGGTGCACTGGCAGATTAAACCGATGTTGCAGGGTCCGCAGGGTGGCAGCGTCCGTATTGGACTTGCGGAAATGTGCGCTGACCCGGCGCACCTTTCCGAGCAGGTATGACAAGTGTGGGTAGCTTTTCAGAAAGCGCTGAACCACCAAATTAAAGACATGGGCCAGGCATGGCACGTGCGTGAGGCTGCCGAGCTGCAGAGCCGCCACCAGGTTACGGCCGTTGTCACACACGACCATGCCCGGTTGGAGGCTCAGCGGCGCAAGCCAGTGGTCGGTCTGCTCTGTCAGACCCTGCAGCAGTCCATGGGCCGTGTGCCTCTTCTCTCCTAAGCTGAGTAGTTTCAGCACGGCCTGCTGACGCTTGCCCACCGCTGTGCTGCCACGCCGCGCGACAGCGACTGCTGACGACGTGCTGCTGCCGACACATCTTGATTGCGAGACAGAGGTTGCGTTGGAGGAGGAGGAGGAGGAGGGTGGTTTAGTGGAGGAAGCATACACCGCCGCAGATACCAGCACCGAGCTGGGGCCCGCAATTCTGGGGGTGGGTAGGACGTGAGCGGTCCCAGGCTCTGACTCGGTCCCAGCCTCCACTAAATTCACCCAATGTGCCGTCAGGGAGATATAGTGGCCCTGCCCGCCTGTGCTTGTCCACGTGTCCATTGTTAAGTGGACCTTGGCAGTAACAGCGTTGGTGAGGGCGCGTACAATGTTGCGGGAGACGTGGTCGTGCAGGGCTGGGACGGCACATAGAGAAAAGTAGTGGCGACTGGGAACCGAGTAGCGCGGGGCCGCCGCCGCCATCATGCTTTTGAAAGCCTCCGTTTCCACAAGCCTATACGGCAGCATCTCCAGGCTGATCAATTTAGCTATGTGCACGTTTAACGCTTGAGCGTGCGGGTGCGTGGCAGCGTACTTGCGTTTTCGCTCAAACAGTTGCGCTAGCGACGTCTGGACGCTGCGCTGAGAGACATTGCTGGATGGGGCCAAGGACAGCGGAGGTGAGGGTGTGGGTGCAGGCCGGTAGGCACTCGTGCCTGTGTCCTCAGAGGGGTGTTGGATCTCAGTGGCAGGTAGGGGCACAGGGGGAGAGGCAGTGGTGCAAACCGGAGGCGGTGAACGGCCTTCGTCCCACCTTGTGGGGTGCTTGGCCATCATATGCCTGCGCATGCTGGTGGTGGTGGCCCCCCAGCTGATCTTGCACGACAAAGGTTGCACACCACTGTTCGTCGGTCGTCAGGCGTCTCTGTGAAAAACTGCCACACCTTAGAGCACCTTGGCCTCTGCAGGGTGGCATGGCGCGAGGGGGCGCTTTGGGAAACAGTTGGTGGATTATTCGGTCTGGCCCTGCCTCTACCCCTGGCCACCGCACTGGCTCTTCCAACCTGCCCTGCTGCTGCACTTGCCTCCCCCTCTGAAGACCTGTCCTCAGTAGGCTTAGCAAACCAGGTGGGGTCAGTCACCTCATCGTCCTGCTGCTCTTTCTCCGAATCCTCTGTGTGCTCCTCCCTCGGACTTACTCCAATTACTACTACCTGAGTGATAGACAACAGTGTCTCATCGTCATCGTCCTCCTCACCCACTGAAAGCTCTTGAGACAGTTGCCGGAAGTCCCCAGCCTCATCTCCCGGACCCCGGGAACTTTGCAATGGTTGGGCATCGGTCACGACAAACTCCTCCAGTGGGAGAGGAACCATTGCTGCCCATTCTGGGCAGGGGCCCGAGAACAGTTCCTGAGAGTCTGCCTGTTCCTCAGAATGTGTCATTGTAATGGAGTGAGGAGGCTGGGAGGAAGGAGGAGCAGCAGCCAGAGGATTCAGAGTTGCAGCAGTGGACGGCGCAGAAGTCTGGGTGGTCGATAGATTGCTGGATGCACTTTCTGCCATCCACGACAGGACCTGCTCACACTGCTCAGTTTCTAATAAAGGTCTACCGCGTGGACCCATTAATTGTGAGATGAATGTGGGGACGCCAGAAACGTGCCTCTCTCCTAATCCCGCAGCAGTCGGCTGCAATACACCTGGATCAGGAGCTCGGCCTGTGCCCACACCCTGACTTGGGCCTCCGCGTCCTCGCCTGCGTCCACGTCCTCTAGGCCTACCCCTACCCCTCAGCATGCTGTATTACCAGTAGTGCAGAAACAGAACGCTGTAATTAAATGGGCCGCTTATTGGCCTGTGGTTGGAGGCTGACTTCGCTTACGGAACGCACAGCAGAGCCAGGAAAGAATTTTGCGCAAGCCTGCTGTAACACTTAGCTGGCTGCGTATGAATTAGGACAACTACACCCAGCAGAAACGCAGTACACTGAGGACGGTCACAGGCAGCCCAAATAGATTTTTTTCCCCAAATTTTTTTGGAAAAGCCAACTGCCTATATAGACTGTATATGTCTTCTGTCCCTGCCTCACCACTACTGGCCCTGGACTATGTAAAATTACTGCAGACTGTTTCACTCTGGACAGGAATACAGCGGTGATGTGACGGGCAACGCAGAGCCAGGAAAGAATTTTGCGCAAGCCTGCTGTAACACTTAGCTGGCTGCGTATGAATTAGGACAACTACCCCCAGCAGAGACGCAGCACACTGAGGACGGTCACAGGCAGCCCAAATAGATTTTTTTCCCCAAATTTTTTTGGAAAAGCCAACTGCCTATATAGACTGTATATGTCTTCTGTCCCTGCCTCACCACTACTGGCCCTGGACTATGTAAAATTACTGCAGACTGTTTCACTCTGGACAGGAATACAGCAGTGATGTGACGGGCAACACAGAGCCAGGAAAGAATTTTGCGCAAGCCTGCTGTAACACTTAGCTGGCTGCGTATGAATTACGACAACTACCCCCAGCAGAGACGCAGTACACTGAGGACGGTCACAGGCAGCCCAACTAGATTTTTTTCCCCAAATTTTTTTGGAAAAGCCAACTGCCTATATAGACTGTATATGTCTTCTGTCCCTGCCTCACCACTACGCCAGTGGACTATGGACTATGTAAAATTACTGCAGACTGTTTCACTCTGGACAGGAATACAGCGGTGATGTGACGGGCAGGACGCAATGCTCTGCACGGCCGATATACAAAAATGCAAAAAGCAGCCTCAACAGTACTGCACACGGTCAGATGTGGCCCTAAGTAGGACCGTTGGGGTTCTTGAAGCCTAAAATAACTCCTAACACTCTCCCTATAGCAGCTCCAGCATCAGCAGCACTTTCCCTGAGCTATGTCTGAATGCATCTGTGGCGAGCCACGGGCGGGGCAGATTTAAATACTCGGGTGACACCTGATCTCGCCAGCCACTCACTGCAGGGCTTGAACGTCGCAGGGGGAAGTTGTAATGCCTTCCCTGTCTTTCTATTGGCCAGAAAAGCGCGCTAACGTCTCAGAGATGAAAGTGAAAGTAACCAGAACATCGCGTGGTACTCGCCTCTAGTAACGAGCATCCCGAACACGCTAATACTCGAACGAGTATCAAGCTCGGACGAGTACGTTCGCTCATCTCTAGTCAAGAACTATGCGCTATGTCGGCTGTTTTTATGCACCAGCAAAATGGCCATCTGAACTGAGGCAATGTAAGCAAATGCCTCAGATGGGTGACATATATCAGCCAGGCTGTGAAAACAGGGCCAATATACGCCTGTGTGAATTTAGCCTTACTGTTATTAAATGTGCAGGGTTCATTAGTGAATATATCAAAGCATACACTATACAACTGTATCAAAGACACCAAAGATGGGTGACATAAATGTCGGATAGGTGGGATTTCCACTTATGGGACCCTCACCTACTGGGAGTACAGAGTCCCCTGACACCTGTTCTGCGGGGTCAGAGAGCCTCCATATTCAGGCAGGGATAGAACTGGAGAGGACTGCCTAATCTTGAAGATACGGCATAAATGTATTTAGTGGTAAAACCCCCTCGATCCAGTGGTAACTGAGAGAACCTCTAGGGATATCCAGTAACTAACCATGCCTAAAATAAAAGCTTCACATTAATAACTACCGGAGGATATAGGTCATAATGTCGTGCCAGTTTCTCTGGGCTATACGGCATATTGTGGTACTCTAAGTATTCCACCAGCTGATCAGGGATTTCTAGCTTTTTCATTTTGCCTGATAGGCGAGAGTCACACTTTTATGACCTTCACCTCATGAGAGTACAGAGCCCCCTGAAACCCGTTCTGTGGGGTCAGACAGCCTCCATATTCAGACAGAGATAAAACTGGAGAGGGCTGCCTAATCCTGAACATACGGCATAAATGTATTTGCTGGTAAAACCCCCTCGATCCAGAGGTAACTGAGAGAACCTCTAGCTAGGAATATCCAGTGACTAAATTGCCTAAAATTAAAGCTTTACCTCGGCTATTGGATAAGTAAATCGCTGATAACATCTTGGCAGCTTCTTTATGTCATCAAACTCATTGTGGTACTGTAAGTATTTCTCCAGCTGATCAGGGATGTCTATCTGGTCGATGAGACGAAGCTTCCCCACTTGTATCAGCCACCTTCTTATGGCAATACGACACTGAGACTTCAGGGATCTCGGATGAGCTGTACAGAAGATAAGACCAGAGTACAGGATGAGATTGTAGTCTGACACTACTGTACAGTACAGCGATCTATACAGGAAGAAAGTATATTAGAATTAGTCCAAAGAAGGAAAAATGTGCTCAAAGTAAGTTAATTACAGCAGGGGCGTAAGTTAAAGACTCTGGGGCCCTTGTGCAAGAGCTCAGCTCACCACCCAACTTCCCCCACCCCCCTCTGCCTTAGGCCTCCTTCCCACGAACGGATGACGCCGCGTAATTCGCGGCGAAAATCCGCTGCGTTGCCCGCAGCTATTAGGTTCTATTGAACCTAATAGCACAATGCTCACGATGCGGAATTCCACCGCGGAATTCCGCACCGTGAAATCTCCCGTCCTCACCCGCGGCATGCTCTATTTGCCACGGGTGTACGCGCTGACGGCTTCCATTGCAGTCAATGGAAGCCGTCCGTTCATGCTATCTCCCGCTGTAACATAGCGGAAGATAGCATGAAAACGCTTTCCCGCCTACCACCGCCGCGTCATATGATGCGCCCGACGCGTCATATGACGCGGCGGCGGTGGCCGTGAAGCGTCTTCACGCTATCTTCCGCTGGTAAGTATGGGGTCTCTGGGGGGCGCCGTGACGGGCTTCGCCGCGGAATATTCCGTGGCGGAGCCCGTCACGCTCGTGTGAAGCCGGCCTTACACACACACCTGTACCTCTACCTGTACCTAGATCTAAATTGTGATGCATGCAGCTGCAAAACAAATTTACCTACATGATCTAGCCCCTTGGCATTGGCTTTCCAAACACGACGCATTTCCTGGACTACTTGAAAATCAGTTTGCAGTCCCTTAGACTGCATTCATAATTTTTGTTGCATTTTCGAATCACAATTAAAAAACACATCCAAAAACTGTTTATCGTATTCAAAAACCACATGTGCCTTTAATACACTGCATACACTATTAGAAACTGCATGTGGATTTAAATAATACATTCGACTTTTTAAAACCGCATGCAGGTTTCTGATGCATTTTTGAATTGTGTGTAAAGTATTCAGTCATATACAGTAAATAACCAGCTTATACCATCATGCTCCATATCACTATATACAGGACTAGCTGATGTATCTGGCTTTACCCAAATTAATTTGATACAGGTGTTTACGTGTTGTGCACACGGAAAATTTTATGAAGTAAATGTAACCTTAGAAGAACAGAGGAATAAAGTATGTACACACAGAAAGGGAGCATTAGATTCTCCTCAGGCTGCATGTACTGATGTGACTCTGCAGAATATGCCAGTCACCCCCCCCCCCCCCACTGTCCTCTATTATGACCTAAAGAAGGCTCGCGCCAAATTTCACGCTTGTACGACACTGCAAGGTTAAATCATACAGGGGTGCACTTACTTTTGCATTTAGCATTGAATAATCGAGTTGTGACCCCTTTACTTTATTTATTTAGGACCTTACTTTTCCTATTTAGGACCTAAAGAATGCTTGTGCCAAATTTCACACTTGTACAACACCGGGAAGTTACATTACATGGGAGTGCGCTCTATTTCGTAATTAGCATTGACTTTTCAAGCTGTGACCCCTTTACTTTTCAAATTTAGGACCTGAAGAATGCTCCTGCCAAATTTCATGTTTGTATGACATAGAGAAGTTAGAGACTTAGATTAGGTACATTACACAGGGGTGCCAATACATTTGCACTTAGCACTGAATAATTGAGTTGTGCCTCTTTAACTTTACCTATTTATGGCCTCGGTCACACGGGCGTATTTTGCAGCGATTTGTGGATCGCATGACGGATGCGCATCCGCAAATCGCGTGACCGGGGCCGAAAAATCTGCTCCTAGCCGCGTTTCCTTTGAAACGGGCCAGAGCAGTGGAGCACTGTCCAGCCCATTGAATTCAATGGAGTCGGCAATACAGCCGGCTCCATAGAAAGCAATGGGCTGCGGGCGATCTCAGGATGAATTTCCCTGAAAATCATCCAAAAATGTGTAAAAAGTAAAAAAAATAAATATACTCACCTTGTCCCGGCAGACGGAGTTCAGCCGCGGCCGGCCGGCAGTTCTCCTGAACTGCTGTGAGTAGTATTCAGCAGGCGGGGATTTAAAATCCCCGCCTGCTGAATGAGCTGCCTCTGATTGGTCACAGCCCTCACCAATCAGAGCCAGCTCTCACTCACCCATTCATGAATTCATGAATGGGTGAGTGAGTGCTGCCTCTGATTGGCTCAGCGCAGGGACCAATCAGGGGCAGCTCTCAGCTATTGAATGACAGCTGAGAGCTGCCCCTGATTGGTCCCTGTGCTGAGCCAACCAGAGGTAGCACTCACTCGCCATTCATGAATGGGTGAGTGAGAGCTGCCTCTGATTGGTGAGGGCTGTGACCAATCAGAGGCAGCTCATTCAGCAGGCGGGGATTTTAAATCCCCGGCTGCTGAATACTACTCACAGCAGTTCAGGAGAACTGCCGGCTGGCTGCGGCTGATCTCCGTCTGCCGGGAGAAGGTATATATATATTTTTTTTTACTTTTTACACATTTTTGGTTGATTTTCAGGGAAGGGCTTATATTTTTAAGCCCTTCCCGAAAATTCATCCTGCGATCGCCGGCAGCCCATTGCTGTCGATGGAGCCGGCTGTATTGCTGGCTCCATTGAATCAATGGGCAACCATCATTTTTCTCTGCCACAGCTGTTACACGGCTATTAACCATTTAAATCCCCCGAATGATGTTCGGGGGTCCTGCACAGCCCCCCCACCCCCGCAGTTTAAATCACCCCCTTTTGCCATATCTATTATTAAAAAATCTAAATAATAAATTAAAAATTTGTATTTGGTATCGCCGAATCCATAAAAGTCCGAACTATCAAAGCAGTGCATTATTTTTCCCGCATGGTGAACGACGTCCGGAAAAAAAAATAAAGAACGCCAGAAATACACTTTTTTGGTTACCCTGTCTCCCAGAAAAAACTCAATAAAAAGTTGTATGCACTCCAAATTGGTACTATCAGAAACTACAGAACATCCCGCAAAAAATAAGCCCTTGCTAAACTATGTCGATGGAAAAATAAAAAAGTTACTGCGCGCACAAAATGACGGCAGAAAGTAATTGAAAAAAATTAAATGTCTTTGGAAAGAAAAAAAGTAGTATAGTAAAAAAAAACTATACATGTTTGGTATCGTAGTAATCATACCGACCCATAGAATAAAGTTATGTCATTTTTTTTGCTGTTTGTGCGCCGTACAAAACAAGATGCACTAAAAGATGACGAAATGTTGTTTTTCTTTTTCATTTTACTCCACTTAGAATTTTTTAAAAGTTTTTCAGTACATTATATGGTACTTTAAATAGCACCGTTGAAAAATACAACTCGTCCCGCAAAAAACAAGCCCTCATACAGTGAAGTCGATGGATAAATAAAGAAGTTACGATTTTTTAAAGGGGGGAGGAAAAAACGAAAATGGAAAAAGAAAAAGGGCCGCGTCATTAAGGGGTTAAATTAGGTACATTACATAGAGGTTCCAATACTTTTGCTATTACCATTGAATTTTTGAGTTGTGACTCTTTTATTTTTCCTATGTAGGATGTAAAGGATGCTTGTGCCTAATTTCACGCTTGTATGACACTGGGAAGTTTGAGAATTAGATTAGGTACATTTTATAGGGGTGCCAATACTTTTGCAATTAGCATTGCATTTTCGAGATGTGACCTCTTTACTTTTCCTATCTAGGACCTAAAGAATGCTTGTGCCAAATTTCATGTCTGTAGGACACTAGGAAGTTAGAGAATTAGATTAGGTACATTACATAGGGGTGCAAATAGTTTTGCATTTAGCATCGAATAATCTAGTTGTGAGCCATTTACTTTTCCCTTTTTACGACCCAAACAATGCTCCTTTCAAATCTCATGTTTGCACGACATTGGGAAGTTAGAGAATTAGTGGTAAGTCAGTCTATCAGTCAGTCAGAGAGGGCTTTCACCTTTATTTCTAACTTATACCAGCTGCACATGTATAGTTATATACAGAAGATGCCCAGGTTGTAAATAGATGTGAACTCTCTCCCCTTGACAAAATTCTTACCCATTTGAGTTATTAGTCTTCTTGTGAATTACAAATAACCAAAGCAGTTGTCAGGGCAAGAACTCCAGACCCCACACAGAAGAGCAATTTGGGCAGCTCTCCATAGTATATTAAAGAATGCCCCGGCATTATCTATTACCTGAAGCTTATAGAATCATATTTGACTGCAGTCACTGAACTCATTGTGCATTTATCAACCTGGTAGGTTGCTGTTAGCTATATAGTGCCATTAAAGGGGTTGTCCCGCGGCAGCAAGTGGGTCTATACACTTCTGTATGGCCATAATAATGCACTTTGTAATGTACATTGTGCATTAATTATGAGCCATACAGAAGTTATAAAAAGTTTTATACTTACCTGCTCCGTTGCTGGCGTCCTCGTTCCCATGGAGCCGACTAATTTTCGCCCTCCGATGGCCAAATTAGCCGCGCTTGCGCAGTCCAGGTCTTCTGCAGTCTTCTATGGGGCCGCTCGTGTAGAATGCCGGCTCCGTGTAGCTCCGCCCCGTCACGTGCCGATTCCAGCCAATCAGGAGGCTGGAATCGGCAATGGACCGCACAGAAGCCCTGCGGTCCACGGAGACAGAGGATCCCGGCGGCCATCTTCAGCAGGTAAGTATGAAGACGCCGGACCGCCGGGATTCAGGTAAGCGCTGTGCGGGTTGTTTTTTTAACCCCTGCATCGGGGTTGTCTCGCGCCGAACGGGGGGGGGGGGGGGTTAAAAAAAAAAAACCCGTTTCGGCGCGGGACAACCCCTTTAAGGGACCAAGTGTGCCTGTCTTCTCAGTGAGGAGAGAGGAATAAGCAGTCAGACAACTCTGGCAGCAGTCTATCTCAGATTTTACATACAATATCCTCTATTGAGAAGAAACAGATGTTATTACCCTTTTCTCTATCCAGAAGTCTTGTGGCATCATTATCAACTTCGAGAAGGGCTTTCTGTATATGAGGTAAGTAAATATTAGCACCAAACTGGATGAGAAGTTCCACAAATGGGGCTTCATAGTTCCTTTTAAGACACATTCCTAGTACTGATGTACCATCTGCAGTACCGGCTGCTAAATCAAAACGGAAACACTTATAATCAGGGTCAGCCCCATAAAGAAGTAACATTCTAAAGCAATCAATATATCCATTTTCTGCTGCATAGTACAATAATATTGATGATTTCCGACCTTTACAAGAATCTTCGCTTGCTCCATACTCCAACAGCAGCTGGAGGAGTCTGACATTCCCTTGACCATAAACTATGCTTGGCACAGAGCAACTATCAAGCAGAATCCTTGGGTTGGCTCCAGCTTTTAACAATTCTTCAATACATCCCATATATTGTTTATCTATAGCAACTTGAAGACAACGCCTTAGCACGTTCCCACTGGTTTTCCTGATAAGTTTCTTGGCTTCATTCTCGGACAGTAACGCACGTAGTTCTTCTTCCTTACAAGCCCGTATTAATGTGCAGGCTTTACGATGCAGCACCAACTCCTTTATAGAGCTTAGAAAGCCTGCCATGATGACTCTTTGTATCGAGGCAGAATGTCCGTGACCGTATATGTACAATACAAAGTAACGGGTTACGTATCTCTGCGCTCTTCAGATGAAAGCAAAGTCTCCTTCATTTCAGACTCTGAACAGGTTAATAAAGTCTCTTCCCAGCAATCCGCCGAGTCATTTCCCGAAGGTTTATCCTGCGCCGACTGATTCTTAATGCTGATGGGACCTTGGGTGACATCACAGCCACGTGACGGACAGGAGGCAATGGGTTGGGCAGAAGCAGAGTGCAGTTGTAGAAGCAGCTGCTGTTTATGTAGATGACACTTGTTTGGAATGAAATTCATAAAACATCTGGAATATTTCTTTTTGGTTTGGTAGGTCGGACATGCTAAGGAGGGAAAGCTATGTGAAGGGAACTGCAGCCATCCTACATCTCATTCAATGTAACACTTCATTCTTATCTTACAGGGTCATATTATATTTATCACATACATCAGTATTGCTAATTTCATACACCTTTATTAACTGATCTGTGATAAGAAAAAATTGTCAGTCTAACAATTCCCACACTTTAACCCCTTACTCACCACACAGATTTAGATCATCTCTTTTCATATGCCCTACTGGGGGTTTCAGATTTGGGTGTCTCTTTTTTTTTTACTGGATGACCTAGCCCCTATCAGAGCAGAAGGAGACCACTTCCGGTACACGTTCCTTACTTCAGTAATAGTAGCTGTCCCACGACACTAAGAGAGACACAGAAAGCATTTTTTTTTTTACTTCTCACAAGCTTCTTCTGAACTTTGCAATCGGGTTTTACTGTATCTCTTACAGGGGCCATAACAAATAATTGAAATTCATGTTCTGGGGTTCCCTAGAGCCCCGCGTGCCATACCATTGTGTAGGCATCCATGCCTTCTTAGTCAAGTACGTTCTTGTTATTTCAGTATAGGACAGCAGTATTGTGCTGGATCCACACCCTGTATAGCCCCATAGCTTTTAATGGGGCTGAATGCTGCCCATGGAAGCACACAGACAGCCCACAGCCCAAAAATATGGTCATGTCCAACTAGCTTAAAGGGGTTGTCCCGCGGCAGCAAGTGGGTCTATACACTTCTGTATGGCCATATTAATGCACTTTGCAATATACATTGTGCATTAATTATGAGCCATACAGAAGTTATAAAAAGTTTTTTACTTACCTGCTCCGTTGCTGGCGTCCTCGTCTCCATGGTGCCGACTAATTTTCGCCCTCCGATGGCCAAATTAGCCGCGCTTGCGCAGTCCTGGTCTTCTGCTCTCTTCAATGGAGCCGCTCGTGCAGAATGCAGGCTCCGTGTAGCTCCGCCCCGTCACGTGCCGATTCCAGCCAATCAGGAGGCTGGAATCGGCAATGGACCGCACAGAAGAGCTGCGGTCCACGGAGGAAGAGGATTCCGGCGGCCATCTTCACAGGTAAGTATAGAAGTCACCGGAGCGCGTGGATTAAGGTAAGCGCTCCGGTAATCTTTCTGTACGTCCCTGCATCGGGGTTGTCTCGCGCCGAACGGGGGGGGGGGGGGGTTGAAAAAAAAAAAACCCGTTTCGGCGCGGGACAACCCCTTTAAGGCTAATTTCACCTGGGCAGACATGATATTGAGCCGTGAAACTCAGCGCAATATCGCACTCGGAAACATGCGATGTCCCTGTAGATGTGAGGCATTTTTGTGTCAAGTAGCGATCTTTATTGTTTTCAATGGGAAACCTTGCATCACGTTCCATTCGGGTGCACCTCGCATACCATGCAATGTTTTTACTAGACCCATTGAAAACAATGGGAAAGGCATTCTGTGGGAATTCCCAAAGATAGGACATGCCGCGATTTATTTCCCGTATCGCAATGCATGAAACAACATCAGGAACAGAGATGAGCGAGCACACTCGTCCGAGCTTGATGCTCGTTCGAGTATTAGAGTACTCGAGATGCTCGTTACGCGAGTCGAACACCACGCAGTACTCGAGTCAATTGCATTTCCTTCCCTGCATGTTTAGCGCCATTTTCTAGCCAATAGACATGCAGGGACGGCATTACCACTTCCTGCTGGGACGTGCCAGCCCTCACCCCCCCACACAGCAGTGAGTGGCTGGGCCGATCAGGTGACCGCCGAGGACTTAAACTGGTCCCACCCGCAGCTCGCCTCAGACGCATGCTGGCAGAGATTAGGGAAAGTGCTGCTGCTGATATAGGGACAGTGTTAGAGTAGGATCCTGTCTTCAAGAACCCCAACGGTCCTTCTTAGGGCTACTCCTCATAGTGTGCATTACTGTTGTGGCTGGCTGGGAGCACTAGTGCACCAATTTTTTTTTTAAGCATCTAGGGCTGTGCAGGCTATTTCAGCTATACTGTTTTGTGGGTGCAGTGCATAAGGCAGAGTGTAGGGACACAGCTACTTATATAGGGAAAGTTTTACAGTCCTCTGTACAAGAACCTCAACGGTCCTTCTTAGGGCTACATCTCACTGTGTGCATTATAGTTGTGGCTGCCTGGGAGCAGTAGTGCATCAATTTTTCTATTACGCATCTAGGCCTTTCAGTAATAGCGTTCTCAGCCTGCAGTGCCGTACAACCAGCTCTCACCGTGAAACTGCTCTCTAACATCTCCTAGCCTACTGCAAACTACTTCAGTTATACCGTTCTGTGTCTGCAGTGCATAACGCAGAGTTTAGGGACGCAGCCACTTCTATAGGAAAAGTTATACAGTCCTGATTCTCCGTGCAAGTACCCCAACGCTTCTTCTTAATGCTACATCTGACTGTGTGCTTTAGAGTTGTGGCTGGCTGGGAGCAGTAGTGCACCAACTTTTGTATTACGCATCTAGGCCTGTTCCCCGCATTTCCGTAATAGTGTTCTCAGCCTGCAGTGCCATACAACCAGTTCTCACCGTGAAACTGCACTCTAACATTTCCTAGCCTACTGCAAACTATTTCAGTTATACAAAGGTCTCACTGCACTGCTAAACAGTACTGTAATATTTCCTGGGCCACTGCAAAGTATTTCAGCTCTGCCGCTGTGCAGAGCATTTCACAATACCCTTTCCATGGTGGGTTTGAGATAGCCGCAGTTACCAGCACTATCCGCTGGCTTTAGAGTCTTCTCCCACACTATACAGCCTCTCTTATCTACAAGTCTCTGCGAGTAGTAAATTACCCCAAGGTATCAGCGCAAGACAGAGGGTTAATTTTTTCAAGTCACAGCATAGAGCCTCCACTATCTACAAGTGTTTGTGTGCGGTGAATTAAGCCACAGTTGTCAGTGCTGTACAGTGGAGTAATTTATTTGGGCCCTGTTTTATTCTTAATCCGCCATGATGAGGAGTAGGGGTAAGGGTCGAGGATGCGGACGCGGGCGTCCAAGTAAAGGTATGGGCACAGGCTGAGTTCCTGGGCGTGGTGAATCACAGCCGGTTGCTGCGGGGTTAGGAAAGAGACAAGTTTCTGGGCTCCCAAGCTTCATATCCCAATTTACAGGTCCGCGTGGTAGACCTTTATTACAAACAGAGCAGTGCGAGCAGGTCCTGTTGTGGATGGCAAAAAACGCGTCCAGCAATGTATTGACCGCCCAGTCTTCTACGCAGTCCACTACTTCCGCCCTAGGGACTGCAACTCTGAATCCTCTGGCTGCTCCTCCTTCCTCCCAGCCTCCTCACTCCATGAAAATGACATATTCTGAGCAGGCAGACTCCCAGGAACTGTTCCCGGGTCCCTGCCATGAGTGGGAAAAAATGGTTCCTCTCTCACCTGAGGAGTTTGTTGTGACCAATGCCCAACCTTTGGAAAGTGATGAGGCTGGGGACTTCCGGCAACTGTCTCAAGAGCTTTTTGTGGATGAGGATTCAGAGGAAGAGCAGCCTGACTATGAGGTGACTGACCTCAGCTGGTTTGCTAAGCCTACTGAGGACAGGTTTTCAGAGGGGGAGGCAAGTGCAGCAGCAGGACAGGTTGGAAGAGGCAGTGGAGTGGCCAGGGGTAGAGGCAGGGCCAGAGCGAAGAATCCCCCAACTTTTTCCCAAAGGACCCCCTCGCAGCAATCCTCCGGGCAGAGAGCTAGGTGTTCAAAGATGTGGATGCTTTTTAGTGAGAGCACGGATGACCGACGAACAGTGGTGTGCAGCCTGTGTCGCACCAAGATCAGCCGGGAAGCTACCAGTACCAGCCTCACCAACACCAGCATGCGCAGGCATATGCTGGCCGAGCACCCCACAAGGTGGGACGAAGGCCATTCACTGCCTCCGGGTCACACCACTGCCTCTTCCCCTGTGCCCCAACCTGCCACACAGATCTAATCCCCCTCCCAAGATACAGGCACGAGCATCTCCTGGCCTGCACCCACACCCTCTCCTCCCTCGTCTTCCACTCCATCCGGCAACGTCTCTCAGCAGAGCATTCGGCTGTTGCTAACACAAGCGTTGGAGCGAAAGCGCAAATACGCCGCCACCCATTCGCATGCACAAGCTTTAAACGTGCACATTGCCAAACTAATCAGCCTGGAGATGCTGCCGTACAGGCTTGTGGAAACAGAGGCTTTCAAAAACATGTCCTGTGCTACTCGGTCCCCAGTCGCCACTATTTTTCCCGATGTGCCATCCCAGCCCTACACCAGCACGTCTCCCGCAACATAAATCATGCCCTCACCAACGCGGTTACTGGAAAGGTCCACTTAACCACAGACAAGTACTGGCGGGCAGGGCCACTCTATCTCCCTGACGGCACATTGGGTGAACCTGGTGGAAGCTGGGACTGAGTCAGAGCCTGGGACCTCTCACGTCCTACCCTCACCCAGAATAGCAGGTCCTACCTCGGTGCTGGTAACTGCAGCGTTTTATGCCACCTCCTCCAAACTCTCCCCCTCCTCCTCCTCTGCCACCTCTACCTCTCAATTAAGAAGTGTGAGCACGTCGCCAGCAGGCGGTAGCGTGCGGCGCGGCAGCACAGCGGTGGGCAAGAGTCAACAAGCCATGCTGAAATTAATCAGCTTAGGTGACAAGAGGCACATGGCCCCCGAGCTGCTGCCAGGTCTTACAGAACAGACCGACCTCTGGCTGAGCCTCCAACCGGGCATGGTCGTGTGTGACAACAGCCGTGACCTGGTGGTGGCTCGGCAGCTCGGCAGCCTCACACACGTGCCATGCCTGGCCCACGTCTTCACTCTGGTGATTCAGCGGTTTCTGAAAAACTACCCCCACTTGTCTGACCTGTTCGGCAAGGTGCGCCACGTCTGCGCACATTTCCGCAAGTCCACCACGGACACTGCCACCCTGAGGACCCTGCAACGTCTGTTTCAGCTGCCAGAGCACCGACTGCTGTGCGACGTGTCCAAACGCTGGAATTCTATGCTGCACATGTTGGCCAGGCTGTACATGCAGCGTAGAGCAATAGTGGAATACCAGCTGCAACATGGGCGGTGGAGTGGTAGTCAGCCTCCGCAATTCATGACTGAGAAGTAGGCATGAATGGCAGAAATCTGCCAGGTCTTTGGAAACTTTGAGGAGTCTACCCAGATGGTGAGCGGCGATGCAGCAATCATTAGCGTTACCATCCCGCTGCTTTGCCTGCTGAGAAGTTCGCTGCTAAGCATAAAGGCCAACGCTTTGCGGTTGGAACAGGAGATGGGGGATAACAGTATGTCGCTTGATAGTCAGACCACCCTCATGTCTATATCTCAGCGCGTTTTGGAGAAGGAGGAGGAGGGGGAAGAGACAGCTGGCCTCACTGCAGAAGGTACCCATGCTTCTTGCCTCTCATCTCTTCAGCTTGTATGGGCTGAAGAGGAGGAGGATCCTGAAAGTTATCCTCCTAGTGAGAGGACAGCGATGTGTTGCGTACTTGGACCCTGGCACACATGGCTGACTTCATGTTAGGCTACCTTTCCCGTGACCCTCGCGTTAGACGCATTCTGGCCAACACGGATTACTGGGTGTACACCCTTCTTGACCCACGGTATAAGGAGAACCTTTCCACTCTCATTCCCGAAGAGGAAAGGGGTTTGAGAGTGATGCAATACCACAGGACCCTGGTGGAAAAGGTGATGCTAAAGTTCCAATCTGACAGTGCTAGTGTCAGAAGAGGCAGTTCAGAGTACCAAGTAGCAGGGAAGGAGCGGGTTTCAGGCAGCATGTCCAGCGTAGGCAGGGGAACACTCTCCAAGGCCTTTGCCAGCTTTATGGCTCCCCAGCTAGACTGTGTCACCACTCCCCAGTCAAGGCTGAGTCAGAGGGAGCACTGTAAAAAGATGGTGAGGGAGTACGTAGCCGATCATACCACCGTCCTCTGTGATGCCTCTGCTCCATACAACTATTGGGTGTCAAAGCTGGACAAGTAGCACGAACTTGCGCTGTACACCCTGGAGGTGCTGGCCTGCCCTGCGGCTAGCGTCTTGTCAGAGAGGGTGTTTAGTGCAGCTGGGGGAATCATCACGTATAAGCGTACCCGCCTGTCAACTGCCAGTGCCGACATGCTTCTACTCATAAAGATGAAGAAAGGCTGGATTTCCCCAGACTCCTCTTCTCCACCGGCGGAGAGCAGCGGAACCTAATGATTCGTTTCGCTGCAACAGGAGAAAAATGCATCCTCTATCACCACAAAAAAAGGGGGAATTAGCTTTGTCAATCACTCTCGGATATTATTACTTCTCCTCCTACTACTCCTCCTCCTAAAACAGCATGTCAGCACGCTGAACTGCCAATTTTTCTGCAGCCCAAAAGGCTCTGTTTAAAAGTGTTTTACAATTTTTCAAAGTTTCAAAAGTATTGATACTTTAAAAGAAACCAATTTTTTTCACAGGGCTGCCTCCAGGCTCTGTTGCAAATTAAGCAACAGCGAGCTATATCTTTAAAAAATGTTTATGGGTTTCACTTGCCCTCGCGTTTGAGCAACTTTTCAGGGGTGCACTTGTACTCTTGGAACACCAATTTTTTTCAGGTGTTCGCCTATACTCTTGGTACACCAATGTTTCAGGGGTTCGCCTACACTCTTGATAAAGAAATGTTACAGGGGTCTGCCTATACTTCTGCTACATAAATGTTACAGGGGTCGGCCTATACTCTTGCTACAGAAATGTTACTGGGGTCCACCTATACTCTTCCTACAGAAATGTTACAGGTGTCTGCCTATAACTTTGCTACAGAAATGTTACTGGGGTCTGCCTATACTTTTGCTACAGAAATGTTACTGGGGTCCGCCTATATTCTTGCTACAGAAATGTTACTGGGCTCTCCCTATACATTTGCTTCAGAATGGGGTCCGCTGATACTCTTGCTACGGAAATGTTACAAGGGTTTGCCTATATTTTTTTTTCTACAGAAATGTTACTGGGGTCCACCTATACTCTTGCTATAGAAATGTTACTGGAGTCCACCTATACTCTTGCTATAGAAATGTTACTGGGGTCCGCCTATACTTTTGCTACAGAAATCTTATTGGGGTTCACCTCTTCTCTTGCTACAGGAATGTTACTGAGGTTCGCCTATGCAGTTTCTACTGAATGGTTTGAGGTGTTCGCCTATACTCTTGCTACAGAATGTCACTGGGGTCCGCCGATACTCTTGCTACGGAAATTTTACACGGGTTCGCCTATATTTTTTTTTCTACAGAAGTGTTACTGGGGTCCACCTATACTCTTGCTATAGAAATGTTACTGCGGTCCGCCTATACTTTTGCTACAGAAATGTTACTGGGGTCCACTTTTATTCTTGCTACAGAAATGTTACTGGAGTCTCCTTATACTTTTGCTACAAAATGCCACTGGGGTTCGCCGATAGTCTTGCTACGGAAATGTTACAGGGGTACGCCTATATTTTTTTTTCTACAGAAATGTTACTGGGGTCCGCCTATACTCTTGCTATAGAAATGTTACTAGGGATTCGCCTATAGTTTTGCTACAAAAATGTTACTGGGGTCCACCTATACTCTTGCTACAAAAATGTTACTGGGGTCTCCCTATACTTTTGCTACAGAATGTCACTGGGGTCCGCCGATACTTTTGCTACGGAAATGTTACAGGGGTTCGCCTATATTTTTTTTTCTATAGAAATGTTACTGGGGTCAGCCTATACTTTTGCTACAGAAATGTTACTGAGGTCCACCTATACTCCTGCTTTGGAAATGTTACTGGGGTCCACCTATACTTTTGCTACAGAAATGTTACTGAGGTCCACCTATACTCTTGCTATAGAAATGTTACTGGGGTTCGCCTCTACTCTTCCTACAGAAATGTTGCAGGGGTCTGCCTATAACTTTGCTACAGAAATGTTACTGGGGTCTGCCTATACTTTTCCCACAGAAATGTTACTGGGGTCTCCCTATACTTTTACTACAGAAATGTGGCAGGGGTCTGCCTATACTTTTGCTACAGAAATGTTACAGGGGTCTCCGTATACTTTTGCTACAGAAATCTTACTGGGGCCCGCCTATACTTTTGCTACAGAAATGTTACTGAGGTCCGCCTATGCCGTTTCTACTGAATGGTTTGAGGGGTTCGCCTATACTTTTGCTACAGAAATGTTACTGGGGTTCCGCCTATGCTCTTGCTACAGAAATGTTTCTGGGGTTCCGCCTATGCTCTTGCTACAGAAATGTTACTGGGATCTCCCTATAATTTTGCTACAGAATGTCACTGGGGTCCGCCAACACTCTGGCTACGGAAGTGTTACAGGGGTTCGCCTTTATTTTTTTTTCTACTGAAATGTTACTGGGGTCCACCTATACTCTTGCTATAGAAATGTTACTGGGGTCCGCCTATACTTTTGCTACAGAAATGTTACTGAGGTCCACCTATACTCTTCCTACAGAAATGTTGCAGGGGTCTGCCTATAACTTTGCTACAGAAATGTTACTGGGGTCTCCCTATACTTTTTTTTTTATAAATCAAATTTTTTATTGACATTTTAGATATGAATAACAAGAAGGACAAAGACAGTTTGTAAGAAACATCTGCTACAATTTGCATCCCCGGTAGGTCAGAACTGAAGCAATAGGGTCGACAAAGTTCCAAGTCGGATGTAAGGAAAGTTCCATAGGTGTGACACTGTTGAGGTTTCTTCTTTCGGTCCGATGAGGGAACCTGTCTTTTCTTTTTGATGCAAGCGGGTTAGAACAGTCTAATGTCCATAAGAGAGAACGTGGCGTGTGATTTATCACAGCAGACAAATTCGTCTTAACTTCGGGACCACAACGAACTCTAAAATAGGTGTAGCGGGGAGGGGGGGGGTAGGCAGGAAAGGGGACAGACAGAGGGGGGGAGGGTTAATTAAAAAAAAAAAAAAAGGGAGGGGGGGGGTTATTGTAGGATCAATATATAGCTGTTACCAAGCTCCAGTTACGGGCTGGTTATTCCGTGTGTATATTAGGTCTTTTTCATGGGCGAGAGATAAGTTGGCCATCTTGAATGCCACTCATGGTGGAGTGAGGGGGGGGGTCAGTCCCAACCATATATACGGAGGGGGTGGCGGAGGTCTGTATTAACTAGAGCGACTTAGCGGGTGTAGGGGACTCCATGCCACCACGTATGTGTTTTGCTCACCATAGTCCCGAGCTTCGGGACGCCCCCCCCCCCCCCCGGGGAGGGGGATTCGATCTGGTATGGTATGATGGAGGTTGGAGAGTGTCGTCCCTCCGTGAGAGGCCCCAGATCCGTAGGACCCATCATGTGGTCCTCAGCTGTCTCCAAGGACCCCAGGTGTTCCAGAACTTTTCATGAGAACCATTGGCCCAACTGGAGAGCTCCTCTAGGTTAGCAATGGCGTCCACTTTTTCCATCCACTGATTTAGTGTAGGGGGGATCTTTTGTAACCACAGTAGCGGGATTAATGCTTTGGCAGCGTCCAAAAGGAAGGCAATGAGTGGGTTCCTCTTAGGATGGAATTCTTTAGACGGTTTCCAGAGGAATAACATTTCCGGGGAGATAGATATTCCGGGTACAAATTTTTGTAAAGTCACCTCCACCTCTGTCCAGAAGGGGACAGGACCGGGCAGCTCCACCAAATGTGGGAATAAGAACCGACGTTGCTCTCGCATCTCCAGCATTTCCCGTGTGGGGTTACGTTATAGGCGGCCAACCACTGGGGGGTTTTGTACCACCTTACCAGCAGCTTGTAGTGGCTTTCTTGGGCTATTATGCAGGGTGAGATGCCGCATGAGGTGTTCAGAATTATTTTAATATCGGACGGTGAAAGGGAGATGCCCAGCTCTTTTTCCCAAGAAAGGAGAAAATTGGGTTTGGTATGGAAGGATTTTGTAATGATTTGTTTTCGTATATATGAAATTTTCCTAGATTTGGGGTTATTATCTGTCAGGATTTTTTCAAAGCTTGTAAGTGGCCTGGTTGAGTTGAATTTTTTAAGGAAGCACGCTATGGTTCTTTTGATGTAGATCTGTTGCAGGAATGAGAAGTTGTGCCCAGGGAGGAGGTCGTTTAAGATTTCGTCTGTGTTTTTATGGGCTAGTGTTTGTAAGGCTCCTATCTTAACTTCCTTAAATTTCTCCCACACTGAGTGGGAGGCAGGGTCGTCTGAGATGTTTAGAAGGTTAGGGATGGCTCTCATGGGGGTGCATGGGGATGGGATTGGAGCCAAGGAATTCCTTAGCTTAGACCAAATCTCACAAGGACCCCTAATGAGAGGGTTAAAACTCTTGGATCTGCATCTAATGTTCGAAGGAAACCACAGGTCTTTCAGGCAAGATCTCCCCTCCGAGGCTTCTACTAGTGTGGATAATATTTTGTCTTTTGTTGGGGATGCCAGATCCATCCAATATCCTAATTGGGAAGCTTCATAGAAATCAGCGACGTTGGGGAGATCTATGCCTCCTTCTGTTCTTCTTTTAGTCATGAGGCTGTAGGCCAATCTAGGCCTTTTATTCCTCCAGACAAATCCAGAGAAGATTGAGCTTAATGTTTTAAAGAAGCTCCTCGGAATATGGATTGGGAGCATTCTAATTTTGTATAGGATTATTGGGAGAGTGTAAGTCTTTAAGATGTTTTTTTCTCCCGAACCAAGATATTAGAGGAATATCATAGTTCCTAAGGAGGTTTTTAATGTGGCCAATTAGTGGGGGGAAGTTCGCTTGGTAGAGATCCTCTATTCTTTTAGTCAATTTTTTACCCAGGAAATCCATTGAGTTATCAGCCCAGTTGAAAGGTGATTTTTCTTTATTAGCTTTATAACGCGCCTCCAAAATTGAGACATTTAAAACAGTGGACTTAGTAAAATTAATTTTGAAATTAGACAATGTCCCATAATTGATGAGCGCGGTTTCTAGTTTAGCTAGTCCATTCTCCGGGTTAGTAATTAGGAATACTATGTCATTGGCGAAGGCCGCGGAGGACAGGGAATGTTTTCCCCATTCCAAGCCATGGATTTCCGGGTCCAGTCTGATCGACTGGAGAAAAGGTTCCAGTGCCAACACGAATAGGGAGGGAGATAGGGGGCATCCCTGATGGGTGCCGTTTTTAATATCGAAAGCTGGGGATAGGATCTCATTGATTTTTAGTCTGGCGTTTGGGGAAGCGTATAGGGAAAAGATGGCAGTGACAAAAGTCTGAGGGATGTTAAAGTGGAGTAAGGTTTTCTTCATGTAGCCCCAGTCTACCCGGTCAAAAGCCTTTTCGGCATCAGTTCCGACCAGGAGTAAGGGTATTTTAGATTTATGAGCGTACCGGATTGCATGGAGGATTCTTCTACTGTTGTCTCTGCCTTCCCTCCCACTCACAAACCCCGTCTGTTCTTCATTGATCAGGGATGGCAAGAAGCTTTCAAGCCTTTTGGCTAGGAGCTTAGCCCATAGTTTCAAGTCGAAGTTTAGAAGAGAGATTGGGGGGTAGCTGCCGCATGATTCAGGGCTTTTGTTATCTTTGTGTAGTAAGGTAATGTGGGCTTCCAGGGATTGTTTGGGGAGTGGGGCCCCTTGTAAGAGGGCATTGAAGAGATCAGTGAGTCTGGGCACAAGAATTTGCTTGAAAGAGTTATAGTACAGGAGGCTTAGGCCGTCCGGGCCTGACTTTTGCCGTTTGGGCAGGATTTTAGGAGAAGCTCGACTTCTTCCCGGGAGACAGGGACCATCAGGGATTCTGCTTGTTCGTTGTCTAGCTTAGGAAGATGGGCTTGGCGTAGGAAAGTATCGGTCTTTTTTTCTAATTCGTCGTCTTCTTCGGGAGAGGTTTTTTTTTGTTGTCTTATGTTATAAAGGTCAGAGTAGTATTGATGGAAAGCTTTTGCGATTTCCTCCGAGGACGTGGCCTGCGATCCATTAGAGGTTTTAATAGAATGGATGTGGTTTTTGGCGCGTGCTTTTTTAATCAAGGAAGACATGAACTTACTGCCTCTATTACCTTGTGCGTAAACCACATGTTTCAGATAAAGATGTTTTTTCTCAGGGCCTCCAATTCCTCCAACGCTAGTTTAGATTGGGATAGTTTTGTTAATTTTTCTAGTTTTGCTATTTTGTTTAATCTAACGTCTATATCTTTTTGGAGGAGTTTCTTAGTCCTAGTCCCCAGTGCTATCAGCAGTCCTCGCATGAAAGCCTTGTGGGCTTCCCAGACCACAGGGACCCCCACATCCTCCCCTGAATTGATGGAGAAATATTCCTCCAGTGAGGCAGAAACCCGGTCTTTCTCCTCTGGGGAGTCCAGCAAGGAAGCATTAAGTCTCCATCTCCATTCTTTGGGTTTAGGTTGGAGAAGGTGGAGGTCCACATGGACCGGGGCATGGTCCGAGACTGTGGTTACATCAATTTTGGCTCTCACTATGTAAGCAAGAAGGTCAGCACTGAGGAATATGTAGTCCAGTCTTTGGTGGGATTTATGTATCTTTGAGAAAAAGGTATAATCTTTTACCGTGGGGTTCAGAAGGCGCCATGCGTCGGTCAAATTTAATTCTTGCAGGCAGCGAAGGAGCTTCCTGATTTTTATTTGCTAGATATGGGAGCGCCCGGTGGAGGAGTCATTTAGCGGGTGTAAGGTTATATTTAGATCACCTCCCAAGATCAGTTGGCCCTCTGTGAAGTGTTTTAAGATCGTCAGATTTTTAATCAGCCAAGGGACTTGGTCCGAGTTGGGGGCATAGAGGTTAGCTATAGTAGTTTTAGTGTTATTGCAAATCCTCTTCAAGAATAGGACCCTTCCCTCCACGTCCGCAAAAGTGGCCTGACATTTGAAGTTTAAGGCTTTGTGGATGAAAATCGAGAGCCCCTTCGAGGCAGAGGTGGGGTGGGCACAATGAAAGGCCTGATCAAAGTATTTGCCTGGTAGTGATAGGCATTTACCTTTTTTAAAATGGGTTTCCTGTAAGAGAAGAACACTCGTGCCATACCTTTTTGCTAGTAGAGAGACGTTGTGTCTTTTTGAGGGTGAATTGAGGCCTCTCACATTAAAGGACGTGACCCGCACACCTCCCATCCAGAGACTTTAGTTGTAGGGGCTGGCCCTGGCGTCTGAAGCTCCAACTTCTGCTGCGAACGAAGTACACACACGGTGAGTTATTGCAAGTAGTGTTCTCCCACGGGGGAGATGGTAGGGGGTGGGGATGGGGTGTGGGAATAACACAAGAACACGTAAGGGAAATACGGTGAGGATAAGGTTCTATGGATCTTAATTCACTATCAAATTCAAGTGAAAGTATAATGTTAAAGGATAAAGAACAAAAAAGAAAAACAAGGTAGATCGGTCTCGTTGTTCGGTTGAGACCGACCTATATTTAAGGGCAAGGGGATGGAGTGACTACTAGATTACCAGCGGTCGGTCTAATGGGTTTTGCTGTCGGCCTAACCTGACCGGCACAAAGGGGGACCAGTTTAAATGGGTAAAGAACTAGAGACCCATGATGGCACGGGGCGCAGTATTAGCTCTGGGGGGGGGGGGGGGGTAGCCCACAGTCGCCTTCTACTAAAGAGGGGAAACATTCTCCTCTGAAAAAGGAGGTAAACACGTGCAAAACATAGGTAAAATATAAGCAAAGCATAGGTTATACGCAAGGCATAGGAGCAGCATACTTAACTTATTGTTAAAGAAAGCATTACTACACCCTCAATTTCCATCTCCACGATAATGCCCTGTGGGAAACGTGGCTGTGGAGTTCGGCACAGGAAGGGAGTAATCAAGGCGATTTTCTCATACGTTTGGCAGGAGAGGGGGGTGCCCTCCTGGGCAGTATCTTCCTTCAGGTCTCAGAACCTGTGGCCTCTTCTCGGGGTTTCTTTCTTTTTCCCCTGGGCGATTTTGCGCTTCCCGCCAGCTGCCATCTTTCCGAAGGTTCCAGCCTCATGAATTTAGGTAGCTCTGGTAACGGCTGCCAGTAGGGAAGCTCAATTGGGTCGAGGTCCAAAGACTGCCAGCATTTTTCCAAGTCGTCAGGGGAGCGAATATTTAATCTGCGACCCTTGTGTGTTATGCCCAGCCCAAAAGGAAAGAGCCAAGCGTAGCGAATGTTTTTTTTCCCTCAGAGCGTCCAGTAAGGGTCGCAGTAAGCGACGTTTCGCCAGCGTGGAAGGCGTTAAATCTTGGAAAATTTGTAGAGAAGCGCCTCCGTATTTGATGTCGTTGTGGTTCCTTGCAGCTCTAAGGATTGCAGCTGCATCTGGAAAGGCGAGCATTTTGCAGATGACATCCCTTGGAGGGTCGGACGTTGAAGGTGGTGGTCTCAGTGCTCTGTGAATCCTTTCGATTGCGATGGATGACACTCTTTCTGCGCCCAAAAGCGAAGCGAAGATTTCTTTCGCTACTTTTTCGAGTACCTCCGACGCCCAGGATTCGGGGAGGCCCTTTATTCGCACGTTGTTTCGCCTACTCCTGTTCTCTATATCCTCCTGCATTAGGATAGCTTTGTTGATCTGTGCGTGTTGTTCTTTTAGGGCGCTCTCCATTTCCATGGTGTGTGATGAGATGGCAGCTGTGGAAGTTTCAAGATCTTCTGTTCTTCCTAGCTGCTTCATCTCCTCTTTTATTTCGGTGAGTTCTAGGAGTATGGGTCTTATGGTACGTGTCAGGAGGTCTTTCATAAATCCTTTGGAAATACGTTCATTCTCTTCCTCCTCAGAGGAGACATCATCCTCTCTGTCCCTTCCTCCTGCTCCGCTCGGTTCGTGGGCGGGCGCCATCTTGGATGTCTCATGCAGAGGCCGATCACTCTTTTCTTTCAAGTAGCGCTGCATGTCTGCTTGCCCTTTGCTCTTTCTTGGTGTTTCTTGGGGGTCACTGCTCCTATCCCTGCCGATCTTCCCCATTATGAGGCTGTCAATGAGCTGCAGAAGGTCCCGATATGTGCCGCTATCACGGAGCTCCTCTCTCAGGACTCCATGCTGCTCAGCGGTTAGGCTCCGCCCCGTCTCCCTATACTTTTACTACAGAAATGTTGCAGGTGTCTGCCTATACTTTTGCTACAGAAATGTTACAGGGGTCTCCCTATACTTTTGCAACAGAAATCTAACTGGGGTCCGCCTATGCTCTTGCTAAAGAAATCTTACTGGGGTCCGCCTATACTCTTGCTACAGTAATGTTAAAGGGGTCTGCGTATACTTTGCTAGAGAAATGTTACTGGGGTCTGCCTACACCTTTGCTACAGAAATGTTACAGGGGTCTCCCTATACTTTTGCTGAAGAAATCTTACTGGGGTCCGCCTATACTCTTGCTACAGAAATGTTACTGAGGTCCGCCTATGCCGTTTCTACAGAATGGTTTGAGGGGTTCGCCTATACTTTTGCTACAGAAATGTTACTGGGGTTCCGCCTATGCTCTTGCTACAGAAATGTTACTGGGGTCTCCCTATAATTTTGCTACAGAATGTCACTGGGGTCCGCCAACACTCTGGCTACGGAAGTGTTACAGGGGTTTGCCTATATTTTTTTTTTGCTACAGAAATGTTACTGGGGTCCGCCTATACTTTTGCTACAGAAATGTTACTGAGGTCGACCTATATTCTTGCTACAGAAATGTTGCAGGGGTCTGCCTATAACTTTGCTACAAAAATGTTACTGGGGTCTGCCTATACTTTTCCTACAGAAATGTTACTGGGGTCCGCCTATACTTTTGCTACAGAAATGTTACAGGGGTCTCTCTATACTTTTGCTACAGAAATCTTACTGGGGTCCGCCTATGCTCTTGCTAAAGAAATCTTACTGGGGTCCGCCTATATTCTTGCTACAGAAATGGTAAAGGGGTCTGCCTATACTTTGCTAGAGAAATGTTACTGGGGTCTGCCTACACTTTCGCTACAGAAATGTTACAGGGGTCCCCCTATACTTTTGCTATAGAAATGTTACAGGGGTCAGCCTATACTTTTGCTACAGAAATGTTACAGGGGTCTCCCTATACTTTTGCTACAGAAATGTTACTGAGGTCCACCTATATTCTTGCTACAGAAATGTTGCAGGTGTCTGCCTATAACTTTGCTACAAAAATGTCTCTGGGGTCTGCCTATACTTTTGCTACAGAAATGTTACAGGGGTCTCCCTATACTTTTGCTACAGAAATCTAACAGGGGTCCGCCTATGCTCTTGCTAAAGAAATCTTACTGGGGTCCGCCTATACTCTTGCTACAGAAATGTTAAAGGGGTCTGCGTATACTTTGCTAGAGAAATGTTACTGGGGTCTGCCTACACTTTTGCTACAGAAATGTTACAGGGGTCCCCCTATACTTTTGCTATAGAAATGTTACAGGGGTCAGCCTATACTTTTGCTACAGAAATCTTACTGGGGTCCTCCTATACTCTTGCTATAGAAATGTTACTGGGGTCCACCTATACTCCTGCTACAGAAATGTCACAGGGGTCTGCCTATACTTTTGCTACAGAAATGTTACTGGGGTCCACCTATACTCTTGCTACAGAAATGTTACTGAGGTCCGTCTATACAGTTTCTACTGAATGGTTTGAGGGGTTCGCCTATACTTTTACTACAGAAATGTTACTGGGGTCCGCCTATACTCTTGCTGCAGAAATGTTTCTGGGGTCCATCTATGCAGTTTCTACTGAATGGTTTGAGGGGTTCGCCTATAATTTTGCTACAGAAATGTTACCGGGGTCCGCCAATACTCTTGCTATAGAAATTTTACTGGGGTCCGCCTTACTTTTGCTACAGAAATGTTACAGGGGTCTGGCTAAACTTTTGCTACAGAAATGTTACTGGGGTCCGCCTATATTCTTGCTACAGAACTGTTACTGGGGTCTCCCTATACATTTGCTACAAAAATATTACTGGGCTCCGCCTATACTGTTGCTATGGAAATGTTACTGGGGTCCACCTATATTCTTGCTACAGAAATGTTACTGATGTCCGCCTATGCAGTTTCTACTGAATGGTTTGAGGGGTTCGCCTATACTCTTGCTACAGAAATGTTACTGGGGTCTCCCTGTACTTTTGCTACAGAATGTCACTGGGGTCCACCGATGCTCTTCCTACGGAAATATTACTGGGGTCCACCTTTACTCTTGCTACAGAAATATTACTAAGGTATGCCTATGCAGTTTCTACTGAATGGTTTGAGGGGTTCGCCTATACTTTTGCTACAGAAATGTTACTGGGGTTTGCCTATACTCTTGCTACAGAAATGTTTCTGGGGTCCGCCTATGCAGTGTCTACTGAATGGTTTGAAAGATTTGCCTATAATTTGGCTGCAGAAATGTTACCGGGGTCAACCTATGCTCTTCCTACAGAAATGTTACTGGGGTCCGCCTATGCAGTTTCTACTGAATGGATTGAGGGGTTCGCCTATACTCTTGCTACAGAAATGTTACTGGGGTCTTCCTATACATTTGCTACAGAATGTCACTGGGGTCCGCCGATACTCTTGCTACGGAAATTTTACACGGGTTCGCCTATATTTTTTTTTCTACAGAAATGTTACTGGGGTCCGCCTATACTCTTGCTATAGAAATGTTACTGCGGTCCGCCTATACTTTTGCTACAGAAATGTTACTGGTGTCCACCTATATTCTTGCTACAGAAATGTTACTGGGGTCTCCTTATACTTTTGCTACAGAATGTCACTGGGGTCCGCCGATAGTCTTGCTACGGAAATGTTACAGGGGTTCGCCTATATTTTTTTTTTTACAGAAATGTTACTGGGGTCCGCCTATACTCTTGCTATACAAATGTTACTAGGGCTTTGCCTACAGTTTTGCTACAGAATGTCACTGGGGTTCGCCGATACTCTTGCTACGGAAATATTACAGGGATTCGTCTATATATTTTTTTTCTATAAAAATGTTACTGGGGTCCACCTATACTCTTGCTATAGAAATGTTACTGGGGTCCGCCTATATATTTGCTACAGAAATGTTGCAGGGGTCTGCCTATAACTTTGCTACAGAAATGTTACTGGGGTCTGCCTATACTTTTCCTACAGAAATGTTACTAGGGTCTCCCTATACTTTTACTACAGAAATGTTGCAGGGGTCTGCCTATACTTTTGCTACAGAAATGTTACATGGGTCTCCCTATACTTTTGCTACAGAAATCTTACTGGGGTCCACCTATACTCTTGCTACAGAAATGTTACTGAGGTCCACCTATGCCGTTTCTACTGAATGGTTTGAGGGGTCCGCCTATGCTTTTGCTACAGAAGTGTTACGGGGGTCTCCCTATACTTTTGCTACAGAATGTCACTGGGGTCCGCCTTACTCTTGCTACAGAAATGTTACTGGGGTCCGCCTATATTCTTGCTACAGAACTGTTACTGGGGTCTCCCTATGCATTTGCTACAAAAATATTACTGAGCTCCGCCTATACTGTTGCTATGGAAATGTTACAGGGGTTCGCCTATTTTTTTTTTTTCTACAAAAATGTTACTGGGGTCCGCCTATACTCTTGCTATAAAAATGTTACTGGGTTCCGCCTATACTCTTGCTATAGAAATGTTTCTAGGGGTCCGCCTATACTTTTGCTGCAGAAATGTTTCTGGGGTCCACCTATGCAGTTTCTACTGAATGGTTTGAGGGGTTCGCCTATACTTTTGCTACAGAAATGTTACTGGGGTCCGCCTATACTCTTGCTATAGAAATGTTACTGGGGTCCACCTATACTCTTCCTACAAAAATGTTACAGGGGTCTGCCTATACTTTTGCTACAGAAATGTTACAGGGGTCTCCCTATACTTTTGCTACAGAAATCTTACTGGGGTCCGCCTGTACTCTTGCTATAGAAATGTTACTGGAGTCCGCCTATACTTTTGCAGCAGAAATGTTTCTGGGGTCCACCTAGGCAGTTTCTACTGAATGGTTTGAGGGGTTCGCCTATACTCTTGCTACAGAAATGTTACTGGGGTCGGCCTATGCTCCTGCTACAGAAATCTTACTGGGGTCCGCCTGTACTCTTGCTAAAGAAATGTTACTGGGGTCCGCCTATACTTTTGCAGCAGAAATGTTTCTGGGGTCCACCTATGCAGTTTCTACTGAATGGTTTGAGGGGTTCGCCTATACTTTTGCTACAGAAATGTTACTGGGGTCCGCCTATACTCTTGCTATAGAAATGTTACTGGGGTCCACCTATACTCTTCCTACAAAAATGTTACAGGGGTCTGCCTATACTTTTGCTACAGAAATGTTACAGGGGTCTCCCTATACTTTTGCTACAGAAATCTTACTGGGGTCCGCCTGTACTCTTGCTAAAGAAATGTTACTGGGGTCCGCCTATACTTTTGCAGCAGAAATGTTTCTGGGGTCCACCTATGCAGTTTCTACTGAATGGTTTGAGGGGTTCGCCTATACTCTTGCTACAGAAATGTTACTGGGGTCGGCCTATGCTCTTGCTATAGAAATGTTACTGCGGGTCCGCCTTACTCTTGCTACAGAAATGTTACAGGGGTCTGGCTAAACTTTTGCTACAGAAATGTTACAGGCGTCTCCCTATACATTTGCTACAAAAATGTTATTGAGCTCTGCCTATACTGTTGCTATGGAAATATTACAGGGGTTCGCCTATTTTCTTTTTTTTCTACAAAAATGTTACTGGGGTCCGCCTATAATCTTGCTATAGAAATGCTACTGGGGTCCGCCTATACTTTTGCTGCAGAAATGTTTCTGGGGTCCACCTATGCAGTTTCTACTGAATGGTTTGAGGGGTTCGCCTATACTCTTGCTACTGAAATTTTACTGGGGTCTCCCTATACTTTTGCTACAGAATGTCACTGGGGTCCGCCGATACTCTTGCTACAGAAGTGTTACTGGGGTCTGCCTTACTCTTGCTACAGAAATGTTACAGGGATCTGCCTATACTTTTGCTACAGAAATGTTGCAGGGGTCTCCCTATACTTTTGCTACAGAATTGTTACAGGAGTCCGCCTATACTCTTGCTATAGAAATGTTACTGGGGTCCACCTATACTCTACCTACAAAAATGTTACAGGGGTCTGCCTATACTTTTGCTACAGAAATGTTACAGGGGTCTCCCTATACTTTTGCTGCAGAAATCTTACTGGGGTCCGCCTGTACTCTTGCTAAAGAAATGTTACTGGGGTCTGCCTATCACTTTGCTACAGAAATGTTGCTCGGGTCTGCATATACTTTTGCTACAGAAATGTCACTGGCGTCCGCCTATACTCTTCCTATAGAAGGGTTACTGGGGTCCACCTATACTCCTGCTACAGAAATGTTACAGGGGTCCGCCTATACTTTTGCTACAGAAATGTTTCTGGGGTCCACCTATGCAGTTTCTACTGAATGGTTTGAGGGGTTCGCCTTACTCTTGCTACAGAAATGTTACAGGGGTCTGGCTAAACTTTTGCTACAGAAATGTTACTGGGGTCCGGCTATACTGTTGCTATGGAAATGTTACAGGGGTTCGCCTATTTTTTTTAAAATACAGAAATGTTACTGAGGTCCGCCTATACTCTTGCTATAGAAATGTTACTGGGGTCAGCCTTACTCTTCCTACAGAAATGTTACTGAGGTCCGCCTATGTCGTTTCTACTGAATGGTTTGAGAGGTTCGCCTATACTTTTGCTACAGAAATGTTACTGGGGTCCGCCTATACTCTTGCTATAGAAATGTTACTGGGGTCCACCTATAGTCTTTCTACAAAAATGTTACAGGGGTCTGCCTATACTTTTGCTACAGAAATGTTACAGGGGTCTCCCTATACTTTTGCTACAGAAATCTTACTGGGGTCCGCCTGTACTCTTGCTAAAGAAATGTTACTGGGGTCCGCTTATACTTTTGCTGCAGAAATGTTTCTGGGGTCCACCTATGCAGTTTCTACTGAATGGTTTGAGGGGTTCGCCTATACTCTTGCTACAGAAATGTTACTGGGGTCGGCCTATGCTCTTGCTATAGAAATGTTACTGGGGTCCGCCTTACTCTTGCTACAGAAATGTTACAGGGGTCTGGCTAAACTTTTGCTGCAGAAATGTTACTGGAGTCCGCCTATATTCTTGCTACAGAACTGTTACTGGGGTCTCCCTATACATTTGCTACAAAAATGTTATTGAGCTCCGCCTATACTGTTGCTATGGAAATATAACGGGTTTGCCTATTTTTTTTTTTTTCTACAAAAATGTTACTGGGGTCCGCCTATACTCTTGCTATAGAAATGTTACTGGGGTCTGCCTATACTTTTGCTGCAGAAATGTTTCTGGGATCCACCTATGCAGTTTCTACTGAATGGTTTGAGGGGTTCGCCTATACTCTTGCTACAGAAATTTTACTGGGGTCTCCCTATAGTTTTGTTACAGAATGTCACTGGGGTCCGCCGATACTCTTGCTACAGAAATGTTACAGGGATCTGCCTATACTTTTGCTACAGAAATGTTACAGGGGTCTCCCTATACTTTTGCTACAGAAATGTTACAGGGGTCCGCCTACACTCTTGCTATAGAAATGTTACTGGGGTCCACCTATACTCTTCCTACAAAAATGTTACAGGGGTCTGCCTATACTTTTGCTACAGAAATGTTACAGGGGTCTCCCTATACTTTTGCTACAGAAATCTTACTGGGGTCCGCCTATACTTTTGCTGCAGAAATGTTTCTGGGGTCCACCTATGCAGTTTCTACTGAATGGTTTGTGGGGTTCGCCTATACTCTTGCTATAGAAATGTTACTGGGGTCTCCCTATACTTTTGCTACAGAATGTCACTAGGGTCCGCCGATACTCTTGCTACAGAAATGTTACTGGGGTCCGCTTTTGTCTTGCTACAGAAATGTTACAGGGGTCTGGCTAAACTTTTGCTACAGAAATGTTACTGGGGTCAGCCTATATTCTGGCTACAGAAATGTTACTGGGGTCTCCCTATACATTTGTTACAGAAATGTTACTGGGGTCCGGCTATACTGTTGCTATGGAAATGTTACAGGGGCTCGCCTATATTTTTTTTAATACAGAAATGTTACTGGGGTCCACCTATACTCTTGCTAAAGAAATGTTACTGGGGTCCGCTTATGCTCTTGCTATAGAAATGTTACTGGGGTCCGCCTATAGTTTTGCTACAGAAATGTTACTGGGGTCCACCTATATTCTTGCTACAGAAATGTTACTCAGGTCCGCCTATGTAGTTTCTACTGAATGGTTTGAGGGGTTCGCCTATACTTTTACTACAGAAATGTTACTGGGGTCCACCTATACTTTTGCTACAGAAATGTTACAGGGGTTCGCCTTTATTGTTTTTTCTACAGAAATGTTACAGGGGTATGCCTATACTCTTGCTATAGAAATGTTACTGGGGTTTGCCTATACTCTTGCTATAGAAATGTTACTGGGATCTGCCTATACTCTTGCTATAGAAATGTTACTGGGGTCAGCCTTACTCTTGCTACAGAAATGTTACTGGGGTCCACCTATACTCTTGTTACAGAAATGTTACAGCGGTCTGGCTAAACTTTTGCTACAGAAATGTTACTGGGATCCGCCTATATTCTTGCTACAGAACTGTTACTGGGGTCTCCCTATACATTTGCTACAAAAATGTTACTGGGCTCCGCCTATACTGTTGCTATGGAAATGTTACAGGGGTTCGCCTATTTTTTTTTTTTCTACAAAAATGTTACTGGGGTCCGCCTATACTCTTGCTATAGAAATGTTACTGGGGTCCGCCTATACTTTTGCTATAGAAATTTGACTGGGGTCCACCTATATTCTTGCTACAGAAATGTTACTGATGTCCGCCTATGCAGTTTCTACTGAATGGTTTGAGGGGTTCGCCTATAATCTTGCTACAAAATTGTTACTGGGGTCTCCCTATACTTTTGCTACAGAATGTCACTGGGGTCCGCCGATACTCTTGCTACGGAAATGTTACTGGGGTCCGCCTATACTCTTGCTATATAAATGTTACTGGGGTCCGCCTAAACTTTTTCTACAGAAATGTTAGTGGGGTCCACCTATACTCTTGCTACTGAAATGTGACTGAGGTCCACCTATACAGTTTTTACTGAATGGTTTGAGGGGTTCGCCTATACTCTTGCTACAGAAATATTAGTGGGGTCTCCCTATACTTTTGCTACAGATTGTCACTGGGGTCCGCCGATACTCTTGGTACAGAAATGTTACTGGGGTCCGCCTATACTCTTACTATAGAAATGTTACTGGGTCCGCCTTACTCTTGCTACAGAAATGTTACAGGGGTCTGGCTAAACTTTTGCTACAGAAATGTTACTGGGGTCCGCCTATATTCTGGCTACAGAAATGTTACTGGGGTCTCCCTATACATTTGCTACAGAAATGTTACTGGGGTCCGGCTATACTGTTGCTATGGAAATGTTACAGGGGTTCGCCTATTTTTTTTTTAATACAGAAATGTTACTGAGGTCCGCCTATACTCTTGCTATAGAAATGTTACTGGGGTCAGCCTTACTCTTGCTACAGAAATGTTACCGGGATCTCCCTATACTCTTGCTACAGAAATGTTACAGGGGTTCGCCTTTATTGTTTTTTCTACAGAAATGTTACAGGGGTCTGCCTATACTCTTGCTATAGAAATGTTACTGGGGTCTGCCTATACTCTTGCTATAGAAATGTTACTGCGGTCCGCCTTACACTTGTTACAGAAATGTTACAGGGGTCTGGCTAAACTTTTGCTACAGAAATGTTACTGGGGTCCGCCTATACATTTGCTACAAAAATGTTACTGGGCTCCGCCTATACTGTTGCTATGGAAATGTTACAGGGGTTCGCCTATTTTTTTTTTTTCCACAAAAATGTTACCTGGGGTCCGCCTATTCTCTTGCTATAGAAATGTTACTGGGGTCCGCCTATACTTTTGCTACAGAAATTTTACTGGGGTCCACCTATATTCTTGCTACAGAAATGTTACTGATGTCCGCCTATGCAGTTTCTACTGAATGGTTTGAGGGGTTCGTCTATACTCTTGCTACAGAAATATTAGTGGGGTCTCCCTATACTTTTGCTACAGAATGTTACTGGGGTCCACCTATACTCTTGGTACAGTAATGTTACTGGGGTCCGCCTATACTCTTGCTATAGAAATGTTATTGGGGTCCGCCTATACTATTGCTACAGAAATGTTACTGGGGTCCACCTATACTCTTGCTATAGAAATGTTACTGGGGGGGGGCGTGGCCTAGCCTTGGGAGAAAGCAGTCGCACATCTAAAGAGCTCCTGCTACTGAGAACGTTACTCAGCTCTGAGCCGGGCACTGAGCCTGTTACGCACTGCTGAACATAAGCACCAACTGTCCCACAGGCCAGGGATCAAGAAGAGGGGTTTTGAGCCACTTCGGAAAAACTTAAAGAACGGGGCTTACCTGCAGGGGTGAAGCCGGGACCTCGAGTTGAAGGCCGAGACGGACCGGAAGTTCGGGGCCTCCACTTCTATTGTGGAGAACCCGCTCGCACTGCCACCGGATCGGACACCGGAGCCTCACCAGCCTAAGGTCGGTAGGGAGGAGGAGTGCGGTGAGCAGAACAGAAGAAACGAGACAGCTGAGCCAACCCCGTCAACTCGCACTCCCTCCCCCGCTGTCATATAAAGAAAATCGCTCAGCCTGAATTTTTTCGCGCACCAAGAGCGGCGCTAGAACTTCTGCCACTTCAACTGGATCGACCAGGAATGCATACACTGCCCTCCCTCAGCACCTAATCCTCCCACTGTCCCTGAGGAGGGAAACGGACTGTGCTGCCCGCCTGCCTCCCGGTAGAGGATAAAGGTAGAAAAAAGCAAATTTACAAATCTTAACTACCTGCCATACCGACCTAAGTAATTCTTTAACAGGGACACACGCACAAAATGGCCCCCTGAACGGGCGGGCTGAGCACGGGGCCCCGTCACACGAATAATTCCGCAACATACCCCAGTACGTAATGGGGAAAAACAACAGAGATAGGAGCAGTGACTCAATCGGCACCCCGAGACCATCTAAAGGACAGTCCGACATGCAAAAGTTCTTCAGAGAAAGGGTCTCAAGATCCCCCCACACGACGAGCAAAAAGTCACTGAATTTAACTACACCGATCTCAGCCGACTTAGAGAGAGAGGATGCTGCGTCCACGGAGGGTGAGGAAGACGAGCAACTTTCGAAAAGTTTTATGAGGGATCTACTTACTAGCTTTCTAAGGCCAATCAGAGCAAATCTCCTGGAGATCAAAGAGGACATTAAATCCATGGGGAAAAGGGTCGAAACCTTAGAATCCTCGTCAACAAACCTCACCAAGCACTCGACAGAATTGGCCCACCTGGTACAAGAACATCACCACCAACTGAACCGTACCTTGATTCTTCAGGAAGATATCGAGAACCGCAATAGGCGGAACAACATCAGAATTAAAGGGCTTCCAGAGTCGTGGGCAGTGGAAGCGCTACCCAGAATCGCCTCAGAACTGTTTGCCTTACTGCTAGGTGAGGAAAGAGCTTCAAGCATTCTGATAGAACGCATTCACAGATCGCTGAGACCTCCACCATCAGGCACAGACCCCCCCAGGGATGTAATCTGTAAGCTCCTGGCTTACCCAGACACACAAGCAGTGCTAGATGCCTCCAGAACTAAAAGAGAGCTGCAATATAACGGAACCCCCATTCAATTTTACCAAGACCTCGCACCGACGACCTTGGCTAAACGACGTTTAATGAGACCCCTACTAGAAGCCCTCCGAGCGAAAAATATTAAATATTCTTGGCTCTTCGCCTTCGGGCTGGGCATCAACATGAAAGGTCGCAGACTAAACATCAGAACACCAGAGGATCTCCAGAACTGTTGGCAATTCTTAGAAATGGAGCCAGTTGAAGTTCCATCATGGTTACCCTTACCAGATTTGCCTACACTCCCTTTACTGCCCTCGGTCACGATTGAGCAGCAGACAGGCGGCACTAAGTCACCCAGAGAGAGGAGAAAGAAGAGCAGAGAAAGCATCGCAGATGAGGACACTTGAGAAGAAACAGGGCGAATTGCCCAGAAGGAGTAAACAAAGAACTGTCAAGTGTCTACTAATCTAAATAAGTATCTCACTGCACTGCCTTATACTAACCTCTCCTTTCTGACTCTAACTCACGTTTCGCTTATGCCCTATGTTTACCCTACTCTTATGTTTGAGTTATAATTTGCAAGTGATGGGGCCCGCTTACTCGGGCCACCCATAGTTCAAAAAATTCTATATCAACAAAAACCAGATCCGAGATCTCCCATCTAGGTGGGGGACCCCGGTGAACCTGTCCACAGGATCTTCCCGTCACCCGGTGGGTAACGGAGAGTTATTGCCGGTGTTTAACTGGCTTTCAAGTTGAATCCCGTTGGGAAGGGTGATTAACATTATCCTTCTAATACCCGCCCCCCTGCAACCCTTCCCCCCCCCCCCCCTGTGTCAATACCTAGGTCTACCCCCCTTTCCCCGCTAAGTCATAGGCACTCCTGCCTGGGAAGTGATGAGTGGCTGAAATCCGGCGACTCCCGGTGAACTAACATACAACTGCTCCACTGAACTGAATAGAAAGTCGTTGTCTCATTCTCTCTCTCTTATTTACCTACTTCCTCAAGAAGTGTAAGACCAAAATTTTATTACTTCAAGAAACACATTTCAAAAAGAATAGACAGTTCCCATTGTCAGGGTTGGGGTTCCAACAATATTATCACAACACACACCCTACTACAGCAGCCAAGGGGGTCACCATAGCGATCCACAAGTCAATCCCCTTTAAACTTGAAACGGAGTTTCAAGACGGGGAGGGAAGAGTCCTCTTTTTAAGAGGCTCAATTAATAACATAAAAGTGACAATCGCTAATCTCTATACTCCGAATTCAGAGCAAGTCCCCTGGCTCATCAAACAGTTAGAAATCTTAAAACAATTCGCAATAGGGCATATCCTATTGGGGGGGGACCTGAACGTCGCACTAAATCCCTTGATGGACTCCTCGACGGGGCGCTCCCAGACCTCACAGAGAAAAATAAACCGGTTATTACGCTCCATTAAGGAACTGGGGATCCTGGATGCATGGCGCTCCCTCCACCCCTCCACTAAGGACTTCTCCCATTTCTCCCAGGTACATCACTCATTTCAAAGACTAGACTACTTTCTCATCTCTGCAAATCTACTCACCCACCTAAGTAAAGCGAGTATTGATCCAGTCACCGTCTCGGACCATGCCCCCATTCACATTGACATCAATCTGCCGCAGCTCGCCCCCGGCGAGTGGCGTTGGCGGCTAAACGACTCCCTCTTAGACCCCCCAGAGGAGAAAGCTAAAATAAGCGAGTTATTAGAAGAGTATTTTAAATTCAACTCGGAGGGAAACATAGAACTACCAATAGTATGGGAGGCACACAAGGCCTTTGTCAGAGGCCTCTTAATAGCTTTGGGTGCAAAGACGAAAAAACAGCATCAAAAAGAAGTAGACAGCTTGTTAACCCAAATAACGAAACTGGAGTAGGTTACAAAACACTCGCAGTCCAAAAAAAATCTAGACGAATTAACGGCCCTTAGACATCGACTGAAGTGCCATCTAGCAGAAAAGTTCAACAAAAAACATATGCACCTAAAACAGACCTTCTATGCCCATGGCAATAGGGGGAGTAAGCTCATGACCCATCTCCTAAAAAAGACCAAGAAAAGGAATGCGATCCTTACCATAAAAACGAAATCCGACTCTCTGGCTTCCGCCACTGCAGACATAGCGAAGGAGTTTCAACTCTTTTATTCAAAACTTTACAACCTAAAGGAGGAGGAATACACAATTCCCCAGAAAGACGCAATCAACAGAATAGACGCCTTCCTGAGTTCACTTAAATTGCCGGAGCTGAGCGAAACGGATGCGCTCTCGCTAATGTCTACAATCACAGAAAAAGAGGTGGAACAGGTACTTAACTCCTTCCCACAGGGCAAAAGTCCAGGCCCGGATGGTCTAACAATTACCTACTACAAGGCATTCAAATCACAACTGGTCCCTAAGCTCACCGATACGCTAAATGCACTTCTTAAAGGAGCGGATCTTCCCAGGCAAGCCCAAGAGGCACACATAACCCTCATTCTGAAGGAAGGTAAAGACCCGACGCAGTGTAGTAGCTATAGACCGATTTCACTTATTAATCTAGACACAAAGATTTGGGCCAAGCTATTAGCTAAAAGACTAGGAGAATTCATCCCCACATTGATTAATTCGGAACAGGCAGGGTTTGTTCGGGGAAGAGAGGGAAAGGGTAATTGCCTGAGACTTCTCCACGCCATCAAATACGCTCACTCCAGCAAAATCCCTGTAGCCTTCGTAAGCACTGATGCGGAGAAGGCTTTTGACAGGGTAGACTGGACTTTCATGGAGAGAGCCCTGCTGCGCTTTAACCTCCCACGACCTTTTATTTCGGCAATATTCACCCTTTACTCAAATCCCCATGCCAGACTCAAAATAAATGAAGCACTGTCACCAGCGTTTGAGATCAAGAACGGGACCCGCCAGGGTTGCCCCTTGTCCCCCATACTATTTATTCTCTCACTAGAACCCCTGTTGCAGTGGGTAAGACAGGACACGGTCTTGGAGGGCCTGAAGATTTCTTCACATACCTTGTCGGCCGCGGCATTTGCGGACGACATTATGTTTGTTATCACTAAGCCAGAAAAGAGCCTGCCCAGACTGGTTTCTATCTTAAGCGACTTTGGCAAGTTGTCAAATTTTAAAATCAATTTCACCAAGTCCACAATACTCAATATCTCAATCCCAGAAAAGAAATGTGGCCCCTTGAGAGCGAAATCTCCCTTCGCCTGGTCCGAGACGGTGACAGACTACTTAGGAATAAAACTCACAAAAAGAACTGAAGAACTGTATGCACACAACATCCACCCACTATTAGCCCAAATTAAAGCTATGCTACAAACGTATGACTTACCTACCCTTTCATGGTTTGGTCGCAAGAACATTCTGAAATCCTACGTCCTCCCTATAATAATATATAAACTACGCATGATCCCAATACATCTCCCGCTCTCCTTCTTCAAAGCTATCAGAGTGATATGTACGGGCTTTGTGTGGAAACAAAAGAGACCTAGGTTGGCATACAACTTAATGACCAAAAGGAGGGCGGAGGGGGGGATGGATCTGCCATGTATCCGGGAATACTACCAAGCCATTCAACTCAGTTACTGGGCAGACTTAACACAACCGGCGAGGGACCCATTGCTACAAGAGCTGGCTAGGGCTTCACATGGGAATTACCTAGTGGAGGACCTCTGATTCCCTAAAAGAAACCTCTACAGAGCGAGGGGATTTAGCGCTCTCCTCAGAGGCCCATGCGAGATCTGGGACAAACTTAAAGACAAACTGGCCCCTACACCATCTCCACTGATTCCTATTCGCAGCCTGAACAGACTATTGGAGATCCCACCAGACCCGGGATCTCTGAGCGTCTGGACGCAACTCCAGGGTACCAAAATAGGGGACGTTCAGGTCCTGGCGCACAGGACACCCGAGGATATTATCAAAACATTGGCCCCTAATAGTAACCCCTCATTCCTGCAGTTGGCACACATGAGAGAAGTAATTGGGAAATTCCTAACTAAATATAGCTCCACCAGACCAAGGACAAGCTTCGAAACTGCTTTAGAGAAAGATAGAGCCAACACTAGGAAAATCTCCTATACTAGGAGAAATTTCATAGCACCACCGTTATACGCAAAACCAGCCTTCCTGTTATCATGGGAAAAAGAACTAAAAATAACTCCAGAGGATTCTAAACTAATACTAAAACTGGCTTACGGCTTGTCCATGTGTGTCCTGATGCAAGAAAGCCACTTTAAACTGCTGGTTAGGTGGTACAAAACCCCCCAATGGCTGAAAGCATACAAAACTGTCTGCCCACGACAGATGCTGGAGGTGTGACGCGGCAGTGGGCTCCTACCTGCACATCTGGTGGGAATGCGGACTAATTTCTCACTTCTGGAGGGAGGTGGAGGGAGACTTGAGAGTCCTTTCCCCCAACCTGGTAATTACACCAGAAATGATCTTCCTCTGGAAACCTTCCACAAATTTTCACCCATGCAGAAACAAATTAATAGCCTTTGCGATAGATGCAGCTAAGGCCCTGATCCCCTTAAACTGGCTACAACAAAAACCACCCTCTCTTACGCAATGGAGAGAAAAGATGGACTTGATATGTAATCTTGAAGAGCTAACAAGCTGGGCAAAAGGCACACATAAGGACTTCATTCTCACATGGTACCCGTGGAGGGAGGCAAGGAGGGGACATTAAGACCCATCCGTGCAGGGCGGTGGATCGTGGAAACCTGACCTGTCTCCCCTTAATCGAGAGGCGCATCTGTCGGGACGGAGGGGACCCCGGGCGTTGATACGGGGGTGGAGAATACAAGGCTGTCGGAGCTACAAGACCTAGACAGAGAGGAGAAGAGCAACCACAGGAAAAGTGGTAGATCACACCGCTACCCACATATCCCATCCTTCCCCCCCACCTTGTCTTGTCTTTTATCCCGTCTCATTCCAATGTCCCCCCCCCCACCCCCCAATCATCCTACCTATTCCTTACTTTAAGAATACTGCAACCTTGCAGTTAAGTTCAGTTTGTCTCTTTACCTTTTTTTTAGGCGAAGTTAATCTTATATTCTCAGCTCATATCTTTTTCTCCCTCTCTTCGCTAATACAGTGTTTGCATATATTTTGTTTAAGTAATGAGAAATAAGCAGTTATTGCCTTGCCTTTTTGCAATGTATGTTTGAAAAATATAATGAAAATCCAAATAAAACTTGATTTAAAAGAAAAAAAAAAAAAAAAAAGAAATGTTACTGGGGTCCGCCTATACTTTTGCTGCAGAAATGTTTCTGGGGTCCACCTATGCAGTTTCTACTGAATGGTTTGAGGGGTTCGCCTATACTTTTGCTACAGAAATGTTACTGGGGTCCGCCTATACTCTTCCTGCAAAAATGTTACAGGGGTCTGCCTATACTTTTGCTACAGAAATCTTACTGGGGTCCGCCTGTACTCTTGCTAAAGAAATGTTACTGGGGCCTGCCTATCACTTTGCTACAGAAATGTTGCTCGGGTCTGCATATACTTTTGCTACAGAAATGTTACAGGGGTCTCCCTGTACTTTCGCTACAGAAATCTTACTGGGGTCCGCCTATACTCTTCCTATAGAAAGGTTACTGGGGTCCACCTATACTCCTGCTACAGAAATGTTACTGGGGTCCACCTATACTCTTGCTACAGAAATGTTACTGGGGTCCGCTTATGCTCTTGCTATAGAAATGTTACTGGGGTCCGCTTATGCTCTTGCTATAGAAATGTTACTGAGGTCCGCCTATGCAGTTTCTACTGAATGGTTTGAGGGGTTCTAGTAAACTTTTGCTACAGAAATGTTACTGGTGTGTGCCTATACTCTTGCTATAGAAATGCTACTGGGGTCCGCTTTACTCTTTCTACAGAAATGTTACTGGGGTCCGCCTATATTCTTGCTACACAAATGGTACTGGGATCTCCCTACACATTTGCTATAGAAATGTTACTGGGGTCCGCCTATAGTTTTGCTACAGAAATGTTACAGGGGTCCACCTATATTCTTGCTACAGAAATGTTACTGAGGTCCGCCTATGCAGTTTCTACTGAATGGTTTGAGGGGTTCGCCTATACTTTTACTACAGAAATGTTACTGGGGTCCACCTATACGTTTGCTACAGAAATGTTACCGGGGTCTCCCTATACTCTTGCTACAGAAATGTTACAGGGGTTCGCCTTTATTGTTTTTTCGCCTATTTTTCTTTTTTTTTCTACAAAAATGTTACTGGGTTCCGCCTATACTCTTGCTATAGAAATGTTACTGGGGTCCGCCTATACTTTTGCTACAGAAATTTTACTGGGGTCCACCTATATTTTTGCTACAGAAATGTTACTGATATCCGCCTATGCAGTTTCTACTGAATGGTTTGAGGGGTTCGCCTATACTCTAGGTACAGAAATGTTAGTGGGGTCTCCCTATACTTTTGCTACAGATTGTCACTGGGGTCCGCCGATACTCTTGGTACAGAAATGTTACTGGGGTCCGCCTATACTCTTGCTATAGAAATGTTACTGGGGTCCGCCTTACTCTTGCTACAGAAATGTTACAGGGGTCTGGCTAAACTTTTGCTACAGAAATGTTACTGGGGTCCGCCTATATTCTGGCTACAGAAATGTTACTGGGGTCTCCCTATACATTTGCTACAGAAATGTTACTGGGGTCCAGCTATACTTTTGCTACAGAAATGTTACTGGGGTCCACCTATACTCTTGCTATAGAAATGTTACTGGGGTCCGCCTATACTATTGCTACAGAAATGTTACTGGGGTCCACCTATACACTTGCTACAGAAATGTTACTGATGTCTGCCTATGCAGTTTCTACTGAATGGTTTGAGGGGTTCGCCTATACTCTTGCTACAGAAATGTTACTGGGGTCTCCCTATACTTTTGCTACAGAATGTCACTGGGGTCCGCCGATACTCTTGCTACGGAAATGTTACTGGGGTCCGCTTATACTCTTGCTATATAAATGTTACTGGGGTCCGCCTATACTTTTTCTACAGAAATGTTAGTGGGGTCCACCTATACTCTTGCTACTGACATGTTACTGAGGTCCGCCTATGCAGTTTTTACTGAATGGTTTGAGGGGTTCGCCTATACTCTTGCTACAGAAATATTAGTGGGGTCTCCCTATACTTTTGCTACAGATTGTCACTGGGGTCCGCCGATACTCTTGGTACAGAAATGTTACTGGGGTCCGCCTATACTCTTACTATAGAAATGTTACTGGGTCCGCCTTACTCTTGCTACAGAAATGTTACAGGGGTCTGGAAAACTTTTGCTACAGAAATGTTACTGGGGTCCGCCTATATTCTGGCTACAGAACTGTTACTGGGGTCTCCCTATACATTTGCTACAGAAATGTTACTGGGGTCCGGCTATACTGTTGCTATGGAAATGTTACAGGGGTTCGCCTATACACTTGCTACAGAAATGTTAGTGGGGTCCGGCTATACTCTTGCTATAGAAATGTTACTGGGGTCCGCCTATACACTTGCTACAGAAATGTTACTGAGGTCCGCCTATGCCATTTCTACTAAATGGTTTGAGAGGTTCGCCTATACTTTTACTACAGAAATGTTACTGGGGTTCCGCCTATACTCTTGCTACCGAAATATTACAGGGATCTGCCTATGCTTTTGCTACAGAAATGGTACTGGGGTCCGCCTATACTCTTGCTATAGAAATGTTACTGGGGTCCGCCTATATTCTTCCTGCAAAAATGTTACAGGGGTCTGCCTATACTTTTGCTACAGAAATGTTACAGGGGTCTCCCTATATTTTTGCTACAGAAATCTTACTGGGGTCCGCCTGTACTGCTGCTAAAGAAATGTTACTGGGGTCTGCCTATCACTTTGCTACAGAAATGTTGCTCGGGTCTGCATATACTTTTGCTACAGAAATGTCACTGGGGTCCGCCTATACTCTTCCTATAGAAAGGTTACTGGGGTCCACCTATACTCCTGCTACAGGAATGTTACAGGGGTTTGCCTTAACTTTTGCTATAGAAATGTTACTGGGGTCCACCTATACTCTTGCTACAGAAATGTTACTGGGGTCCGCTTATGCTCTTGCTATAGAAATGTTACTGAGGTCCGTCTATGCATTTTTTACTGAATGGTTTGAGGGGTTCTCCTATACTTTTGCTACAGAAATGTTACTGGTGTCTGCCTATACTCTTGCTATAGAAATGCTACTGGGGTCCGCCTTACTCTTTCTACAGAAATGTTACAGGGGTCTGGCTAAACTTTTGCTACAGAAATGTTACTGGGGTCCGCCTATATTCTTGCAACAGAAATGGTACTGGGGTCTCCCTATACATTTGCTATAGAAATGTTACTGTGGTCCGCCTATACATTTGCTATAGAAATGTTACTGAGGTCCGCCTATGCAGTTTCTACTGAATGGTTTGTGGGGTTCGCGTATACTTTTGCTACAGAAATGTTACAGGGGTCCACCTATACTCTTGCTACAGAAATGTTACTGGGGTCTACCTATGCTTTTGCTACAGAAATGTTACTGGGGTCCACCTATACTCTTGCTACAGCAATGTTACTGAGGTTCGTCTATGCAGTTTATACTGAATGGTTTGACGGGTTCGCCAGTAATTTTGCTACAGAAATGTTATCGGGGTCTCCCTATACTCTTGGTATAGAAATGTTACGGGGTCCGCCCATACTTTTGCTACAGAAATGTTACCGGGGTCTACCTATACTCTTGCTACAGAAATGTTACTGGGGTCCACCTATACTCTTGCTACAGAAGTGTTTCTGGCTTCAGCCTGTGCAGTTTCTACTGAATGGTTTGAGGTGTTCGCCCATACTTTTGCTACAGAAATGTTACCGGGGTCTACCTATACTTTTGCTACAGAAATGTTACTGGGGTCTACCTATACTCTTGCTACAGAAATGTTACTGGGGTCCGCCTATACTCTTGCTATAGAAATGTTACTGGGGTCCGCCTTACTCTTGCTACAGAAATGTTACAGGGGTCTGGCTATACTTTTGCTATAGAAATGTTACTGGGGTCCACCTATGCTTTTGCTACAGAAATGTTACAGGGGTCTGGCATGTTAAAACGCCCGTGTGACTGAGCCCTAAGACGTCCTAATTTTATTTCTAAGCATGCAAAAAATAATGCTTTAGATAGAAGAATGACTGCACACAAGAGAGCGACCAAAACACCAAAAATTTCCAGTGACTCCAACACTGTGCAATGTTTTTACTAGACCTATTGAAAACAATGGGCAAGGCATTCCGTGGGAATGCCCAAAGATAGGAACTGCCGCAATTTTTTCCCGTATCGCGATGCAGATACGACATCAGAAACAATTCTCACGACGATGAACTGTGAGGTATCTGTTGCCCAGCAGATTGTCCCATGTAAATGCACCCTTAGATGTCCTAATTTAATTTCTAAACATGCAAAAAATAATGCTTTAGATAGAAGAATGACTGCACACAAGAGAGCAACCAACACACCAGAAATTTCCAGTGATTCCAACCTTTATTGAGAGAGTAACATATTCTGCGTGTGTATATATGTACAGCAGTGAATATCATTGAAAAGCCCCATTATTCCTGCTGTGAGGTTATTGATGTGGTGGAACCAATTCCTTTATTGTATATATTTCCAGGATGTATGTTCTCCTGTCCTCCTGCACTCAGACTCCCTTCCATCTGTTCCCAACTTTATGCTAGTCATACATTTATTCAGTTAGAAGGATGTAGAGGGTCGGATTGCTGAGAGTATGATGGCAGAATAAGACAATAAAGGGTTTGTTGTCTGTTACCATGGAGACACACCGTTCTGCACTGGAGCTGTTCAAGTTAGACAATAGGAAATTTGTGATACATTTTGCAAAGCTGTTTCATTTTTCATTTTATATATATTGGGGCAATAAAAATAATCTCTTTGTGAAGGTAAACATAGACATCATTCCATTAGCTACATATGACAGAAATGTGTAACATAGGCCATACAGTAAGTATGGAGGAGACTCGGCAGCGAAACCGACTCCATACCCAGTTGACACTCACTCTCAACATAAATACAGTGGCTTTGACAACTGTGACATCCATGACATAATCAAGTGAGCTCTCGATTGCCCCATGGTCGTTCCCCTAACAAGCAATGGCAAGGTGCGGATGGGTTACCGTAGCAGTCCAGGGCCTAGTTCAGACAGACATACATGTTTTTCTTGTTTTCTTATGATTGTCATTGCTAACATAATTTCCATAGTCACCTACCTCTGTCAGTCACTACCACCATAGGACATGAGAATTGACCTCCATGTGTCAACTTTATGTTCCAGTACTCTTCCTCCAACCAGCTCAAATATCTGCTATATGTTTAACTACTAGACATTAATTTTGATTTTTAGCTTTCCAAGTTCTCTATTGTAGGACATATACCCCATTCTGGCCAGGTCACTTGCTTTATGGGCCTGATGGCCTGATGACCAGGCAAGAATGTTCCTAGAGATATTAGTGTCTCCGAGCTGTGGGAAGGACTTGGGAGGAGGGGGAAGAGTTCTGGTTCTTAGTAAGTAGACCCAGTTGTGTGTGCAGTTTTATTGGCAATGCTCCATAGGAAAAAAATTAAAATTAACTCCCTTTCAACAGCCATCTCTTTGAAGTATTTTTTTGCCTGTTATTCAATGTCTGACCCTTTGTAGGGGTATTCCCTTCTGGAACTTTCATTGCATATTCTGTGGCTATATGCAAATCTGATAGATGTAGGTCCCAGGTGGTCAGGACTTAGAAGTACAGCCAAGCAGGCTTCACTATGCTGTTTCCTATAGAAGTCAACAGGAGTTATGCAAACTGCGCAATACAGAAAGATCAGCTGTTTCAGTAACTCTGTTTGTACAACTTTGTAGCCATCAGACTTTCGTGACATGTCCTGTGAATATGCCATGAAAGTGTTAACAAATAGAGATGAGCGAACGTACTCGTCCGAGCTTGATACTCGTTCGAGTATTAGCGTGTTCGAGATGCTCATTACTCGAGACGAGTACCACGCGATGTTCGAGTTACTTTCACTTTTATCTCTGAGATGTTAGCACGCTTTTCTGGCCAATAGAAAGACAGGGAAGGCATTACAACTTCCCCCTGCGACATTCAAGCCCTATACCACCCCCCTGCAGTGAGTGGCTGGCGAGATCAGGTGTCACCCGAGTATATAAATTGGCCCCTCCCGCGGCTCGCCACAGATGCATTCTGACATAGTTCAGGGAAAGTGCTGCTGGTGCCGGAGCTGCTATAGGGAGAGCGTTAGGAGTTATTTTAGGCTTCAAGAACCCCAACGGTCCTTCTTAGGGCCACATCTAACTGTGTGCAGTAGTGTGGAGGCTGCTTTTTGCAGTGTTGCACTTTTTTTTTTTTTGTATATCAACCGTGCAGAGCATTGCGCCCTGCAGTAATTATACATAGTCCAGGGCCAGTAGTGGTGGTGAGGCAGGGACAGAAGACATATTTATTGAATATAGGCAGTGGGCCTTTCCAAAAACATTTGGGGAAAAAAATCTATTTGGGCTGCCTGTGACCGTCCTCAGTGTACTGGGTCTATGCTGGGGGTAGTTGTCCTAATTCATACGCAGCCAGCTAAGTGTTACAGCAGGCTTGTGCAAAATTATTTCCTGGCTCTGTGTTGGCTGTTACATCACCGCTGTATTCCAGTCCACAGTGCAACAGTCTGCAGTTATTTTACATACTCCAGGGCCAGTAGTGGTGACGCAGAGAGAGAAGACATATACAGTGTATATAGGCAGTGGGCCTTTCCAAAAACATTTGGGAAAAAAAATCTGTTTGGACTGCCTGTGACTGTCCTCAGTGTTCTGGGTCTGTGCTGGGGGTAGTTGTCCTAATTCATACGCAGCCAGCTAAGTGTTACAGCAGGCTTACGCGAAATTATTTCTTGGCTCTGCTGTGCGTTCCGTAAGCGAAGTCAGCCTCCAACCACAGGCCAATAAGTGGCACATTTAATTACAGCGTTCTGTTTCTGCACTACTGGTAATACACCATGCTGAGGGGTAGGGGTAGGCCTAGAGGACGTGGACACGGGCGAGGACGCGGAGGCCCAAGTCAGGGTGTGGGCACAGGCCGAGCCAGTGCGGTGGCCAGGGGTAGAGGCAGGGCCAGACCGAATAATCCTCCAACTGTTTCCCAAAGCGCCCCCTCGTGCCATGCCACCCTGCAGAGGTCATGGTGCTCTACGGTGTGGCAGTTTTTCACAGAGACGCCTGACGACCGACGAACAGTGGTGTGCAACCTTTGTCGCGCCAAGATCAGCTGGGGAGCCACCACCACCAGCATGCGCAGGCATATGATGGCCAAGCACCCCACAAGGTGGGACGAAGGCCATTCACCGCCTCCGGTTTGCACCACTGCCTCTCCCCCTGTGCCCCAACCTGCCACTGAGATCCAACCCCCCTCTGAGGACACAGACACTACCGTCTCCTGGCCTGCACCCACACCCTCACCTCCGCTGTCCTCGGCCCCATCCAGCAATGTCTCTCAGCGCAGCGTCCAGACGTCACTAGCGCCACTGTTTGAGTGCAAGCGCAAGTATGCCGCCACGCACCCGCACGCTCAAGCGTTAAACGTGCACATTGCCAAATTGATCAGTCTGGAGATGCTGCCGTATAGGCTTGTGGAAACGGAGGCTTTCAAAAGCATGATGGCGGCGGCGGCCCCGCGCTACTCGGTTCCCAGTCGACACTACTTTTCCCGATGTGCCGTCCCAGCCCTGCACGACCACGTCTCCCGCAACATTGTACGCGCCCTCACCAACGTGGTTACTGCCAAGGTCCACTTAACAACGGACACGTGGACAAGCACAGGCAGGCAGGGCCACTATATCTCCCTGACGGCACATTGGGTGAATTTAGTGGAGGCTGGGACCGAGTCAGAGCCTGGGACCACTCACGTCCTACCCACCCCCAGAATTGCGGGCCCCAGCTTGGTGCTGGTATCTGCGGCGGTGTATGCTTCCTCCACTAAACCACCCTCCTCCTCCTCCAACGCAACCTCTGTCTCGCAATCAAGATGTGTCAGCAGCAGCACGTCGCCAGCAGTCGCTGTCGCGCGACGTGGCAGCACAGCAGTGGGCAAGCGTCAGCAGGCCGTGCTGAAACTACTCAGCTTAGGAGAGAAGATGCACACGGCCCACGAATTGCTGCAGGGTCTGACAGAGCAGACCGACCGCAGGCTTGCGCCGCTGAGCCTCCAATCGGGCATGGTCGTGTGTGACAACGGCCGTAACCTGGTGGCGGCTCTGCAGCTCGGCAGCCTCACGCACGTGCCATGCCTGGCCCATGTCTTTAATTTGGTGGTTCAGCGCTTTCTGAAAAGCTACCCACACTTGTCAGACCTGCTCGGAAAGGTGCGCCGGGTCAGCGCACATTTCTGCAACTCCAAGACGGACGCTGCCACCCTGCGGACCCTGCAACATCGGTTTAATCTGCCAGTGCACTGACTGCTGTGCGACATGCCCACACGGTGGAACTCTACGCTCCACATGTTGGCCAGACTCTATGAGCAGCGTAGAGCTATAGTGGAATACCAACTCCAACATGGGCGGCGTAGTGGGAGTCAGCCTCCTCAATTCTTTACAGAAGAGTGGGCCTGGTTGGCAGCCATCTGCCAGGTCCTTGGAAACTTTGAGGAGTCTACCCAGATGGTGAGCGGGGATGCTGCAATCATTAGCGTCACCATTCCTCTGCTATGCCTCTTGAGAAGTTCCCTGCAAAGCATAAAGGCAGACGCTTTGCACTCGGAAACTGAGGCGGGGGAAGACAGTATGTCGCTGGATAGTCAGAGAACCCTCATGTCTATATCTCAGCGCGTTGAGGAGGGGGAGGAGCATGAGGAGGAGGGGGAAGAGACAGCTTGGCCCACTGCTGAGGGTACCCATGCTGCTTGCCTGTCATCCTTTCAGCGTGTATGGCCGGAGGAGGAGGAGGAGAATCCTGAAAGTGATCTTCCTAGTGAGGACAGCCATGTGTTGCGTACAGGTACCCTGGCACACATGGCTGACTTCATGTTAGGATGCCTTTCTCGTGACCCTCGCCTTACACGCATTCTGTCCACTACAGATTACTGGGTGTACACACTGCTCGACCCACGGTATAAGGAGAACCTTTCCACTCTCATACCCGAAGAGGAAAGGGGTTCGAGAGTGATGCTATACCACAGGACCCTGGCGGACAAACTGATGGTAAAATTCCCATCCGACAGCGCTAGTGGCAGAAGGCGCAGTTCCGAGGGCCAGGTAGCAGGGGAGGCACAGAGATCAGGCAGCATGTACAGCGCAGGCAGGGGAACATTCTCCAAGGCCTTTGCCAGCTTTATGGCTCCCCAGTCAAGACTGTGTCACCGCTCCCCAGTCAAGGCTGAGTTGGCGGGAGCACTGTAAAAGGATGGTGAGGGAGTACGTAGCCGATCGCACGACCGTCCTCGGTGACACCTCTGCCCCCTATAACTACTGGGTGTCGAAGCTGGACACGTGGCCTGAACTCGCGATGTATGCCCTGGAGGTGCTTGCTTGTCCTGCGGCTAGCGTCTTGTCAGAGAGGGTGTTTAGTGCGGCTGGGGGAATCATCACGGATAAGCGTACCCGCCTGTCAACCGACAGTGCCGACAGGCTTACACTCATCAAGATGAACAAAGCCTGGATTTCCCCAGACTTCTCTTCTTCACCAGTGGACAGCAGTGATACCTAAGCAATACGTAGGCTGCACCCGCGGATGGAAGCATCGTTCTCTATCACCATCAAAAACGGGGACATTTTTGCTTTATCAATCTGTGTATAATATTCCTCCTCCTCCTGCTCCTCCTCCTGAAACCTCACGTAATCACGCCGAACGGGCAATTCTTCTTAGGCCCACAAGGCTCAGTCATATAATTTTTCTAAACAATTTTTATACGTTTCAATGCTCATTAAAGCGTTGAAACTTGCACCTGAACCAATTTTTATTTTAACTGGGCTGCCTCCAGGCCTAGTTACCAATTAAGCCACATTAACCAAAGCGATTAATGGGTTTCACCTGCCCTCTTGGTTGGGCATGGGCAATTTTTCTGAGGTACATTAGTACTGTTGGTACACCAATTTTTTTGGGCCCTCGCCTACAGTGTAATCCAATTAATTTTTTGCCCACCTGCATTACAGCTGACGTTTCTTCAGCTGTGCTGGGCACTGCAATGGGATATATTTATGTACCGCCGGTGGGTTCCAGGGAGCCACCCATGCTGTCGGTCCACACGGAGTTGTAACTACATGTGTCCACTTCTAAAGAACCCCAGTCTGACTGGGGCATGCAGTGTGGGCCGAAGCCCACCTGCATTAAACATCACATTACCTCAGCTGTGATGGGCAATGCAATGGGATATATTTATGTACCGCCGGTGGGTTCCAGGGAGCCACCCATGCTGTCGGTCCACACGGAGTTGTAACTACATGTGTCCACTTCTAAAGAATCCCAGTTTGACTGGGGCATGCAGTGTGGGCCGAAGCCCACCTGCATTAAACATGACATTACCTTAGCTGTGATGGGCAATGCTATGGGATATATTTATGTGCCGCCGGTGGCTTCCTGGCACCCACCCATGCTGTCGGTCCACAGGGACTTCACAATAGGGAGTTGTACCTGCCTGTGTCTATGAATTAAAAAGCCCGGTCAGGTTGGGGCATGCAGTGTGGGCCGAAGCCCACCTGCATTTAATCTGACGTTAGCTCTGCTGTCCAGGGCACTGCAATGGGATACATTTATGTACAGCCGGTGGGTTCCAGGGAGCCACCCATGCTGTGGGTGCACACGGAATTCCCATTGCGGAGTTGTACCTGCCTGTGACTATTTATAAAAAAACGCGGTCTGACTAGGGCATGCAGACACCTTGACAGAATGAATAGTGTGTGGCACATAGCTTCCCCATTGCTATGCCCACGTGTGCAGCTCCTGATGGCGGTGGCACAGGATTATATTTCTCATGGCTTCTGTACAGCATTGTGGGCTATCACCCCGCCCCTTTTAAAGAGGGTCGTTGCCTACCCGTGCCAACCCTCTGCAGTGTGTGCCTGCAGTTCCTCCTCATGGCAGACGCACTTATAAATAGACATGAGTGTGGCGTGGCATGAGGGCAGCTGAAGGCTGCGCAGGGACAATTTGGTGTGCGCTGTGGACACTGGGTCGTGCGGGGGGGGGGGGGGGTTGGGCAGCATGTAACCCAGGAGAAGTGGCAGCGGAGTGTCATGCAGGCAGTGATTGTGCTTTGTTGGAGGTAGTGTGGTGCTTAGCTAAGGTATGCATTGCTAATGAGGGCTTTTCAGAAGTAAAAGTTGTTGGGAGGGGGGGCACTCTTGCCGCTATTGTGGCTTAATAGTGGGACCTGGGAACTTGAGATGCAGCCCAACATGTAGCCCCTCGCCTGCCCTATCCGTTGCTGTGTCGTTCCCATCACTTTCTTGAATTGTTCAGATTTTCACAAATGGAAACCTTAGCGAGCATCGGCGATATACAAAAATGCTCGGGTCGCCCATTGACTTCAATGGGATTCATTACTCGAAACGAACCCTCGAGCATCGCGATAATTTCGTCCCGAGTAACGAGCACCCGAGCATTTTGGTGCTCGCTCATCTCTATTAACAAACCTTGCAACATGTCTAGGCTGTCAACGACTCTAAATAATACACTTGTTCATGTTCTCTAGCTAGGAGTCTTGGTGCGCCCCTTTATTTAGGTGGTGATTGCTGACAAGCATTGTAGCTTTGTGTGATCTTATTGTCATCAGTCCACAATAAATGCAGGATTAGATAAGAAGGTAAAGGCAGTATTATAGGATGTGCACAGTAAGTTAGGGATTCTTTGGCTTGTCATCATCATCATCTTCCTCTTACCATGAGCAGTCACTCTAGGTCCACTCAGCTGCTCTTTGTAGTAGGGTTCTCCAACGTTCTCCTAGTAAACAAATCTAAGGAACAAAGCAGTCATTTATTAAGTTGATACCAGCTGGTAGGGTGAATGCAGATGGGCGGAATTTTCTCCCATGCACGCTTCCATAGAATTGCATGTGTGCACGCAATCCTATGCAGGCAGCCGCTGTTTGACCGCGTAATAACTCGTACGGTAAACAAATCGCGGAGGCCCGCACAGAAATGTCACTGGTGATGCTCCGGCACATAGAAGAGCAGAGACAAGATGCCAGGAGGAGGTGAGCTGCCCGTCAGTGCATGGGCACAGGGAGAATCTCTCTGCGAGAATTCTCGCAGCGGGATCCAATCCGGCCCTCTGCATTGACCCGTAAGAGGGAAATGGTACAACTACCCCGTTTCCCTGAAAATAAGGTCTGCCCCAAAAAAGAAAACCCTAGCATGATTTTTAAATAGTGTCCAGGTAGCTATACATGTAAAAAAGAAATATTTTGGAGCAAAAATTAATATAAGATCCTGTCTTATTTTGGGGGAAATGGGGTAGTACTACTAGATATATTGACAGACAAAGATGTGAAGTGAGAAGAAACATGACATCTTATGTTAATGATAATCTCTTATTGTATCTCAGACTAGATTTACACCATGTTTGCATCATGCATGCAGACATTCTGGTATAAATATCTAACATACCTGCAGGCTATCAGTAGCCAAACACATGTCATAAGAGTGACTTTTAGTGTACATTTGGCTGGTATTCTTCGGTGTCGCTTTCTCTAAACTGTATTTAAAATCTGTGCTATGGAGTATAAGAGTATACGAAAAAAAATGTGTTCTATGTTTTTTTCAATGGGAATCAATGGCAAATGTATAGAACTATACAGCCGTAACATTGTATGCCTTAGGCTTCATTCACACAGGTGCGATGATTTTTGGCTGGCTGTGCCACAGAGCGCGGCCGAAAATCACGTGAACGAGAGGTAGCCGTGACCGAGTAATAGGTGCATCTCCCGTTTATGCATCTGTTCAGACGGTGCAGAAGGAGACGGGAAACGTACAGAGGCAGAAATACATGGACATCGGCTACATCTGATTCAGCAGATGATTCAGGTGCCTCATTGGCCTCTGATGTACGTCGTAATAACTCCTCTTTTTTAGGCTTTTGTCCTCCAGTGACAGGGAGGATTGTGTCACTACTAGGGATGAGCGAGCATACTCGGAAAAGCACTAATTGCTCGAGTAATGTGCTTTATCCGAGTATCGCAGTGCTCGTCCCTGAAGATTCGGGTGCCGGCACGGAGTGGGGAGCTGCAGGGGAGAGCGGGGAGGAACGGAGGGGAGATCTTTCTCTCCCTCTCTCCCGCCCGCTCTCCCCTGCTCCCCGCTGCGACTCACCTGTCAGCCGCAGCGGCACCCGAATCTTCAGGGACGAGCACTGCGATACTCGGATAAAGCACATTATTCGAGCGAGTAGTGCTTTTCTGAGTATGCTCGCTCATCCCTAGTCACTACCCAAAGATACCAGAGGAGGCGGGGAGGCCTCAGGCATAACCGGAGCAAGAAGAAAGGAAGATCAGTGTCCCGAGGAAGAGGGAGGATGACTTATTAGTAATTAATATCTCCTCCAAGGAGTTATTGACACACGAGATTGAGGTACTGTCTAAGGGACTCTCGTACTGTTTGGTTCCCTCCATGGATTGGTTTTGTGTTGATTTGGACTGTAGAAAAGTATTTCGCAATGTTCGTCTTAAGGCCTATTTTTCTGATAGTTCCCCCACAGGTGGTCAGGTTGCGCAGTCCAAGCCCCGTGAGGGTTTTACCTCAAGGGGAGTTGGACTGCGCAACAAGAGCACGTTTGTCCCTCCAGTGGTTGATCACTCGATTGATGTTTTTGAAAACATCATATGACAAGATATTGAGAGGCTAAGAAATTCTGAGAGATACAGAGTTCAGAGATACAATCTGAGTAAACAGGAGCGTAAGACATTGAAGTTGCTCAGTACCGACACCTCTATAACTGTAAGACCGGCGGATAAAGGGGGAGCGGTGGTTGTGCAGGATACGATCAAATATGTGGCTGAGCTGGAGAGACAGCTCTCGGATTCAGATACATATGAGTTACTTCCACGGGGTCCAACAGATACGTATCGTAGGGATCTGTTGCTCCTCCTTGATGATGCTCAACTGAATGATACCATTGATAAGGGACGGTATGATTTTTTGGCGATTAGGTTTACAATCACTTCGGTCCTTTATTCTCTTCCTAAGGTCCATAAGAGCTTGGTCGATCCTCCTGGACGACCAATAGTTTCGGGAAGGGGGTCACTATTTAGTAACCCCTCACGTTTCTTGGATGTTGTCCTTAGGGATTTTGTGGTTAATTCGAGATCTTATTTAAGAGACACCTCTGATTTTCTGATGAAGATTAAGAAGTTGAAGGTGGCCCCATCCTCCATTCTTGGGTCCTTCAACGTGGTGTCTCTTTACAAACATTGAGCAACAACTTGGTTTAGAGGCGGTCATGAAGAAGCTATTGAGCTCTGATATGCCCACTGATTGTATTAACTTCATTATAACGCTGTTGGATGATGTTTTATCAAAAAACTATTTCATCTTTGATAACAAATATTATCGTCAAAAGAGGGGTACCGCCATGGGGTCCCATGTGGCCCCCACATATGCGAACTTGTATATGGCGGATGTGGAAAAGTCGTCTATTTATACCTCCCCGGCCTGGACCTTTGTCTAGGTCTGGTGGAGGTATATAGACGACATTTTCTTTATTTGGACGGGCACAGAGCGTGAGCTAAAAACCTTTCAGGTTGAGTTGAATGGTATTCACCCATTGTTGAAATTTACCCGTACGTCCTCTATTCACCAACTTCAATTTTTGGATGTGCTAGTTCTAAAACAAGGGGAGGAACTCTGCACTGATCTTTTTATCAAGTCTACGGATCGCAATACGTTGTAACGATTTGACAGTTTTCATCCATCAGGAATGCTCAGATCACTCCCCTGGAGTCAAGTCCTGAGGATTCGTCGTATTGTGGATGACAGGTACCTGGATGAGCGTTTAACACAAATGTGTTGTAAGTTTAGAGCTAGAGGCTATCCAGAGGATCTGGTCACAGATTTGAGTGTCAAAGCAAAACAGAAAGATCGTGCCTCTCTGTTCGAGAGGAGTACCAATACTGATCAAGCATGTAGGCTCCCATTTGTGAGTACGTATTGTCCTGCCAGCGGTAAAATTGCACATATTGTTCGGAAGCACTGGCCACTACTGAAATGTTGTCACCCTGGAGTAGCAGAATTTGATTTGCCCCCCCCCCCCCCCCCCTTATGGCCTATAGAAGGGGTTTGAATTTTAGAGATAAATTGGTTCATTCCAATATTAACTCCTCCGGTAAGGCCAAGATAGAGGGTAAGGCTGGTAATTTCCCGTGCCTCTCGTGTGCGAGGTGCAACAACCTGCAGAAGGGCTCCTTTTTTGCACATCCATATACAGGTAAACGTTATTACATCAGACATCACTATACCTGTCTTTTATCATTTGTTGTGTATCTAATTACGTTCCCCTGTGGGTATTTATATGTTGGTGAGACCATTAATTTGTTAAGGATAGAATCAGCAAACACAAGAGCACGATTAGAACACGCAAATTGGATGCTCCTGTAGCTAAACACTTCTGCGACACTAACCATTCAATCAGTCAGTTGAGATATCTCATCATCGACCATTTACCACGAAACAACAGGGGTGGCGATAGAGAGGAACGACTTAGATGGCTGGAGTTGAGGTGGATTTTCGAGTTAAATACGCTTTAACCCAATGGCCTCAATATAGAGTATAATGCGCTGCCTTTTGTATAATTGGTTTTCTGTGGGTAGTACATACAGTTTATTGTTGCTTTTCCCATTTCCTTGTCATGATTTATGTCTTGTTATATATGTTTTTACATTGATTGTGTTTTTGTTTCTTTCCATGTGTCGTTTGGAGGTACACTTAGCCATGGTCCGGAGACTATTCGTTTTTTTGCGTTTTTTGCATGTTTTTTTTTTTATGTGTTTACATTTACTTTTGGTTTAAAGGGGTTGTCCCGCGCCGAAACGGGTTTTTTTTTTTTTTTTTTAAACCCCCCCCCCCGTTCGGCGCGAGACAACCCCGATGCAGGGGTTAAAAAAACAAACCGCTCAGCGCTTACCTGAATCCCGGCGGTCCGGCGTCTTCATACTTACCTGCTGAAGATGGCCGCCAGGGTCTGCTTCCTCCGTGGACCGCAGCTCTTCTGTGCGGTCCATTGCCGATTCCAGCCTCCTGATTGGCTGGAATCGGCACGTGATGGGGCGGAGCTACACGGAGCCGGCATTCTGCACGAGCGGCTCCATTGACTACAGCAGAAGACCCGGACTGCGCAAGCGCGGCTAATTTGGCCATCGGAGGGCGAAAATTAGTCGGCTCCATGGGAACGAGGACGCTAGCAACGGAGCAGGTAAGTAAAAAAAACTTTTTATAACTTCTGTATGGCTCATAATTAATGCACAATGTACATTACAAAGTGCATTAATATGGCCATACAGAAGTGTATAGACCCACTTGCTGCCGCGGGACAACCCCTTTAAATAAAGTTTATTTGATTTGGTATATTTGATTATTGTTTTCTTTGGGGGTGTTCTCCTTTATTATGTTTCGGGTGGGACTGGTGATGCAATCCGGTTAATAATGGTTTTATCAGGCACTATCTCCACCATGGATTATGGACAAACTTTATTATGCTGTGTTGCCCATTCATTGTGGGACAAATATACACAGCAATGTGGGTCTGGATATATGCACAGCAATGCTTTCTGTGCGGTTTCACTATAATAAGGTATGCCCATATCTCATCATAGTATTATATGCAGCCCGTTCTGGTTGCTAGGTAGCGCTAGACGCTGAGGGCGGAATCTGGACGCGCTATATGACTGGGTTACACGTCTTTGGCACGCATGATGATGCCGGACGCACACCCATGACGCGCAAGATGACGCCGATCCGTGCCTCTCTCTGATTGGCCACGAGATAGCTGCGCATGCGCAGTACAGCTTGGAGACGGTTTGCCCACAGTTACTGTGTTGGCATTTTGCTTTGTGGACATGCGCGGTATATCGGGTAGGACGCTGATGTTACAGGCGGGAAGCATGGCTGAAGGTACCTCCGGATAGACACAGGTGAGTGCTGTTGTTTTTAATTTTTGAGTATATATATATGTATGTTCAGCTCCTGGTGTAATAGCTTGACATACTGACCTTGGCCGAAACGTCGCTGTTAAAAGATGCCAGTTTTTTATTTAATAAAAGTGGGGAGGTTATTTTAACCCAACTTTCTCGTGCTTTGTGGATGAAGGATCCCATTTACTTGCTGCCTCTCCCTGTGGATGACTTTGCCTTGGATAAGTGGATCCCTGGTGTCCGGGTCCGGATTGGGGCTTGCAAGGCGAGTACTCATATAGAAGTGCACTATCAATTGCGTGGTGATGCTGTGATTTGTGTGTTATATCACACGGCGCAGGGGTGACGTGTATACGGTGCACCCGGAATTCTGTCGGGTAGAGGGAGAGAGTTTAGCTCTGCTAAACTCCCTCCCTTTCTATGCCCCTTACTCACTCCTAGCAATGGTGGGGGTGGGACTGGGCGGGAGATGCCCCATCTCTGCCCCTTGCCACCTGCCAGCAATGGGAGGGGGCAGGGTACTACTCACCTGCCCCGTCCCACCCCTCCCTTTGCCCACAGCTGGCAAGGGGCAAAGAGGAGGAGGGAGTTTAACAGAGCCACTGCTAAACTCCCTCTCACCTCCCTTTTTCCAGGCAGCTCCCATAGGCTCCCACAGGAGTCTATTGGACCGGTGTATTCCCGCCAGGAAAGATAGGTCCAGAACTATGCGCTATGTCGGCTGTTTTTATGCACCAGCAAAATGGCAATCTGAACTGAGGCAATGGAAGCCAATGCCTCAGATGGGTGACATATATCAGCCAGGCTGTGAAAACAGGGCCAATATATGCCTGTGTGAATTTAGCCTTACTGTTATTAAATGTGCAGGGTTCATTAGTGAATATATCAAAGCATACACTATACAACTGTATCAAAAGACACCAAAGATGTGCCATAAACGTCGGATAGGTGGGATTTCCACTTATGGGACCCTCACCTACTGGGAGTACAGAGACCCCTGACACCTGTTCTGCGGGGTCAGAGAGCCTCCATATTCAGGCAGGGATAGAACTGGAGAGGACTGCCTAATCCTGAAGATACGGCATAAATGTATTTAGTGGTAAAACCCCCTTGATCCAGTGGTAACTGAGAGAACCTCTAGGAATATCCAGTAACTAACCATGCCTAAAATAAAAGCTTCACATTAATAACTACCGGAGGATATAGGTCATAATATCGTGCCAGTTTCTCTGGGCTATACGGCATATTGTGGTACTGTAAGTATTCCATCAGCTGATCGGGGATTTCTAGCTTTTTCATTTTGCCTGATAGGTGAGAGTCACACTTTTATGACCTTCACCTCATGAGAGTACAGAGCCCCCTGAAACCCGTTCTGCGGGGTCAGACAGCCTCCATATTCAGACAGAGATAAAACTGGAGAGGGCTGCCTAATCCTGAACATACGGCATAAATGTATTTGCTGGTAAAACCCCCTCGATCCAGAGGTAACTGAGAGAACCTCTAGGAATATCCAGTGACTAAATTGCCTACAATTAATGCTTTACCTTGGTATCTATACAAGGTAGATCATAATATCTTGGCAGCTTCTTTATGTCATCAAACTCATTGTGGTACTGTAAGTATTCCATCAGCTCATTAGGGATTTCTAGCTGATGGATGAGACGAAGCTTCCCCACTTGTTTCAGCCGCCTTCTTATAGCAATACGACACTGAGACTTCAGGGATCTCGGATGAGCTGTACAGAAGATAAGACCAGAGTACAGGATGAGAATGTAGTCTGACACTACGGTACAGTACAGCGATCTATACAGGAAGAAAGTATATTAGAACTAGTCCAAAGAAGGAAAAATGTGCTCAAAGTAAGTTAATTACAGTAGGGGCGTAAGCTAAAGACTCTGGGGCCCTGGTGCAAGAGCTCAGCTCACCAGCCAACTTCCCCCACCCCCCTCTGCCTTACACACACACCTGTACCCCTACTTGTACCCAGATCTAAATTGTGATGCATGCAGCTGCAAAACAAATTTACCTACATGATCTAGCCCCTTGGCATTGGCTTTCCAAACACAACGCATTTCCTGGACTACTTGAAAATCAGTTTGCAGTCCCTTAGACTGCATTCATAATTTTTGTTGCATTTTCAAATCACAGTTAAAAAACACATCCAAAAACTGCATATCGGATTCAAAAACCACATGTGCCTTTAATACACTGCATACACTATTAGAAACTGCATGTGGATTTAAACAATACATTCGACTTTTTAAAACTGCATGCAGGTTTCTGATGCATTTTTGAATTGTGTGTAAAGTATTCAGTCATATACAGTAAATAACCAGCTTATACCATCATGCTCCATATCACTATATACAGGACTAGCTGATATATCCGGCTTTGCCCCAATTAATTTGATACAGGTGTTTACGTGTTGTGCACATGGAAAATTTTATGAAGTAAAGGTTACCTTAGAAGAACAGAGGAATAAAGTATGTATACACAGAAAGGGAGCATTAGATTCTTCTCAGTCTGCATGTACTGATGTCCCTCTGCAGAATATGCCAGTCCCCCCCCCCCCAGTGTCCACTATTATGACCTAAAGAAGGCCCGCGCCAAATTTAACGCTTGTACGACACTGCAAAGTTAAATCATACAGGGGTGCACTTACTTTTGCATTTAGCATTAAATAATCGAGTTGTGACCCCTTTACTTTATCTATTTAGGACCTTACTTTTCCTATTTAGGACCTAAAGAATGCTTGTGCCAAATTTCATACTTGTACAACACCGGGAAGTTACATTACATGGGAGTGCACTCTCTTTTGCAATTAGCATTGAATTTTCAAGCTGTGACCCCTTTACTTTTCCAATTTAGGACCTGAAGAATGCTCGTGCCAAATTTCATGTTTGTATGGCATAGAGAAGTTAGAGACTTAGATTAGGTACATTACACAGGGGTGCCAATACGTTTGCACTTAGCACTGAATAATTGAGTTGTGCCTCTTTAACTTTACCTATTTAGGATGTAAAGAATGCTTGTGCTAATTTCAAGCTTATACAACACCGGGAAGTTACATTACATAGGAGTGCCAATACTTTTGCACTTAGCATTAAATGATCAAGTTGTGACCCCTTTACTTTTCCTATTTAGGACATAAAGAATGTTCGTGCCAAAGTTCATGCTTGTACGACATGAGAAGTTAGAGAATTAACCCCTTCACGACCAATGATGTACTGGTACGTCATGGTGTGTCGGGGTATGTATGAAGAGAGGCTGCGTAGCAACCTCTCTTCATTCAGTGCGGGCGTCAGCTGTTTATAACAGCTGACACCTGCGGGCAATAGCCGCGAGCGGCCGATTGCGGCTATTAACCATTGAAATGCCGCTGTCAATTGACAGCAGCATTTAAATCCTGCACAGCCCCCCCCCCCCCCCCTCCCCGCGGTGAGATCAGGGAAGCCGTGCAGGTGTCGTGGCAGCCGGGGGCCTAATGTAAGGCCCCAGGGCTGCCTTAACAGACTGCCTATCAAGCCATCCCCGTATAGGGGTGCCAATACTTTTGCAAGTAGCATTGCATTTTCGAGATGTGACCTGTTTACTTTTCCTATCTAAGACCTAAAGAATGCTTGTGCCAAATTTCATGTCTGTAGGACACCAGGAAGTTAGAGAATTAGATTGGGTACATTACATAGGGGTGCAAATAGTTTTGCACTTAGCATCGAATAATATAGTTGTGAGCCATTTACTTTTCCTATTTACGAGCCAAAGAATGCTCCTTTCAAATGTTATGTTTGTACGACATTGGGAAGTTAGATAATTAGTGCTAAGTCAGTCTATCAGTCAGTCAGAGAGGGCTTTCACCTTTATTTCTAAAGATGTATAACTTATACCAGCTGCACATGTATAGTTATATACAGAAGATGCCCAGGTTGTAAATAGATGTGAACTCTCTCCCCATGACAAAATTCTTACCCATTTGTGTTATTTAGTCTTCTTGTGGATTAAAAATAACCAAAGCAGTTGTCAGAGCAAGAACTCCAGACCCCACACAGAAGAGCAATTTGGGCAGCTCTCCATAGTATATTAAAGAATGCCCCGGCATTATCTATTACCTGAAGCTTATAGAATCATATTTGACTGCAGTCACTGAACTCATTGTGCATTTATCAACCTGGTAGATTGCTGTTAGCTATATAGTGCCATTAAGGGACCAAGTGTGCCTGTCTTCTCAGTGAAGAGAGAGGAATAAGCAGTCAGACAACTCTGGCAACGGTCTATCTCAGATTTCACATACAATATCCTCTATTGAGAAGAAACAGATGCCATTACCCTTTTCTCTGTCCAGAAGTCTTGTGCCATCATTATCAACTTCGAGAAGGGCTTTCTGTATATTAGGTAAATACATATTAGCACCAAACTGGATGAGAAGTTCCACAAATGGGGCTTCATAGTTCTTTTCAAGACATATCCCTAGTACTGATGTATCATCTGGAGTACCGGCTACTAAATCATAGTGGAAACACTTATAATCAGGGTCAGCCCCATAAAGAAGTAACATTCTAAAGAATTCAAAATCTCCATGGTTTGCTGCAATGTACAAGGGTTTAGATGATTTCAGACCGTCATAAGAATCTGCGTTTGCTCCATACTGCAACAGCAGCTGGAGGAGTCTGGCATTCCCTCGATCATAAATTATGTCTATCACACGGTACCTATCAAGCAAAATCCTTGGGTTGGCTCCAGCTTTTAACAATTCTTCAATACATCCAATATATTTGTTATCCATAGCAACTTTAAGACAACGCCTTAGCACGTTCCCACTGGTTTTACGGATAAGTTTCTTGGCTTCATTCTTGGACAGTAACGCACTTAGTTCTTCTACCCTATAAGCCCGTATAGCTGTGCAGGCTTTACGATGCAGCGTTAACTCCTTTATAGGGCTAAGAAAGCCTGCCATGATGACACTTTGTATCGAGGCAGAATGTCCGTGACCGTATATGTACAATACAAAGTAATGGGTTACATATCTCTGCGCTCCTCAGATGAAAGCAAAGTCTCCTTCATTTCAGAGTCTGAACAGGTTAATAAAGTCTCTTCCCAGCAATCCGCCGAGTCATTTCCCGAAGGTTGATCCTGCGCCGACTGATTCTTCATGCTGAAGGGACCTTGGATGACATCACACCCACGTGACGGACAGGAGGCAATGGGTTGGGCAGAAGCGAGAGCGCAGCTGCTGTTTATGTAGATGACGCTTGTTTGTAATGAAATTCATAAAATATCTGGAATATTTCTTTTTGGTCTTGGTAGGTCAGACGTGCTAAGGAGGTAAAGTCATGTGAAGGGAACTGCAGCCATCCTACATCTCATTCAATATAACACTTCATTGTTATCTTACAAGGTCATATTATATTTATCACATACATCAGTTCTGCTAATTTCATACACCATTATTAGAGATGAGCGAGCACCAAAATGCTCGAGTGCTCGTTACTCGAGTCGAACTTTTCACGATGCTCGAGGGTTCGTTTCGAGTAACGAACCCCATTGAAGTCAATGGCGACCCGAGCATTTTTGTATATCGCCGATGCTCGCTAAGGTTTTCATTTGTGAAAATCTGGGAAATTCAAGAAAGTGATGGGAACGACACAGAAACGGATAGGGCAGGCGAGGGGCTACATGTTGGGCTGCATCTCAAGTTCCCAGGTCCCACTAGTAAGCCACAACAGCGGCAAGAGTGCCCCCCCCCCCAACAATTTTTACTTCTGAAAAACCCTCATTAGCAATGCATACCTTTGCTAAGCACCACACTACCTCCAACAAAGCACAATCACTGCCTGCATGACACTCCGCTGCCACTTCTCCTGGGTTACATGCTGCCCAACACCCCCCCCGCGCGCGCGTACGACCCAGTGTCCACGTGTCCACAGCGCACACCAAAGTGTCCCTGCGCAGCCTTCAGCTGCCCTCATGCCACACGCTGGCCTCATAGCCACACCACCCTCATGTCTATTTGTAAGTGCGTCTGCCATGAGGAGGAACAGGAGGCGCACACTGCAGAGGGTGGGCAGAGCCAGGCAGTGACCCTCTTTAAAAGGGGTGGGGCGATAGCCCACAATGCTGTACAGAAGCAATGAGAAATCCAATCCTGTGCCACCTCCATCAGGAGCTGCACACGTGGGCATAGCAATGGAGAACCCATATGCCACACACTATTCATTCTGTCAAGGTGTCTGCATGCCCCAGTCAGACCGGGGTTTTTTATAAATAGTCACAGGCAGGTACAACTCCGCAATGGCAATTCCGTGTGCACCCACAGCATGGGTGGCTCCCTGGAACCCACCGGCTGTACATAAATGTATCCCATTGCAGTGCCCTGGACAGCAGAGCTAACGTCAGATGAAATGCAGGTGGGCTTCGGCCCACACTGCATGCCCCAGTCAGACTGGGGGTTTTTATAAGTTGACACAGGCAGGTACAACTCCCTATTGTGAAGTCCGTATGGACCAACAGCATGGGTGGCTCCCTGGAACCCACCGGCGGTACATAAACAAATGCCATTGCAGTGCCCAGCACAGCTGAGGTAATGTCATGTTTAATGCAGGTGGGCTTCGGCCCACACTGCATGCCCCAGTCAGACTGGGGTTCCTTATAAGTAGACACATGCAGTTACAACTTCGTGTGGACCGACAGCATGGGTGGGTCCCAGGAAGCCACCGGCGGTACATAAATATATCCCATTGCAGTGCCCTGGACAGCAAAGCTAACGTCAGATTAAATGCAGGTGGGCTTCGGCCCACACTGCATGCCCCAACCTGACTGGGGTTTTTAATTCATAGACACAGGCAGGTACAAATCCCCAATATGAAGTCCCTGTGGACCCACAGCATGGGTGGCTCCCTGGAACCCACTGACGGTACATAAATAAATCCTATTGCAGTGCTCAGCACAGCTGAGGTAACGTCAGGTTTAATACAGGTGGGCTTCGGCCCACACTGCATGCCCCAGTCAGACTGGGGTTCTTTATAAGTAGACACATGCAGTTACAACTCCGTGTGGACCGAAAGCATAGGTGGGTCCCAGGAAGCCACAGGCGGTACATAAATATATCCTATTGCATTGCCCAGCACAGCTCAGGTAACGTCCAATTAAATGCAGGTGGTCTTCGGCCCACACTGCATGCCCCAGTCTGACCAGTGTTTTTAATACATAGACACTGGCAGGTACAAATCCCTAATGTGAAGTCCCTGTGGACCCACAGCATGGGTGGCTCCCTGGAACCCATCGGCGGTACATAAATGTTTCCCATTGCAGTGCCCTGCTCAGCAGAGCTAACGTCACATACAATACAGGTGTGCTTCGGCCCACAGTGCATGCCCCAGTCAGAGTGGTAATATGTACGTTAACAGTAACCGCGTTGGTGGGAATGTGGTGGTGACTGCGGACCTAGTAGCGCGGTTTTATTTAGTTGGTTTTCCGAATGTGGCCAGGATTAAGTGGGCCGTGGCAGTGGGATGGTGGGGGGGGCTCTCTTGTTGTGTCGGTAAAGGTGAAATTCTTGGACTGCGACCAGACGGACCAATGCAAAGGTATTTGCCAAGAATGTTTTCATTGTTGGAGGAGGAGGGGGATGTTTTTGAGGCACTACGTGGTTATATGCACCTTAACAGTAACCGCGTTGGTGGGAAATGGCCTCGCCACCATCATGTCTTTAGGAAGCCTCCGTTTCCACACCCCAGTGACATAGCATTAGCAGCGGTATAGGCAGAGCCCAGAATTAGTAACATTTCAGCGGTAGCATTAGGGACAGGCCCCAGTAACATATCACTAGCAGCAGTATAGGGGGAGCACAGTCTTAGTTCTATTTCAGTAATAGTAGCACTGAAGACAGGCCCAGTAACAATTCCGAAGCAGCAGTATAGGGGGAGCACAGTATTAGTTCCATTTCAGTAGTAGTAGCAGTCAAGACAGGCCCCAGTAACAATTCCGAAGCAGCAGTATAGGGGGAGCACAGTATTAGTTCCATTTCAGTAGTAGTAGCAGTCAAGACAGGCCACAGTAACATTCCCGTTGCAGCAGTTTAGGGAGATAACAGTCTCTTTCACATTTCAGTAGTTGCAGTATAGACAAGGCCCCAGTTACATTTATGTAGCAAAAGTGTAGGCCAACCCCACACACCTTGCTGTAGCATGAGTGCAGGCGAAGCCCATAAAAATTACTAGGATTACACTGTAGGCGAGGGCCCAAAAAAATTGGTGTACCAACAGTACTAATGTACCTCAGAAAAATTGCCCATGCCCAACCAAGAGGGCAGGTGAAACCCATTAATCGCTTTGGTTAATGTGGCTTAATTTGTAACTAGGCCTGGAGGCAGCCCAGTTAAAATAAAAATTGGTTCAGGTGCAAGTTTCAACGCTTTAATGAGAATTGAAACGTATAAACATTGTTTACAAAAGTAATATGACTGAGCCTTGTGGGCCTAAGAAAAATTGCCCGTTCGGCGTGATTACGTGAGGTTTCAGGAGGAGGAGCAGGAGGAGGAGGATGAATATAATACACAGATTGATGAAGCTAAAAGGTCCCCGTTTTTGATGGTGATAGAGAACAATGCTTCCATCCGCGGGTGCAGCCTACATATTGCTTAGGTACCGCTGCTGTCTGCTGGTGGAGAAGAGAAGTCTGGGGAAATCCAGGCTTTGTTCATCTTTGAGTGTAAGACTGTCGGCACTGTCAGTTGACAGGCGGGTACGCTTATCCGTGATGATTCCCCCAGCCGCACTAAACACCCTCTCTGACAAGACGCTAGCCGCAGGACAAGCAAGCACCTCCAGGGCATACAGCGCGAGTTCAGGCCACGTGTCCAGCTTCGACACCCAGTAGTTGTAGGGAGCAGAGGCGTCAAGGAGGATGGTCGTGCGATCGGCTACATATTCCCTCACCATCCTTTTACAGTGCTCCCGCCGACTCAGCCTTGACTGGGGAGCGGTGACACAGTCTTGCTGGGGAGCCATAAAGCTGGCAAAGGCCTTGGAGAGTGTTCCCCTGCCTGTGCTGTACATGCTGCCTGATCTCCGCGCCTCCCCTGCTACCTGGCCCTCGGAACTGCGCCTTCTGCCACTAGCGCTGTCGGATGGGAATTTTACCATCAGTTTGTCCGCCAGGGTCCTGTGGTATAGCATCACTCTCGAACCCCTTTCCTCTTCGGGTATGAGAGTGGAAAGGTTCTCCTTATACCGTGGGTCGAGCAGTGTGTACACCCAGTAATCCGTAGTGGCCAGAATGCGTGTAACGCGAGGGTCACGAGAAAGGCATCCTAACATGAAGTCAGCCATGTGTGCCAGGGTACCTGTACACAACACATGGCTGTCCTCACTAGGAAGATCACTTTCAGGATCCTCCTCCTCCAGGCAAGCAGCATGGGTACCCTCAGCAGTGGGCCAAGCTGTCTCTTCCCCCTCCTCCTCATGCTCCTCCCCCTCCTCCTTCTCCTCTTCAACGCGCTGAGATATAGACATGAGGGTGCTCTGACTATCCAGTGACATACTGTCTTCCCCCGCCTCCGTTTCCGAGCGCAAAGCGTCTGCCTTTATGCTTTGCAGGGAACTTCTCAAGAGGCATAGCAGAGGAATGGTGACGCTAATGATTGCAGCATCCCCGCTCACCATCTGGGTAGACTCCTCAAAGTTTCCAAGGACCTGGCAGATATCTGCCAACCAGGCCCACTCTTCTGTAAAGAATTGAGGAGGCTGACTCCCACTACACCGCCCATGTTGGAGTTGGTATTCCACTATAGCTCTACGCTGCTCATAGAGCCTGGCCAACATGTGGAGCATAGAGTTCCACCGTGTGGGCACGTCGCACAGCAGTCGGTGCACTGGCAGATTAAACCGATATTGCAGGGTCCGCAGGGTGGCAGCGTCCGTGTTGGACTTGCGGAAATGTGCGCTGAGCCGGCGCACCTTTCCGAGCAGGTCTGACAAGCGTGGGTAGCTTTTCAGAAACCGCTGAACCACCAAATTAAAGACGTGGGCCAGGCATGACACGTGCGTGAGGCTGCCGAGCTGCAGAGCCGCCACCAGGTTACGGCCGTTGTCACACACGACCATGCCCGGTTGGAGGCTAAGCGGCGAAAGCCAGCGGTCGGTCTGCTCTGTCAGACCCTGCAGCAGTTTGTGGGCCGTGTGCCTCTTCTCACCTAAGCTGAGTAGTTTCAGCACGGCCTGCTGACGCTTGCCCACCGCTGTGCTGCCACGCCGCGCGACACCGACTGCTGGCGACGTGCTGCTGCTGACACATCTTGATTGCGAGACAGAGGTTGCGTAGGAGGAGGGTGGTTTAGTGGAGGAAGCATACACCTCCGCAGATACCAGGACTGAGCTGGGGCCCGCAATTCTGGGGGTGGAAGGACGTGAGCGGTCCCAGGCTCTGACTCGGTCCCAGCCTCCACTAAATTCACCCAATGTGCTGTCAGGGAGATATAGTGGCCCTGCCCGCCTGTGCTTGTCCACGTGTCCGTGGTTAAGTGGACCTTGGCAGTAACCGCGTTGGTGAGGGCGCATACAATGTTGCGGGAGACGTGGTCGTGCAGGGCCGGGACATCGGGAAAAGTAGTGGCGACTGGAAACCGAGTAGCGCGGGGCCGCTGCCGCCATCATGTTTTTTAAAGCCTCCGTTTCCACAAGCCTATACGGCAGCATCTCCAGGCTGATCAATTTGGCTATGTGCATGTTTAACGCCTGAGCGTGCGGGTGCATGGCGGCGTACTTGCACTTGCGCTCAAACTGTTGCACTAGCGACGGTTGGACGCTGCGCTGAGAGACATTGCTGGATGGGGCCAAGGACAGCGGAGGTGAGGGTGTGGGTGCAGGCCGGGAGACGGTAGTGCCTGTGTCCTGAGAGGGGGGTTGAATCTCAGTGGCAGGTTGGGGCACAGGGGGAGAGGCAGTGGTGCAAACCGGAGGCGGTGAACGGCCTTCGTCCCACCTTGTGGGGTGCTTGGCCATCATATGTCTGCGCATGCTGGTGGTGGTGAGGCTGGTGGTGGTGGCTCCACAAACCCTGCACACCACAGTTCGTCGGTCGTCTGCACTCTCAGTGAAAAACTGCCACACCTTTGAGCACCTCGGCCTCTGCAGGGTGGCATGGCGCGAGGGGGTGCTTCGGGAAACAGTTGGTGGATTATTCCGTCTGGCCCTGCCTCTACCCCTGGCCACCGCACTGCCTCTTCCAACCTGCCCTGCTGCTGCACTTGCCTCCCCCTCTGAAGACCTGTCCTCAGTAGGCTTAGCAAACCAGGTGGGGTCAGTCACCTCATCATCCAGCTGCTCTTCCTCCGAATCCTCTGTGCGCTCCTCCCTCGGACTTACTGCCCTTACTACTACCTCACATCGTCATCCTCACCCACTGAAAGCTCTTGAGACAGTTGCCGGAAGTCCCCAGCCTCATCCCCCGGACCCCAGGAACTTTCCAAAGGTTGGGCATCGGTCACGACAAACTCCTCCGGTCGGAGAGGAACCATTGCTGCCCATTCTGGGCAGGGGCCCGAGAACAGTTCCTGGGAGTCTACCTGCTCCTCAGAATGTGTCATTGTAATGGAGTGAGGAGGCTGGGAGGAAGGAGGAGCAGCAGCCAGAGGATTCAGAGTTGCAGCAGTGGACGGCGTAGAACTCTGGGTGGTCGATAGATTGCTGGATGCACTTTCTGCCATCCACGACAGGACCTGCTCACACTACTCATTTTCTAATAAAGGTCTACCGCGTGGACCCATTAATTGTGAGATGAATCTGGGGACCCCAGAAACTTGCCTCTCTCCTAATCCCGCAGCAGTCGACTGCGATACACCTGGACCAGGAGCTCGGCCTGTGCCCACACCCTGACTTGGGCCTCCGCGTCCTCGGCCGCGTCCACATCCTCTAGGCCTACCCCTCAGCATGGTGTATTACGAGTAGAGCAGAAACAGAACGCTGTAATTAAATGTGCCACTTATTGGCCTGTGGTTGGAGGCTGACTTCGCTTACGGAACGCACAGAAGAGCCAGGAAACAATTATGCACAAGCCTGTAGTGTGACGTAGGTGCGTATGACTCAGCTACTGGAATTCACAGCGCAGAAGCAGTCAAGTGGCCAAAGGCCAGTGGTACGCCTTAAGTATTTTGCTTCTATCTTTTTAAATGGTGAGCTGAAACACCAGACAGACCCTGTATGCAGCGTATATTATGTATACTGTTTCCCTCTGGCGGTATGATGGCGGTGATGTAACGGGCACAGCAGAGCCAGGAAACAATTATGCGCAAGCCTGTAGTGAGACGTAGGTGCGTATGACTCAGCTACTGGAATTCACAGCGCAGAAGCAGTCAAGTGGCCAAAGGCCAGTGGTAGGGCTTAAGTATTTTGCTTCTATTTTTTTAAATGGTGAGCTGAAACACCAGACAGACCCTGTATGCAGCGTATATTATGTATACTGTTTCCCTCTGGCGGTATGACGATGTAACGGGCACAGCAGAGCCAGGAAACAATTATGCGCAAGCCTGCTGTAGTGCTTAGCTGGGTATTAATTATGACTACTACCCCCAGCAGACACGCAGTACACTGAAGACGGTCACAGGCAGCCCAAATATAGTATTTTTGCCCATTTATTTTAAAAAGCCCACTGCCTATATAGACAGTATATCTCTTTCACCTTTCCCACTGTCCCTGCCTCAACAGTACTGCCCCTATACTCTGTAAAATGACTGCAGACTGAGGACGCAATGCTCCGCACGCCCAATATACAAAAAAAAAAAATTGTGCAACACTGCTAAAAGCAGCCTCAACAGTACTGCACACGGTCAGATGTGGCCCTAAGAAGGACCGTTGGGGTTCTTGAAGACTGAAATAACACCTAGCACTCTCCCTATAGCAACTCCAGCAAGACAGCACTTTCCCTGATCTCTGTTAGCATGCATCTGTGGCGAGCCGCGGGCTGGGCAAATTTTAATACTCGGGTGTCACCTGATCTCCCCAGCCACTCACTGCAGGGGGGAGGTATAGGGCTGGAATGTCACAGGAGGAAGTTGTAATGCCTTCCCTGTCTTTCTACTGGCCAGAAAAGCGCGCACATTTCTCAGGGAAGAAAATGAAAGTAACTCGAACATCGCGTGGTGCTCGCTTCGAGTAACGAGCATCTCGAACACCCTAATACTCGAACGAGCATCAAGCTCGGACGAGTACGCTCGCTCATCTCTAACCATTATTAACTGATCTGTGATAAAAATAAAATGTCAGTCTAACAATTCCCACACTTTAACCCCTTACGCACCACACTGATTTAGATAATCTCTTTTCATATGCCCTACTGGGGGTTTCAGATTTGGGTGTCTCTTTTTTTTTTACTGGATGACCTAGCCCCTATCATAGCAGAAGGAGACCACTTCCAGTACACGTTCCTTACTTCAGTAATAGTAGCTGTCCCACGACACTAAGAGAGACACAGAAAGCATTTTTTTTTTACTTCTCACAAGCTTCTTCTGAACTTTGCAATCGGGTTTTACTGTCTATCTCTTACAGGGGCCATAGCAAAAAAATTGAAATTCATGTTCTGGGGTTCCCTAGGACCCGCGTGCAATACCATTGTGTAGGCATCCATGCCTTCTTGGTCAAGTACGTTCTTGTTATTTCAGTATAGGACAGCAGTATTGTGCTGGATCCACACCCTGTATAGCCGCATAGCTTTTAATGGGGCTGAATGCTGCCCATGGAAGCACACAGACAGCACACAGCCCAAAAATATGGTCATGTCCAACTAGCCTAAGGCTAATTTCACCTGGGCAGACATGATATTGAGCCGTAAAACTCAGCGCAATATCGCACTTGGAAACATGCGGTGTCCCTGTAGATGTGAGGCATTTGTGTGTCAAGTAGCAATCTTTATTATTTTCAATGGGAAACCTTGCATCACGTTCCATTCGGGTGCACCTCGCATACCGTGTAATGTTTTTACTAGACCCATTGAAAACAATGGGCAAGGCATTCTGTGGGAATGCCCAAAGATAGGACATGCCGTGATTTTTTTCCAGTATCGCGATCAGGAACAGAGATGAGCGAGCACACTCATCCGAGCTTGATACTCGTTCCAGTATTAGGGTACTCGAGATGCTCGTTACTCGAGTCGAACACCATGCGGTACTCGAGTCAATTGCATTTCCTTTCCCGCATGTTTAGCACCATTTTCTAGCCAATAGACATGCAGGAAAGGCATTACCACTTGCTGCTGGGACGTGCCAGCCCTATCCCACCCCCCTGCAGTGAGTGGCTGGCGAGATCAAGTGACCTCCGAGTATTTAAACTGGCCCCTCCCGTGGCTCGCCTCAGACACATGCTGGCAGAGGTTAGGGCTAGTGCTGCTGCTGATATAGGGACAGTGTTAGAGTAGAATCCTGTCGTCAAGAACCCCAACGGTCCTTCTTAGGGCTACTCCTCATAGTGTGCATTACTGTTGTGGCTGGCTGGGAGCACTAGTGCACCAATTTTGTTTTTTAAGCATCTAGGGCTGTGCAGGCTATTTCAGCTATACTGTTCTGTGATTGCAGTGCATAAGGCAGAGTGTAGGGACACAGCTACTTATATAGGGAAAGTTTTACAGTCCTCCAGATCCTCTGTACAAGAACCCCAACGGTCCTTCTTAGGGCTACTTCTCACCGTGTGCATTAGAGTTGTGGCTGGCTGGGAGCAGTAGTGCATCAATTTTTGTATTACGCATCTAGGCCTGTTCCCAGCCTTTCAGTAATAGCGTTCTCAGCCTGCAGTGCCGTACAACCAGCTCTCACCGTGAAACTGCTCTCTAACATCTCCTAGCCTACTGCAAACTACTTCAGTTATACCGTTCTGTGTCTGCGGTGCATAACGCAGAGTTTAGGGATGCAGCCACTTCTATAGGAAAAGTTATACAGTCCTGATCCTCCGTGCAAGAACCCCAACGCTCCTTCTTAGGGCTACATCTGACTGCGTGCTTTAGAGTTGTGGCTGGCTTGGAGCAGTAGTGCACCAACTTTTGTATTACGCATCTAGGCCTGTTCCCCGCATTTCCGTAATAGTGTTCTCAGCCTGCAGTGCCATACAACCAGCTCTCAACCGTGAAACTGCACTTTAACATTTCCTAGCCTACTGCAAACTATTTCAGTTATACAGAGGTCTCACTGCACTGCTAAACAGTACTGTAATATTTCCTGGGCCACTGCAAAGTATTTCAGCTCTGTCGCTGTGCAGAGCATTTCCCAATACCCTTTCCATGGTGGGTTTGAGATAGCCGCAGTTACCAGCAGTATCCACTGGCTTTAGAGTCTTCTCCCACTCCATACAGCCTTTCTTATCTACAAGTCTCTGCGAGCTGTAAATTACCCCTAGGTATTAGTGCAAAACAGCGGGTTACTTTTTTCCAATTCACAGCATTGAGTCTCCACTATCTACAAGTCTCTGTGTGCGGTGAATTAAGCCACAGTTGTCAGTGCTGTACAGTGGGGTAATTTATTTGGGCCCTGCTCTATTCGTAATCCGCCATGATGAGGAGTAGGGGTAGGGGTCGAGGACGCGGGACGTCCAAGTGAAGGTGTGGGCACAGGCTGAGTTTCTGGGCATGGTGAATGACAGCCGACTGCTGGGGGATTAGAAGAGAGACAAGTTTCTGGGCTCCCCAGCTTCATATCCCAATTTACGGGTCCGCGTGGTAGATCTTTATTACAAACAGAGCACTGTGAGCAGGTCCTGTCGTGGATGGCAAAAACACGTCCAGCAATGTATCGACCACCCAGTCTTCTGTGCAGTCCACTACTCCTGACCTAGGGACTGCAACTCTTAATCCTCTGGCTGCTGCTCCTCCTTCCTCCCAGCCTCCTCACTCCATGAAAATGACATATTCTGAGCAGGCAGACTCCCAGGAACTGTTCTTGGGTCCCTGCCATGAGTGGGAAAAACTGGTTCCTCTCTCACCTGAGGAGTTTGTCGTGACCGATGCCCAACCTTTGGAAAGTTCCCAGAGTCCGGGTGATGAGGCTGGGGACTTCCGGCAACTGTCTGAAGAGCTTTTTGTGGGTGTGGATGATGATGAGACACAGTTATCTGTCAGTGAGGTAGTAGTAAGGGCAGTAAGTCTGAGGGAGGAGCACACAGAGGATTTGGAGGAAGAGCAGCTGGATGATGAGGTGGCTGACCCCACCTGGTTTGCTAAGCCTACTGAGGACAGGGCTTCAGAGGGGGAGGCAAGTGCAGCAGCAGGACAGGTTGGAAGAGGCAGTGGAGTAGCCAGGGGTAAAGACAGGGCCAGAGTGAAGAATCCCCCAACTGTTTCCCAAAGCACCCCCTCGTGGCAAGCCTCCATGCAGAGGGCTAGGTGTTCAAAAATGTGGATGCTTTTTAGTGAGAGTGCGGACGACCGACGAACAGTGGTGTGCAACGTGTGTCACATCAAGATCAGCCGGAAAGCCACCACTACCAGCCTCACCAACACCAGCATGCGCAGGCATATGATGGCCAAGCACCCCACAAGGTGGGACGAAGGCCATTCACCGCCTCTATGTCACACCACTGCCTCTTCCCCTGTGCCCCAACCTGCCACACAGATCCAATCCCCCGCCCAGGATGCAGGCACGAGCGCCTCCCGGCCTGCACCCACACCCTCACCTCCACCGTCCTCCACTCCATCCAGCAATGTCTCTCAGCGCAGCATTCAGCTGTCGCTAACACAAGCGTTGGAGCGAAAGCGCAAATACGCCGTCACCCATCCGCATACACAAGCTTTAAACGTGCACATTGCCTAATTAATTGCCTGTAGATGCTGCCGTACAGACTTGTGAAAACGGAGGCTTTCAAAAACATGATGGCGATGGTCCTGCGCTACTCAGTCCCCAGTCACCACTATTTTTCTCAGTGTGCCATCCCAGCACGTCTCCCCCAAAATAAATCGTGCCCTCGCCAACGTGGTTACTGGGAAGGTGCACTTAACCACGGACAGGTGGAGTAGTACTGGCGGGCAGGGCCACTATATCACCCTGACAGCACATTGGGTGAACATGGTGGAGGCTGGGACCGAGTCAGAGCCTGGGACCGCTCACGTCCTACGCACACCCAGAATACCGGGTCCTACCTCGGTGCTGGTATATGCAGCGTTTTATGCCACCTCCTCCAAACCCTCCCCCTCCTCTGCCAGCTCTACCTCTCAATTAAGAAGTGTGAGCACGTCGCCAGCAGTCGGTAGCGTGCGGCGCGGCAGCACAGCGGTGGGCAAGCGTCAGCAAGCCATGCTGAAACTAATCAGGTTAGGTGAAAAGAGGCACACAGCCCCGGAGCTGCTGCAGGGTCTGACAGAGCAGACCGACCCCTGGCTTTCGCCGCTGAGCCTCCAACCGGGCATGGTTGTGTCTGACAACAGTCGTAACCTGGTGGCGGCTCTGCAGCGCGGCAGCCTCACACACGTGCCATGCCTGGCCCACATCTTCAATCTGGTGGTTCAGCGGTTTCTGAAAAACTACCCCCACTTGTCTGACCTGCTCGGCAAGGTGCGCCGCATCTGCGCACATTTCCGCAAGTCCACCACGGACGCTGCCACTCTGAGAACCCTGCAACATCTGTTTCAGCTGCCAGAGCACCGACTGCTGTGCGACGTGCCCACACGCTGGAATTCTACGCTGCACATATTGGCCAGGCTGTACATGCAGCATACAGCAATAGTGGAATACCAGCTGCAACATGGGCGGTGGAGTGGTAGTCAGCCTCCGCCATTCTTTACTGAGGAGTGGGCATGGATGGCAGATATCTGCCAGGTCTTCGGAAACTTTGCGGAGTCTACCCAGATGGTGAGCGGCGATGCGGCGATGCGGCAGTCATTAGCGTTACCATCCCGCTGCTTTGCCTGCTGAGAAGTTCGCTGCTAAGCATAAAGGCCGACGTTTTGCGGTTGGAACAGGAGACGGGGGATGACAGTAAGTCGCTTGAGGAGAAGGACGGGGAAGGGACAGCTGGTCACACTGCAGAGGGTACCCATGCTGCTTGCCTCTTATCTGTTCAGCGTGTATGGGCTGAAGAGGAGGAGGATGATCCTGAAAGTCATCCTCCTAGTGAGAGGACAGCGATGTGTTGCGTACTGGGACCCTGGCACACATGTCTGACTTCATGTTAGGCTGCCTTTCCTGTGACCCTCACGTTAGACGCATTCTGGCCAACACGGATTACTGGGTGTACACACTGCTCGACCCACGGTAAAAGGAGAACCTTTCCACTCTCATTCCCGAAGAGGAAAGGGGTACGAGAGTGATGCAATACCACAGGGCCCTCTTGGAAAAAGTGATGCTAAAGATCCCATCTGACAGCGCTAGTGGCAGGAGACGCAGTTCAGAGGGCCATGTAGCAGGGAAGGAGCGGAGATCAGGCAGCATGTCCAGTGCAGGCAGGGGAACACTCTCCAAGGCCTTTACCAGCTTTATGGCTCCCCAGCAAGACTGCGTCACCACTCCCCAGTCAAGGCTGAGTCGGAGGGAGCACTGTAAAAATAAGGTGAGGGAGTACGTAGCCGATCATACCGCTTTCCTCTGTGATGCCTCTGCTCCATACAACTATTGGGTGTCAAAGCTGGACACGTGGCTCGAACTTGCGCTGTACGCCCTGGAGGTACTGGCCTGCCCTGCCACTAGCGTCTTGTCAGAGAGGGTGTTTAGTGCAGCTGGGGGAATCATCACGGATAAGCGTACCCGCCTGTCAACTGCCAGTGCCGACACTCATAAAGATGAATAAAGGCTGGATTTCCCCAGACGTCTCTTCTCCACCGGCGGAAAGAAGCGGAACCTAATGATTCTTTTCGCTGCAACAGGAGAAAAATGCATCCTCTATCACCACAAAAAAGGGGGAATTAGCTTTGTCAATCACTCTCGGATATTATTACTCCTCCTCCTCCTAAAACAGCATGTCAGCAGGCTGAACTGCCAATTTTTCTGCGGCCCAAAACGCTCTGTTTAAAAGTGTTTTACAATTTTTCAAAGTTTCAAAAGTATTGATACTTTAAAAGAAACCAATTTGTTTCACAGGGCTGCCTCCAGGCTCTGTTACAAATTAAACAACAGCGAGCTGTATCTTTAAAAAATGTTTATGGGTTTCACCTGCCCTCGCAGTTGAGCAATTTTTCAGGGCTGCACTTGTACTCTTGGAACACCAATTTTTCTGGCCCTCGCCTATACTGTTATCTAACTAATTTTTCCGGCCTTTGCCTACACTCTTGGTAACCAAATTTTTTCTGGTGTTCGCCTATATCAGTGGTGGCGAACCTATAGCACGCGTGCCAGAGGAGGCACGCAACGCACTCCCTGCTGCCACACGTCACCATCGGCTGCTCACCACATTAGTGAATGCCTGCAGGGGCCGCGGCTCCCCTGCGGACATTCACTCAGCACTGCTATCTTTGCTGATCCCGGCACACACTGTGAGTCAGTGTTGAGCCAGGATCCTCTCCCCCCCCATCCCCTGACCTCTCCTACTTGGTTCCGCAAGAGCAGGGGGAGGAGACATCCAACAGCACACTGCCGTCAGTGTGCACCTGGGATCAGACAGGAGGGAAACGGCGCTCCCACGAGGAGGAGGGATAAGTATGTGAGGCTAGGGACAGGCATTATGACTGCTGGGAGAATCGCTGGGGTGAAGGGGAGGTATTATGACTGCTGGGAGAACCACTGGGGGGAAAGGGAGGCATTATGACTGCTGGGAGAATCGCTGGGGGGAGGGGAGGCATTATGGCTGCCGGGAGAATTGCTGGGGGGGAGGCATTATGACTGCTGGGAGAATCACTGGGGGGGAGGGGAGGCATTATGACTGCTAGGAGAATCGCTGGGGGGGGGAGCCCAGGCATTATGACTGCTGGGAGAATCACTGGGGGGGAGGGGAGGCATTATGACTGCTGGGAGAAATGCTGTGGGATGTCACTATTATCGCTGGGGGGGGGGGGTGCGCTATTACCGCTAGGGTATGTTTATATTTGGTGGCAATGGGCAGGGCTGTTTGAAAATAGACAGCGTGCAGATTTTGACTGCTTTTTGGATGCAGAAATGCTTCAGAATTTGCGACAGAAATTTCCACTGAGAACATTCTGCAGTATTTCGGTATCCAAAAAGCAGTCAAAATCTGCACGTTGTCTATTTTGAAACAGCCCTGTCCTTTTTAGAATGACGGGGTTAAAATCATAGGTCATTATAAGCCCCGCCCCCTGACGTGTTGGCACTTTGCAATAAATAAGTGGGTTTTGGGTTGCAGTTTGGGCACTCGGGCTCTAAAAGGTTCACCATCACTGGCCTAAACTCTTGGTACACCAATGTATCAGGGGTTCGCATATACTCTTCTTAAAGAAATGTTACAGGGGTCTGCCTATACTTTTGCTACAGAAATGTTACTGGGGTCCGCCTGCCTATACTCTTGCTACAGAAATGTTACAGGGGTCTACCTATACCTTTGCTACAAAAATGTTACTGGGGTCTGCCTATACTTTTGCTACAGAAATGTTACTGGGGTCTCCCTATACTTTTGCTACAGAAATGTTACAGGGGTCTCCCTATACTTTTACTACAGAAATGTTACTGGGGTCCGCTTATACTCTTGCTACAGAAATGTTTCTGGGGTCCGCCTATACAGTTTCTACTGAATGGTTTGAGGGGTCCGCCTATACTTTTGCTACAGAAATGTTACAGGGGTCTGCCTATACTTTTGCTACACAAATGTTACTGGGGTCTGCCTATACTTTTGCTACACAAATGTTACTGGGGTCCGCCTATACTCTTGCTACAGAAATGTTACAGGGGTCTGCCTATACCTGGTTTGAGGGGTTCGCCTATACTTTTTCTAAGGAAATGTTACAGGGGTTCATCTATACTCTTGCTATAGAAATGTTACTGGGGTCCGCCTATACTCTTGCTACAGAAATGTTACAGGGGTCTGGCTATACTTTTGCTACAGAAATGTTACTGGGGTCCACCTATACTTATGCTACAGAAATGTTACTGGGGTCTCCCTATACACTTGCTAAAGAAATGTTACTGAGGTCCGCCTATACTCTTGCTACGGAAATGTTACAGGGGGTGCACAATGGGTGCACAAAGACTTCCCATTGCAGTGTTTTACCTGTCTGGCACAAATACACTGACTGACTAGGGTAGAAATGTGGGCCGAGGTCCTTGGTGGGGTGAAACTCTGCCATGTTTGGGTACTCTGATTTCTTCATGTGTAATACCATCTTTGTGCACCCACAGCATAGGCGAGCCCAAGGAACTCAAAGACTTCCCATTGCCGTGTTTAGGTATCTGACACCTATGCAGAATGAATTGTGTGGGCACACATGGATTTCCCATTGCTGTGTAACTCGCGGCACCTTGGGTCACACAAAGTGAAGGCTGGGACCAAGCCTGACCCTGGTCCCGCTCACGTGCTTCCCACACAGTGTATTGCTGCATCGTGGAGATGTGTAGAAGTGCTGGCACCTGAGTCCCCTTTATGCCCACGTTTGCGGCTGCTGACAATTTTGTGACGGAGGTGGCACGGGATTGGAATGATGATCGTACATCAATTTATCATCAATTCTCAACGGCATTGTGTGCTATCGTCCACACTTTCAAAGAGGATCGCTGCCTGGCCCTGCCAGCCCTCTGCAGTGTGTGCCTCCGGTTCCTCCTCATCTGGTACGTGCTTATAAATAGACATGAGGGTGGTGTGGCTATGAAGCGAGCATGTGGCATGGGGGCAACTGAACGATGAACAGGGAAACTTTTGTGTGCACTGTGGACGCAGGGTCATGCAGGGGGGGTTGGACTGCAATGCCAGCATGTAACCCAGGAGAAGAGGCAGCGGTGTCACCTGCAGGCAGTGATTGTCCTTGGTTACAGGTAGTGTGGTGCTTGCCTAAGATGTGCCAGCGCGTGTGCCTTGCTAATGAGGGTTTGTCCCAAGTAAATTTTTAGGGGGGTGACCACCAGACTCTTGCCCCCATTTTGGCTTAATAGTGGGACCTAGGAGCCTCAGATGCAGCCATGCATGCCGCCCCTGCCCTTCCCTATCCTTTTCTGTGGTGTTTCCATGACTTTCTGATGTTTTCTGGTGTTTCACAAGTCATGACCTATGCGGAGCATCGGTCCCATACAAAAATGCTCGAGTCCCCCATTGACTTCAAATGGGGTTCGTTACTCGAAACGAGCTCTCTAGCATTACGAAAAGTTCGATTCGAACAACGAGCACCTGAGCATTTTGGTGCTCGCATATCCCTAATCAGGAACAATTATCACTAGATGGACTGTCAGGTATCTGTTGCCCAGCAGATATTCCCATGTAAATGCACCCTTAGGGCGCCCACCCACTGGCGTTTTTTTTTCCCTGCGAAATTCGCAGCATTTTTTTCTCTGCAGGGGTCTATGGGACTTGTAATGTTAAAATCGCGATCGCGCAAAATCGCAATTTACCGCGAAATCGCGATTTTGCGCGATCGCGATTTTAACATTACAAGTCCCATAGACCCCTGCAGAGAAAAAAATGCAGCGAATTTCGCAGGGAAAAAAAATCGCCAGTGGGTGGGCGCCCTTAGATGTCCTAATTTAATTTCTAACCATGCAAAAAATAATGCTTTAGGTAGAAGAATGACTGCACACAAGAGAGCGACCAACACACCAGAAATTTCCAGTGATTCCAACCTTTATTGAGAGAGTAACATATTCTGCGTGTGTATATATGTACAGCAGTGAATATCATTGAAAAGCCCCATTATTCCTGTTGTGAGGTTATTGATGTGGTGGAACCAATTCCTTTATTGTATATATTTCCAGGATGTATGTTCTCCAGTCCTCCTGCACTCAGACTCCCTTCCATCTTTTCCCAACTTTAGGCTAGTCATACATTTATTCAGTTAGAAGGATGTAGAGGGTCGGATTGCTGAGAGTATGATGGCAGAATCAGACAATAAAGGGTTTGTTGTCTGTTACCATGGAGACACACCGTTCTGCACTGGAGCTGTATAAGTTAAGACAATAGGAAATTTGTGATACTTTTTGCAAAGTTGTTTCATTTTTCATTTTATATATATTGGGGCAATAAAAATAATCTCTTTGTGAAGGTGAACATAGACATCATTCCATTAGCTACATATGACAGAAATGTGTAACATAGGCCATACAGTAAGTATGGAGCAGACTCGACAGCGAAACCCACTCCATACCCAGTTGACACTCACTCTCAACATAAATACAGTGGCTTTGACACCTGTGACATCCATGACATTATCCAGTGAGCTCTCGATTGCCCCATTGTCGTTCCCCTAACAAGCAATGGCAAGGTGCGGATGGGTTACCGTAGCAGTCCAGGGCCTAGTTCAGACAGACATACATTTTTTTTCTTGTTTTCTTATGATTGTCATATTGCTAACATAATTTCCATAGTCACCTAGCTCTGTCAGTCACTACCACCATAGGACATGAGAATTGACCTCCATGTGTCAACTTTATGTTCCAGTACTCTTCCTCCAACCAACTCAAATATCTGCTATACGTTTAACTACTAGACATTAATTTTGATTTTTAGCTTTCCAAGTTCTCTATTGTAGGACATATACCCCATTCTGGCCAGGTCACTTTCTTTATTGGCTATTACATAGCCTGATGACCAGGCAAGAATGTTCCCAGAGATATTAGTGTCTCCGAGCTGTGGGAAGGACTTGGGAGGAGGGGGAACAGTTCTGGTTCTTAGTAAGTAGACCCAGTTGTGTGTGCAGTTTTATTGGCAATGCTCCATAGGAAAAAAATGAAAATTAACTCCCTTTCAACAGCCATCTCTTGGAAGTATTTTTTTGCCTGTGATTCAATGTCTGACCCTTTGTAGGGGTATTCCCTTCTGGGACTTTCATTGCATATTCTGTGGCTATATGCAAATCTGATAGATGTAGGTCCCAGGTGGTCAGGACTTAGAAGTACAGCCAAGCAGGCTTCACTATGCTGTTTCCTATAGAAGTCAACAGGAGTTATGCAAACTGTGCAATACAGAAAGATCAGCTGTTTCAGTAACTCTGTTTGTGCAACTTTGTAGCCATCAGACTTTCATGGCATGTCCTGTGAATATGCCATGAAAGTGTTAACAAACCTCGCAACATGTCTAGGCTGTCAACGACTCTAAATAATACACTTGTTCATGTTCTCTAGCTTGGAGTCTTGGTGCGCCCCTTTATTTAGGTGGTGATTGCTGACAAGCATTGTAGCTTTGTGTGATCTTATTGTCATCAGTCCACAATAAATGCAGGATTAGATAAGAAGGTAAAGGCAGTATTATAGGATGTGCACAGTAAGTTAGGGATTCTTTGGCTTGTCTTCATCATCATCTTCCTCTTCTGCAGTGGTTACCATGAGCAGTCACTCTGGGTCACAAATATATTTGTTCTTGTTCGTATTTAAAACCGGCTCCAAAGAACCAATTCTGAGGAACAAAGCAGGCATTTATTAAGTTGATACCAGCTGGTAGGGTGAATGCAGATGGGCAGAAGTTCCGCGGCGGGATGTGCTGCAGAATTTTCGCCTGTGCACGCTGCCATAGGATTGCATGTGTGCACGCAATCCTATGCAGGCAGCCGCTATTTGACCGCGTAATAACTTGTGCGGTAAACAAATCGCGGAGGCCCGCACAGAAATGCCACTGGTGATGCTCCGGCACATAGCAGAGCAGAGACAAGATGCCAGGAGGAGGTGAGCTGCCCGTCAGTGCAGGGGCACAGGGAGCATCTCTCTGCGAGAATCTTGCGGCGGGATCCAACCCGGCCGTCTGCATTGACCCATAGACAAACAGAAAGAAAAACAGGTGGAAATGGTACAACAACCCCGTTTCCCTGAAAATAAGACCTGCCTCGAAAAAAACCCTAGCATGATTTTTAAATAGTGTCCAGGTAGCTATACAAGTAAAAAAGAAATATTTTGGAGCAAAAATTAATATAAGATCCTGTCTTATTTTGGGGGAAATGGGGTAGTACTACTAGATATATTGACAGACAAAGATGTGAAGTGAGAAGAAACATGACATCTTATGTTAAAGATAATCTCAGACTAGATTCACTCCACGTTTGCATCATGCATGCAGACATTCTGGTATAAATATCTAACATACCTGCAGGCTATCTGTAGCCAAACACATGTCATAAGAGTGACTTTTAGTGTACATTTGGCTGGTATTCTTCGGTGTCGCTTTCTCTAAACTGTATTTAAAATCTGTGCTATGGAGTATAAGAGTATACGAAAAGAAAAGTGTTCTATGTTCTTTTCAATGGAAATCAATGGCAAAAGTACAGAACTATACAGCCGTAACATTGTATGCCTTAGGCTTCATTCACACAGGTGCGATGATTTTTGGCTGGCTGTGCCACAGCCACAGCGCGGCCGAAAATCACGTGAACGAGAGGCAGCCGTGACCAAGTAATAGGTGCATCTCCCGTTTATGCAGCTGTTCAGACGGCGCAGGGGTGACATGTATACGCTGCACCCGGAATGCTGTTGGGCAGAGGGAGAGAGTTTAGCTCTGCTAAACTGCCTCCCTTTCTCCGCCCCTTACTCGCTCCTAGCAATGGTGGGGGTTGGACTGGGCGGGAGCTAGTTTTCTAAACTTCTGCCCCATCTCTGCCCCTTGCCACCTGCCAGCAATAGGAGCAGGCAGGGTGCTACTCACCCACCCTGTCCCACCCCTCCCTTTGCCCACAGCTAGAGAAGGGGCATAGAGGAGAAGGGAAGGGGAGGGAGTTTAACAGAGCCACTGCTAAACTCCCTCTCACCTCCCTTTTTCCAGGCAGCTCCCATAGGCTCCCACAGGAGTCAATTGGACAGGTGTATTCCCGCCGGGAAAGATTGGTTCAGAACTATGCGCTATGTCGGCTGTTTTTATGCACCAGCAAAATGGCCATCTGAACTGAGGCAATGTAAGCCAATGCCTCAGATGGGTGACATATATCAGCCAGGCTGTGAAAACAGGGCCAATTTACGCCTGTGTGAATTTAGCCTTACTGTTATTAAATGTGCAGGGATCATTAGTGAATATATCAAAGCATACACTATACAACTGTATCAAAAGACACCAAAGATGTGCCATAAACGTCGGATAGGTGGGATTCCCACTTATGGGACCCTCACCTACTGGGAATACAGAGACCTCTGACACCTGTTCTGCGGGGTCAGAGAGCCTCCATATTCAGGCAGGGATAGAACTGGAGAGGACTGCCTAATCCTGAAGATACGGCATAAATGTATTTGCTGGTAAAACCCCCTCTATCCAGTGGTAACTGAGAGAACCTCTAGGAATATCCAGTGACTAACCATGCCTAAAATAAAAGCTTCACATTAATAACTACCGGAGGATATAGGTCATAATGTCGTGCCAGTTTCTCTGGGCTATACGGCATATTGTGGTACTGTAAGTATTCCATCAGCTGATCAGGGATTTCTAGCTTTTTCATTTTGCCTGATAGGTGAGAGTCACACTTTTATGACCTTCACCTCATGAGAGTACAGAGCCCCCTGAAACCCGTTCTGCGGGGTCAGACAGCCTCCATATTCAGACAGAGATAAAAGTGGAGAGGGCTGCCTAATCCTGAACATACGGCATAAATGTATTTGCTGGTAAAACCCCCTCGATCCAGTGGTAACTGAGAGAACCTCTAGGAATATCCAGTGACTAAATTGCCTACAATTAATGCTTTACCTTGGTATCTATACAAGGTAGATCATAACATCTTGGCAGCTTCTTTATGTCATCAAACTCATTGTGGTACTGTAAGTATTCCATCAGCTCATTAGGGATTTCTAGCTGATGGATGAGACGAAGCTTCCCCACTTGTTTCAGCCGCCTTCTTATAGCAATACGACACTGAGACTTCAGGGATTTCGGATGAGCTGTACAGAAGATAAGACCAGAGTACAGGATGAGATTGTAGTCTGACACTACTGTACAGTACAGCGATCTATACAGGAAGAAAGTATATTAGAACTAGTCCAAAGAAGGAAAAATGTGCTCAAAGTAAGTTAATTACAGCAGGGGCGTAAGTTAAAGACTCTGGGGCCCTGGTGCAAGAGCTCAGCTCACCAGCCAACGTCCCCCACCCCCCCACTGCCTTACACACACACCTGTACCTCTACCTGTACCCAGATCTAAATTGTGATGCATGCAGCTGCAAAACAAATTTACCTACATGATCTAACCCCTTGGCATTGGCTTTCCAAACACGACGCATTTCCTTGACTACTTGAAAATCAGTTTGCAGTCCCTTAGACTGCATTCATAATTTTTGTTGCATTTTCGAATCACAATTAAAAAACACATCCAAAAACTGCATATCGGATTCAAAAACCCCATGTGCCTTTAATACACTGCATACACTATTAGAAACTGCATGTGGATTTAAACAACACATTCGACTTTTTAAAACCGCATGCAGGTTTCTGATGCATTTTTGAATTGTGTGTAAAGAATTCAGTCATATACAGTAAATAATCAGCTTATACCATCATGCTCCATATCACTATATACAGGACTAGCTGGTGTATCTGGCTTTGCCCAAATTAATTTGATACAGGTGTTTACGTGTTGTGCACACAGAAAATTTTGTGAAGTAAATGTTACCTTAGAAGAACAGAGGAATAAAGTATGTATACACAGAAAGGGAGCATTAGATTCTCCTCAGTCTGCATGTACTGATGTCCCTCTGCAGAATATGCCAGTCCCCCCCCCCCCCCACTGTCCTCTATTATGACCTAAAGAAGGCTCGCGCCAAATTTCACGCTTGCACGACACTGCAAGTTTAATCATACAGGGGTGCACTTACTTTTGCATTTAGCATTGAATTATCGAGTTGTGACCCCTTTACTTTATCTATTTAGGACCTTACTTTTCCTATTTAGGACCTAAAGAATGCTTGTGCCAAATTTCACACTTGTACAACACCGGGAAGTTACATTACATGGGAGTGCACTCTCTTTTGCAATTAGCATTGAATTTTCAAGCTGTGACCCCTTTACTTTTCCAATTTAGGACCTGAAGAATGTTCGTGCCACATTTCATGTTTGTATGACATAGAGAAGTTAGAGACTTAGATTAGGTACATTACACAGGGGTGCCAATACGTTTGCACTTAGCACTGAATAATTGAGTTGTGCCCCTTTAACTTTACCTATTTATGGCCTCGGTCACACGGGCGTTTTTTGCGGCGATTTGCGGATCGCATGACGGATGCGCATCCGCAAATCGCGTGACCGGGGCCGAAAAATCGCCCGAAAAATCTGCTCCTAGCCGCATTTCCTTTGAAACGGGCTGGAGCAGTGGAGCACTGCCCAGCCCATTGAATTCAATGGAGCCGGCAATACAGCCAGCTTCATAGAAAGCAATGGGCTGCGGGCGATCTCAGGATGAATTTCCCTGAAAATTATCCAAAAATGTGTAAAAAGTAAAAAAAAATATATGCTCACCTTGTCCCGGCAGACGGAGTTCAGCCGCGGCCGGCTGGCAGTTCTCCTGAACTGCTGTGAATAGCATTCAGCAGGCGGGGATTTAAAATCCCCGCCTGCTGAATGAGCTGCCTCTGATTGGTCACAGCCCTCACCAATCAGAGGCAGCTGTCACTCACCAATTTATGAATTCATGAATGGGTGAGTGAGTGTTGCCTCTGATTGTCTCAGCGCAGGGACCAATCAGGGGCAGCTCTCAGCTATTGAATGACAGCTGAGAGCTGCCCCTGATTGGTCCCTGCGCTGAGCCAATCAGAGGCAGCACTCACTCGCCCATTCATGAATGGGTGAGTGAGAGCTGCCTCTGATTGGTGAGGGCTGTGACCAATCAGAGGCAGCTCATTCAGCAGGCGGGGATTTTAAATCCCCGGCTGCTGAATAATACACACAGCAGTTCAGGAGAACTGCCGGCCGGCTGCGGCTGAACTCCGTCTGCCGGGAGAAGGTGAGTATATATTTTTTTTTACTTTTTACACATTTTTGGATGATTTTCAGGGAAGGGCTTATATTTTTAAGCCCTTCCCGAAAATTCATCCTGCGATCGCCGGCAGCCCATTGCTTTCAATGGAGCCGGCTGTATTGCCGGCTCCATTGAATCAATGGGCAACCATCATTTTTCTCTGCCACAGCTGTTACAGCTGTGGCAGAGGAGAATGATTTGTCTAGTATATGTTGTCAATGGGGTCGGCGCTGCTGCCGCCGGCCCTATTAAGCACATATAGAGAAGAACAGGAATCGCAGATCGCAGATAGGCGCGATCTGCTATTTCTGTTCTATAATTAATTGGACGAGCGCATAAAAAGCGCTCATGTGTCCGATACCATTGCAAAGCAATGGTTCTATAAAATCGGCGATCGCATGCGCATATCGCACGAAAAATCGCCCGTGTGACCGAGGCCTTTAGGATGTAAAGAATGCTTGTGCTAATTTCAAGCTTATACAACATCGGGAAGTTACATTACATAGGAGTGCCAATACTTTTGCACTTAGCATTAAATAATCAAGTTGTGACCCCTTTACTTTTCCTATGTAGGACATAAAGAATGTTCGTGCCAAAGTTTATGCTTGTACGACATGAGAAGTTAGAGAATTAACCCCTTCATGACCAATGACGTACCGGTACGTCATGGTATGTCGGGGTATGTATGAAGAGAGGTTGCGTAGCAACCTCTCTTCATACAGTGCGGGCGTCAGCTGTTTATAACAGCTGACACCCGCGGCCGATCGCGGCTATTAACCATTTAAATGCTGCTGTCAATTCTGACAGCGGCATTTAAATCTCCCGAACATCGGTGAGATCGGGGGAGCCGTGCAGGTGTCATGGCAGCCAGGGGCCTAATGAAAGGCCCCAGGGCTGCCTTAACAGACTGCCTATCAAGCCATCCCCGTGGAGTGGCTCGATAGACTGCCTGTCAAAAAGCAGTATGATATAGTTATAGCATTACGTCATACATCAGGAGCGATCAATGCATCGCATATTAAAGTCCCCCAGGGGGACTTCAAAGTAATGTAAAAAAAAAAAATCAAAGTTTTTTTTAATTGAAAAAAAAAAGTTGCAAAAGTTTAAATCACCCCCTTTTGCCATATCTATTATTAAAAAATCTAAATAATAAATTAAAAATATGTATTTGGTATCGCCGCGTCCGTAAAAGTCCGAACTATCAAAGCAGCACATTATTTTTCCCGCATGGTGAACGACGTCCGGAAAAAATAAATAAAGAACGCCAGAAATACACTTTTTTGGTTACCCTGTCTCCCAGAAAAAAACGCAATAAAAAGTCGTATGCACTCCAAATTGGTACTATCAGAAACTACAGAACATCCCGCAAAAAATGAGCCCTTGCTAAACTATGTCGATGGAAAAATTAAAAAAGTTATTGCGTGCACAAAATGACGGCAGAAAGTAATTGAAAAAAATTAAATGTCTTTGGAAAAAAAAAGAGGAGTATAGTAAAAAAAAACTATACATGTTTGGTATCGTAGTAATCGTACCAACCCATAGAATAAAGTTATCAGGTCATTTTTTTTTTTTGCTGTTTGAGCGCCGTACAAAACAAGATGCACTAAAAGATGGCGAAATGTTGCTTTTTATTTCATTTTATTCCACTTAGAATTTTTAAAACTAGAGATGAGCAAACGTGCTCGTAATGAGTACTTACGCACCCGAGTACCGCCATTTTCGAGTACTTCAGTATTCGGGCGTAAAGATTCGGGGGGCGCCGGGGGCGGGGAGAGGCACGGCGGTGCGGGGGGTAGCAGCGGGGAACAGGGGGGAGCCCTCTCTCTCTCCCTCTCCCCCCCACTCCCCACTGCTACCCCCTGTACCGCCACGGCGCCCCCCGAATCTTTACGCGCGAATACTGCTGTACTCGAAAATGGCGGTGCTCGGGTGCGGAAGTACTCGTAACGAGTACGTTCGCTCATCTCTATTTAAAACATTTTTCAGTACATTATATGGTACTTTAAATAGTACCATTGAAAAATACAACTCGTCCAGCAAAAAACAAGCCCTCATACAGTGATGTCGATGGATAAATAAAGGAGTTACGATTTTTTAAAGGGGGGAGGAAAAAATGAAAATAGAAAAAGAAAAAGGGCCGCGTCATTAAGGGGTTAAATTAGGTACATTACATAGAGGTGCCAATACTTTTGCTATTACCATTGAATTTTTGAGTTGTGACTCTTTTATTTTTCCTATTTAGGATGTAAAGGATGCTTGTGCCTAATTTCACGCTTGTATGACACTGGGAAGTTTGAGAATTAGATTAGGTACATTTTATAGGGGTGCCAATACTTTTGCAATTAGCATTGCATTTTCGAGATGTGACCTCTTTACTTTTCTTATCTAGGACCTAAAGAATGCTTGTGCCAAATTGCATGGCTGTAGGACACCAGGAAGTTAGAGAATTAGATTAGGTACATTACATAGGGGTGCAAATAGTTTTGCACTTAGCATCGAATAATCTAGTTGTGACCCATTTACTTTTCCTATTTACGACCCAAAGAATGCTCCTTTCAAATTTCATGTTTGTACGACATTGGGAAGTTAGAGAAGAATTAGTGGTAAGTCAGTCTATCAGTCAGTCAGAGAGGGCTTTCACCTTTATTTCTAACTTATACCAGCTGCACATGTATAGTTATATACAGAAGATGCCCAGGTTGTAAATAGATGTGAACTTTCTCCCCTTGACAAAATTCTTACCCATTTGAGTTATTAGTCTTCTTGTGGATTACAAATAACCAAAGCAGTTGTCAGGGCAAGAACTCCAGACCCCACACAGAAGAGCAATTTGGGGAGCTCTCCATAGTATATTAAAGAATACCCCGGCATTATCTATTACCTGAAGCTTATAGAATCATATTTGACTGTAGTCACTGAACTCTTTGTGCATTTATCAACCTGGTAGGTTGCTGTTAGCTATATAGTGCCATTAAGGGACCAAGTGTGCCTGTCTTCTCAGTGAGGAGAGAGAAATAAGCAGTCAGACAACTCTGGCAACGGTCTATCTCAAATTTCACATACAATATCCTCTATTGAGAAGAAACAGATGTCATTACCCTTTTCTCTATCCAGAAGTCTTGTGGCATCATTATCAACTTCGAGAAGGGCTTTCTGTATATTAGGTAAATACATATTAGCACCAAACTGGATGAGAAGTTCCACAAATGGGGCTTCAAAGTTCCTTTTAAGACACATTCCTAGTACTGATCTATCATCTGGAGTATCGCCTTCTAAATCATAGTGGAAACACTTAAAATCAGGGTCAGCCCCATAAAGAAGTAACATTCTAAAGCAATCAATATATCCATGGTTTGCTGCAACGTACAAGAGTAGAGATGATTTCACACCTTCACAAGAATCTGCGCTTGCTCCATACTGCAACAGCAGCTGGAGGAGTCTGACATTCCCTCGACGTTGAAGTAGGTGTGACACAGAGCAACTATCAAGCAGAATCCTTGGGTTGGCTCCAGCTTTTAACAATTCTTCAATACATCCAATATATTTGTTAACCATAGCAACTTTAAGACAACGCCTTAGCACGTTCCCACTGGTTTTCCTGATAAGTTTCTTGGCTTCATCCTTGGACAGTAACGCACGTAGTTCTTCTTCCTTACAAGCCCGTATTAATGTGCAGGCTTTACGATGCAGCGCCAACTCCTTTATAGGGCTAAGAAAGCCTGCCATGATGACACTTTGTATCGAGGCAGAATGTCCGTGACCGTATATGTACAATACAAAGTAACGGGTTACATATCTCTGCGCTCTTCAGATGAAAGCAAAGTCTCCTTCATTTCAGAGTCTGAACAGGTTAATAAAGTCTCTTCCCAGCAATCCGCCGAGTCATTTCCCGAAAGTTGATCCTGCGCCGACTGATTCTTCGTGCTGAAAGGACCTTGGATGACATCACAGCCACGTGATAGACAGGAGGCAATGGGTTGGGCAGAAGCAGAGCGCAGTTGTAGAAGCAGCTGCTGTTTATGTAGATGACGCTTGTTTGGAATGAAATTCATAAAACATCTGAAATATTTCTTTTTGGTTTGGTAGGTCGGACGTGCTAAGGAGGGAAAGTCATGTGAAGGGAACTGCAGCCATCCTACATCTCATTCAATGTAACACTTCATTCTTATCTTACAGGGTCATATTATATTTATCACATACATCAGTATTGCTAATTTCATACACCTTTATTATCTGATCTGTGATAAGAAAAAATTGTCAGTCTAACAATTCCCGCACTTTAACCCCTTACTCACCACACAGATTTAGATAATCTCTTTTCATATGCCCTACTGGGGGTTTCAGATTTGGGTGTCTCTTTTTTTTACTGGATGACCTAGCCCCTATCATAGCAGAAGGAGACCACTTCCGGTACACGTTCCTTCTTCAGTAATAGTAGCTGTCCCACGACACTAAGAGAGACACAGAAAGCATTTTCTTTTTACTTCTTATGAGCTTCTTCTGAACTTTGCAATCGGGTTTTACTGTCTATCTCTTACAGGGGCCATAGCAAAAAAATTGAAATTCATGTTCTGGGGTTCCCTAGGGGCCCACGTGCCATACCATTGTGTAGGAAGCCTTCTTGGTCAAGTACGTTCTTGTTATTTCAGTATAGGACAGCAGTATTGTGCTGGATCCACACCCTGTATAGCCCCATAGCTTTTAATGGGGCTGAATGCTGCCCATGGAAGCACACAGACAGCCCACAGCCCAAAAATATGGTCATGTCCAACTAGCCTAAGGCTAATTTCCCCTGGGCAGACATGATATTGGGCCGTGAAACTAGCCTAAGGCTAATTTCCCCTGGGCAGACGTGATATTGGGCCGTGCGCAATATCGCACTCGGTAACATGCGATGTCCCTGTAGATGTGAGGCATTTTTGTGTCAAGTAGCAATCTTTATTGTTTTCAATGGGAAACCTTGCATCACGTTCCATTCGGGTGCACCTCGCACACCATGCAATGTTTTTACTAGACCCATTGAAAACAATAGGAAAGGCATTCTGTGGGAATGCCCAAAGATAGGACATGCCGCGATTTTTTAGGGATGCAGCCACTTCTATAGGAAAAGTTATACAGTCCTGATCCTCCGTGCAAGAACCCCAATGCTCCTTCTTAGGGCTACATCTGACTGTGTGCTTTAGAGTTGTGGCTGGCTGGGAGCAGTAGTGCACCAACTTTTGTATTACGCATCTAGGCCTGTTCCCCGCATTTCCGTAATAGTGTTCTCAGCCTGCAGTGCCCTACAACCAGCTCTCACCGTGAAACTGCACTCTAACATTTCCTAGCCTACTGCAAACTATTTCAGTTATTCAGAGGTCTCACTGCACTGCTAAACAGTACTGTAATATTTCCTGGGCCACTGCAAAGTATTTCAGCTCTGCCGCTGTGCAGAGCGCTTCACAATACCCTTTCCATGGTGGGTTTGAGATAGCCGCAGTTACCAGCACTATCCGCTGGCTTTAGAGTCTTCTCCCACACTATACAGCCTCTCTTATCTACAAGTCTCTGCGAGCAGTAAATTACCCCAAGGTATCAGCGCGAGACAGCGGATTACTTTTTTCCTAGTCACAGCATAGAGCCTCCACTATCTACAAGTCTCTGTGTGCGGTGAATTAAGGCCCAGTTGTCAGTGCTGTAGTGGGGTAATTTATTTGGGCCCTGCTCTATTCGTAATCCGCCATGATGAGGTGTAGGGGTAGGGGTCGAGGACGTGGACGTGGACACGGACGTCCAAGTCAGCGTGTGGGCACAGGCCGAGTTTCTGGGCGTGGTGAATCACAGCCGGCTGCTGCGGGATTAGGAGAGAGGCAAGTTTCTGGGGTCCCCAGCTTCATATCACAATTTACGGGTCCGCGTGGTAGACCTTTATTACAAACAGAGCCGTGCGAGCAGGTCCTGTCGTGGATGGCAAAAAACCGCGTCCAGCAATGTATCGACCACCCAGTCTTCTACGCAGTCCACTACTCCCGGCTTAGGGACTGCAACTCCGAATCCTCTGGCTGCTGCTCCTCCTTCCTCCCAGCCTCCTCACTCCATGAAAATGACATATTCTGAGCAGGCAGACTCCCAGGAACTGTTCTTGGGTCTCCGCCATGAGTGGGAAAAACTGGTTCCTCTCTCAACTGAGGAGTTTGTCGTGACCGATGCCCAACCTTTGGAAAGTTCCCAGAGTCCGGGTGATGAGGCTGGGGACTTCCGGCAACTGTCTCAAGAGCTTTTTGTGGGTGAGGATGATGATGAGACACAGTTATCTGTCAGTGAGGTAGTAGTAAGGGCAGTAAGTCTGAGGGAGGAGCACACAGAGGATTTGGAGGAAGAGCAGCTGGATGATGAGGTGACTGATCCCACCTGGTTTGCTAAGCCTACTGAGGTCAGGGCTTCAGAGGGGGAGGCAAATGCAGCAGCAGGACAGTTTAGAAGAGGCAGTGGAGTGGTCAGGGGTAAAGGTAGGGCCAGAGAGAAGAATCCCCTAAATGTTTCCCAAAGCACCCCCTCGCGGCAAGCCTCCATGCAGAGGGCTAGGTGTTCAAAGATGTGAATGCTTTTTAGTGAGAGTGCAGACGAGAGACGAACAGTGGTGTGCAACGTGTGTCGCATCAAGATCAGCCGGGAAGCCACCACTACCAGCCTCACTAACACCAGCATGCGCAGGCATATGATGGACAAGCACCGCACAAGGTGGGACGAAGGCCATTCACCGCCTCTGGGTCACACCACTGCCTCTTCCCCTGTGCCCCAACCTGCCACACAGATCCAATCCCCCTCCCAGGATACAGGCACGAGCGCCTCCCGGTCTGCACCCACACCCTCACCTCCACCGTCCTCCACTCCATCCAGCAATGTCTCTCAGCGCAGCATTCAGCTGTCGCTAACACAAGCGTTGGAGCGAAAGCGCAAATACGCCGTCACCCACCCGCATACACAAGCTTTAAACGTGCACATTGCCAAATAATTTGCCTGAAGATGCTGCCGTACAGACTTGTGAAAACGGAGGCTTTCAAAAACATGATGGCGACGGTCCTGCGCTACTCGGTCCCCAGTCGCCACTATTTTTCCCAGTGTGCCGTCCCAGCACGTCTCCCCCAACATAAATCGTGCCCTCACCAAGGCGGTTACTGGGAAGGTCCACTTAACCACGGACAGGTGGAGAAGTACTGGCGGGCAGGGCCACTATATCTCCCTGACAGCACATTGGGTGAACATGGTTGAGGTTGGGGACCGAGTCAGAGCCTGGGACCGCTCACGTCCTACCCACACCCAGAATACCGGGTCCTACCTCGGTGCTGGTATATGCAGCGTTTTATGCCACCTCCCGCAAACCCTCCCCCTCCTCCTCCTCTGCCACCTCTACCTCTCAATTAAGAAGTGTGAGCACGTCGCCAGCAGTCGGTAGTGTGTGGCGCGGCAGCACAGCGGTGGGCAAGCGTCAACAAGCCATGCTGAAACTAATCAGCTTAGGTGACAAGTGGCACACAGCCCTTGAGCTGCTGCAGGGTCTGACAGAGCAGACCGACCCCTGGCTTTCGCCGCTGAGCCTCTAACCGGGCATGGTTGTGTCTGACAACAGCCGTAACCTGGTGGCGGCTCTGCAGCTCGGCAGCCTCACACACGTGCCATGCCTGGCCCACATCTTCAATCTGGTGGTTCAGCGGTTTCTGAAAAACTTCCCCCCACTTGTCTGACTTGCTCGGCAAGGTGCGCCGCATCTGCGCACATTTCCGCAAGTCCACCATAGACGATGCCACCGTGAGAACATTGCAACGTCTGTTCCAGCTGCCAGAGCACCGACTGCTGTGCGACATGCCCACACGCTGGAATTCTACGCTGCACATGTTGGCCAGGCTGTACATGCAGCATAGAGCAATAGTGGAATACCAGCTGCAACATGGGCGGTGGAGTGGTAGTCAGCCTCTGCCATTCTTTACTGAGGAGTGGGCATGGATGGCAGATATCTGCCAGGTCTTCGGAAACTTTGCGGAGTCTACCCAGATGGTGAGCGGCGATGCGGCAATCATTAGCGTTACCATCCCGCTGCTTTGCTTGCTGAGAAGTTTGCTGCTAAGCATAAAGGCCGACATTTTGCGGTTGGAACAGGAGACGGGGGATGACAGTATGTCGCTTGAGGAGAAGGACGGGGAAGAGACAGCTGGCCACACTGCTGAGAGTACCCATGCTGCTTGCCTCTTATCTGTTCAGCGTGTATGGGCTGAAGAGGAGGAAGATGATCCTGAAAGTCATCCTCCTAGTGAGAGGACAGCGATGTGTTGCGTACTGGGACTCTGGCACACATGTCTGACTTCATGTTAGGCTGCCTTTCCTGTGACCCTCAGGTTAGATGCATTCTGGCCAACACGGATTACTGGGTGTACGCCCTTCTCGCCCTGTGGTATAAGGAGAACCTTTCCACTCTCATTCCCGAAGAGGAAAGGGGTACGAGAGTGATGCAATACCACAGGACCCTGGTGCAAAAGTGATGCTAAAGATCCCATCTGACAGCGCTAGTGGCAGAAGACGCAGTTCAGAGGGCCAAGTAGCAGGGAAGGAGTGGGGATCAGACAGCATGTCCAGTGCAGGCAGGGGAACACTCTCCAAGGCCTTTGCCAGTTTTGTGGCTCCCCAGCAAGACTGTGTCACCACTCCCCAGTCAAGGCTGAGTCAGAGGAAACACTGTAAGAAGATGGTGAGGGAGTACATAGCCAATTGTACCACAATCCTCTGTGATCCCTCTGCTCCATACAACTATTGGGTGTCAAAGCTGGACACGTGGCACGAACTTGTGCTGTACGCCCTGGAGGTGCTGGCCTGCCCTGGAGGTGCTGGCCTGCCCTGCCGCTAGCGACTTGTCAGAGAGGGTGTTTAGTGCAGCTGGAGGGATCATCACGGATAAGCGTACCCACCTGTCAACTGCCAGCGCCGACATGCTTACACTCATAAAGATCAACAAAGGCTGGATTTCCCCAGACGTCTCTTCTCCACAGGCGGAAAGAAGCGGAACCTAATGATTCTTTTCGCTGCAACAGGAGAAAAATGCATCCTCTATCACCACAAAAAAGGGGGAATTAGCTTTGTCAATCACTCTCGGATATTATTACTCCTCCTCCTCCTCCTAAAACACCATGTCATCACGCTGAACTGCCAATTTTTCTGCGTCCCAAAAGGCTCTGTTTAACCCCTTCCCGCTCCTGGACGTACCTGGTACGTCATGGCAGCCTGGTACTTCCCGCAACATGACGTACCTGGTACGTCCTGGAGATAGCGCGGGATCACATAAGATCCCGCGCTATCCCGCAGCGGGAGCCGGCTGTCAGTCACAGCCGGCGTCCCGCTCCAACAGCGGGGGGGCATCGGAGATGCGCCCGCCGCTGTTAACCCCTTCCCTGCCGCGATCTAAGTAGATCGCGGCAGGGAAAGAGTTCACAGAGGGATCGCGATCCCTGTGTGTCTCCGGCCGGAACTCGCGATGTTATCGCGAGAGCCCGGCCTGTCACCATGGCAACAGGACGCCAGACACCGGCGTCCTGTATTGCCTGTGCCTATAATCGCTGTACAAGCGATAAGGCATGGCAGAGCAGTAGCTTTGCCATGCCTTATGACAGCGATCATAGGCATAGTGCTGCAAGTCCCTCAGAGGGACTCAAATAGTGTAAAAAAAAGAAAAGAAAAGTGTAAAAAAAAGAAAAATGTAAAAAAAAAATGTAAAAAACCCCTTTTTTTATGCTTTTTCTAATATTAGCATAAAAAAAGGGAAAAAAAAACTAAAACCCCACATATTTGGTATTGACGCGTCCGTAACGACGTGTACAAAAAGTTGAACACGCTTTCTATTTTGTACGACAAAAAGCGTAAAAAAAAACGCTAAAAAACAGAGGCAAAATGCTAATTTTTAGCATTTTGCCTCACAAAAAATGCAATAAAAGTGATCAAAAAAGCCGTACATTTCCCAAAATGGTACCAATAAAAACTACAGCTCGTCTCGCAAAAAATAAGCCCTCATAGAGCTCCGTACATAGAAAAATAAAAAAGTTACATGACTTTGAATGCAGCTATAGAGAAAAAAAAAAGATTTCCAAAAAAAGGGGGTTTTATTGCAAAAAAGTGTAAAAACCTAAAAAAAATATAACAATTTTGGTATCGTTGTTACCGTACCGACCCGCAGAAAAAATTTAGTGTGTCATTTATGCTGCATGATTAACGCTGTAAAAAAAAAAAAAAAAAATCTATGGCAGAATTGATGCGTTTTCTCTCCCTGTTATCATTAAAAAAAAAAATAAAAAATTTACGATATTGTCTATATACCCAAAAGTGGCACCGATAAAAACTACAGATCGCCACGCAAAAAACGAGCCCTTATACGGCCGCGTCGACGGAAAAATAAAAAAGTTATGGCTTTTGAAAAATGGAGATGGAAAAATACCAAAAAATCGCTTGGTCCTCAACGCCAAAATAGGCCATGTCATTAAGGGGTTAAAAGTGTTTTACAATTTTTCAAAGTTTCGAAAGTATTGATACTTTAAAAGGGCTGCCCCCAGGCTCTGTTACAAATTAAACAACAGCGAGCTGTATCTTTAAAAAATGTTTATGGGTTTCACCTGCCCTCGCGGTTGAGCAATTTTTCAGGGGTACACTTGTACGCTTGAAACACCAATTTTTCTGGCCCTCGCCTATACTGTTATCTAACTAATTTTTCCGGCCTTTGCCTACACTCTTAATAACCAAATTTTTTCAGGTGTTCGCCTATACCAGTGGTGGCGAACCTATTGCACACGTGCCAAAGGAGGCACGCAACGCCTTCCCTCGTCACCATCGGCCGCTCACCACACTAGTGAATTCCTGCAGGGGGCGCGGCTCCCCTGCCGACATTCACTTAGCACTGCTATCTTTGCTGATCCTGGCGCACACTGTGAGTCAGTGTGCAGCCAGGATCGTCTTCCCCCATCCCCTGACCTCTCCTACTTGGCTCCGCAAGAGCAGGGAGAGGAGACATCCAACAGCACACTGCCGTCAGTGTGCACCTGGGATCAGACAGGAGAGAAACGGCGCTCCCATATGGAGGAGGGGTAAGTATGTGGGGCTGGGGACGGGCATTATGACTGCTGGAAGAATCGCTGGGGTGGAGGGGAGGCATTATGACTGCTAGGAGAACCACCTGGGGGGAAGGGGAGGCATTATGACTGCTGGGAGAATCGCTGGGGGGAGCGGAGGCATTATGACTGCTGGGAGAATCACTGGGGTGGAGGCATTATGACTGCTAGGAGAATCACTGGGGGGGAGCGGAGGCATTATGACTGCTGGGAGAATTGCTGGGGGGAGGGGAGGCATTATGACTGCTGGGAGAATCGCTGGGGGGGGAGGGGAGACATTATGACTGCTGAGAGAATCGCTGGGGGGGGAGCGAAGGCATTATGACTGCTGGGAGAATCGCTGGGGGGGGAAGGGGAGGCATTATGACTGCTGGGAGAATCGCTGGGGGGGAGGGGAGGCATTATGACTGCTGGGAGAAACGCTGTGGGATGTCACTATTATCGCTGGGGGGGGGGGGTCGCTATTACCGCTGGGGTATGTTTACATTTGGTGGCAATGGGCAGGGCTGTTTCAAAATAGACAGCATGCAGATTTTGACTGCTTTTTGGATGCAGAAATGCTGCAGAATTTGCGACAGAAATTTCCATTGAGGACATTCTGCAGTATTTCGGTATCCAAAAAGCAGTCAAAATCTGCACGTTGTCTATTTTGAAACAGCCCTGTCCTTTTTAGAATGATGGGGTTAAAATCATACGTCGTGATAAGCCCCGCCCCCTGACGTGTTGGCACTTTGCAATAAATAAGTGGGTTTTGGGTTGCAGTTTGGGGACTCGGGCTCTAAAAGGTTCGCCATCACTGGCCTCTACTCTTGGTATACCAATGTTTCAGGGGTCCGCCTACACTCTTGTTAAAGAAATGTTACAGCTGTCTGCCTATACTTTTGCTACAGAAATGTTACAGGGGTCTCCCTATACTTTAGCTACAGAAATGTTACTGGTGTCCGCCTATACTTTTGCTGCAGAAATATTACTGAGGTCCGCCTATGCAGTTTCTACTGAATGGTTTGAGGGGTTCGTCTATACTTTTACTACAGAAATGTTACTGGGGTCCGCCTATACTCTTGCTACAGAAATGTTACTGGGGTCTCCCTATACTCTTGCTACAGAAATGTTACAGGGGTCTGCCTATACCTTTGCTACAGAAATGTTACTGGGGTCTCCCTATACTCTTGCTACAGAAATGTTACTGGGGTCTCCCTATACTTTTGGTACAGAAATGTTACTGGGGTCTGCCTATACTCTTGCTACAGAAATGTTTCTGGGGTCCGCCTATACAGTTTCTACTGAATGGTTTGAGGGGTTCGCTTATACTTTTGCTACAGAAATGTTACCAGGGTCTCCCTATACTTTTGCTACACAAATGTTACTGGGGTCCACCTATACTCTTGCTACAGAAATGTTACTGGGGTCCGCCTATACTCTTGCTACAGAAATGTTACTGGAGTCCGCCTATACTCTTGCTACAGAAATGTTACTGGGGTCCGCCTATACTTTTGCTGCAGAAATATTACTGAGGTCCGCCTATGCAGTTTCTACTGAATGGTTTGAGGGGTTCGTCTATACTTTTACTACAGAAATGTTACTGGGGTCCGCCTATACTCTTGCTACAGAAATGTTACTGGGGTCTCCCTATACTTTTGCTACAGAAATGTTACAGTGGTCTGCCTATACCTTTGCTACAGAAATGTTACTGGGGTCTCCCTATACTCTTGCTACAGAAATGTTACTGGGGTCTCCCTATACTTTTGGTACAGAAATGTTACTGGGGTCTGCCTATACTTTTGCTACAGAAATGTTACTGGGGTCCGCTTATACTCTTGCTACAGAAATGTTTCTGGGGTCCGCCTATACAGTTTCTACTGAATGGTTTGAGGGGTTCGCTTATACTTTTGCTACAGAAATGTTACCAGGGTCTCCCTATACTTTTGCTACACAAATGTTACTGGGGGCCGCCTATACTCTTGCTACAGAAATGTTACTGGGGTCTGCCTATACTTTTGCTACAGAAATGTTACTGGGGTCCGCTTATACTCATGCTACAGAAATGTTTCTGGGGTCTGCCTATACAGTTTCTACTGAATGGTTTGAGGGGTTCGCTTATACTTTTGCTACAGAAATGTTACCAGGATCTCCCTATACTTTTGCTACACAAATGTTACTGGGGTCCGCCTATACTTTTGCTACAGAAATGTTACTGGGGTCCGCCTATACTCTTGCTACAGAAATGTTACTGGGGTCTGCCTATACTTTTGCTACACAAATGTTACTGGGGTCCGCCTATACTCTTGCTACAGAAATGTTACTGGGGTCCGCCTATACTCTTGCTACAGAAATGTTACTGGGGTCTGCCTATACTTTTGCTACACAAATGTTACTGGGGTCCTCCTATACTCTTGCTACAGAAATGTTACTGGGGTCTGCCTATACCTTTTCCACTGAATGGTTTGAGGGGTTCGCTTATACTCTTGCTAAGGAAATCTTACAGGGGTTCATCTATACTTTTGCTAAAGAAATGTTATTGGGGTCTGCCTATACTCTTGCTACGGAAATGTTGCAGGGGTTCGCCTATATATTTTTTTCAGTTCTCAACAGCATTGTGGGCTATCGCCCACACTTTCAAAGAGGGTCGCTGGCTGGCCCTGCCAACCTTCTGCAGTGTGTGCCTCCGGTTCCTCCTCATCCAGTACGTGTTTACAAATAGACATGAGGGTGGTGTGGCATGAGGGCAACTGAACGCTGCACAGGGAAACTTTTGTGTGCGCTGTGGACGCAGGGTCGTGCGGGGGGGTTGGACAGCAATGCCAGAATGTAACCCAGGAGAAGAGGCAGCGGTGTGTCCCGCAGGCAGGGATTGTCCTTGGTTGCAGGTAGTGTGGTGCTTGGCTAAGATGTGCCAGTGCGTGTGGCTTGCTAAAGAGGGTTTGTCCTAAGTAAATTTTTAGGGGGGTGACCGCCAACCTCTTGCCCCCATTTTGGCTTAATAGTTGGACCTGGGAGCCTCAGCCTGCCCCTGCCCTTCCCTATCCTTTTCTGTGGTGTTTCCATGACTTTGTGATGTTTTCTAGTGTTTCACAAGTCGTCACCTATGCGGAGCATCGGTCCCATACAAAAATGCTCGAGTCCCCCATTGACTTCAATGGGGTTCATTACTCGAAACGAGCTTTCTAGCATTACGAAAAGTTCGACTCGAGCAACGAGCACCCAAGCATTTTGGTGCTCGCTCATCCCTAATCAGGAACAATTATCACTAGATGAACTGTCAGGAATCTGTTCAGCAGACCGGCAGATTGTCCCATGTAAATGCACCCTTAGATGTCCTAATTTAATTTCTAAACATGCAAAAAATAATGCTTTAGATAGAAGAAGGACTGCACACAAGAGAGCGACCAACACACCAGAAATTTCCAGTGATTCCAACCTTTATTGAGAGAGTAACATATTCTGCGTGTGTATATATGTACAGCAGTGAATATCATTGAAAAGCCCCATTATTCCTGTTGTGAGGTTATTGATGTGGTGGAACCAATTCCTTTATTGTATATATTTCCAGGATGTATGTTCTCCAGTCCTCCTGCACTCAGACTCCCTTCCATCTGTTCCCAACTTTAGGCTAGTCATACATTTATTCAGTTAGAAGGATGTAGAGGGTCGGATTGCTGAGAGTATGATGGCAGAATCAGACAATAAAGGGTTTGTTGTCTGTTACCATGGAGACACACCGTTCTGCACTGGAGCTGTACAAGTTAAGACAATAGGAAATTTGTGATACTTTTTGCAAAGTTGTTTCATTTATTTTTCATTTTATGGTTCAAAATGTGTTTATTCGTTTTATAGGGTTAAAGTCAGCAATTTATATCATGAAATCTTCTCAAGTGTTAACATGTCAACATCTCGTAAATATTCTATTTATCTATGCAATAAACTTAATAGAAAAGGAAACGAACTTGTCTTAGTATGCTTGTGTATGCTTAAGTCTTAAATGTTGCTAACAATAATTCTTGCAAAAACTACGAACTATAGAGAGACAAGATAGAAATTTAATACTTCCCGCAACATGACGTACCTGGTACGTCATGTCATTAAAGTGTCGCCGCGGTGACAATCGCGGCGACACAGCAGTGATGTCTGCTGACATAGTCAGCAGACAAGTGCTGCGTCCGGGCTGGGGACCAATCAGAGCGGTCACTCCCCCACGATCGCTGTGATTGGTCAGGGAAAAACTCCCTGACCAATCACAGCGCAGCAGCGGACTTCGCGCTGTTTACAGTAGGGGCTCCATGTGCAAGCACCGCAGTGTGTTTCCGGTGCTTGTAGATAGAGCACCTACTGTGGTATTTGTGATAAAAAAGAGCGATTACTGTGTAGATTAGGCAGGGAGTGCGTGATCAGTGTAGTGTAGTGTAGTGTAGTGTAGTGTAGTGGAGTGGAGTGGAGTTAGTGATCAGTGTAGTGGAGAGGAGTTAGTCATCAGTGTGGTGTAGTGGAGTGAGTGTTAGTGATCAGTGTGGTGTAGTGTAGTGAGTGTAGTGAGTGATTGATCAGGCAGTGTAGTGTAGTGAGTGTAGTGAGTGATTGATCAGGCAGTGTATTGTAGCAGAGTGGAGTGAGTGATCAGAAGTGCAGTGTAGTGTAGTGAGTGAGGGATCTGTAGTGTGTTATCAGAAGTGTAGTGAGTGAGCTGTAGCGTGCGATCAGCAGTGTAGTGTAGCGCAGCGTGTAGTCAGTGTATCCCTTGGTGTAAAAAAAAAAAAAAAAAAGTTCCTGTTGTTCCCATTTCGTTACCTGTCCCGTCACCCGTTATTAGTTAGTGTAGCGTTTAGTTAGTCCGTCTAGTGTGTAGCGTGTCGTTAGTCCGTGTACTGTCAGTGTATTCGTCTGTGTAAAAAAAAAAAAAAAAAGTTCCTGTTGTTCCCATTTCGTTACCTGTCCCGTCACCCGTTATTAGTTAGTGTAGCGTTTAGTTAGTCCGTCTAGTGTGTAGCGTGTCGTTAGTCCGTGTACTGTCAGTGTATTCGTCTGTGGAAAAAAAACCCCAAAAAAACAAAAAAAGTTCCTGTTGTTCCCATTTCGTTACCTGTCCCGTCACCCGTCATTAGTTAGTGTAGCGTGTCGTTAGTCCGTCTAGTGTGTAGTGTGTCGTTAGTCCGTGTTGTGTCAGTGTATTCGTCTGTGTAAAAAAAGAAAGAAAAAAAAACACTTACGTGAATACACCACATAAGTTTCCGCGTTCTTTCCGACCCCCGTCTCGTGGTCACCCCATCCCGCAGTGTCCCATCTAATAAAACTTTTTCCCCGTGTGCCCCATTTTATATAAATATGGCCCGCAGGAGGTACACTTCAGAGGAACTGTATGCAATCATTGCATCAGACTCGGACTCAGGTAGTGGTGATGACGACCCCACTTTTTTGGCATTCTCCGACTCCTCATCCTCATCCTCATCCAGCGAGTCTGAGCTCCCTGCACCCCCGAGAAGGCGTCCAAGGACCGCCACTGACCCCAATGCATCAGATGCTCACTGGAGTACCCCGGAAGATTACAGACCCCAGATCCCTGATTTTATTGGGAACCCAGGGATTCAATTTGACACGGAAGGGCTCAGAGGGAAGGACTTCTTCAAGTTTTTTTTTTCTGAAGAGTTCATTGCCCATATTGTTACCCAGACGAATTTGTACGCCCAGAATTTTATAGAAGAAAATCCCACCTCCAGCTATGCCAGACCCGATAAGTGGACCCCTGTGGATGCACCAGAGATAAAAAAATTTTGGGGGCTTATACTAACCATGGGGCTAATAAAGAAGCCAACAATCAGGGCGTACTGGTCTACCGATATCTTGTACCACACCCCAATGTTCCGCATGGCGATGTCGAGGACGCGCTTTGAGTGTATTTTAAAATTTCTGCACTACAATGACAACCAGCTGTGCCCCCCCAGCGATCACCCCAATTACGATCGGTTGTATAAGATCAGGCCCGTAATAGACCATTTTAACGCCAAGTTTGCCCAGGCGTATGCCCCACAGATAAACATTGCAGTAGACGAGTCCCTGGTACACTTCAAGGGGAGGCTAAAATTCCGCCAGTACCTGCCCAGTAAGCGGGCACGGTATGGTGTGAAGTTGTACAAGCTGTGCGAAAGTACATCAGGGTGCACCCACAAGTTCCGTATTTACGAGGGGAAGGACACTAAAATTGAGCCCCCAGAATGCCCCCCCGTGCTGGGAGTAACAGGGAAAATAGTGTGGGAACTGGTGCACCCACTATTAGACCAGGGTTACCATCTGTACCTGGATAACTTTTATACCAGTGTCCCCCTGTTTCAGTGCCTCGCTTCCAGAGGAACAGTGGCATGTGGCACTGTTCGAAAAAATCAAAAAAGCCTCCCTAAGACGCTGCTTGGGCAACTGCTCAGAAGGGGTGAGAGCCGGGCCCAATGCAGCGACAATGTATTGTGCGTTAAATATAAGGACAAGAGGGATGTCCTTATGTTGACGACAATACACGGCCACAGCAGTACCCCCTGCCCAGTACGAGGTACCAGTGCAGAGACCCCCAAACCAGACTGCGTCCTCGACTATAATAAGTACATGGGAGGGGTCGATCTATCAGACCAGGTACTGGAGCCCTATAGAGCCATGCGGAAAACACGGGTGTGGTACAAAAAACTGGCCGTGCACCTCGTACAGATGGCACTGTATAATGCCTACGTGCTGTTCCGAGGTGCAGGCCACAGGGGGACATTCCTTGAA